>NW_023276807.1:36979698-37625737 GCF_003668045.3 Cricetulus griseus
AGAGCACTACCATGAAGAAATAGAGAATACTACAATAAAGCAGTGTATTTGAACTGAATAGTGTTCCAGCCGACCTCTTTATAAACCTGAATCTAAAGAAGGCTGCTTGCATGAATACCAGGTAAATTAACTGAATGATCTTACTATAAACTTGAGAAAGAAATGTAGCATCTTTAGTCAGAGTTCATAGCCAATCCCATACCATGAACCATCACACAACCCCCAGCACTTTCTCAGCACTTCCTTTCTCTGTTCACTCTAAATAATGCCCTAAATCAAGCACACATGTTCATGTCTACCATTCACCTCAACTGGTCCTTCTCTCACTTTATTCTGTGTTTTATATTCATTATCTACTTTTTAATATTCAATCTAATAAGTCCCATCACTACTTTCCATATAAGTTTGTCCCTTTCTACCATCAATCTTACCTATTACCTAATATATGCAATAGGATATATTCAATGAACAATAAAATAAGCTCCGAATATTACTAGCCAACCTTTACTCAATGATGTTCTCCAAAGTTCTAGGTCATGAATTTTGTACCCATGCTTTCATTTAGGAACTTAAGAGACTATATTTCTCCAATGATGTGCAGAAGGTGGCCTGGCTTTGATCAAACCCAAGGCCCTATAAGAATTAGGCAATTGCTTTACCAATAAGCTATAACCCAAGCCTATTATTTCTTGAGAGAGTTTAATGCACACATTCACACTACACTACATGACAGCTTTGAATGATCCATCCTCTTGCCTCTGTCTCCTGAATGCTAGATTTCAGACACGTAACACCATGCCATGTTTCAATGATATTTGACTGGGTAAGTGTCATACTTTCTGTGTTGTGCTGTTTACTCTGAAAAACCCCAGTGATTTAAAAACCATGGTTTATATTGAGAACCTCCCCCTGTGCATTATGTATAATGTGGGTTTCAATCTATGCATAGCTGGTTTTACTTTCCAGATGGAGCTAAGACAGATGAGAGTCTTTCTTGTTGCTTTCCAGAGGCTATGTGTAAACAGTCCCTTCTTGCATTAAATAATACCTCCTGGGGTTTCATATGTGTGCAATGATCTCCTCCAGTCTGTGGTCTGTAGCAGAGAGATGAGTTTTATCCGTGTATGGCCATTACCTTCCAATTTTTGGACAAAAAGCCCTATATTAGTATCTATATCATTTGCACATTGGAGACATTTACATGTGTGCTTACAGCTCTGCTTTAGAGTCCATACCTACATTTCTGGCTCCTAGTAATTTTTCCTTCTTCCCATCTGTATATCTAAATAAAGAAAATAAGTGTGTCTTACATTTATCTGGCATCTACACATTGTGGGTTGGCCTCAGATCAATATTCCATATCACTGTAAGTTTTATAAAAGGTGGCAGGAAATGTCTGATGCATACCAGAGTGCCCTGCTGGCAAGAAAATGGTTAAGCTTTTATTAATTTTTTTTAACCCAGGCAACAGATGTTAGGCTGAATTTTCAAAAATCCCTTTCTCTTGGGAGATTTAAGAAGTAACAGTGAAAGCAAAAGTCTCTATTTGACCTCCCTGGAAAAACCCAAAAACACAGCAGATGATAGAAGAGATTAAAAGAAACCACATCTGAGGGCAAAGGAAATGTGCCAAGTCACAGGAGATGGGCCTCTTCCCTGGCTTGCATACAAACATGACAGAACAGAACATTCAAATATGGGCTGTGGTGATGCCTCAGCAGGTTAGAACACTTGATACACAACTTGAAGACTTAAGCTCAATCCCTGCAATGTACAGTATGGACAGAAGAAACTGACTCCTGGAAAGTGTCATCTAAACTTCACACATACACTGTGACGTGCACAAGTGTGCATGCACACATACACACTCACACAACAGAGAATTAAATAACTCAATGTTTAAAGTAACCACACACACCATGTCTGATATGATATTTGCTAAAAAATGAAACCTTTTTTCCCATACTAATGAGTCTAAATCAAGAAGTATGAGAAGGAATAAAAGTGTCTAGAGAGAAAGATAGAGCCCACATGAACAAATCATCACTCCCTTGAAGTTTACTCCTTATAGTTCTGTTAGAATGAGTGGGTTTTCATTCCTCCTCCCAGATTGCCTTATCCAACCTTAATAGAAGAGGAGGTGCCTAAGTCTCACTGAAATTTGGTATACCTTGGCTGGCTGATATTCATGAGAGGCCTGCCAGTATCTAAAGAGAAACAATTGAGGAGGAATGAATGGGGCAGGGGTGAGGGAGTAGGTAGGGGAGGACTGGGAAGAAGGGAGGGAGGAGAAACTTTGATTGGGATGTAAAAACAAAGCAAAAATAATAAACCACCACAACAAAAATGTCAGGAGGAACATGAAAATGAATTGGTGGGTGTGTAATATATAGTCACCTATCTGATCATTTTCCTCACCAGTGACCACCCCACTTTTATTCCTTCTCATATACAGCAGTATGTGCACACACTAAGGCCTTGGACATGCCAACACACTGAACTAAATGAAGGAGAGTTCTTATACTATTAAGGTAGAGAGCTGGCAGAACATAGAAGTGGGAAATAAGAGAGTAACATAGGCAGATATACTATCAGGTTGAACTTGCTGTGTATTCTGTAAGGGAAGCTGATGATAAAAAAAGAATAGAAGTGATTATAGGTTGAAAAAATTACAAGAAGTAGGTGATGTGAAAGTAGATGACCCAGATTTACTTTTTAAAGATACTATGACAAAATTTGTAATAAATATGTCATGGACATGGGTTTGCTCCAGGTCAGCAAACCCATAAATGTTCTATCAAGCCATGGAAAAGTAGTGATTTTAAAAGGTTAAGGTAACATTGACACAGGCCTTCTCTCTTACTCCATAGTTTTTCCTTCAGTTCTTCCTACTTTGAAATGGTGTCCAAATGCTCACTTAGTCCAGGGTGATTTAAATTATAATTGAAGATATAGCCTAACAGAAAAGGCAGAAGAATAAATGGGTTCATTGACAATGACCATAATTCACAATGGAGAGAGGTAGATGCCATCTCACGAACACCCACTAAATGTCACATATAATAAGACAATACATACTTAGAAAGGTAGTTATAGCCTTCCTCACATCACTTAGGCTCCTTGAACTGAAAACCACTCTGCAATGGGAGATTCGTATCACATTAATTGAAATGTCCACTGGATAAAAGTATATCAAGGATATCTGATAATGGTGGATTGTCTAGTCATTTTTTTTTCACAAATATCATCAATTGTTCTTTTATTAAGAATAGTTACATTTGAAAATATGTTAAAGAAAAATTTTCACAGTTCTATCACATTTGAAAGAAAAACTACAGAAAAGAAACTTTTGAGGAACATCAGGCATGTCTTTGTAGTATTAAATCAACAAATGTATTTTAGGAAATAATATATCCATGTCTCAGATTTTGATGCATGCATGCTGTGAACAGATACAAGGTTAGTGGGAAATACAGGTCATCAATGTCTCAATATCACAATGCTAAATTGCATGCAAGGTTATGGTCTTACTCTGCTATGCAGCACCAAGGCAGCCTGCTATTTGCCTCTAAGAGTCAAATTGAATACTCTAAGCTCAGCTTTTTAAGCACCTAGCATTGACATTGCTTAATTTACTTGTAACTGTTATAAGGGTCTTTGAGCAGAGAGTATGTCTTTAGACTGGATTGAAAACTGGAAGTCCCACAGGAAATTGACTAAAACTATTACCATAGTTAAGGTTGCCTATCATTCTAATTATAATTCACATCCAATAATGAACACCTTGTTCAATAATATTTAATTCAAATCATGATGCTGAGTATAAAATTACATATCGAGAGAATTCATTAGAAGTTCCAAAAGTAAGCTGAGTAAATGTGCCTCGGAGAATGTATTTGATGAATTTGTAAAAGTATTTAAATTAGATCTGTAAAGTATTATGAAAAATCCACAAGGGATGCGCAATTAGGCGAATAAGCTCTTCAAGGCCAGGAGCTGCCGGGCATTCGCTGTAAAACGTTTTCTGATATATTGTTTATGCAAAGTAGAGACATGGGAGGGGTATGCAGTAGCCGACAACAAAGCAGAAATGCAGCAGAGGTGATGCCAAAAGTAATTGAATAAAAAGTAAGTAATTCTCTCATAATTAGTTTCCTTGACTTTGCCTACATATTATCCATAAGTCACTGAAGTATTTTATTTGGGATAAGTAGTTATTTAATGTATACATTTTGTAAAGCCCAAAAAGAAAGAACTTCATGAAAGGCTTTTATTCAGAGCAAGCACTCTGGTAAGAGAGAAATTAGAAGATTAGAAAATTGTAGTCTGTGTTTTAGACAATACCGATTATACAATTAGGCAATTTGACAAATTCTAACCTTGTGAAATCTGAAGTGATTTTATCTCAGAGGACCGATGATATATGAAAAGGCCCTTTTATGTTGTGCTTCTTATTACAGAATTAAAGTAGTTCTTAAGTTAATGTACCTATTGGTTTCATTCATTAATATATCTTTGCATCATTCTACTTGAAGAGAATATATTGGATAGTGATAACACTCCTGGTGCCACAGTGAAAATGAGCCTGTAAAGATCAGAGAGGAAACAGTGCACACTAAAGCAGTGATTGCATCCTAATAGAGAAAGTGTTGCTGTACAAGTGACCTCCCTAATAGTGCACTCATAATAAGATAAGTAAACTACAGTCTCCAAGGTAGGGTCAACAAAACTTCTTCCAAAGGAAAGATAGTGAATCTCTGAAGCTTAAACAGCCTTCCAGTCCCTATTGTATCTACAGAGTGCTGTGGCTGTACACCAGCAGTCAAGGGGCATAAGTGAACAACTGTGTCCATGTCCAAAGGAAGCTGTGTTTTCAAAATAAGTTGAAGTCTTGATGTCTTCCATGGATTGTAGTTTGCCAGCCTACACAATGAATCATAGGGACAAGGAAGAAAGAAAGAGAGGGAGAAGGAGAACAGAGAGGGAAGGAGGGAAGGAGGGAAGGAGGGAAGGAGGGAAGGAGAGAAGGAGGCAGGAAAAGAACATGTGAGCAAAGAATTAGTAATTCCCCCCCCAAAAAAGAATCATAAGGAATTAGAGGAAAATTTGGGCTGGAGAGATGGCTCATTAACTAAGAACATTGGCTGCTCTTCCAGAGGTCCCGAGTTTAATACCCAGCAACCACATGGTGGCTCACAACCATCTATAGTAGGATATGTCCTCTTATGGCATGCAGGTACATGCAAATAAATAAATAAATAAATAAATAAATGAAATAATTTTGCTGGGTGGTGGTGCATGCCTTTAATCCCAGAACTCAGGAGGCAAAGGCAGGTGGATCTCTGTGAGTTTGAGGCCTGCGGCTCTACAGAGTGTGTTCTAGGACAGCCAGGATGGTTTCAGAGTGAAACCCAGTCCTGATAAAAGAAGTTTGCAGAATTAGTGGAAAATGACCAAAGAATGTGGGGGAGAGTTGGTGTGGGGGGCACCTTTTGTAAATATTCAGGCATCTGTACTGGCCTGCTGTACTGGGCTGCCACTAAGAGTGCTACCTGTGCCTATTCACTATGTTCCCTTTTAAAGGGGCCCTGCCCACCTCGCATCCTCCTTTCTCTTTCCCTCTGTCTGTCTGTTCCACCTCCCTCTCCCCCCTCTTTTCCTTTCTCCTCTTTCCTGCTGCTCCTTTTTCTGGAAGCTGGTCTTCCCCCTCCCCTTTTATTTCCCCTTTTTATGATCTGTAGACCAGGCTGGCCTCAAACTCACAGAGATTGACCTGCCTCTGCCTCTCAGGTACTGGGATTAAGGGTGTGCACCACAGCCGCCGCCAAGCCAGGAAATGATTTTTTTTTAAGCTGTGAGGTTCCTAATATCTCCATTTTCCAAGTGAGGAAGCTCATTGTTCAGACAAGTAAAGCGACTTACCTGGTGGCTTTGTTCAGACTCCAGTCTCTATTGTTCTAATTCAAACTCTTATCTTCTTCCTACTGAATACATATAACAGAGATATAAATGCAATTCTTTATCTCAGGAGTTTGCAGTCTATCACAAGTTCTTTTGAATTTACATGTAGAGAGCAAAATTAAATTTAAATTTATCTTGGCAAACTTCCATATTTTCCTAATGGGACAAAGACCAGAAATAGATTCCTAAGAGACAGTTCACAGGAATGTTTCTAAAGCACAATTGTTACATCCCAAACAACCGGCTCCTATACACATACTACATGGAAGGACAAGCACTGAGCAGGGCTCAGTTCAGAGTGAACGTTGAGCTAGAGTGTCTGGCTTGTGATGTATTGATGGCAATAAAGCAGAGCAATGAGAGATATGCATGATTTCGATGGAAAGATAAAAATAAGTATCTTCTGGCTAGCAACCAAGTTAATACTCTAGAAGAAATATGCCTAACTGGTTGGGGTCTATGTCTATGAATAATTATGTTGTATAAGCATGATGACATACAGGTGTGTTTACATTCCACCTTCTTGTCTCGATTCTGGATATAATAAATACCTTTCAGTACATTTGTATCCAAACACATGTCTCTCTGCCTCTGTTTATGTCTCTGTCTCTGTCTCTGTGAGTGTGTGTGTGTGTGTGTGTGTGTGAGAGAGAGAGAGAGAGAGAGAGAGAGAGAAAGAGAGAGAGAGAGAGAGAGAGAGAGAGAGAGAGTTGGGGCATGCTACCATGGCATGATTGTGGCAATCAGAAGACGACCTTGGCTGTAGCTCCTCACCTTCAGCCTTGTTAGGGACAGGATTTCTCATTCACAACTGTGAATGTCTGGCTAGCTGGCCTGTAGGCTAGCAGACTCTCCTGCCCCTTCCTCCCCTCTCACAGTAGGAACCATGGGATTGCAGACAGATAGGATCAGCACGGTCTTCTCATGGGTCCTCACACATGTGCAGCAAGTACTTTACCGAATTAGCCATCTCCTGGCCCTCTGAACATTTTTGAGTTCAACTTTAAAACAGTAGGTAGAACTTTATGTAGATATATAGTTCAATAAAATGCAAGGCCCAAAACGGTGTAATAAAGAACTAAATGCTTGTAAATATTTATTTCCTGTGTTAGTGATATAATATAGTGTCCCAGGACATCTTGACAGAGAGTTAGCCCAGTATCTGCATGGGATAAAAACAAACCTGATTTTCATCCTTAAAGAAATAAAAAAGAAGACAAGGACTTCTCTCCATCATGAGCACTTCCTGGCCTGAGCACACGATTTCCTTGAATGATGCTGCCTTGACCACAGAGCTCACTGCGTTTGTTCAGCCTGGTCAGAAAGAGCTGAAATGAGTTTGGAGACAAACTAGGAAAAGACCCATAAATTCTAAGAATTGTCACTTCCTAGTTAATGCTGTTCTGAAATGAGATTTTTCTCAGCTGTTAGGAAAGAAAGGGGCTATTAACTAGACATTAACAAGCAATTTCCAGTTCAATTTTGCAGATAAAAATGTTTGATTAAAGATAGTGTCTGTAGCTATTTAGAGGTGTAACTCTAACCACATGTCAGAGTAAAAGGGGATTTCCATCATAGCCATTTTGCTCTGTCACTATTCTTGATTTTTTTTTCATGATCTACTTAGCATTCTTTGAAATGAGTACTTTAGAAGAGAAGTAAGCTAATGAGGGATTTAATCAAAATTGATAAATAAAAACAAATTGAGATCTACAGTCTATCATAGTATCATGGTAATTTTCTTCCAAGTAATAGTTAATATGTGTGTGCTTGTGGGTGTATGTCTGTCTGTCTCTCTATCTGCCTGTTGATACGTGTTCCTGTCAGGGGAGTCCACATATACTTGTGAGTTCATGCATGTATATGTGGAAGCTATAAATTGAACCAGGGCATCTTCCTAAGTAGTTCACCATCTTACCTCTGGAGTCACAAAGGCCTATTGAGCCTGGAGCTCATTGATCAGGCTAGCTTGGCTGACCACTAAGCTCTAGAGTTGAACCATATCTGTTCTCTAGAGCAAAGTTAACAAACACATCACATAAGCAGCTTTTTGGGGGAGTTCTGGGAATCTGACTCAGGTCCTCAGACTGCAGCAAACATTTTACTGACTGAGCTATCTCTCCACCCAGGCCCCCACATTACATATTTAAAATATGAACATGTAGCATACTATCAATGTTGCAGTATTCATATTTCTGTAATGTGAAAACAACTTATTTGGTTTCTGACTCTTTCTAACGGGCTTATTCTAGTGTCACCAGGGGAGCTTTGTTCTTGTTATTTTCCTTTACTTAGTTTTGGAAACTCAAAAGCTCAGGAAACTCTCCTGTCTCTCTATCTGGATCATTATTAACTTTAAGGAGTGAGCATGCAAAACTGTATTAATCTACTCAGTATTTGCTACACATGCATTTCAAATATGGTGTTATCTTTACAAGTAAATATTTCCTTAGAGCATAAACTATCCAGTAACTACCTAGACAGGTTTTCTTCAGTTGAGACAGTAGAATACTCACTCTTTACATGGTACTTCATTGTTTTCAAATGCCAACACACTAATGCTTCAGGAAAGCCAAATTGGCTGTGGAAAAGAAACAAATATAAATTTCCAAGGAGTATGTATGGTTTTGGCCTCTTCCTAACCACTTACAGGTTCCATGGGGGTGAAGGGGGATTAGACTTAAATAACCATGGCAGAATCTTTTCTGTTTTTAAACACATCAGCCATTAATCTTAACAATAAAGCTTCCATCCACAGGAGATTCTCCTGGAAATTATCATTCCCATGCTTTTCATGTGGGCTTATTTAAATGTGGTAGGTTGTAAAATGGGCATAATAGAAGAATTACGATTTAGGAGATGAGCACATGACCTGTTCATCTGTAAGTAAGACCTGGTGCCCCTCACAGCAGCTGGCACATAATGACATCAAACTCCATTTGCCACAGAATGGATAATTTGATTAACAGTAGATGCATATTCCTCATGTTCTGTGGAAACATTTAATTTTCTCTCCAGGAGACTGAGATCATAGTGCTGTGTCTGCTTGCTTGTATTTGCTGTTGTGGCTCTCATTGTATAAAGTAGCAAGTAAATGCCAAACAAAAAAAAAAAAGAAAGAAAGATAATATGCCAGTTTTAACAGCAGCAATATTAGAAGCACTAATTTACCTGATCTGTGTTTGTTTGAAGCAGATACTGCCTATCCTTCAGCCTTGTTGTGAAATTTCAATAAATATGGTTGAAAATATTCAAGAGACTTAGATTATGTCAGACTTAGTTAAATTATACACTGAAATGCTCAAATGAACTTTTCTTTGTAAATGTAACCTTCTGGTGATTTCAAGGAAAATACCCACATTTCTTACTTTATGAGCTTTGTGGAAAAGTTGGTGTAACAAGATGATGAATTTCATTCCTTCCAATAACACTGTAGAAACTTGTCATGGTTGTTATATTTCCTCATCTTTCCTCCCCTGCAGGAGTACTGTATTAAGTTGGTAAATGAATTTCACACTTACTGATATGCTTTCCTGGATCACCATGCTAGGTGTTGCCCCTTCTGCATAGTGCTAATTCAGATTAGGGTATTTGGCCATAATCTGGTCCAATGGTAGCTCCAGTAATCATACCACCAAGTGTCCAGATGCTGATGCAGTTGCTAAGCTATGTTTTCATTAATAGAATGTACTAGACTTCACTTTTAATGCTAATCCTTCAAAAGTTCTGGAGATTCCTGCTACTGCCTTTTGGAGCTACCTGATATGCCTTGCTTGGGAGGGGGGGTCAATTTGGAAAGAACATGAAGAAACACCCTGAAAAGGCACAAAAGGAAGAGCTAGCTCCAGGCACAAGTAGGTTCATCAGGTAAATAGCACTATGTGAGTGATTGTTACAAATCTAACAGAAGTGCTACCTGGCTGAGTTCAGCTTAGACTGATTTCTTAGGAGGAAGTACTGTTTTATTTTAACCACTAAGATTTATTATGGTCTGTATTTCTCATGAGGGAGCTGAAAGATGAGTATATGCTCTAGGGACTAAAGACAGACAGGACAATGTAAGTCACTTAAAGAAAGTAGAGTTCCTGGTGAGTGGGGTTAAACAAGAAACATGTCCTTGAAACAACAAGGATGGAAAATAAACAAAAGAATGAAAGAAGGAAGAGAGGGAGGGAGGGAGGAAGATAGAGAAGGAGAGGCATGTATAATGTATATATACATTATACACATGTATAAGAGTAAGCAAAGTGAATTTTGTTGGTAACAAGGAATTTTTAAGGTAAAACTGGAAAGATTCATGAGCTGAAATCACACAAGGTTCTCAAGATCATATTAAGGATTTCTAATTCAAAAGCAATTGCAGGGTTTAAAGCATAGAAAGAACATGAGCCATTTTGCATTTTAAAATATATAACTTTAGTTTCAGCCTGGAGAATGGATGGAAAGGGGGCAAGCATAGAAATAGAAAGACAAATAAAAGGGAGGTTGCAATATTTCAGGAAAGAGATGACAGTGACTTGGACTGGAGTTAAAACTGTGCAGGTGGAGTGAGGTAGACAGATGGGAACCAGATGTTCTGGAGAAATAGTCAAGTAGGAATTTTAATGCAAGGAATCCAGGTGATAAAAGACAGAGGTGTCATCCACAAGATGACTCCTTGATTTCAGTTTGGCAAATATTCACAAAGAAGGTAGCCTTCATGTAAACATGGAGTCCTGGAACAGACTAAATTAAAGATAGGTATAGGGTAAGGTCATTCACAGTGGAGATTCAGACTAGTTAAAGTGTCTTGGGATTTCCTTGAAATGTGAAGAAAGATGAAGGAGTTGTAAAGAAAGGCATTGATGAATTTCTCTGTAACTCAGAGAAAAGATCTAAGATAGGATTACATATGTGGCTAGCAGCATTGGGGGGGGGGGATGACATTCCAAGCCACTGGAGTAGAAATGTCCTAGAGGAGAATGTGGACTACAAAGAGAAGTGGATCCAAATATCTGTCCTGCAAGACTTGGTTTGTCAGGGATTATATGATGAGGAGTTGGGGATATGTGAACCTAGCACTACTGACTCCAGAGGACAAAGGCAACTGAAGGACTATTACACACAAGAGTCAAAAGTTCCCAGGAATGTAAAGACTTACTTTGGACTGTCTAAGTTAATTCAAAACAGGAGATTCCACAGGATGTAAAAATACCATATTGACCTGTAACTTTCAGAAGTAAAAATTTAACTGAATGATAGGAGAAGGGGAATAGGATGGAGTGAATGACTGAGGGATAAGGAAGAAAAGGCATTTAGGGAAGACAAATCTTTGATAGATACAACTATGAAGGAAAGGGAGTGATATCCAAAACTAAAATAGAAAAGGAGATGAAGGGATGAATTTGACAACATTCAAACTACCACTTTTAATATTGGTGGAAGAACCCTGTGGGTTGGAAAGTGTTGAAGATGCAACAAAGAAAAGAATGAAGAATGGAATGAACTTTGCAGAACATAGTAAAACCTTTGGCTGTGGTGTGTGTGTGTGTGTGTCAGTGTGTGTGTGTGTGTGTGTGTGTGTGTGTGTGTGTGTGTGTGTGTCTGTGTGTCTGTGTGTGTGTGTGTGTGTGCGCGCACGCGCGCGCGTAAGAGCATGTGTGTGTGTGCATGTGGTTGTTAATTTCTTCAAGGATTACCCATGCTTCCAAAGCCTACCCTTTCTCCTGCCTTAGCCTGAAGCACTGACACTGTTCACTGTCCTTGGAGAGTTTCATCTTAGTCCTCTGCAGGGCTCATTATTCCTTCCCTAAAACTTGTTTAAATGTTTGTTGAGCTAAAAGCCCATCCTGGCTACTCTATGAAAAGCCCTCAAATGTCTGCTCAAATCCCTAATCACTTTCACCCTGATTTACTTTTTCTTTCCACCAAGTTTATCAGTTACTGAGGTAATAAATTAGCTGTAACATATAATCACTATTTTTCATTATGAATTGCTTTTTGCTTATTTAATATTTCCTGCTACCCACAGCAAGGGAATGTTTGTTTCCTCATTGATGTGACACACCTAGCTTTTTCATGTTTATCTATTCTGTAATGATTTAAATGAAAAATGTCTTCCATAGGCGCCAGGATTTGAAAACATGATCCCCAGTTGATAATACTAGTTGGGAGGTTTGAGAGATATGATCTTTTGGAGGAGGGTTTATGCCATTGGGGGCAAAACTTCAAGAGTTTATAGACTTACCCTACAACTAGCTTGCCCTCTATGTCTCATTCTTGCAGTTTAGAATGAGCTCTCAGCTTCCTTCCCTAACACCATCTCTGCTGCTCACTTCAGTACCTCAAACATACCATGATAGACTCTAGGCTCTGAAACATTAAGCCAAAATAAACTACTTTCATATATTGCTTTTGGTTGTGGTGATTTATCACAATAGAAAACTTAATAATACTATTTTCATGGCTTAGACACTTCTGCCTGTCTATGTCATTTGGGGAATGCAGGGATACATGTTAATATCACACACACACACACACACACACACACACACACACACACACACACACATATATATATATATTATATGGTTTTTTAGAGACAGGGTTTCTCTGTGTAGCTTCGGGGCCTATCCTGGCACTCGCTCTGGAGACCAGGCTGGCCTCAACTCACAGAGATCCGCCTGTCTCTGCCTCCCCAGTGCTGGGATTAAAGGTGTGGGCCACCAACGCCCAGCCCAAAAATATTTTAAAGCAAAAATAAAAAGAATATGATGACTTTTTTTCTTTTGAAATAAAGAACAATGAGACTGAACCTTACAGATGCTCTTGACCTAATGCAGAAAGGAATGCATAGCTAAACTCTGGAGTCTCTGTGTCTGAATCAAGCTGATGAACTTAAAAAGGCATGCTTGAGTTCATTTAAGAAACTTTGTTCAAAATTAAAGGAATGTTAGTAGATAATTATTGGAGACTTTCTTTGGTTGTAAAAAAGCTAAGGCAAACTATAACAAAAGGAAAAAGG
The DNA here is from genome assembly GCF_003668045.3 of Cricetulus griseus. Taxonomy (NCBI): domain Eukaryota; kingdom Metazoa; phylum Chordata; class Mammalia; order Rodentia; family Cricetidae; genus Cricetulus; species Cricetulus griseus. The sequence goes on from NW_023276807.1 coordinate 36,992,663, forward strand.
AAACAGGTAGGGGCAGGGATAAACACCTAGGGAATCATTTAGAAAACTAAAAATGGAAATTAGAAAATATGTGTAATGTATAAAACTCCACAGGGAACTATAGAGCCTAGAAGTAGAGGCTGAGGAAGGCAAATCCAAAAGCTTTCTCACAGGTGTTTGGGAGGAACAATCCACCAGGAAGCATGGGGTTTAAAAGACAGAAACATACTTGAGACTATATTCACCTGCTTCCTAGGGAAGGCACCATTTATAGAAAAGTTGAAAGGGGTGGGAGCATTGTCTCTAAATAAAGTAGAATTGATGTCTAATGAAATTCTTTGTAAATTTTGTCAAGGAACAAAAATCATCACAGTATTGAGAACTTGAGTATTTTGGTGTTGGTGTGATAGCATTGTTATTTTATATTAAACTCATTTTATTTGCTTTTTGTTCTTTTTTGTCTCAAAGCCTTCTGTGAAAAATTGCTATTTGCAGAAAGCACTCAGTAGCCACCATGGGGCTATGGATTTTTTATGCCCTCAATTGTAGCAAGTCTGTGTTGACATTCAGGGAAGGAGACACCCTCTGAAGAATAATTGGAAATGGCTAAGTTCCTTTGGCCATGTTGAAGTACCACCTGGGCAAAACATTCCTGAAAGACAACCACAGCTTCTTCTTACAGGACAGAGCTCAAATGAATAGCTGAGGAAAATTCAAAAAAAACTGTGTAAGAGCTCTCAACAAGGCATGTGTTTCTTCTCTATTACAGTCTTGATTCTGATGGAGAAGTGAAATGATACAGTAAGCTGGAAACATCTGTACATGTCCTTCTGAAATACTGGACTTTGCAGGGTATATTGGGTACAGCATAATTATACTTACTCCTGACACTGAACATCTATTCCATTGATTCATTCTACTCTATCTCTGAACAAACCTCAAGAAAAAAAAATCTTTTGGTCCTTGTCTTAGGGTTTTTATTGCTGTGAATAGACACCAAGACCAGGGCAACTCTTATAAATGAACATATTTAATTGAGGGGAGTTCACTTATAGTTTCAGAGGTTCAGTGCATAATCGTCATGGCAGAAATCATGGCAGCATGTAGCCAGATGTTTTGCTAGAGCGGAGAGTCCTACCTCTTGACTCAGAGGCAACAGGAAGTTGACTAATTGTCATATTGAGGGAAGCTTGAGTAAAAGAGACCTCAAAGCCTGCCCCCACAGTGACATACTTCCTGCAACAAGGCCATACTTCCTAATAGAGTCATTCCATTCAGGGGGCATTTTTGTCAAACCACCACATTCTACTCACTGGCCTGTAAAGGCTTATAGCCATATCATAATGCAAAAATACATCAAGCACAATTCCTAATGTCCTTTGTAGTCCATAACTTATTTCAAAGTCCAAAGTGCCTTCTGAGACAAATGTCAATCTTAACTATAATGCCCCTGTTAAAAAAGAAAACTCAAAAAGCAAATCACACATTTCAAATATATAATGGCATAGGATATACATTACTTTCCATACATAATGTATAGAAAGGAGCATAGTATGAGAATACTGGACTGTGAAGAAAGACTGAAAACCAGACCAGCTGGCAAACTCCAAACTGCCTCAAAATGTTCTTCAGCTCTCCAGCTCTGTTCAGCTCTACCGACTGCAATACACATCTTTCTCTTGGGCTGGTTTTACTCCCTGTTAAAAGTTTTCCTCACCAGGTTTTCCATGACTATGGCATTCTTAACATCTTGAGTTCTCAACAGCAATCCAGGCTTCAAACTCACAGCTTCACACAATGGGTTCTCTACTAGGCTTCCATTCAGGGACACCCCTGACACATGCCTGCCCTCGGTGGGGTGGCTTTGTTCCATAACTCCTTTCTTCTATCCTTAACTCTAATCCCACAATCATATGGCCAGAGTTGCCAAGTTCTGTTGCTTGCTGAGGCTGCAACATGGCCCCCTTGTTCAATTGCATTTCTACCAGCTTTCTGTTTTCTACCTTCGCTGCCTAAGCTTGGCTGTTCTTGAACTTGTGCCAGGTCCTCTGGCAGGTAGGCCTGGGGAACGGTAGGTTCCCGGGGCTGAGCAGGGCAGGATTGTGAGTGTCAACCCCTGCGGAGTGCCCACTCCACAGTTTCCTGCGAGAAACACAATGAGTCAGGAGACATGTCAAAGCAGGATCTCCCTTTATTCCAACAGGCAGGAACGTTTACAGGGTTGAGGTAGGGGATGGGAATCGTCGAGACAGGGTTTCTTTGTGTAGTTTTGGAGCCTATCTTGGCACTGGCTCCAGAGACCAGGCTGGCCTTGAACTCACAGAGATCCGCCTGCCTCTGCCTCCCAAGTGCTGGGATTAAAGGCGTGCGCCCCCAACGCCCGGCTGAGGATGGGAATCTTAGGATGGGATAAGGTGACAAGAGGAGTAAGGGCCAATAATATTCCACCAAGCATGCAGGTAGCTAGGCAGGGGATAGTCTTACATCAGGCCTTGCTGAGTTACCCCCAAGTGGAGGTTACAAGCCAGAGACAGGTTGCCAAAATCTAGCCAGGCTCAGGAGATTAAACTGGGCCTCACATACTAGCCTTAAACTCAAGTTAGGCTCAGGAGGTTACACTGGGCCTCACATCTGAGCCGTTTTAGGTCCAACAAACTTGCTCTGTAAACCAGGCTGGCCAAAACCTCAGAAGTCTGCCAGCCTATGCTTTTTCAGTGCTGGGATCAAAGGTATGTACCACCTGGGTCAAAGCCTTTCTTTAACTATTTTCATTATGTCTTCATTAGAGTTCCCACCAAAAACCAGACAAACAGGGGCTATATTAATCTGTTTTGAGATACCTTGTGCCAATGGAGTTAATCCAAAAATTCTTCATTTTACTTTTGCACAAACATTTTGGACAAGGGCAAAAAATTCCAGCTGCTTCCTTCACCAAAATATCATAAGAATGATCTCTAGGCAATATACTAAAATTCTTTTCTGACACCTCTTGAGGTAGGCCCCCACAGTTCATCAAATCACCCCCCAGTATCATTGTCTTCCATTCTCCCACTAGTATGGCCAATTAACAAGTACCTGAAGTATCCCACTGATTTCCTAACCCAAACACCTAAAGTCCACTTTACTCCAAAAAATATAAATCAGCATGCTCAGGTATATTACAGCAATTCCCCAGTCCCTGGAATCAACTTCTGTCTTAGTTAGGGTTTTTAATACTGTGAAGAGATACCATGACCAGGGCAACTCTTATAAATGGAAACATTTAATTGAAGGGGGTTTAATTACAGTTTTCAGAAGTTCAGTGCCTTGTCATATAGGTAGGGAACATGTTGACATGCAAGCAAAATTGTTTCTTGAACTGAGAGTCCTACTTCTTAACTCAGAGGTAACAAGAAGTTGACTAATTGTCACAGTGAGAGAAGCTTGAGCAAAAGAGACATCAAAGCCTGCCCCAAAAGTGACACAAGGACATACGTCCTAGTAATGCTTTGGGATCTATTTTCTTTCAAAGCACCACATCTTTTCTTACAATATATGTGGAAGTTTTAAGTTTTAAGTAAGAAGTGTTATGGCCGATATAAAGGGAAGTTGACTTTGTCATCAGTTTAAATTTTCTCCCCATTCTCCGCTTGCTCCAAGTGAGGCTGGGCTCTACAGTTAAGATATTCTTCTGTTTTGTTCTGTGATGTTTGTCTTTTTTCCATTGCCTATGGTTTATATCCAGATGGGAGGAAACAGAAGCCATAGTTACTTCCCACTGTTGTTTCCTGCTTTGGGCAACGTCCACTGTTACTGTCTGGCTGTGACACTACCTGATCATGTCTGTGTGGTGCACATCATGGAGACTCTTTCTTCTGTGGTTCCAACTCATGACTACTGGTCTTTCAGAACAGGTCCTTTGTATAACCAAACAAGCACAGCTTCTTCACAAGTTGTCTATTTGGTCTTGATAGAGTTGCTTGGCTGCATCTTTATCTACTGACACACTCCTGTTCCATTGTACCCATGTGAGAGGTTTAAGCTGGTTCATCCAAGAATTTACAGGAAAACTAAATTCTGTGTTCCTGAAGCTTCCAAACAGTCAAACTTTTTTATTGTTTTCTCTTTGAGGTCTGCTCTATATCTTTTCAAACTAGAAAAATAAAAATGTTAAATTAGCAATGGTCCCACTGCAGGGAAAATGCACTTGTCTTGTTCAATGAGGGTTCCTACTTATTTGTTTTCTAAAAGTTCATCTTACTTGATTTGGTCTGACTGGATAACATTACTCCCTTCTATTTATTTCCATAGCAAAAGAACACCATATCCACAACAGCAACTCTTTCAAGGGGAAATCCCCTATACTTGTAACTTTCATTTCTAATGCTTTAGGTTGTAGTGAGTGATGGACTAGGTCACTGGATCAATCATTTTATACCCAGATTTAGGTCATCATCTAAACATCCCAAAATAAGAAATGTCCTCTTTAGTATGGCTACCATATACTTTTTTTTTTTCTGAGACAGGGATTCTCTGTGTATCTTTGGAGCCTATCCTGGTACTTGCTCTGGAGACCAGGCTGACCTCAAACTCACAGAGATCTGCCTGCCTCCCGAGTTCTGGGATTAAAGGCATGTCCCACCAACGCCCGACGCTACCATATACTTAAACATGCATAGAAATGAAAGATTAGCACAGCATGTACTATTCCATTGCTTCATAGCAGAGGTGAAAACTTAAACTAAAAAATCAAATGTGGGAGTTCAAATGTGAAGGAAAGGCATGTGTGGTGTAGGATCTAACTTGAGAAAAGGTACATATAGATGAAATAATGGAAAAGATCAGATAGGTTAGATAAGATATGAATAAGGACGTATTTGCAAAAATTAAGACTAATAGAGACTTAAAGTTCTTGTCATACAGGTCTTTCATTTGTTTAGTTAGAGTTACCCCAAAGATATTTCATGTTGTTTGTGGCTATTGTAAAGGGTGGTGTTTCTCTGATTTCTTTCTCAGTCCATTTATCATCTGTATAAAGTAGGGCTACTGATTTTTTGTTTTAGTTTATCTTGTATCCTGCCACTTTACTGAATGTGTTTATCAGCTGTAGGAGTTCCCTGGTAGAATTTTTCCAGTCACTTATGTAAACTATCATATCATCTGCAAATAGTAAAAGTTTGACTCCTTCCTTTCTAATTTGTATCCCCTTGATCTCCTTTTGTTGTCTTATTGCTCTAGCTAGAATTTCAAGTACAATACTGAGATGAACATGAGAGATCAGGAAGGTTGAGTTCGGGAAGAACAGACTAGTTGAACAAGGAAAGAGATGCCTTAATAAAGGAAGCCATTATGGGATTAATGAGAAACCTGGCACTAGACAAATCTCCAGGAATCCACAAGAATGACTCCAACTAAAAATCTAAGCAATAGTATGGAGGCTACCTTAAATGCCCTTCCCCTACGATGAGATTGATGAGTAACTTAAATGCCATTATAGAGCCTTCACCCAGTAGCTGATGGAAGAAAAAGCTGAGATTCACAGCTAAGCACTGAGCCGAACTCCTGAAATACATTTGTAGAGAGGGAGGAGTGATGAGCAACGGGGTCAAGACCATGTTGGGGAAACCCACAGAAATAGCTGACCTGAGCAAGTGGGAGCTCATGGACCACAGTGTGATAGCTGGGGAACCTGCATAAGACCGAGCCAGGGCCCCTGAATGTGGGTGTCAGTTGAAAGGTTTGGGTAGTATATGGGGCCTCTAGCAAAGGAACCAGTGCTCTGGGAACCCATTCCCTATGGAGGGATACTCTTTTGTTGGGGGAGAGCCTAGGTCCTTCCCCAAATGATGTGACAGACTTTGATGATCACCCAAGGGAGGCCTTACACTCCCTGAGGAATGGATGGGGATGGGATAAGGGGATGGTGGGGGGAATGGAAGGACAGGAAGGAGAAGGAACTGGGATTGGTATGTAAAATAAGATTTTTTAATTTAAATAAAAATTAATTTAAAAAAGAAAAGAAAAGACTCGTAAAGGATAATGAAGAGCCATTGTGTTTTCTTTGGCAGGGAAGTAACATGAGAAAAGCAAAAGTTTAGGAAGATGACTACAAGAAAAAAAGAGATCCTTTCTTATTTTCTAGGTTCTCATAACCTTTTGCCTAGACTTTCTTTTCATTGTTACAAAAATAGGCAGTCCCAAAACTAAACAATATTAGGTGACTAGGATGTTAAGATTGAATGATAACCATATAGGATTAGGAAATCTCAAAGTACAGATATTTCCTTGCCTCTAGGTACCTCTCAGGGTCCTTACACAGTGAAGATGTTCAATAAATATTGATTGAATTAAAGTAAATAGATGTGGTGGCTAACGGCTCAAGGCATGGACATCAATTAGAAGGTTATTAAGTAGCAGAAGGACACCTGTGGAAGATCCCAAAGTAATTTCAGATGACTAGTGGAGAAGTGACTTTTAATGTCAATTGTATTGGTACATTGTCCTGTGCTGTTGGAGGTCACTGAGAAGCCAGTCAGCCTCAGCCCCTTCCCACCATTACAACTATAAGCATGCTTGTGGAGAATGTCCTCCAAGTCTCCTGGTCTGGAGATGAGCTGTCCCTCTTAACTCTATAGTAGGGAGGAAGAACACTAAAAGAGCTCAGGAATAGAAACCATGTCCGGAAGTTGGGAGATGGACTTCCCATGGAAGTTCAGCCAGGGAAACTGAGCCATGGAAAATGAAGAGACTCTTTCCAGTGGAAACTCCAGCTGACTAATTTAATTTCCCCAGTACATTTTGCACTGATGTTGTGAGAGTTTGGTTTGATGATTTTTTACTCTTTTTCTACCATTTGTTCTTTAACTTGGCACCTCACCTGAGGGGACATTGTTCTGCCATGGGTTATTCTCCACTAGGAACTACAACAGACTGCCTTAAGGAGGCTTCCTCAATCAATTTCTGTTGGATGTTTCTAAGCTCTCAATTTGATGATGTCACCTTTCTGCTGTTATTTGTAATTTTATTTAGAAGCCTCACCCAAGGGGACACTCTGTTCTGTCTGGAACTCACTATTGGGAAATATAGTTGACTTCCTAAAGCAGGCTTCCCCAGTAACTTAATAAATTTTGTCATTTGAAACTGGAATTATGACTATCATAAATCACTCTCTAGACCATATATAACATGACCAGAACATAGTAATATTTCACTCATTGGATATTTGTATTACTAAAAATTGTTGGTAAAAGTTAGCAGGTGAGTGAGTTTATTACAAAAAGAGAAATTACAGAGACTATATTGAACTGGGTATGTATTTTTAAATGAAAATGTGATTAGAGGGTAGATGAGACAGTTCAGAGTTTATAATAAAATCTCAGAAATTACATTTAGACATTTGTTGAAACATAAACGTGTATTAAACATAGAGTCTAAATAAGGTATAAGAACAGGAAACACCAGTTATTTTCATAGTTCTTATTGTTGGCTTTTTTGCTGAATGGTAACTATGCAGCAAACCATATTAACATTTTTAAAAAATATTTTGGCTTGTGTTATCTTCCTAAGATATTTGTAGCAATGAGTTATCATATGCTAAAGGGCATATGGATAGTAGTTTATGGACCCAGAAGTTGGACTTTTTTATTATTTTTTATTTGAATTAGAAACAAGATTGATTTACATGACAACCCCAGTTCCCTTCTCCCAAAGTCATCCATTGAACTTGACTGAACTTGGCATAGAGAAGGAGTAAGGAAGTTAAGAGAAAATGCAAGATGTCTATAATTTTGTTCTCAAAAAGTTTAGTGAATAAATAATAAGATGACTTGATCCAAACTCAAGAAAACTGAGAGGGGTTAACTAATGAAAAAATGTCTTTTGAAATATTCCATCCAACACTTGGAAGTTCATGTGGGAAGACAAAATCAAATGTTTATTAACAGAAGCCTGGTCACATCAAGAGGAAATGGAGTGTGTTAATTTGATGAGATGATTAACTTGAAGTTGTTTAGAGTGCTTTTGCTTGACTTACATTGTCAAAGTACTTGATGGTGGAATTCTACCTGCTGAGGTTCTAATGGAGGAGCCACTGTTTATATTTGCCCATTGCCAGTTTTGTTTTCTCTTATAATTTGCTTATGACATAGATTTGTTTTCCTTGGGCCTTTTCTCATTTGAACATTTGGAATGTGTTTTTGACCTCTCAGTATGGGTTTCTCAATTTTTCACTCTGATTATGCTCCCACCACATGACGACCTGATCCTTCCAAGTACCTTTGCCTTTTAGTATTTTGATTTTTTTCTTTTTCTGGGAAATTCTTCCCTGAAAATTTCAAACATGATACTTCAAAAGTTTCTATTCTTCACTCCTTTTGGATAGCACCTTCTAAAGACCTCATATCCACATTGAAGTTCTAACTCATCATTAATAAATTACAACCAAAATTACAAATTATCTATTATAGGTGTGTTTTAGGCAAGAAAAAATATATACTAGCCTACTTAGAATATTCCATTCATTATAAGTATTTGCTTGAGTATGTTTAATGCTGTAATATATTACTAAAATGTAAATCATTTTTATGTCTTACTTTCCCTACATTAACTGTTAAAAGTTAAACAACTGTAGACAGACTTTTCTTTGGTCTGTCAGTTCATGAACAGTGACACAGAGACTTATTATTAATTATGAAAGCTCAGCCTTAGCTTAGACTTGCCCGACTTGCTCTTATAACTTAAATTCACCTGCTTTAATTAATCTATGTTTTACCATGTGTCTTTTTTACCTTTCTTTCATTCTGTATGTCTGACTTTCTCCATGTCTTATTAGCAAATTCTCTATGCCTAGATTATCTCCTCCTACTTCCTCTCTCTGCCAAGAAGTCTTGCCTATACCTCTTGACTAGCTATTGGCTGCTCAGCACTTTATTAAACCAATCACAGCAATGTACATTAACACAATGTACCAATATCACATAACAAACAAGTTACTGCTGGTTCTAATCACACTGGACAAGAGGATATCTATGAGCAAAAGCACATCCTTTTACAAGCTCTTTTGTCATGTTCATTAAAAACAGCATGGCTAACACACCACCTTGAACTATAAAGGAAAGCACTGCAGCTTAAGCAAGTCTAGAGGCTTTCATTCTTTCTACCATCTCTTAAGCTGTCTTTCTGCTCAGCAGAAGAACAAGAATGAGATTACTACTGCTTAACCTTAGTCTGAAATTCTTCCAGTTTGTGTTAATTTAGGTATTGTTTGTTCAGTAAATACCAGTGTCCCTAAATAAATCTGAGGCTTTGGGGAAATAGATGTTAATATGGGATAATGGGTAGACAGACTATCATAGGGCAAAATCCTTTGAAAAAAAATGAGAAGCTGCATGAGTTTTCAGTCTGCCGATTAAGACTGACCCAGAGTGGAGAAGAGAGAGTCAAAAGAGCCATCATGAAATCTGCAGAAGGTACAAGGTTGTTGGGAGTTCTGAGGGCAAGTTTCTCATGTGGGCAGCTTTGACTCCCAGGAACTCTCTTTCCTACCTATCCTAGTACTGTTTGACTGACATCTGAGAACTACCCTTGGGAATCATATGACCTTGGAGCTAATGCTCTGATGTACTTGAGATTGCAGCATTTGGGAGTGGGAGGGGGGTTGCTCTTTGGTCCCCTGTGGTTAAAGATAGAAGAGGTGTGCACTCATGGCCTCTGCAAGCAGGTGCTGAGAATTACAATTTGAAATGGTATGGGTAATGTATGCTTCCTGTGGAGAAGTTTCCTGTTTCTTCACTCATTCCCCTTAATCAATTCACTTCATGAGAATCATCTTCATAGATGCAAAAGTAAGCATTTGACCCAATGTCCATTGCTTTAATGAAATGTTCCAGCCTCCTGTTTCCCTAATATGTCCATCCTCAGTCCTTCCATTTGCCTGGGTTTGCTAAGGGTTTCCACAGATAGGTCTCCAAACACAGTCCTGCTATTTCTTCTTCCTAGTAAAGCCTTAGTGATCTCAGATGGCACCTTCAGGGAGAACTCTTCTATCCATCGTGGTTTTCTTTTTTGTTGTTGTTGTTTTTTTTTTTTTTTTTTTTTTTTTTTTTTTTTTTTTTTTTTTTTTTTTTTGTATGAGCTACCTTCCTAGGCACTGCTACATGGTGTTGCATTTCCCTTCAAGGAAGGCATGTCTGTTTGCTTTTTTAGTCTCCCTCCACTAAAGACTGTGAGCTCCTGGAGAGAAGTGATATGCTTTACTCATCTGATTTCTGGCTCTGAGCACAGTGCTTGAGACATTGTAGATGGTACTTACTGAAGGATTACTAAAGACATGAATACATATCTGTGTTACGTGGAGTTTAGAGAAAGTATATCATTTCTTGGTGGAAGTTATTATTTCCAATATTTTTCTGAGATGAATTATCCTGGTTACTCCAGTTTACAGAAATGCTTGGTGTTCCATAAAGTAAAAATTTTGTTGATATTCTCCTCTGCATTTAATGTCTACTAAATGCCATGCCATAGCATTTCATCCAAATCCTCCCAAAATCACTTTGATGACTTAAAGATATCCCAGCTGAGATCCTGAGAGTCTAAGCTTTTATGTCTTGGTCCCTAGTCAGGATGGGACAATGGCAGATGACACAGCCCCTCTGTGGCTGGTTACAAACTGATAGTGAATTTCATAGCCTCCTTGTGTCCTCCCTACTCTCTCTCACAAGTTGTAACTTTTCTATGTACTCTGGATGTTAAGCAACTTGTACCTATATTATGGCTGTCATGCATATCACAGTGTTAGTGGTACCCATAAGCTCATGGCAGCCATCACCACCAGGTTTAATAAAGTTCAGAGGAAATAGCATTATGAAGCACAACTCTGGTTACAGAGTCTCAGGTAAAGCCCTGCTATAGTCATGTAGAGCCTTATTTGGACATTTCAAAGGATTTTCAATAGCTACAAAACTATAGTATTTTATTTATTAGAAAATACACTTGGTTGGGACAGATCATGCAGTGGTTAGATGCTTTCCAAGTGTGAGGATAGGAGCGTGGATCCCAAAAACCCAAATAATAGCAGGTAGGAGAGCCAGGATGTCCCTAGAGAAACAAGCTGACCATGTTAACACTATCCATAGGCTCTAAGTTCATCAAGGGAGATATGCTGTCTTGGTGAATAAGGTGGAATGCAATTAAGGAGGACCCCTGACTTCAAACTCTTTCTTTCAAGAGAACAAAATCATGTTTTCTCACAAGCATTGTAACACACACACACACACACACACACACACACACACACACACACACACACCATATACATAGAGACATAAACAAAACTCTTGCTGTTAAATGTATTTTACTTGATGGCTCTCTAATCAGTCCTCTAGGGAACATGCAAACAGCCATCCCACTCTGAAATGGGTTATAACTGATCATATCACCTCACTTGGTGTTTAAAATAATCTATAACTATTTAATTCTTTGGAATATTGACTGTCTGGGTAATTGTGGTATAAATGTATTCAATAAGAAAAGAATTATCTTTGGGAGGGAAATTAATGATACAAAAATCATAGTGTTGAATGAACTTAATTTATTCACCCTATTACTTTCCCTCTTACCAGGGATAATTTAAAGTCAATACTAGTTCCATTTAAAACCTGTGAATTTTCAAATCTCCTAATTTAATTATGAAATTGAAAGAGATGTCAAATCATTCTGAGTTTGCATTTGTATAAAGTAAATACTATGCATTCAACCTAGGTAATAAATGCCATAGTTCTCAAGTATTTCTAATTAACTGTCTTCTCACATTTTAATTCTTTATTTCTCAGTTTGTGCCACTGCAACTTTGAGTTTTCCAGGAAAACAGTATCAGTCAGATCATGTATATTTTTTCTACCTCTCAGCTCTCACAGCTAGAAAGTCCAGGCTGTTCTGTTGTAAACTTTTATTGGCAGGAGTTCATAATTCAGCTGTAAAATTTCATGCTGGGCTGCAATTCAGTGCACAAGCCCTATGCCCCAAAGAGCTTATGTTTCTACAAAAACAATTGTAAAAAAAATCTATTTTTTCTCTTTGAGGTGGACCAGAAAATAGTATAGTAAGAAACACTATCCTTTAAAAAAAAACTTCTAAAAATAAAAGGTGCTAGATAAAATGATCTCCCTGATACTGAGACATAACCCCTCACTCATAAAAATAACTATTATATGATAGCAATGGAAAAATTTATACTTGTAACAAGTACAACTTGCTCTCTGGTACTCAGAGTGCAAGAAATGTCACTTTGCTTTATTTTTCTAAGATAGATTAAATCCAGTGTGAAGTCAACATCACCAAGGTTGACAAGAACTCTAATAATAGTCAATTTAGGGTGCCCTCTCTCTACCCCCAGGCGTTAGGAGAACTCTGAGGGTTATGTATTGCCAAAAAAAAAAAAGCAAAGCACACATAGATAAGTATGTGATAGCTTTGGATTCTTAATCGAGCTGTGGCCTTCCTCACATAGATACTGTTACCTCTACCACCACCACCACCACCAAGTTCAACTCTGAAAAGATTACTATGTTGTTTGATCTTATGTCCATTTGGTAGACAAACCAGGGTTATCTGAAAGAAGGAACACTTAGGTGAGACAATGTCCCATAAGATCCACATGCAAGGCATTTTCTTAACTAGTTATTGATGAGGGAGCATCTAGTCCATTGTGGGTGGGGCCATCCCTGGGCTGGTGGTCCTAAGTTCTATGAGAAAGCAGGTTAAGCAAGCCAAGGGGAGCAAGCCAGTAAGCAGCACCCCTCTATGGCCTCTGCTACAGCTTCTGCCTCCAATTTCCTGCCCTGTTTGATTTACTGTCCTGACAAACTTCGATGATGAACAGCAATGTAGAAGTGTGAGTCAAATACACTCTTTATAAGCCCTTTCCTTCCCAACTTGACTTTTGGTCAGGGCATTTCATCATATCAATAGAAACCCTAATTAAGAGAGCTACCTAGTGCACAATGGTGGGGATGCCCTGAGAGGCCTCAGGACATGAGCACTCATGAGCATATCTATGTACACACCTTTTACATCTGCCTTCTTGACTCCTTGTTTCTAACCCACAGGAGAACCTCAGTACCTCTCATAAATGCCTATATTTTGAGTACTCAAGTTCTTTCTGGAAATCTCTAATTCTGAAACACAGTAACAACTATTTCTATTTACTGTCTCATTCCCACTAAGAAGGTTGGCTGGTAAGAAAGAGGCAAAAAGAAATGTGTCTAGTCTTCCTACTTGCTCAACTTTTGAAGAAATGAGAAATTCCCAATTGTGTGTGTGTGACATAAAAATCACTCTTTTCTTCTAACCTGGGAGCATCCTGGGACTAATTCTCTGTGTATGTCCACACATGCCTGTCAACTTGGCCTACTCCCTAGTCTGTCGGAATTCAATACCACTATGCAGACAGAACAATCCTGAACACTATGCTGTCCCTCCTGAGTTTGAACTTATTCAGATACTTCTTACAGCTTTGTTAGCCAGATTGCTCTCTTACAAAGGGTGGAGAGCTAGAGAGAACCAATTCAAAGAGGTTTCTGGGGTGCCCTGCAGAGACTGCGGTGTGAGACTTGGCAGACATTAATTAACACTAATTTAACAGACTGAATCTTTGACTTCTGGTCCAGGATAACTGACAAATGATAATGTGTCATTACTAGCAGAAATTGAAGCAGTGCTGACACTACTGTAGCTATGAATGCACCATTATGCTAGAAAGATGCCGATTGAGCAACACTGGATGAAGAGGTGGAGTAAGTGAAGGATGGGGAGATGTCCAATTGACAGATCTATATATATCAAGTGTATATACCAAGTCATGCATGGTGGAAATTTTTGATATCCCCAAGCTGTTATTCCTTCAATAGAGTATTTCTCTGTCTGATCTTTGTTTGTCTATCTGTAAATGCATTCTTGTCAGATAGGCACCCACAATGTTGGGAAAAAGTGCAAGTTGGAGACCGGGATGTTGTCTTCTGGCTCCTTCATAGTGTGTCAGTGCCATTCTCCTTGTGTTTGGATGTTTTCCCCTGCTGCTACTTTCTCATAGTCTTGACCCACAAAGCATATGTGGAACTGAAGAGGCCTGTCCACAGAAGCCACACATGTGGGACCTCTCCTAGCAGCTCACTTTCCCCTTGCTCCTTCAGAACTTGGGAAGCCCAGTCATGCGTTTGGGATACTGCCTTATTGTGCGTCGGTTCCCTGTGCAACCTACAAGTCCTTTTGTTGATGTTTTCTTTAGATTAATTTCTTCTTGCTGCATCTGTAAAGGTAAAAGGTAAAACAACATGATGTCTTACTTCTTGAAAGAGTTGGGGGTTCGGAAGACTGCCTGGAACAAAAAGAGCAAAGGAAACATACAACATTCAAATCACAAGAAAGAAAAAAATATATGAAAAGTGTTCATTTTATGCCTCTGGGTATAAAACAGATTTTCTTTCCCGCCTGAACCTGCTACCACTTAGCCCCAAATAAACACACACAGACTTATGTTAGTTATAAACTGCTTGGCCAATGGCTCAGGTTTCTTACTGTTTAGCCCTCTCTATTAACCATGTGTTTCTACATGGTATTTTCTTACAGGAGTATACCCAAACCCGTTACTCCTTCGGGTACATCCATCTTCCTGGCAGCTTTTCTATGCATCCACTTCTCAGAATTCTCCTTGTCTGATAGCCCCAGTGTATACCCACTGCCTGGCTACTGGCCAATCATTGTTGTATTCATCAACCAATAAGAGAAACATATAGACAGAAGGACATCCCCCATCATCTGGGTTAAGAGGAGAATCTGAATTTAGGTAACAAAATATCTATTAAGACAAATAACATGAAAATGAGTTCAAATTCATCGTTGAAACGCATTTCCCTGTGAATATGCCTTTTGGTAGTGAAAGCATCTGTGATTCTTTTCCTGTATGAGATGGTACATTAGGCAATCTACCAAACTCCCACCAGGTGGCGCTCATGCAGTAACTTTGAAACAGCCAGCACCTAAAAGCACAGAAGTGCAAATACTACTGTCAAACAGATGTTCTTGTCTTTGATGCTGCATCGAAGTTAAGGTAGGAATGATGAGGTCAGAAAGGCTAATAAATTTATTATGTGTTGGAAAACTTATTTCTTCTTGCCCATGAGGCAGAAAAGCCATTATTTGTAAAGCATAACGCTACCATGCTTTCTTTGCTGTGGCACCAAATCCCCCTAAACCTCCACGTAGTTTTGTCATCCTTTGTGTGAGATACGTATTTGGTTATAAGAAAAAAAAAAGATACACAGATACACTAATAAGTTCTGTTAGCTGATTGCCTAGATGTTTAGTTCATTTAAATAAATCTGTTGTAGGAAAAGAAATGCACCGGACATGTCATCCAGCAGTGGCTAAGAAACCGAGACAGCATTAATGTGTGAGAATGGGAGAGTCTCTAATCAAAGCAGGCAGTTTGACAAAAGTGCCCCACCCCCTGTTGATCAAATAGATCTGAGCATCTTCGCATCCAGCTTGTAGATCCTGAATCTGTTTTCCCTCTCTATCCCTCACCCAGTCCTCACCATCCTTTCATCCAGCCCTTCCTACAGTGGAGTCAGTCGGTTGTTAGGAGACTGAAGTTACAGCACAGTAGCTGACTGTTCAGATAATGAGAAAGCCACCAGAAATTTCTCTGGCCCTTGTTCTTTTCTCCCATCTTCTTGCCCAGCTGCAAGGTCTGCAAACTTCCTTGCATAAATTCTGCCTTAGATAAGAAGAGTCAAATGGGAAAAGATATTAAATGACTGTCCTGGATGCATCCTCTTTGGATTAATTTTTGTTTATTTGTTGTCTTTGTTTGGATTGAACTGAGGCCTTGTACAAGTTTGACAGATACTCTACCACTGACCTATATATCTAGCACAGCGCTCTCATTCATTTTCTTTCTCTCCTCTTTGTTTCTTCCTATTTCCTTCCTTCCTTCTTCTCTTTTCTTTCTTTCTTTCTTTCTTTCTTTCTTCCTCTGTTTCTTTCTTTCTTTCTACCTTTCTTTTCCTGTTCATTTTGAGGCAGGCCCATATTAAGTTTTCCATACTGCCCTTGAATTCACATTGTAATCAAGGTCTTAACTTGTGACACTTGCTTTAGCTTCCTGAATAGTTAGGATTCCATGTCTACACTGCAGGACTCAGCTTCACTATGGATTATCAATCAATGTGAAGGATTAAGTCATAGCTCCTGAACTTGGTTTCTTATCCTGTATCAGACAAAGCACTCATATGCATGGCCGGCCATTAAGACTCTTTGAGAAATTGTGAGCTGAAAATGAGATGGCAGGCAGGGGAGGGGAGCTAAAAGGAAGTGGCTGGTATGCCTCAGAAAAGTCAAATATATAACCTAGACAAATGCTAGCTAAGCAGAGAAATGAGGTAGATTTCATTCCTCATTTTACAGATGAAAGGAGTGGGTGGGCAGAGAGTTCAAGCAGTTATCATACAAATCAAAATGGTTTTTACTAATTAAAACCTCAAATGACTGATAGATGCCAATAAAGGCACCAAATTAAATATAGACTCTTTTCCAAAAGATTTCACTTTCTGGTCCATAGGTATTTAGAAAATGGAATTCATAATCCAACTGCCTATTAGTTCATCAAAGCTTTGTTGTGAAGAACGACATTTGGTACAGGTTAAAACTAGATTTGTGTATTTGTTGGCCTAAAAAGAAGTGACCATCCCACTGATGTCTGCAGACTAAGGTCATCTCCAAGGGCAGGAAGCCTAGCTAGTCACTTGGGAGGCCCTACTCAAAAGCGTCTCTCCCATGGTTTGGTGCTCTGCTGTTACTCTCTTCATGTTTTTAATCCATTTTTAACAGAGGCCCTGGTGTTTTCATCTTGTACTAGCCCTGCAATGCTGTGCAGAGGATGGCATTTGTCTTTTTTGATCATTACTGGATCAAAAGAGACACATCTTGTTTCCCAGACTGTTTTGTAACCTTTCAAACTGTCCCCAGAAGACATTGCTAGCCTGTTATTTCCTCAAACAGATGAGGTAGGATGGACTGTCTATGTTCCAGCTTACATTCTTGTCATGGAGCTAAAGAAAAAGACTCCCTTTCTCTCTGGTCAAATCCACATTGAGAGTCCACTCTATGTGAGGTGCAGGCCAAGGCCAAGGTCATATTCTAATTCTTTCTATCATGGTTGCCTTCAGCCTTCTCTAAAAGAGGAAGGACTTCTGTACATGGGTGCCCTACATTACTCTTAATCCTTGTTACAGTTCCACCTCCCCCACCCCACAGGGAAATGCCTTTCACTATCTTGTCCTTCTAATCTCTTCTTTGTTCTCTCTGCAATTACTACCAATAGTAGCTGAGGCTGAGCCTTTGGAGAAATGCTACCCCATTGGAAGCCAGCATCCCTGCTCAAGGCTAAAGAAAATTTTTCCAGTGGGTCCTGGTAGATTTTTAAGCATTAAATATGGTCTATATTCTTTGCGTGTTAAACAATCCAATCTGCAAAGTCTTTTGATGTTTTAGTAATCTATTCATTGTACTCAACACTGAACAGAGAGTTGTGGTTACAGCTCTATCTCTGTAGGGTCAGTCAAGGAGAGTAAAAGTACTGAGTGTGCAGAAAATATATCCTAGGGTAACAAGGAAAGGGGGCTGAACAATGCAACTCAGAGCAGAGCGTGTGAATTTGGACACTTCAAGACGAAGAACTCTAGCAGGGCAGTGAATATTGAGAGAGCCTTAAGTGGCTAATGCTCAACTCTGTATGGTATATAACACTGGATGGTACAGGGAGAAGCTATTAGACCTTCTCCAAATAGTTCTGGAAGATTGTGTAGAAGAGGTGGGATTGCATGAGCTATTTGGACGATAAAAGAGAGAAAACTTGGCAGTTGGTAGGAAACAGCATTCCAAGAATATGGCACAATTTGGAAAAGACTTGTGTGGAATGACTGGGTGATGGAGACATTAAGCCAATTGGCTTGAATTGAGCTGGGGCTCATTCCAAGGAAGGATTTCAAATTTAATTCAAAACAAAATAATGACTTTCTGAAGCATTATTATGGCAACTAACAATAAATTTCTGAATCTAATCTATGCTACAGAAGTTAGGAGCTGGCATATGGTATGGGATTCCCAGGAAAGGAAGTCTCCTGGGGAGTAGTAAGGGGTAAGCCTTGAGATTGAGCAACATTATCAACCCTCATGGGTACAGAGAGCAAGAGTGTATACTATACTCTGCAACCCAGCATGATGCAAGTAGCCAGGGAGAAGGAAATATTTTATCCTTGTTGCACTAATGTGGGAAAAGGAATTATGGATGTCAGTCTTGGCCTCCTCACTTCCATCTTTGTTAGTATTTTCATGGCCACTGACTCTCTGAACAGAACTCCTAATTGCCTGCATCTTTGGGAGGAAGAGTACTGTCTCTACTTGCTGCACCTACAGCCCTGGTAGGACTGTGTTCCATTCACTTCCATGGAGTTTTAAAATTTTTACTAATATCTGTTTCTTTTGCAAAGACTTCTGATAAGAGAATGTATATACATTCAAATAGTTAAATAACAAAGCAATCACATAGCTGTTAGAAAGATCTACTCACATGCCAAATGATTGTGATAAGGAAGACACTATTTGTCACAGAAAAACAAAGGAAGAGCTGATTTAAGTCACATGGGGGAATGTGACTTAAAGAATGGAACCATTTTAAAGAAGAAGAGCAGAGCATTATGGGAAGGCAGGAAACCCCCAAAGGAAAGCAAGGCCTCCAGTAAAGGATAATCATGAAGCAAGAGTTCTGTTACACAGTTCTGGCCAGAGGGTCCCAGAGCACAAGAGAGGGACATTAGTTCAGAGACAAAGCAGGCAGAGCCTCCCTTTTATGCCAAAGGACTAAATACTCAAGAGTACTGCTTTCTGCCCAAGATCAGTGGGTTAAATAAAAAAAAAAAGTTAATAGTTTGAAATTTCCAGTAAATTCTTTTTTTTTCTTTCCCTAACATAATGTTAACTTTCCAGGGCACAGAAGAGGTAAATCGCCCACCCTATATGACAATTTTGATAGCACCATCTGAAGAGCCACCAGATAATTTGTCTTTCTGAAAGGCCCTGAGCGTATTCTCAAGATCTGCTACTGGTACAAGAGCAGGCCCCCGCGGAAGGGCTCCGCAGTGCATCATTTGGCACGCCCCGCTGCTCTGGCCATCTGCTGCACCTTACAACGTGGTCTAGCAATTTAAGAGATGGCACGGGCAGCCTCACAATATATCCATATGTTATCCTCCTCCTCGTCGCTTGAGAAACAGAACAGCCATCTTCAGGACGGCAACAGGAATCCCTACTCAGGTGACTTCTGTTTTCTCCCAAAGACCAGAATTCACAACTTACAATTTATAGAGTGAAATCCAACAGCTAAGAATCCGACCAGAAAATCTGTATAGGGGATGCTAAGTTATGAGCTAGTCTCCTGACAGAGACTAGAATTTCAATAAGAAAGAAAGACCCATTCACAGGTAGATTGGCTTATGAGGAGCAGTTGCTAGTACAGTAAAGTTCATTGAGAAAGCAGAATTCTATTTGTACCTGTATACAGGATTTTATAACCTAAAGCCTTGCTTCTCAAGATAATCTACTAACTGTATCACCAGGATGCTTGGTGGAGATGATAGAGAGCGCTCTGAGGCTCAACCCAGATCACAGCTTCAAAAACTGAATATTCATAGAACTCCCAGAAGAGTCATACATACATACATACATACATACATACATACATACATACACACACACACACACACACACACACACACACACACACACGTGTGATGCTATAGCCTAGGGGGAGAAAACACATGAAAAAAATAAAAAAGAAAATCTCCCTCTTGTTTTGATCATGCTGGACAAAGAATGTCCGCGCTGTGAATGAAATAATTCCCTGCCTATTCAGAGATGTAATGTAGCAGACTTGATACAACAAGTAAAAGATCTTACTTAATACAACAAGTAAAAGTTTTTAAGTGGAGACTCACTGAATGCCTCTATGATTTTCTCAAGAAAGAGCCATTTTAAAAGTATCTACTCTGGATTTCTGCCCCAGCCAAGCACTGGGGTTAGCTGACTACTTCTTGATTTGGAACACTTAAATCCCCACTTTCCTCTTCATTCAACCAAGGGCTGGCGATTTCTTCTATTAACCCTATCAGCCATTAGTATGCACTATGGTGCTTTCTTTTTAACTGTATGTAGGTTAGAGGCTCAGCGTCCTGCATGCCATTAGCTGGACATTCTATGAATGAGGAATGCTAAACATGCTTTCGGAGGGAAGAGTGCCCCTTTCTGCTTAAAGCTTGAATTGAAAAGGAGTTCCCTATTTGCATAGTGCAGAAGCACTTCGCATGATGACATTGTCCAACCCCCAGGTAACTACAACCACAGTTGTGGATAATACTTCCTAAACACTTCATGCCACTGTTATGTGGGTCTCAGGTGTTCAGACAGAAAAGAAGAAGACAATTTCAAATGTGAGCAGTAAAACAAAAATGCCTGCTAGTGTGCACAAAATGTCTGCCTAACCTTCAGCACTTTCAAGAAGTAAGACTAACAGGAATCATGATTTTAAATCACCAAAATGTACGCATTTAGCCAAAAAAAGAAATGAAAAAAGACTTTAAAATATAATTCTGTTTCACATGGAGTGATTAAAATTAGGATAACAATTTGTCAGTTAATGAAGCACACAGACTTGGGAGGTGAAACAGATAATAAAAGGATTACTCAGAATACTAGTTTTAATAGAAAAAATGGAAGAATTTTGCACCAGTTACTTTGTACTGATATTTTTAATTGATTTGTTTTATTAGAGCCTAATATTAATGATGCATCTAGGAATCACCCAGTAATATAAACCAATGGGTAAATGACTGTGACATTGAGTTTTCATTGTACAAACTTCTAGGTAGAACCATAAGAATTAATTTCAACTGTTTATTTGCTAATTGTTTAAATTAGGTATCATACTTTAATAGCTTCCACACAATAGGAAACATGCATGCACACACACAATGCATATACATATATATATGTGTGTGTGATAATGGATATGTGAATATATATACACACACACACATATTCATTAGCCACACAAGTGTGTTCTCTCTTGAAGATTCAATCTCTAAACAAAAACATAATCCCTACCCCCAGGGAGCTTACATTTTAGAAGATTCAATGTGCAAATAAATAATCCATATGAAAAATGACTCACCAATCTAACAGAGTCAATTGGCAAAGAAAAATTAGTATCACAGAAAAATATGTTAACATCTGGAGAATAATGAAATTATGAGCAACAAGCATCAATGAAATCATGCCAAATTCAAATGATGGCTGCTCTTGGTTGGCTTCCAGAAGTAACTATTAAAAGAACATATTAGCCTTAACCCAGTGTGTCTTCTGTGATGACTGTAGAGGGGGGTATGTCATGCTCCATTCATGAGGGATGGACAGATGCCAGGGTATTTCACGGGAACCTAATTGTTCTTCCCTGCCAGGAAATTGCTACGGCATGACAACATCCCAAGGATCAAAGTGCCTGAAGATGAGAACCCCTGTAGCCAATTTGTGTTGCCTTCAGGTTATGTTATAGATCACCCAAAATACCTTGTAGTCGTCAGTGCCCCAACAGAGACCTGGGCTTCCAGATTCACCAGGGGTTGTCTCTATAACCCAGGGCAAATAATTCATGCCTTTGAACCTCATTCTTATAATATGAAAAATGGAATTCATAATATAATAATACAAGATCAGTGTAGGAAATGTATATCTGTGTCTGATTGTGATGTATACACTTCCTGGTGCCTGACTAAGTGTGCATATTAGGACACATATTAGGATCATCCTCAGTCTCACAACTGCCTCCATAAAGGTCAAATTTATTTCCTTAATAAAACCAAACTTTGATGTTTGATCTTTAGGTTACTTGTGCTCCTTAGGCTTTGACCCTGTAGGCTTCATGTCTGTGCATATTTGTTCATAAGCCTAGAGCCTTCATCCAGTAGCTATTCGAGGCAGAAATAGGCACCCACTGCTAAGCACTGAACCATAGTCCTGGAATACAGTTGTGGAGAGGGAGGAGGGATGAGCAAAGGAGCCAAGATGGTGCTGCAGAAACCCGCAGAAACAGTTGATCTGACCTAGTGAGAGCCTGGAGATCCTAGTCATAAAGGTGGTGAAACAGCATTGGACTGAACCAAGTCCTCTGAATGTGGGTGCAAGCTAGAAGGCCAAGACAGTCTATGGGACCTCTAACAGTGAAGCCAGTCTTTAACCCTAGAGCACAAAAGAACTTTGGGTACCCAATGAGCAAATATAAAATAAAATACCATTTGTTTGTTCTGCCAGTCACAGCTCTAGATTGTCAGCACACCATGCTTGTCTACCCAGGAGTCCCTGGTTCGAAACATTCAGTTAGATATTGTCCTTATTTAGAAGTAGATGTGGGTTAAAATAAATGGACTCAGTGGGTTGTATATATATACATGTACAATTAAAGAAGTCATGAATGTGAGAGGAAGCAAAGGAAAAGTTGAAGGTGAGAAAGAGAGAAGTAAAATTATGTAAATACAGTTTCATCCATGAAATTCTCAAAAACAAACTAATTAAAAAATTTAAAGGGCTAGAAACAAACAAGAGAGTTTGTTTCATAAAGTATGTAATTTACACAAAGCAATGCTTAGGTGTGTTGTAAGGGAAAACCTTATGGTTCAACCTTTCAGTGTTCCTAATGAAGGCAATAAAAAGGATAAAAATGGAGGAGAATAAGAGAATACAGAACATATTAGTTCAACAATGAAGTCATATCTAAATGAGAGATCCAGTTAGGAAGGGGTTGAACATGGTGTTGTGCCTGTGTTTTCATGTATTTGTGTGTTTAACCTTACCAAGAAAGCTCCATTTCTACTCTATGAATCTCTAAAACTATTTTTTGTCTTCTACATTTTCTGAAAAACATGTATAGATATAGAGAGTCATCTATGTTTACTTGCTTTTAATTTTTAGCTCATTTATTTTGAGCCTCCTATGAAAATGCGTAAGGAGAAATATGTTTCTGCACTCTTGGTGTCTACCTCATGTGAGCAACTTGGCCAGGACACTGCAAATATTTGTTGGGCATCTATTATGTTCCAGGCATCAAGCCTACAAGCACATGTCCCCCACTAGAGTTAGCAGAACAATTTTGCATGGATTCAAGCAGATTGAAAAATGAGTAAGCAACAATGATACTGGATCTTCAAAGCTGAAGGGAAACATTTTCTTCAGAGCATGTCAGCCTAATCCTCTTCTAATGTCTATGGGGGTAGGCTTTCCTGGCAGTGTAAAGGAACTAAGGCTCTGCTATTCAAGGTGGAACCAAGTGTCTCTCTGTGTACACTGGCGAGACCTCAAGCCTTGGAAAGGAAACATGGCTTCATTCTGCTGGAGACTCTAAGGCTGTTTCTAGCTGCCAGGCACATATCCTTTTCTAGCTCCAGAAAGCCTACACTGAGGTGAGCTTCTCCACCAGTGCCAGAAGCTAAATTAGGTCCTTCAATACTAGAATTGTTTGATTCTCAACTAAGAGTCTGGGTCACTCCTGGATGGGTCTCCTCAGTCCCTTTTCTATCTGTCCTTTGAAAAAACACATGTTGATGTGTTCATTGCACCTCATATTCTCAGACTAATAAATCTGTATGTCATTGCTAGCACCATTGATTACTGCAGTTCCATGTAACTCAGTATCTACTTCGTGACTTTATTGTTGATGAGACTAAGTGGGCCTATGGAAGGATGAGATAAGAGAAAAGGACAGAATGACAGGAGGTTTGCTAGCAGCTCTATCTGGGCTATAATCCCCTAGGGAGATGAACACAGGAAAAATAATAGGTCAATGTCCACAGAAGAGATACTGCAGTCTCAGCTCTAAATGGGACATCTATTTCATAACAAAACTTAACGCATGGCAAGATGAGATGTTTTTTCATCTTCTCCTTTGCATCTCATAGGTTAGCAGATTTGTCAAACATCTGAATATTTTGATTATTATTAACATAATGTCCCCTGTGTTGGCCCACAATTTCACGATCTCTCTTTGAGCTATTTGTGTCATATGCCAGCGGCCAGTCTGCATTATGCCTCTCAGTCTCAGAATCCAGAAAGAGCATCATCTCTCTTCCGCAAGTATTTCAGCAGGGAATATATCTAAAATCCACAGCTGGGCTTCCCCTTTTTTTTGTATTTCCAATCCTCTCCCCAATTATGCCTTTCTTTACCCCCATTCACAGCAATTTATGACCCATCATTCAAATCTATCCTGGACTTCCCATCAGTAATTTTTCAATCAGTTCAATTTCCTTGAAGCACTGCCCCTCCTAGCATAGATAGCTCTCAAAGTTCTGTTCACATTTTAAGATCTAGCTTAGCATCAAATCTTTTTATCCTTCATTTTTATTAGTTCTTTGAGAATTTTATACAGTGTAATTTGATTATATCATGCCCTTCTGAGACTTCTCCCACATCCATCCCTCTTCCCTTCCCACCCAAATTTCTGTCTTCTTTTTATTCTTGTTTTTCTGAGATTAGAATATAATTACATCATTTTGCCTCCTTTTCTACCCTCCAAAAACTTTCACATACTCATCCTTGCTATCTTTAAAATGAATTTCTTATGTTTTATTAATTTTTACATATTTGCAATGTATTTTTATACACACATAAATACACATTTATATAATCCTAAACTTACAAGTACAATTTTTTCCATCTGTAAAATGTCAATTTTGTGTATGTTTTCAGTGCTGACCATTTGCTATTGTGTATGCAGTTAGTGTGTTCTGTGTAAGACAATTTCTCTGTATCACATAAAGTCTGTGCTGTACATTTACTTTCATATGTGTGTCCTTCCACTGGCACATGTTCAACCTGCCAGGGACCACATATTTAGAAAAATATAATGACTGTCCCTATCACAACAACTATCAATGCCTCAAGTAACTTCATAGCTAGAAATGTAGTTTTATTCCTAACTCCCTTTTCCAGACTGGAATTTTCTCTGATTTGAGCTTGGGCAAGTCTTCTGTATGCTGTCACAACTGCTGTACACTCCTATGTGTGTCCACAAGGAATTATTTTGCTGTAGTTATCCACCACCTCTGGCTCTTACAATCTTTCCACCCTGTCATTTACAATGATTACAGAGTACTGATAGGAGAAAGTATGGTATGGATGTTCCAATTAGGGTTGAACTCTCTGCAGGCTCTAATTTTCTGCACCTTGACCATTTGTTGGTCTCTGTCTTCACAGGCGTCTATTGGGAAAAGAAGCTTCTCAGATGAGGGTTAATTTTAGGGTATAATTATACATCATTAAGAGTTTAATTCTGTGCCCATTTAGTAGATTAACAGCTGTAGGTAAACCATTATAGACACAGGAATTTTTGTCCACAACATGGTTAGCAAGTATGGGTTTTTACTTGTGTAGTGGTCATTAAGTCCTATCAGAAAGTGTTTGGTTACTCCTACAACATGCATACCACTATTTCAACAAGTGGCAAGTTTTCTAGGGCAGATGTTAATGTAGGTCTAAGTGTCCACAGGTAGATGTGACTGACAGCTAGATTTCTCCTGAAACAGAATGTATATACCTCCCAGCACTCGAAAACTAGATAATATGGATGAGCCTTCCAATCAGTACCATCTTGATTTTTGTGTTCTGTTACTCAAGTATGCAGTGTCTTCAGCAATAATGTCTCACCTTTAATTTCTGGAAACCAATTAAAAGAAATAGCCTGTGATGGTTAGGAGGTTATAAGACCTATCTTGCTAACAACTCCAAACAAGGTAGTTTGTTTCTTTGTTATTTGTTATCTTAGGGTTTTTCCTAGGATATTGTTACTGCTAGAAGGTAACCTATGTGTAAACTCTTTATCTTTATGTAAATATTTAAAGAAGCCTTTTCAACAACAGGTTTTCATGTGAGGTTTTTTTTGAGGGGGGATCACTATAGTGTTAGTTATCCCAACCCTATACTCTACTCTGCTGTCTTAACCATAATCTCAGTTCTAATAGGATGTATTAGATGTAATTTATTCCCTTCCTGTGTCTAACACTCAAGGTTATTTTGAATAAATAAAACTTCCAATTTTGCTAATGATACCTCATGCAGTCACTTTTAAATATTTACATCTATAATACAATACATTTTGATTGTGTTTTGCCTTCTCTAATATTCTTCCAGGTTCTTCCCTTTCTCTCTCTCTCTCTCTCTCTCTCTCTCTCTCTCTCTCTCTCTCTCTCTCTCTCTCTCTCTCTCTCTCTCTCCCAGCTCAACTTCCTGTTCTCCCCACTACTTCTCTCTTTCCACCACAAAAACAAAAATAATAATGAGAACAAAAATACAATGCAAATCAAAGCAAGTAAAATGCCAATAACACAAAAATACACAAACAAAACAGCAGCACCCTGCCCTACCATAACGCAAAATATAGTAAAAAATGGAGTGTGTTTTGCATTGGTCAACTACTCCTGTGTATAGGACTTGCTCTGGAATATGAAAGATATTCCCAATGACACATTATTAGAGAAAACTTATTTTCTCCTATATCCCTGGCTGGCCTATAAATCTCTGTGTAGACTAAACTGACTTCAATCTCAGAGATCCTCCTATTACTGTTTCCTGGATGCTGGGAATTAAAGGTCCACCATGGCAGCTCCTAAGGTCTTTCTTTTTTTTTTTTCTTTTCTTTTTTTGAATTAGAAACCTACCCTACCACCACCCCCACTAAAATCCTGCCTATCACATATCCTTTCTGCTCCCCATGGATGGTGAGGCCATCCATAAGGTGTCATCACAGTCTATTGTATCCTTTGGGTTAGGGCCTAGGCCCACCCCAGTGTGTCTTGGCTCAGGGAATATCCCTCTATGTGGAATGGACTCCCAAAGTCCACACCTATGCTATGGATAAGTACTGAGCTACTACAGGAGGTCCCATAGATTTCCGAGGTTTCCTCACTGAAACCCATGGGATATCAGTCCCATGCTGGTATTCTAGCTACCAGTTGGGGCACTAAGAGCTCCCTCTTGTTCAGGTCAGCTGTTTCTGTGAGTTTCACCAGCCTGGTCTGGACCCCTTAGCTCTTCACTCGTCCTTCTCTGCATCTGGATTCCAGTTCAGTTCAGTGATCAGTTGTGGGTGTCTGCTTCTACTTCCACCAGCTGCTGGATGAGGGCTATCGGGTGGCATATAAGTCTATCTTCAATCTCATTATCAGGGGAGGGCATTTAAGGTAGCCTCTCCTCTGTTGCTTAGATTGTTAGCTGGTGTCATCTTTTGTTATGATAAATCTTTCCCCCAAAAGCCACTGAATCCCACCACTGCCACGTGTGTGCTTTATGCCAGCCGCCCAATCGAGTTAGGGCCCCAATTAATGCACAGAGAGACTTGTATTAGGTACAATTCTGCTTGGCCAATGACTATGATTATCATCTGTTAGCTCAGTCTCAATTATCATAAATCTATATATTTTATAATACTTATCTTATCCATGCCTTATTGGTGTCCCTCCTTGCCAGTGGTCACATTGCACCACTGGAGGAAGAGCAGAGGGGAAAGGGGGAACCCTTCCTGTTTCCTTTGCTTTAATATGAGTCTCCTTGCTATGTCACTTCCTGCCTGGATCACCTCTTCTCTACTACATTTCCCAGAATCCTCTTTGACTCCTAGTCCCGTCTAACTTGGTGTCTCATTGGCCAAACAGTATTTATTTAACAATCAATAAGATAAACATACACAGAAGTACTTCCCCCATCAATCTTTGTAGATCTCCAGACATTTCCCTAGTGTCTGATTTCTCTGTAAACCTAAAATGTCTCCCTCTATTATGGTATCTCCATTCTTGTTATCCTCTATTCTTCTCTTGACTCAAACTTTCTGCTCCCTCATATCCTCTGCATCCCTCCTCTTCTCCCCTTCTCATTCTCCTAGCTCCCTCCCACCTCTTCTCCTGCCCCCAATTTGCTCAGCAGATCTTGATCCTTTCCCCTCTCCAGGGGAATATGTATGTCTCTCTTAGGGTCCTCCTTGTTTGCTAGCTTCTGTGGCAGTATGGATTGTAGGCTGGTAATCCTTTACTCTATGTCTAAAATCTGCATATTAGTGAGTACATACCATGTTTGTCTTTTTGTGATTGGGTTACCTCGCTCAGAATCATTTCTTCTAGTTCCATCCATTTTCCTGCAAATTTCAAGATTCGATTTTTTTTTTTTCCTGCTGAGTAGCACTCCATTGTGTAAATGTACCACATTTTCTCTGTTCATTCTTTGAGGGGCATCTAGGCTGCTTCCAGTTTCTTGCTATTACAAATAGTGCTGTTATATAAGTCACTCATAACTCTCTGTAATTTTTTTTCAAATCTGTGCAACCCACAGTTCTCATCTCACTTTATAAGCAGAGATTTTCAAAAGTGGTCAATTTCTCCTGTTAGTATTGTTTTTGCCTGGTACCAGGGACATCGTTTAATCATAGTTTGCCTTCAGCCTCCTAGCATTCTTTCTCAATTTTTTTCTAACTCTTGCTCACCATTCATTCTGTTTAGTGCACCAGAATACAATCCTCCAGTCTGTGTCTGTAATAAGATATACGCCATGTGAGATCATCCAGTCTCATGACTTCAAGTCACAATTAAGATAAAAAATCTCAGTTATCTACCTGTATGTTAGGCCCTGAATTCCAGTCTTGTGTTAGAAGGTGGATAGACATCTCTGATAAATTTCCCTCACATCCAAAACCCTGGAAATCAGCCAATCCCATTCTTTCTAGTTCCAAAATGAATCTAATATCCCAATTCTTCTCTTTTCAAGCACCCATCAAGTTTTGCATAGATGACAGTATTCTTTTAGTTAGATCATTTGCATCTTATTTTATATTTCTTAGTCTGTTCCATAATAGCCAGAATGATACATTTAAATATGTCATATAATTTTGTTCTGGGCTTTCTGTGGCTCTTCATAACAAACAAACAAATAGAATTATCACTTTTCACCATGATTTTTGGTGCTCTGAGAACTGGACAGCCAACATATCATCCTCTCTCTCTCACATGCATTTCTTCTATTCTTGTAGTTCCTATCAAACTGACACTCTAAAATAGTCTTAAAATTGGCCTACCTCCTCTTAGTTTCTGTTTCTTGTTTCCTAGAAAATCCCTCCTTTATACTACCTGCCTTTCATTTCTACTTTCTTGGGCATCTTCTCAGGCCCCTGTGCCATTGTAGCCTTCTCTAGTCATCATATAATAGAAACTCCACTCTCCATACTCCCTGACCAGAACTGCCAATTGCATTCTTCTCTAAAATGTTGTCAAGCTATCAGAGTTATGAAACCTTCATTCCTTCCACCATTCCTTCCCTCTCTCTCCCATCTATCCCCATGTCTATAATAAAATCTATGCTGTATTTCTGACTCAGTTTTGAATGCAAAATCTACAAAAACAGTGTTTTTAATTCTTTACCAAGTCTCTAATATTTACAACATATTACATATACATATTACAGTGCCTGCTGTTCATTAGGTACCAGGAAATATTTATTAAAGGAAGGATCAAAAGGATAACTGAAACAAAACTTCTTTACCTGCCCTGTGTAGACATCACAAAGTTTTCCTTGTTATCGGTTGATTGGAAACTCAGTAGCAAAAAATAATAAATGGGAGATTTACTAAAATACTTTAATATCTAAATCTAATAGCACAAAATAAAGTTTGGCTGGCTTCTTGTAGGAATGAACAATAGAACACCCGTGGAAAATTAAAACAAAGTAATGATGTAGCATTTTAAAAAATACTAATGTGCATAAGCACTGAAGATACAAACACATGAATTTGGAATGTGAATGAATATTTTTACTTGTGGAATCTTGAGCAAAATGCCAATTTATTGTTTGGCTTCCATTTCTCATCTGCATGATAGCTGTGCCATACAATTACTGTTTGCTGTCCTTCCTAAGTCCAAGAATGTGCTCTAGTGTGTAGAAATCTGAAAGGAAGAAGAGGGATGGAAGTGGAGGGGAAGCAAAAGAAGGGAATGATAGAGAAGAGCAGGGAAGGAAAGATATAGGGAGAAAAGAAAAATGATGTAACAAAAGACAATATACATGTGTGTTTGTTTTGTATGTGTATATGAGAGAGAGAGATATTACTTTGACATAGTTATATTATACAGAAAAAATCCTGATTTTCTAATGGAATGCCCAAACACTCTGGAAAGCATATGTGGGTTCTACTAACATCTCAACACTTCAGTGCCTTTGACCACTACCTAGACCTTTGTCCAAGACCTAGATCCCTAGCTTTTTAAATGTATCAATTAAAGGTTTGGTGTTTTGGAAGCCACCATGAAATCACCTATTCTTTTGCAGATAATTAGTCAAATATGAAATAATCTGATTTTCCTGGAATACTTTATTATCTCTCGGATCAATTCTTTTGAATAATATATATTTATTTAGATACTCAAGAGTACCCTAATTTTATTGTCACCTTATAAACTTATTTCAAAATACATATTCAGACTGTGGAATAATTTGAAATATGCTGAAACATGTTAAGACAGTAAAAATAAGCCTCTCTCTCATTGTCTGCTTTAAAGATTAATGTAATGCTATGATTTTTTCATGACAAGTATGTGAGGCATTTATTTCACTTTAGCCAAATTCCTATGAAGGATATGCTCTACCAACTACATCCATGGCAAGTTCATTACCATAATTATCTCCTCATTCTGCCCACAGTGATGCTCAGGCATGCTTCTCCCAGTGTTTTACAGGGGTAGAGTATGCATTACTAACTGTACCTAAAAGAAACATGACGTTGTGCTTTTTAAAAGCAAAGCCACCTACGGTGTCAAGCTAACAGCTCAAAACTATGGCCCAATTAACTGAGGACACTGCAGAGGAGGTCAAAGATGCCATAAAACCTAGCAAAGATGCAGAAGCTCAGACCATCAAAAGAATCAGGAGGAATGATGTGGGGTCACAATGATTACCTCATCTAAGAGTATACCCAAGAAAGGTTCACATTTGTCCTTTACAGAGCTTTTTACCTGGTCTAGTTACAACAAAGAGACATTAGGCTTCTGTAAAAAGTGTTCCCCAGCATTCTAGACTTTGTGTTTAGACTTTTTCTCTCCAGCAGTAACATCAAAGGGATTTTCAGATGGTATACCTTTGTTGACCATAATTGTTTTGAATGTAGAAAACAGAGTAGGCTAATTAAAAAAAATAAAGATACATAAAGTGAACCTGCCTAGAAGCTCAGCCAGTTGATTTAAATGAAAGCTGAACCATTGGACATGCCAACTAGAGGGAAAATAGAAAGTTCATTCAGCAGGAGGATGTGGATGCAATGTGAGACTCACAGCTGGAACTGCTGTTAATATCTTGAGATTTAAAATTGCTGAATGGCTTCTCTAAAGGACATCAACTTACTCTTGAACTGAGGGCTCACATCTCTTGACCTAAAAATGTCACAGTAATAAATGACTTGTTGGAAAGTGGTAAATCATTGTCATTAAACAAACAAATCATTGTATACTGTCAGTTTCTACTCAAAGAACAAAAGCTATTTTCACTATAATGCAGGAAAAATACACCGCTCTTCCCATGAAGAATAGGTGAACAGGATCCACACTTCTCCACTCTCAACCAGTTCACCCATATTTATTGTACAAAATAATAGGTTTGAAGCCAGGAGTGGTGGCACACACCTTTAACCCCAGCACTCAGGAGACAGAGGCACGCCAGTTTCTGGGGTCAAAGCCAGCCTGGTCTATGAAGTGATCTGTAGGTCAACCAGGCAGACACAGAGAAACTCTCTATCAAAACACTTTTAATTCCAACATTTGGGAGGCAGAAGCAGGTGGAACTCTGTGAGTTTGAGGCCAGGCTGATCTACAAAGCAAAGTTCCAGTGGGGCCAGGACTGGTATACAGAGAAACTTTTCTTGAATAAAACAAACAAATAACAAATGAAAAATAAAAATGATAGGTTTCATTGGGAAATTTTTAGCAGTTTTTAATTTAAATTAGAAACAATTTTATTTTATATATCAACCCCAGTTCCCTCACCCTTCCATCCTCCCATGCCCCCTACTTACCCCCATCCCATCCCCCTTCTGCTCCATAGGAAAGGTGAGACATTCCATGGGGGATCATCAAAGTCTGTCACATCATTTGGGGCAGGGCCTAGCCCCCCCTTGTGTGTCTAGGCTGAGAGACTATCCCTCTTTGGGGGAATGGGCTTCCAATGTCCATTGGTACACTAGGGATAAATACTGTTCCACTACCAGAGGCCCCATAGACTGTGCAGGTCTCCTAACTGACACCCACATTCAGGGGGCCTGGTTCCATCCTATTCTGGTTTCCCAGCTATCAGTGTGGGGAGTAAGAGCTCCTCCTTGTTCAGTTCAGCTGTTTCTGTGGGTTTCCCAGCCTAGTCTTGACCCCTTTGTTCATCTCTCCTCCCTCTCAACAACTGGATTCCAGGAATGGCTTCATGCTTCGCTGTGGGTGTCTGCTTCTGCTTCCATCAGCTGCTGGATGAAGGCTGTAGGATGGTATTTAAGGTAGCCATCAATCTCATTATAGGGGAAGGACATTTAGTATAGCCTCTTCACTAATGCTTAGAATCTTAGTTGGGGTCATCCTTGTAGATCTCTAGATATTTCATTAGGGAATTTTAATACATATGCATTACATATTTGTCATATTTACTCACCCTACTGCTTCTTCTTGGTGCCTTCCCTCTCTTGCTGACCATTCTACATGAGAGAAAACATGATATTTGTTTAAGTCTTTCCCACCTAAACTGACAATTCCATTCATAAAATATATGCTTGATATCTATTTTATCAGAGTGGAAATTATTTCCAATTTTAAAATCTCTACTACGGCATTATCAAAGAACTTTTTAAATATTCAGAATTCTTAGTTATTATTTCAGTAATACACACAAGATATGTACCAAGACTACATCCCATTTCAAAAAATCTGCTTTCTTTTTATCTCCATCAGCAGTCACTCTTCATATCATAAATCTTTAGCAAAAGAAAATGTAACAATACTGTCATATTTTAAGCTTTGTCACCAGAGGCAGTTGTAATTTTAAGTCACTCAGGCATGGTGGCTTCCACATACAATCCCAGCATCCAAGTAACTGAGACAAGGGGAATTGCCAGGAATTCTGGTTAGCCTTGGGCTACATTATGAGATGCTGCTTCAAAAATAAAAATGTTAAAACAATAAAACCACAATATTATATTTCTTTTAAGTATAGTTAAGGGTTCATATTCTGCCTTTGATCACCCCCAGGAGAAAAACATCAC
Organism: Cricetulus griseus; assembly: GCF_003668045.3. Classification (NCBI taxonomy): domain Eukaryota; kingdom Metazoa; phylum Chordata; class Mammalia; order Rodentia; family Cricetidae; genus Cricetulus; species Cricetulus griseus. Next base: position 37,026,045 of record NW_023276807.1, read on the forward strand.
AGCAAATACCATATACAGACTATTTAGGTTAGCAATGAACATGCCATTGCCATAGATGGACGAGTTCATTCAAACTTGACTAGAACAAACAACAATAAGATTCTATATGTATTAAGAAAGAAAAAATCACAACTTTACATTAAACTTCAAAAGCATGTATGACAATTGAAAAATAGTATTTTTCTGCTGTATCAAAGATTAGAATCATTCTCAAAGTGAGATGCATGTAATTACAGTTGCAGGATTGCATTCCATATTCACAAGCTGGGTGTTGCCACCATTTTCCCAGGGGGTATATGCTGTATAAACACTCTCAACATTGTTTTTGTTTCCTATTCCTGCCTTGTGTGACAAGCAGCAAGAATTGTAGTGCTGTCACTATGGAAATTGGGAATCTCCCACTGCTTATGATTATTGAGGTTCTTTGAGGCAGGACATACAATCTCAGATAAACTGTGCCCCTCTATTACTAGGGCAAGTTGAATATGATCCTTGCCTCACAAGTACCTTATTTTCCAATCCTCAGTGACTACATTCAATTATCTGGCATTAGTGGGCACACAGAGGTCAGTGCTTACATTTCAAAAGCTCTTAAAGCAAACATGTTATTGCCTCCTGCACATTTTGGGCTTCAAAACCTTAGAACTCACTTTAGGAGTTTATTACACTTGCCTCTGTTCTTTTGGAACATCATAGCATAATGGAAAGTGTTCTGACCCAAACCCACAAGAAGCCAGCAAAGCAATTCAAAAGGAAAATGCTGAGTTATAAAGAAACAGAATGATTGGTTTCATTTTCATCAGTAGTTTCATTCCCTCCCCTTACTCCAATGTCAAAAGCCAGGACCTAGCAATAATGTGAACTAAGAACAAGAAGTCAGTCATTATTTGATCATTTAATATCAGTTAGAATAATATTAATCATGATGAACTAACCATAACATTATGGAGCTTTCAAATGTATTCCCAAAGAATGTGGATCATAATTTGCCATTTTATTGATGTTCAATTATTTTCAAGTGTTGCTAAATCCACTTGGCCTTAACCACTATTTACTTCATCAGTATAGCACTGATATGCAGAGCTTAGAAAGACAACTTGTGCTGGAGTGAGACTCAGAGAACATGGTCTTAGCTTATGCACACTCAGATCTGTGGGTTGACAGGTATTGCCAAACATATCATCAATCCAATGAGTGCTGGCTCCCAGTGAAAAGGGAAAGTGGACAGGAATCCAGGGCCATAGGGACCACCTCTCATTTGTTTAGTTAAAACACTTTTGTGTCATCTATACATATAAAGTGTTTTGTATGATTTTTCTGAGGCAGGGTAATAGTCCAAGCTCTCTTTCTCTCGCATCTGGAAAATGACCAGTGTCTTTAGTCACTGGTTGTTGGTGTTGTTCTTAATGGAATCCGTCAGCCTTATGGCTATGTGATCTTTGTTGCTTATCAGCAGCCATAACATTTTATTTGCATGAGTTCCTTTGTCTCTTATTTCAAAGTTTTGCTTTCCGTTCCACACTTCCCTTGGGGTCTCTTTCAGATCATACCAATTGCTTAATACTTCTCCATGGGAGATTTACAAGATCACTGTAACACACACAAAGGATTCCTATTTCCTCATTTCATTAGGTCTTATGGACTTAGGGCAATGACCACCAAGCAGTTAAAAATTAAGCAATACTCAAAGAGTAGCTATTTACCCAGAGCCCTGAGTAGTGGCATGGGTTAGCAGTCAACATCAATTTCAGCTACAGTAAATTCAGACATTATTTAATAGACCCAGCCCTTGTTTCAAATGAACAGAGCTATAGATGGTCTTTGGAGAAATAGCAATGTTCATAGCACCATCCATACTGCCCAGAAGAAACCTGTAGATTGTATGATTTTATCAAGAACTGCCCTGCTGTAGGAAATGCAATCATATTAATTCTACTCATGAGTATGGAGTTGTATCCATAAAGATTTCTCAAGTTTCAAGTAAGAATTTTCCATGTAGGCCATTTACCTGGTTGACATTATAACAGAATTTTCCAACCATTCCATCTTCTACTTTCTGACTCAATGATTTAATTCAAAGGAAAGAGTGAATTAAGATGGCCTGCAGCAATGTGCTCTCTTTTATCTATCCTATCCATATTGTGCTATTTAAATTGACTATTCTCATACCAAGCACTTGGTTAGCAACTGTGTCCTTTAATATTACGCTGTGAACTGATAATGAATGACTTGAGCACCTGAGTTTGGGGTTTTGTTCTCATCAAAAGGAAAAGAAGATGCATTCAATCATGACTTGAACACACATATGCAAGTGCCTCTCAGAACCTCACATTTCCAGGATGACAGCCCGAATAGGAGTTTTATATGAAATTATAAACACATTTCTGCTTTATGCATACTCATACAAGTAACCCTATACATTTGTTTATTACTTAGCTGATAAGAATCAAAACTTCAATAGTTTATACTGCAAAACCAATAGTTTAAATTATTAGTTTATTAATGTCTGGTATCATATGCTACTAAGAACTGAGTGTATCTCCACATTTTTATTGGTATTAACAGTTTTTCATTCTCTCAATGAATAAATGATGAATATTTTTGTCATTTTGCATTTGAGTAACTTAAGCTGTTAGTGATTGAAGTGGCTTAATGCCTCCCATTGAGGGATTGACAGTCTAAGGTTTTGTTCTAACTTCAGTGTGGTCCATGTTCTGAACTCTGACACTTCCTGTTTCTCTTTGCAGAAATTATAAATCAAATTGGCCTTTTAGGAACCACAGCCATGCACTTTGTTTTCTTTCTTTTTCTCTGTCATTCAGAATTTTTCTATAAGATATTTAAAAATTAATCATTTCCCCAGAAACCCAAAAGGCAGATATATACTGTATGTTGTTTTTCTCCTTCCAAGGATTGCAGGCGTTCCTGTTAATGAATTTGTAATATAATCCCTCTGAGTTAAAGTTCCTGACAAAGGCCATTAGAAAAGTATCTTTATCGACAAAGAATTTGAACATATCTTCAAATAAGAATATACCACACAATTGCCAGGCTTTAGTTGTATAATCCACATGACATCTACTTTATGAAAGCTTCCTTATAGAAATTATTGACTGGCAGGTGGACACTGATCGTGGCTGCCCCCTGGCTTGACTTCCATCATTTCTGTCCGGCATGAAGCTGCCTATATGGTTTCCCTTTTTCACCTCCCTAATCCTGCCTTTCCGCCTCCTTGAACTTGTTCATTGCTTGTCCTTTTTGATATGACCTCCTTGTACCCTGAAACATCTCATCTGGTTCACAAGCCTCCATTAACTCCATTTCCCTTGCTCCATTCAGACTGCCAATAGATTCTCACTGAATCCTTTTCTTTGCTGTTAGTCCTCTCTCTCACTGACTTGCTGCTTGAATGGTGCAACTCTTAGCAAACAGGAAGCCCTTCATTTTACTCAAAAACAGAAGCTACAGATGTATTTTAAAGGAGTGTTCCTATGTCACTGTGATGAAGTAGCATGAACAGGAACCTAATTAATTTTAACTCTAAGTGCAGCAGCTTTTTTCAACAGTGTTCACATTGATCTAAGCTATTCCAACCCACTTATCACAGAAATGTCACCTTGGAGAAGTCACACTAACAAATATATTTTAAATGAGTCATTGGCTAGTATTACAATTGCCATAGCAGAAAGAACAAATGCCAACAGTAGTAAGGTTTCAGACATTGTTCCTGCTAGAGGGAGAACATCCTGGTGAGAAGTGTCATCCTTAGTCATTGAAAGGCAACCCAGATGCAGCTTGATTACTGTGTATGCACACATGAGCACTTTGTGTTATGGACAGACATCGGTACCATCATAGTATCCTTTTAAAGAAATCCATGTGTTCACCAAATTAAGGAACACACATGATGGCAAGACTTGCATTATTCTTGCAACATACAAATGCCTAAGGTTTTCTAGGCTAGCAACCCTAAAGCCTGATACCCACACTAGACACAATTGTTGTTTTATTTTATTTTAGTCTATTTTTGTTCTTTAACATTTAATGATGCCTCGATTGCAAAGGTGAACTTAGAACATTTCATTTAAATTAAATTCTAAAAGACATAGTTAATATGTGAAAATCAGTAAATTCTTAGGCTATAACATTGTCACAAATACAATGGGAGTCCTCTTTGTGTCTTTTTCAAAATGAGTATGTTTGAGCTGGCTGACTTCCTATATCAATAAAATACCTCAGGGGCCAATTATTAAAGTAATGTATTAGAGGCTTCATTTACTGATCACAGATAGGATAGAATTTTAAAAGTGTAATTATGCCATTAACAAATTATCATTATGAAGTTGACTTGTTAAAATGATGAGGAAAACTCAAAGCTGATATTTTGAGAGTGAGAATTCTGTATTATATGAAGAATATTTTCATAATTTAAGAGATTCTTATAAACATAATCTTTGCAACTCTAGTCTTTCAGGCACTGAATATAATTTATATTTCTCATCATCTAACATCAATGTAGGAAAAGGAGAAGGTACACATTTAATGTTAATTGTGATCAAAATCACTTCAACACAAATGGGGATGGAATATAAGGCAATGGACACTGTAGAGAAATATGAGCATTGCTAAAATCAGGACTTTTAGAGAAAGTGATGTGATTGTCATGCTGTTAATATTAACCGTGGAAACTTTCAGGAAGTATATTCCTCTGGCTTCTTATATAGCCCCTATTCCCTTACCACCCACAATCTCTTTGCATGAGGATGCTTAGTTACTATATTAAGTTTATCTGACTTATCAGTTTTAGAGATTATTTTTTATCTTGTTCTGGCTTAAACACAATTAACAATTACTTACTCAAAAGGGTTTGGGTTCACCACAAAGACTGCTGCATTCCCTTATCCCTTAGTGACAATAAAATCTACTTACTACCTATTCCAGCCTCTGAATTTGAGATGACCCAGGGAAAAGTGACTTCTATCTTTTGCACTTTTCAGCCCATATTGTAATATGAAAACAAAGTTCAATCAATTTAGAATCACAAATAAAACTTAACTTTTAACTTCAACTACTCCAGCTTATCAGTTGAGTTCATTTTGTTAGTTTACTTGTGCTTTCAAAGACCCCATATTTAAACCTTGGGAAATATTAAATTTGACACATGATTTTGTTCATAGGCAACTGGAATATAGGTATATGCATGCCTAGAGCACACATATAAACACACTTGCATACCCCTGTCATAATTTTAAATTTGTATTAAATTCTCATTGCAATAGGTACCATACTCTGTGCTCCCAGGGACATTGATAAAGAAGCTATGATGCAATGACTGTAGCCCTGATACAGGAGTCAGGAAGAATATGTGTGTGCCTCCTTGAGGATGAATCTCAGGTGTGATTCTTAAGACAAGTCCCTGAGCTTCTCTTTGCTTATGCATAAAACTGTACTCAGTTGTGTTGGTAGTGGTTTCTATTGCTGTGTGTGATAAAACACCATAACCAAAAGCAACTTGGAGAGGAAAATGATTATATCATCTCACAGTTCTTGGGTTACACTCCATCACTGAAGGAAGTCAGGGAATGACTACACAATGGACAGGGACATGGAGGCAGGAACCAAAGCAAAGGCAATGGAGTTGTACTGTTTCATATTTAACTCCATGTGGCTTGTGCATCCTGCTTACTATACTATCCAAGACAATGGACACTCTTGTAGCACCACCTGAAAGTGGGCTGGGGGCTGGATGCTCACACATCAATTATCAATCAAGAAAAATGTCCAGCATCCTTGCCTAGAGACTAAATTTATAGAATTTTTTTTTAATTAAGATTCTCTCTTCCCAGGTACATTGAGGTTTGTGTCAAGTCAAAAAAACCAACCAGGGCAGCAGTATCTCTTCATAGTCTCAGAAGTTTTGATAAGATTACATATATAATATTGCCTACAGAAAAAAATCTTCAAAATGAAAATTAGCATTAATAATAAACTATAATTAATAGTTTATTTCTGTCATTTTTGCAGCCAATGTAGTAATATCCAAATATTAATGAATTAAGTTCAGATTCATATACCTTGAAATTAATTTTGCCTAGATTTATGTGAAAATATTGACAGTGAGAGTGATTCATGTTTATTTCTTATCAACACAGATGAGCCTGTAAAACTTAACATAAATGTTATATTTAAAGTGATGTCCAAACAAAGTAGGTTTAAGAAAAGCTGTAATAACATTGAATAATTAGATTGATAATAATATTGATCCACACTTCCTCTAATAAAGTCATCAAACATTTTGTAGAAATTAATTAAGCCTCACACTTTCCTTATTTGAAAATGAATTAATAATTCATGGAATAATGAGACCTGTACAATCAACACCCTAACTGGTTCTTAGGATGAATTTAATCCCTTAGTATTTTAATTTAATCACTAGAAAATTCTTTCATCTTTTACTGACTTATATGTCAACTATACGGACTTTAATTTTTAATAACTACATATTGCTTATTATTTACCAACTTAAAATGCCAACTTCAGATAGAGCCCGTGGGAGTCCTTTTTTCCTCTCTGGCTGTCAGCCATCAATTCAAGAAGGCAAAGGGGCAGATGCTATGACAGAAAGTTTTGTATGTGTCCCATGAGCATGAATGGAGACAACCCTATGGGAAACTGATCTCTGTGAAACAGCTCAAGTTTATTCCAGAGAATAAGGAATATATAGGATTGGGGAACCTCAGGACAAACCCTCATTTGCATTAAGTGGCACATTCCTATCACAAGGCTTTGTATATGGCAGTAGGGTCCTATAGCAGAGCTCCTAGCACAAGTCTTCTCAGCAGAAATCTCTGCTAAGGAAAAGCTAAAGATGAATTGGACATCTGGTTTAGAGATAGGCATTTAGTTTAGAGACAGGCATTTGGTTTAGAGATAGCTTTCACTAAAGTCAGTCTTCCAGGTAGAGGGCAGATAGAGGCAGGATGTTCTGCTGGGGAGGAAGAGAGTCCCATGTTGCCAAGCTATTAAGATAAGCAGCTGTACTGAGGTGAACTCCTGGAATCCAGTTGTATAGAGGGAAACAGTGGAACCAGTATTTATCCCTAGTACATAAACTGGCTTTTTGGAGCCCATTCCCTATGGCGTCATACCTTGCTCAGCTTAAATGCCTGGGCAGGGGGTGGGGTGCCTTGGTCCTGCCCCAGTTGATGTGACAGATTTTGATGATTCCCATGGAGGCCTCACTCTCTGAATAGTGGATGAGGGGTGAGATAGGGGAGTGGGAGGGCAGGAAGGAAAGGGAACTGGGATTTCTATATAAAATAAGATTTTTAAAAATAAAATAAATATAAAAATAAAGTAAATATAAAAATAAAGTAAATATAAAAATAACAGTCAGGACATAGGGAGACAGCAACTTCTGATCAGCAATGCCTTCCAACAATAGTTTTATTTCTATGGCTCTATAAAATTTAAAAAGGGAAGTTTAGATATAGTGTCATTTAATTTACAAAAAATGCAGACACACAAAAAATGATCTGCTTTGTTTTGAAGTACACAAAATTATGTGTAATAATTTATGGGAAAATTCTCTAATACCTTTTAATTAAATAAAACCATAATCTAAAATTCCTAGAATTTGTATTAATACCTTTGGAGTCTACATATCTGTAGCCTTCTCATTTGAAAGGTTTAAGGACCAATGAGCGGATTTTTTTTCTTTTTCCAATGTTAAAATTTTGTGCTGTTATCATCACAGGAAGATACAAGATTATTATTCTCTTAATCAGCAATGAAGACAAAAAATAAAAATCTAGTGAAATATTACTTGCTTGCAGATTTCTACAATTTATATAGATAATATATTCAACATCCTCTTGGGCTTGGCAGCAGTTTAAGTGCCAGAAGACTCCCCAGGACCATCAGCAGTGTTAGTCATGATGATGATGATGATGATGATGATGATGATGATGATGATGATGTCAGTAGAATTGCAATAATTGCTCTTAATAAATAATCAGTTCCTGATATTGCCATGTTACCTGTGAAACTTCATAAATTATAAACCTCCAGTGAGCAATTTCCTTCATTGGCCAAAGCAAGCCACTAATTACACTGGGGCTACCAGGACCATGTGTCCAAAATTGACCCTTCTCCTAGCTTCTAATCACATCAGTGTCATCATTAAAAACATTGATAAAAGAAAATAGTTATGACAATGTAGCAGCAAATATGAATGTTTTCAGGCACCAGATACTGTAGTAAGCATATAGTGAACATATCATTGATCTTACTTGCCACCACCATAAGGCAATGTTATTACTTCCATTATACAAATGAGCAACTTTTCAAAAATCACAGTTTCTAAATGGTAGAATTGTTCTAAAAACAAGGTTAACTCTAATTCCAATCATCAAATGTTATATTAGAGAAGATTTCTTAGTTCTATTATCCCTGATGTAGATGCCCAATCACTGTAATATCAGTGCTGTCATGAGGGATGGCAATCCTGGGGCCAGTAATTATAATTTTACACATTATTTTTGTAAAAAAAATTGGTTTTGCTGTGGTTTTTTCAGACACATATACTAGATAGAGAGATAGACAGATAGATAGATAGATAGATAGATAGATAGATAGATAGATAGATAGATAGATAGACAGATAGAACACTCTGACCCTCATTATAGTCTCCTGTTCCTCCCAGTGCTACTGGTCCACTTCCAGTTCCCAAACTGCTCTTTCTTCTACTTTCTTCTTTTTCTAGATTCAATATGTGAGCAAAAATAATTATCTTCCTTGGTCTGGATTCTTTTGCTTGACTTGATGATTTCAAATCCTAACTACATTTGAGCAAATGCATGACTTCTTCTTGTTTTATTATGAATAAAACACCTGTGCAGGTTAATATATCCTTTCCCTATTCATCCATCTTTAGGTACCTGGATTGATTCCATAGATTAGGTAATATCAGTGTTGCTGCAATACATGAAGATATACAAATTTCTCTACTACAGGCTGACACTAATTCTTTTGAATGCAAACCCATTACTATATTGAATGACGATTTGTATAGTGTTTGGGAATAACAGAATCATTTGTTAGTTCTGTTCATAGCTTTTGAAGAATCCCAAATCTGATTTCAAAAGTGGCTGAACTAGTTCACAGTCCCAGTGATTGTCTATTTAGACAACATTTTATTTTTATATATGATGGAGGTCAATGACTTGTAATTTAATACAATAGCAGGCAAATAATTCTTCACATTCTTTAGGCTTCTTCTTGACTCTAGAATTGCTGCACAGAAGCCTTATATATTTTTTGACTTTTATTTTTGAGGATGCCATGCGTATATACTATGAAATATGATCATATATACCTCATTGCCCTCTTCCACTACTCTCATATCACCCTGTGTACCCATTCCCAAGTTCATGTCTTTTATTATTATTTATCATCCACTATGTAAGAGCTGCCTATATGTCATGTGTGGAGAGCCACACACTGGAGCATGGGGAATGTACCAGGGGCTACATCCTTAATAAAGAATGATTCTCCTTCTCCTAGTAACAATGTGTTGCTAATAGTTTCTTTGTGAGTGGCGTGGCCTGAATATCACATGCTATGCTGGGATTTCAGATGTTTTGATCTTCTGTAAGTATCTTGAAGGTAAACAAAGCTGCCAAGAGTTTATTTTTGTGATTTCTGGACCAAGTATAGAGGACAGTATTCTACAGCATTCTTCCCCCCTTTCTCTGTTCTCTGGCTTTTTTATTTGTGCCACCACCTCTTTCAGGATGTTCCCTGAGTTTTGAGAGTGATGAGTTCTGTTTAGGTAAGCACTCAGTCATAGTAGTTTTATATCATTTGTTTGTTTGTTTGTTTGTTTGTTTGTTTGAGACAGGGATTCTTTGTATATCATTGCATGTCCTGGAATTCATTCTGTAGGAAACATTCCATGATAAAATTATTTAATGAGACAGCTCAATGTACACACATTAAACCCAAATAGCATCTCCATAGAAAAAAACTTGATTCATAATAAAGTATAATAATTTATTATTCTTTGTTTTTTCTATAGGTTAGTAACTTATTTTAATTCTGTAGTGATTATCAAATATCCACTTCAAATTCTGCCTTTGAGAGTATCAGTATAATGTGTGGTTGAAGAACAGTGAACTACACTATAATACTCCATCACTATATATTACAGTCATTCAGCATCTTACACTTACAACAGATAGTAATTGGTTAATAAGACATTATGTGCACACGACACTGTCCTAACTAGAGTACAAAACTCTTCTCTCCCTGTCCCTGCCTTTGAAAGGCTTACTGTTGAAAGAATCTTTAAATGTGACAATGGATTTTAGTAAACAAAGGCCATTTTTTGTTACCAACTCCTCGGCATCTGTGAATTTTCTTCTGTTGTTCTTCTGGACAAGAGGGGATCTTCTTTGATATTTTCTGCAACCCTAAGTATAGCATTTACACTTCATAAATAGTAAAAATCATCACAATGTTTAACCTCTCATTATAGTTCCTCTCAGCTATTATATGCATCACTTTATGACTTGCCTCTAATTCATTTTAGTGTCTTTAATGACTACTTTAATTAAACAAAACAATTTTCCACGGCTATCATTATGGATTATGCTAAGAATAATATATATATATATATATATATATATAATAAAATTACATATGTTTGTGACTTTAGATACAAACAGCTTATTTAATTCTTATCAGTGACATAGTGTGGGTGCAATTAGTAGTTTGCAGCCACTTCATAATTCAGAAGGATGCAATCATTCAGTTGGAAGCACATTTGACAGAAACTCCATAGTCATGAAGGTAAAAGCTTGCAAGCTCACCCACCAGGATGGGGAAGCTGTGAAGTTTTGTCGGTGCTGTTGAATACTAATGTCAAGGTCAGGATGTTGTAATTTTAGGCTGCCAAAATATTGCTGGAAATGATATACCAGAAGATGCTTAAGAAGACAAAAAAGAAGAACTTAGGAAAAAAAACTTTCTCAGCATGTAGTCTGATGTGTCTCTTTACTCATGGGAGACACATCTTCACTTGATCATTGTTTTACAACGAAATCTTCTGCAGAATGTCTTCCATGATGTTTCTCATAGTATTCTTCTTTTATTCTTTTGTCTTCTGTGTCGTTAAACCTATATCTTGTGTAAGAATGACAATGATTGTCGATATAAATCTAAGCTCCAGAGACTCTGATTTTTTTAAAGAAAATCTGTTTTTGTGAAGCTATATCCACCCCAACTTCTAGCAAATGCCATCCCCAGTGGGCTATAAGATACATTTATTTCTACTACCATTTTCTAAAAGTGTCCTATCAGACATAAGTTTCTCTTTCCTCCAAGTGAAGATAATAAGAATATAATAAATTGAGACAGTTTTAAATTATATTGAAGCTCCTAGACAATAGCTTGTTCTAATAAAATAAAACTTACTACATCAGCACTAAATGTCTCCTATATTTGAAAAACTTGTGGTTTGTTAGGTTTTGCAGTGTTTTCTATCTATCTATCTATCTATCTGTCTGTCTGTCTGTCTGTCTGTCTATCTGTCTATCTGTGTGTGTCTGTTGTGTCTGTTGTTTTTTCCTTGTTATCATTTCCAGAAAACAGCTAATATGTTCACTGTTATAGGTGATATCTGAGGTCCTAGTTAGTATTTGACTTTCTTAAAATTGACAAAACACCGGATGAGAGACAGCTTGGCCTTGAAGACAAGCTTTTGGGATGAACATCAATGTCTTGCACTGTAATGTGTTGGTCTTTTTTTCCACCATGATTTTAATTCCTTTTACTCCAAAATAGTCTCTAAATGACTGTTTACTCTTACTCAATAAAAGTAAATTAAGAACAAAATAATAGACATGATTCATCAGACACTTCTTTCATTTTTGTATTTTCTGAAAATTTCCAGACTCCATTATCTCAGATAGAAATGAAACTCCCAAACTCATCTCTGCCCTGATCTGACTGATTTCGCAAACATAAATATGTCAATGAGCTATACCAAACAATAGCCCAGTAGGATTGCTTTCCATATTCCAGATACATTTTGAAAGATGTCTAAAATGACATGTTTGCTGTAAAATATACATGGCCGGGTGAACTTTCCCAGTCTTATCTTGCGCCTCAGTAACTCTAAAGAGAAAATGAAATCTTTTTCTCTGTGTCGGACATGTTTTAAAAATATTTAAATCTCTCTTTTAGACTTTTCCCTAGCCTTTCTAAGCATGCTGGATACTTGTTAAAAAGTTTCTACTTTTAACCTATTATTAGAGGCAGCCACTCAAGGCTCAGAATCTTAGAACCATCACCTTTGTAAGTGTTTTGGGGGAGAGGTTTTAACTGAAACAATTCAGTCTAAATTAGATCATTGCTATGCTTGGCTTTAAAAACAATTTATCATTTTCCTATGGAGCTTTAAATCTTATGAGACGGTGATGTGGACAGCACTAGAAAGTCTGCTCAAAGTTAAACAATCCTTTATGATCCGGGTATAAAATTTAAAAATGACATCCTATTTTAAGTGATGAATAAAATTGCCTTGGAAACCATGGGGAATCAGACAGCAGTGTGGTTGTTCCTGAAATACACAAGGTGAAGATCTCAAGGATAGATTTAATTCAAAGGTTACCCCCTTTCCAAAATGGATATGAACAAGAGGACTTAAAGAAAAATATAGGTTGAAAGTTCAGTAGGGGCAGCATTTTTTTTCCACTGTGATGCTGATCCCTGAGTCTTCAAGCTAGTCTCTGATATTGTTTTTATTTTTGTACCATATAGAATGTTTGTGCTAATCCTAAAAGGTATTAATTAGATAATTCAGGAGCAGTTATAAGGAACAAATCGGGCCATATAAACAATACCAAAAGAAGTTCATTAATAAGTAAAATAAATCCCTGCTTTCAGAAAGCTCATCATCTAAGGGGAAGAATATTTAAGCTAAAGAATCCAGAACAATGTAACAGCTTTATATTCTAGCTATACTACCTAGTTATACTATCCCTCCATACTACCTTGTCATACATTTTACACCCTATGATGATTAGAGGTATGTTAAATATTAAGAGGGAGAAACAATAACAAAATCAAATAAATATAGCTCTTACACAATATACCAGAGTCAGTATGGTCCTCACCTTTTACTACTAGGTAATCACAAAGAGTGCCAAAGCTGTTTAAAACAGAAGGGATGCGGTTTGTACATTGAGTTTTCATATGGCATGTATCTTGTTCCTCCTGGGATTGTTATGCCCCAGCAGGCTTAAATGACTTCTATATTAAAAGGGTTTTCCTCTTCCACCTCTCATTCCCAATAGCTGTGTTTCTTGCCTTGTGACAAAGCTCATAATATGGCTCACTTTACTTCTACAATGACCCTCTGTCTGGCAAGCTCATGAATACCAGGTGTAGCCAGGGTTCCAATATTTAATATTAACATGTGGCTCACACAAACTTGATGGAATTTTTGGCTCTACAATCCTCTCATTTTTCCATACTTAATGTGAGAAAACTAAACACAACCACTTTGAGGATTACAGTGAGCATTAAGGGAAATGAAACTACAAATCCTCTTCCCTCTTAAGTACCAGACATACCAGCTCTCTGTCTTCTCTTTTCCCTTTATTCTTCTAGTCAAATTTAATTTTTATTTAAATTAGAAATGACCTTATTTTAAAGATCAATCCCAGTTCCCTCTCTCATCCTCCCATACCCCCCACCGATCCCCCATCCCGTCCGTCTTCTGCTCCCAAGGGAGGGTGAGACCTTCCATGGGGGGATCAATTTTAATTTTTTTTTTTTTTAGAACTTCACACATGAATGCCCCAAATCTCCATCACTCCTGCCTCTACCTCCCTGTTCTAATTCCTCATGTGCCTCACCTATTCCACTATGGCCTCTTCCTCTTTAATTACTATTGTTACATATTACACACACACACACACACACACACACACACACACACACACACACGCTCAAGCATGTAAATAAAGGCAATTGAGTTAATTTAGCATTTGTAAATTAACAGTTGTATTTTATTTTGATTAGCATGTATTAATTAGCATGTAAATAGTGAGACTCAGTGTGTAATTTCAGAACATGTCTGTAGGGTGTATCGATCAAATCTAGCCTTCTTTATCAATTTAGCATTATTTTTATGTATCTGTGTCCCTGGACGACCACTTTGAATTGAACAACTTATTCAGGGGGTACTTCTACCTCTCTCAACAGTAAATGACAAGGGAGTATAACCTTGTAGATTTCTCCCTGTCTGTGCTAGCAAGACAACTGGTGATGTCCATATACAGTCTTACTCAGGAAACCTTTTATTGAAATGTTTTGAGCATGTTTATCATTTCTGGGAGGCACTATCTGGCAGCATGTGTCCTGGTCCCCTGGCTCTTAAATCTTCCTTTGATTCCTTATGCAGCTTCTCCAGAGCCATCTCATTTTCAAATTGCAGATGAGCATGAAGGAGATTTATATGAGTTGCAGAAGAGAATACAAGTGACTCAAAAGAGAATAATCTCCAAATAAGTCACCATGAACCAGAATTATCTGTGATTATAAAACTAGAGCATTGATCTAAGATAATGCAAGTAATATATTTAGTGCATAGGAAGTACTTAATAAATATCAGTTACTGCACAGATGTGATTTAGAGTTGTTTTGTGTTAGAAGTAGAAAGGAATAGCTAATTCTGCAAGCTTGGATGATATAATACAGGCAAAGCTCTTAATGGAGGGTTAATGCTCAATTACTCTTAGCTAGTATGAGTTGGGATTTTACTGCAGGGTGAAGCTTGGACAAACAAACTTTCACAAGTAGTCTTTGCTTTGCTTTACTCCATGAAGCCACTGATGTCATCCTTACAGAGGCATAGTAATGGAAGTTGTCTGGAAAAGGATGTACAGATGGCTTGAGCACTTTAGCTCCACAGGTGATTGTCACATTCAACAGAACCAGAAAGAGAAAGCAAAACAGAATGGTATTCAATTTTTGTGCTACTTCTAAATCTTCAAGAGCATGTATTCACACTTAGCACTTATGATCCAACAGCTTGGCCAGAGTTTCCCAGGACTTCGTTAGTGATAATTATAATATCATAGTTAATGTCTTACTAGTTCAAATTCCTGTCGATTTACTTAACACACATTATGTTAGTTATGCAATAAGCGAACTTTTGTTAGCATATATAAATATATATATATATATATATATATGTATTTGTGCATATTGATGACATATATATATATATATAACATTATAGCTTCATATATTTTTATCAATTAATGTTTTATTTTTCTACTATTTATTTATTTTTATCATTTTTATTTGAATTACAAACAAGATTGTTTTACATGCCAATCCCAGTTCCCTTCTCCCTCCCTTCCTCCCCTACCACTCCCCCAACTAAAACCCTACCTATCACATGTCATTTCTTCTAAACTTCACCTGACTCAACCTTTCTGCTCCCTCATGACCTCTGCATCCTTCCTCTTCTTCCCTTCTCATTCTTGTAGCTCCCTCCCCCCTCTTCCCATGCTCTCAATTTGATAGCTTCATATATTTTATGGAGAATTGCAAAGGGATTGCCAGCTCTAATGGGGTGTGCAGAGTGGTCCTACTCTAAGCATTTGTTTTTAGGGTTATGGCTTACAAACATTAACCTGAAATTAGAAAGTTCAAGGTATTTATCAAGAAATCAGGAGAAAATGCAGGCATTGTCACTCTGATTAACCACAAAATAACTCGCTTTAACTTTTAGCTTTCATCTCCAACTCAAAACACAAAACATGTGCTTCAATGTTGTTTATATATATTAAAATACTCCAAAGGGAAGTTTACAGAAAGCTGGGCTGTGGACATAAATGTCCTACTTATTTCTTAATAAAGAAATTTAGCTGACCAACTCCCCACATGCAGGACTTTCCAAAGCAATGTTGATGAAGTCAATGTCCTGAAAAAAACAAAACATAACAAAACAAAACAAAAAAGCCTCTAACACTACATACTTTGTTTGGGATAGCAAATAAGTAAGTTAGTAAAAAGACTCTCTTTCATTAGAGTAGGGTAGTGACCCACTTTATATTGGTAGGGTAAAGTTTGTTTACCTCATTATCAGAATGTGGTTTAAGCTAACCAGTGGAGTGCAGGCACACCATACCAAATGGGGCACAACTGTGGCAGCTGGAAAATAGAATTGCTTGTCCCTTTTCTTTTTTTCTTTCAAGGCTGATGTTTGCTTCTTGAATCATAAAATTTGAGAAATACATGTTGACATTCTGTATTCGCACTGTGGCCATAGGCTGGGGATCACCATAATTGTCAGTGACAGACATTCCTTCACAAAGCTAAGTTCTCACCTAATTTGTGTGAAGCAGTCCCCAATGAGTGTCCCAGTAACAGCCAGCACATGTGCAGTGCTGCTTTCAAATGACACACATGTGCCAATGGCTGAAATGACAATTTGTGGAAGTGACAAAAAAATTGAAAAATAAAAAAATAACAATAAAGTACATAGCATAAACACCAGCATCCTGCTGCTTTTCTGGAAGTTGTTTGGGGCAGTGAATTTTTAATCAGAAAGGACAACTTGATCACTCTTTGTCTGAGCAGCACAGTGCACTTCAGCAGAAGGGCTATAGCAAGGTCATATTAGATATGGACATGCTAGCCTCTAGTAGAACATGGATGGAAAACAACTTTGTATCTCAAAACGTCTATATAATTTGACTAGCTTACATGGCATTGACCAAGATCTGCAAAACATAGCAACAGGCCTTTTTTTAAACACTGATGGCCATAGCTATGGCATCCCTGCAAGTGCCAAAGGCTCATTTAATCAAATGAGGTACAGTTGGCAGTCCTGTTCTACAGAGAAAAACTGCTGAGTTCTAAATACAAGCTGGCTGGTTCCAGAGATTATATTCTTCAGCTCTGTATAGTATGAGAGAGATCTGTTTAGTTAATTACTTTGTGTGTAGATAATACACTTAACATGTACACTCAAACACTATAAACTAGCATTCTTTGAGGTTACCATCATTGCTCATAATGTATTTGCATCATAGACTCTGTTGCCAACACTCTCATACTTTCCTTCCAGTAAACAATTGTTTTCTATGTATACATAGTACCTTTGATCATGAGAACACCCCAACAGAAATCATTTCTCCTCCATTGTGAAGTATTCAGAGACTAATTGAATGGACAATGTTTTCAGCAACTCAGTCTCCCTTTCCCATGTTCTTATTTGATAAAAAAATTGTAATTATGTAATTGTGTAAATAGTCTAGACAGTTGTTTATTTTTTAGATTCAACTCAAAAGCCTTTGCTTTCCTTAAATGCAATGCTTAATTCAATGTGACAGCTTTACTGAGGATGTGAAACTTACAATTGCCCCCTTTTCCAACTTTGCCGCAGGAGTAGGAGGTGTAGAGACTGCCTTCCACACTCAGTGGAGCTGCCTTTGACCTGTATCTGCATCTGGGCATGTAATGAAAATTCATGAGCTGCCTCTTTCTTTGAAAGTGAGCTGCATCTTTGCAGCTCCTCTTCGTGAGTTACAGAGAAAGGAAACATCCCTGGAGTCCAGGGGTAGAGGACACAGTGACCTGCAGTAAGTCAGGATAGAAAAGATGCCATGCTCCCAGAAGGTGCAGCACCTAATCCACAGCAGCCTTGTTGGGGCCCTGTTCTGGGTACTGCCCACATTGTCCACTCCATAAGAGCTCCAAGAGGGCAGCCCCGGGTTTATGTGTTCTGTCTAATTCACCACCGTGCCAGAAGAAAACCAGACTTGCCACTTTTTTTTCTATCTCATGGTATTAGTTCAATGCATCTACCTTCAACAAGGATCCAAGTTAATCAACTTATGAAGAAAAACATTTCACATGGACTCAAAGCGCTAGAGGCCTCAGCCTGTTATTTATTGGCCTCCTGCTGTTGTGCACATAGCAACAGGGCTTAGGGAAGAACAAAACTGATGAAAGTGAGGCCAAGGGGCGGGGCGGGGTAGATTTGCTACAAGGTTGATTTTAAAAGTCCACTTTGAAAAGCTATTGAGAAATTTGAAAGCATTGATTATCTTTTTTAGTTTTTATGAATGAATTTCACAGACTATGAAGTTAGCAGCTATATAGTGAACAAAGTCAGTGAACTTTGTACATGCATAGTGTAGTATAATGGCCATGCCTACTTCTAAACGTCTCTATCACTGTTAAGTAAAACCTATTGCCTAGTATGCAACTCCTCCTACCCACCTTAACCCGTATGAATGATACTATGCACTGCTTTCCTACAGATTTATCCATACTGCATCATCCATATAAATGGAATCACAATGTGCTGACATTTGCCTTCTTCAGCTTAATGTAATACTTTTAATATTCATCCATGTTACAACTTGCACTTTAATCCTTCCTTTGAATGAATAATATCCCATTGTAAATGGGATATAAGAAACATCCCCTTTGTAAATCCCACAGCTTCTTCTATTCTTTCTTCTATTAATAGCATATTGTTTTTTTTCCCCAACCATTATCTATTGGGAATATATGTCTAGGAAAATATGTGCTTGTATATCATCTATCAGATGCTCATTTTCAGTTTTGATGGGCATATACCTAAGAATGGAATTGTAAAATTCCATTACCTAATTATTCAGGTTGTGCCAATTTTTAATCAATTAGTATAATCCTAGCTTACCAAGTCTCTCTCATGGGTGACTTTTCCTGTACTATTTCCTGTATGCAATGGTCTTTTTTCCACATAGTATTGTATAAAGTAATTTGAGTCACCACTTTGGGAGCCTCAGAATGTTCCAAGTAACTTCATGCTCCATTCTTCACTCACAATGCCAGTCTTCAGAACATGGAAAGAGAAAGTGAATCTAATAGGAAATTGCACTGATACATACTTTTTACTTAGTCATGTATCAAGCATGTATGAATAACTTCAAACCATACTTAACACTAGCATATATAGGTCAATGACATAGACCTGGTCTCTCCTCACATAGAGTTTGCAGTCTCAAAATCAAAGAGGAAGAGTGGAATTTTATTATTATGATTATATTCTGATTTTTAAAAGCTAAAATTGTATCACTGTATTTTTGAATTGGGGGCAGAGCAAATTCTCTCTATTTACTTTGGGTGATAATCACTGTTGTCTATTTTTGCTAAGTCTGTTTCCTTCACTAACTGGTTCCAAACTTTGGTCACAGATATGGTAGTCAGAAAATCCATTGGAAAGTATTTGTGGTTTCCACGATGTCCAATGGCACCCTTGCAGTCTGGTTATCTAAGACATGCTTTTGTACATTGAGTCACTCGTGGGAGCTATATGTGTATTTCCAGCATCAACTTTTGTGCCAAAACATCACTGAGAAAAAGTGTTTCTGTATCTAAAACCATGGGCATCCATTTTGTTTGAGGTATAAGAAAGTCTTATATATAATTTAATAATTCCTGTAAGTACTTTAAATTTTATTTCAAACTAAATGGATAATTCCAAAACCCAAGCAGTGAGATTTTTAAATTTAGGAAACATGAGTTACTTTTTTATGGTGCTTTAAAATAGTATTTTAGGGTTGTAAAATGACTATGTATAAAAAAGCTGTTTAAGCAAAATAGAAAAAAATGTGTGAGTTTATCTATGTCACAGCTAGGTATCAAGGACCAATAGGCATTGGAGGTTCTTGTCTCTGAGATTCAGTAGGTTGGAACAGCTGTAGGAGGACCTTTGCATCCTCATCAAGGGGATTGAGACAGTGCAAGCATAATTTTCTGAGGAAATATCATCTGCAGGTAACTTTCTTCACATAATTTCGTATGTGACCACAATTTCAATGGAAGTTTGATGAAATAGCTTTGTAGTCTATGATGTTAAAACAGTGGTTTTCAACCTTCCTAATGATGCAAACCTGAATAGTCATGTCATACATCATGAACTTATTTCATTGCTACTTCATAACTGTAATTTTGCTGCTGGTATGAATTGTAATGTAATTATCTGATAAGCAGAGTATCTGATATTTGACACCAAAGGGTTGACCCACAGGTTGAGAAGCACTGCTCTAAAACTTTAAAAAAAATATATATGTCAAGCTGTGCCATAGAATTGCTGTGATGTGAGCAATGATTCATTAGGATCTGTGGATTGCTTCGTGGATAAAGATGGGTGTCACAGAGCCTGAGGACCTGAGTTTCATTCTCAGGACCCACAAGGAGGAAGTAGAGAGCAGACTCTTTCAAGTTGTCCTTTGACTTCCAAAAGTGCACATTGGCACACACACACACACACACACACACACACACACACACACACACACACACACACACACACAAATCTTGACCAGCAAGAGAAACACGACCACAACCACGACTCTACTTCAAGCAGTTTATTCAGGAACCTTGTACATCAGCTTCTCTCCTCTCCCAGCCCCTGTAAGCCCTTAAGTAGATGCTCAGTGCCCAATCAGCTCATGCCATCTGGCAATCCCAGATAGGCCACAGAAGGAGGAAGCACGCCAGATGCCTCAAGCACTTCCAAATAAGGCTTGTTTACAGCTAAGCTCTGACTACCTGGCATCCAGCAAGGCGCCATCTTAGGGCTGTGGCTCTCCAAACACAATGTAATAACATTAGTTTAAAAAGAAGAATGCACCATTTGAAACTTAATAAGGATATAATTTGTCTGAGTATCTAGATTCTAAAATTAAGTCTAAACTGGCTTTCAGTAATTACAGAGTATACTTTAGAGTATTTGTGTAGAAATTAAAAAATTCATAATTATATTTTAGTCAGCAAAACTATGTATTGGTTTTGGATTTATTTAAATTTTTTGAATAAAAATTAGGCAAAACTACTGGTAGCCCAACATATATTTATATGCTTATAAATAAATCAAAAATTTTGGATTCAACTAATCAATTTAATATAAGAAAGTGAAATCAGTTTCTTTGATAAAATGCCATAAAGACACATTTTACAATTGAAGTTAAACTTGTCAATAATTTATCCCATCTCTAGACTACCCACAATTCTAAATTGCTCAAATTCCTGCTTGGTTGCATGCCTGACCTCATGCCAGGCTACACCTGATGGCAATTGTTTATACGTAGAACTGACTTGATCAATTGCTTACACTCACTACTGACTTCCTGCTGCTCAGAAATGTGTACACTAATAGCATTTGTATGTTTTTCTTCCCCCTTAAGGTTTCAAATTCCTTCTCTACAAGAACATGGTAAATTAGCATGAACAGCAGAGACAGCATTCTAGATCTAGGCTGAGCAATCTTATTTTATTGTAATAGGCTATCTTGTATTTCGAAATAAACATGTCTTATCTATCCATAAAAAATTCACTTTATAAATATAGCAATATACACAGAATTACAAAGAAGTCCCTGTGTTGGATATTTCCAACTTAAGAAAATTATAATAGTAATAGTCATTTATATACATGATTTCTAGATTTCAATTAAGAATAAATTTAACAAAGGAGTCAGTCATAACACATTGGTAAGCACATTGATAGAAACATAGATTCAAAATCTGGCCTGTTGGAAAATTACTTCCCTAGAGGTCATTTCTATAAAATTGCAACTTTAATGTATCTAATTTTAAGGTGTTCATATCATCATGTGAAACAGTAATGAAGTATATATGTAGGACAATTACTTTTATAATTTTAAAAGTCTGTGTTTTTTAGGAAGCTCCTCTGTAATGAGTTCTCATCACATTGCTTTTCCTTCTCAACTCAGCCCTTCCATGCCTACCATATATTTAACCCTTCCTACTGCATTATTCCCATCTAACCCTTTTATACTACTATATCCTGTCTCTTCTTCCATAACCCAATATCCATGACCCCTTACTAGTTTGTTGAATTCTAAGGATATTTCAGTTGGAACACACATGTCTGAAGACCCATAGCTAATATCTACAAATAAAAGAAATCATGCCATGTTTTTCTTTTTGCATCTGGGGTACCTCTCAGAATGATTGTTTACAGCTCCATAAATTTACCTGTAAATTTAATAATTTCAGTTTTTCCAGATGAATAATACTACACTGTGTAAATATATGATATCTTTAATATATATTCAACAGTTGATAGTCACCTACTTTCCTGTATTTGGCTATTATGTATAGAACAACAATGAACATGAATAAGCAGGTATCTTTATAACAGGATACAGAGTTCTTTGCATATTTGCATGAATGTGTAGCAGACTTTTCTGATGGATCTACTTGTAGGTTTTTGAGGAGTCTACATACTGATTTCTATGTGTGGGAATGGCTACACCATTTACACCCCTACCATCACAAAATAAGCCTTTCCCTTAATGGGGTAAGGTGAAATTTGAAGGTACTTTCAGTTTGAAATTATACACATACCTATAAAAAGAGTTTAAAAGGAGTTATCCTATAATGGGGCACCATTGTTCTTATTAGACACCACATAGGATAACCAATGAAAATCTCATTTCTGGGAATGTGTTGACTCTTTTGGAATTAATGGCTAATTAAGTCCAATAGTTCCCCAAATATTACAGACTATTAGCTATGCTATTTATTACATTAAAGATTTTGATATTAATATCCCATTACTGTGTGACATTAATTAAAGAAAAAAAAGGCCGTGGATCTGAGACTGGACAATGGGGAGTGGTAGAGGAAGGAAAGGCAAAGGAAAATATGTATTATATGTAAATATTAAATATATACTTTACAAAGACACTTGCTGAAGTTATGCATACTTGAGCCATGGAACATGGAGAAATCAAGCTGTTTGTTCCGAGGAATCTTCATCCCAACTGGATACTATTTATCCTCTCATTGTTCTGGAAGTTACTATGCACACTACTAATGCAGAAAAGTAACCATCAATCACACATAACTTTGAATCATGTGAGCTACAATAATCTTATTATTGCAATAATGGCACACACATCATGGAAGCATAAGCAGTCATTTCTGACTAATTTTTAGTCTCATTCTATAAGATGAAACCCATACTGGCCCAATTATCAGGCTAAAAACTTATGTGGCTAGACAGGTGGTAGGCCTTAGTGCATAATATACTGTTATTACTCTGTTAAGTGGGCATATAATTCAACTAACTCCTGGTGACTTATTATACTCATAAACTAATATGCCTCACAATTCTCATTAGAGAAACATCTATTTTCAGTAGCTGCTGAATAACCTTAAGGACCTAGAGCTGGTCAAAGTACATAGAATGAGAGAGTATGGAATGTTCAGGCTTAAGTGGGTCATTCAGAAGACACTCTCCTTCCAAGTCTCAGGAAGCATAGTGGAAGAGGGAACAGAAACTTTGTAAGATCCAGAGGTGGTAGATGACTACAGTGAAACCATGTTTTCTGGACACAAAAGGGCAGGGTTCATATATGAACTTACAGCAGTTGTGACAGTATGCACAAATGTGTATAAACTCAACCCAGACAAAAGTCCATTCAGAGAGATTGGAGGTAGACATTAAATTCTACCCCTAGCTAAGTAACTATTGGTAATTGATGTCTTCTGAAAGAGGGGTCAGCTTTTTCAAGGGTGTGGCCTCTTACAGATTGACCACAAAGTTGGACTGAAAGGTCTTACCTCCAAGATTATATGAGCATCATATTTATACTATGGAACAAAGAGAACATCTTCAACAAATGGTGCTGGCATAACAGGTTGCAGACATGTAGAAGACTGTAGTTAGACCCAAGCCTATCGCCTTGCACAAAACATAAGTCAAAATGGATCAAAGATCTCAACATAAATCCAGCTACACTGAACCTATTAAAAGACAAAGTGGGAAATACCCTTGAATTAATTGGTACAGGAGACTGCTTCATGAACATTACACCAGTAGCACAGACACTGAGGTCAACAATTGATAAATGGGACCTCCTGAAACTGAAAAGCTTCTGTAAAGCAAAGGACACAGTCAGCAAGACAAAACGGCAGCCCACAGACTGGGAAAAGATATTCACCAACCCCACATCTGACAGACGGCTGATCCCTAAAATATACAAAGAACTCAAGAAGCTAGTCTCCAAAACACCAAACAACCCAATTAAAAAGTGGGGTAAAGAACTAAATAGACAGTTATCAATAGAGGAATTTAAAATGGCTGAAAGACACATAAGAAAGTGTTCAACATCCTTAGCAATCAGGGAAATGCAAATCAAAACAACTCTGAGATACCATCTTACTCCTGTCAGAATGGCCAAAATCAAAAACACCAATGAGAGTTTATGCTGGAGAGGATGTGACTAAAGAGAAACACTCTTCCACTACTGGTGGGAGTGCCAACTTGTACAGCCACATTGGAAATCAGTATGGCGACTCCTCAAGAAAATGGGAATGAGTCTACCACAAGATCCAGCAATTCCACTCTTAGGCATATACCCAAAAGAAGCACATTCATACAACAAAGACATATGTTCAACGATGTTCATAGCAGCACTATTTGTAATAGCCAGAAATTGGAAGCAGCCTACATGCCCCTCAACCAAAGAATGGATAGAGAAAATGTGGTACATTTACACAATGGAGTACTACTCAGTGGAAAAAAAACAATGGAATCTTGAAATTTGAAGGAAAATGGATGCATCTAGAAGAAACCATTCTGAGGGAGGTAACCCAATCGCAAAAAGACAAACATGGTATGTACTCACTCATATGAGGATTTTAGACATAGAGTAAGGATTACCAGCCTACAATCCACACTGCCAATGAAGCTAATAAACATGGAGGTCCCTAAGAGAGACATACATGGTCCCCTGGAGAAGGGGAGAGGCTCAAGATCTGCTGAGCAAACTGGGAGCATGGGAAGAGGGGGGAGAGAGCTAGGAGAATGAGAAAGAGAGAGGAAGAGGGATGTTGAGAACACGAGGGAGCAGTAAATATGAGTCAGGGGAAGAATACACGATAACAGGAATGGAGATATCATAATAGAGGGAGACACTTTTGGTTTACAGAGTAATCAGGCACTAGGGAAATGTCTGTAGATCTACAAAGATGACACCAGCTAACTATATCAGCAACGGAGGAGAGGCTACCTCAAATGCCCTCCCCTGATTATGAGATTGATGACAGACTTATTATGAGATTGATGACTTAATGCCCTCATGCAGCAGCTGGTGGAAGTAGAAGCAGACACCCATAACTAATCACTGATCTGAACTGGAACCCAGATGCAGATAGCTGTAATACCAGCATGGGACTGATCTAGACCCAAGGAACATGGGTTTCTGCAAGGAAACCTCAGAAATCTATAGCACCTCCTGTAGAAGCCCAATATTTATCCCTAGCATAGGTGTGGACTTTGGGAGCCCAGTCCATATAGAGGAATACTCCCTGAGCCAAGACACACGGGGGTGGGCCTAGGCCCTACCCCAAAGGAAATGTAAGACTCTGATGACACCCTATGGAAGGCCTCACCATCCAGGGGGAGCAGAGAAGATATGTGACAGATAAGGTTTTAGTGGAGGGGGGCAGATAGGGGAGGACGGGTGGGAGAAGGGAAATGGGATTGTCATGTAAAACAATCCTGTTCCTAATTCAAATAAAAAAGTTGAAAAAAATCAAAATGAGGAAAAAAAAACAAAAAAAATTGCTTGACAGGTCTGGAAAGAAAACTGGACAGAAATATTGGTGCGTAGTGACAGGGTATTGAAGTAGGAGTAGCTGGAGAAGGGCAATGAATACCACAAAAAAAATATTGTACAAAATTCTCAAAGAAATAATAAAAATAAGAAAAGGGAGAATATAACAAAGCCCTAATCAGTGTAAAATATGAATTTGTTTAAACAAACACCTTTTAGGAAGGATTCATGTGGTGAGGATTGAAAATAATTTCTTTTATGTTTTTCTTTTTAAATTTTTCAAAGATGCTAGGAGAATATTTTGTGCCTGAGGTAGGAGGAAACAAAACATGGACCTTCTTGATCTCTATGCTGTGACACTGAGGAATTAAACATAGACAAGTGTTAAAGCAAGCAACTCTTTCACTCATGTTTGTATTGTCTTCAAATCTCAATTGGGTTATAGTTGAAGTTTTATCTTCCAAATCACTTGAGTATCTGGCTGTTTCTCTACAATTCTTCTGGAGTCATCAATTGATTTCACAATACTATACCTCTTGATTAATGAAATACCATTGACTTCTATTTATAATGCCACTGAATTGCCAGCTTCTAGAAATACTTTTAGTCCAAAGGCCTTCATGTACAAAGCAAAGTTATTATTACTTGAAATACAAGATTAAAAATAACATTTTATTAGTTTATTGAGAACAATGAATTTTGAGCCTTCACTTTCCTATCTCCAAACCCTCCTATATACCCCTCCTTATCTCTTTCAAAATTAGCTTCTTTTTAAAAACCAGCATAATACATAACATCACTTGCTATATGTGTCCTTATACACACAAACACTTGTATTCTTCACCCTAATCAAGAAAACTCTTTGTAATAGATGCAGACCACTATTAAAAATAAAAAGAGAGTTCTGGAACTCAGTCACAAGGAAAAGAAATAGAAAACACCAACCCAGGGCTCAAGGAACATTGTAGACAAGGTGTAAGAAAGAATGTAAGAAGCAAAGGATCAGAGAATTTGAGATTGTGTCTCCTAGTAACTTCAGAAGCTCCACCCACAAAGTCTCATCAACATGACTGTCTAAACATGAGCTGAACAAGAACAAGAGCAATAGGCATTCCAAAATGGGCAGGAGAAAGCCAGGAGGAATCAACCCTCCACACAGAACAACAACAACAAAAAAGCTAAGGAATGTCAGGATTGGAAGAAATAATCTTCTCCAGGGATGAGCACACAAATTGCTTATCAAATACAAAAATGTCAGCTCTGAAAACATACATACACATAACAGTATATAGTCTGAGCAGGTTATATTTAGGAATTTGTATGTATGTAATGATAATTAAACAAAACAGATCAAGAACAATTTGTGTTGATCAAGTACTCTTGGATGTCTGATCTTCCAGTGAAACAAGGCTGACTTAACAAGAGCCACACTCCTCATGAAAAATTTTTCTCCCTATCTTTGCAGTAAGGAGTAGCCAATAGCTCCAGGGGTACATGTTGAATCATGTCCACTCTGATGTGCATGCTGGTGTATCATCTGACTTGAACTTGCAAAGGTTTTGTGCAGGCTGTCAGAGTAGTTATAAGTTCACATGTGCAGCTGTCTTGATTTATATAGAAGATACTGTTTTCTTGTAGCCATCTACTGCCTCGACACTCTCCCCTTTCCTTAAAGACAATGATCCCTGAACCTAGAGGAAAGTGTGCATTCCATTTGGATAGAAAATGTGTTCCATTTGGATTCAAAATGCCACAGTTCCTTATTCTCTTTACCTTGGCCAATTGTGAGTCTCTCTGTTAATTATTATCTTTCATAAGATGCATCTTCTCCATTGAGGTTGGAGGGAACAACAATCTATGAATATAATGATGAGTCATTAGGGGTCATTTTAATTCTATGTTCATTTAGAAGAGCGTGAGTAGTATGTTCACAGTGCCCATGATCTATCTATAGGTTCCTGGATTTTATCATATTGGTAGCAAATATGCATTTATCTAATGGATCAAGTCTTAAATTCAATCAGAAATGGCTGGTTACTTCCATGATGTCTAAGCCACTGTTACAGCAGTGGACAGGGCTTGCCAGACTAGTTATTGTTATAGCTCACAAGTTTCAAAGATTTGTACTATTGATGGCTGTCTTTGCTAGTAGTGTGCCTGGTACCTCCTAGAACAATGAAAGTGATGAATTTTCTGGGTTATTACCAGCTTGATTCCTCCATGTTTTATGACTATCGAATGTGGTGCCCTTGTATTGAACTTAACCCTTTTAAATTCCTTTGTATTTCATAGCATTTCATTTTTAACATGCTCTACAAGATCTGAGACTTGGGTTCTGACCTTGGCCTCTTGTTCTGAATCTTTTATAGATACTTTCTTCTTTATTCTCTGAAGTCTACCACTATCAAGATCTCATAGGCTACCTTTCTTAAGGGATGTCTTAACTCCTATTTGGCCATCTGAAATAGTTTATTGTTCCTTAATCTTTAGCATCTAAACACATGTCCAGGGCATTGTATTTCAGTGGCCAGGCAGTGTAGAACAAGGCTAGAGAGTGCTAGCTAAGAAATACCAAATCTTTCATCACTGAGCATTGTGCCCCACATTCCTTTTCAGAAATAAAAAAAGAAGCTATACTTTGAAAGAAGAATGCATGGAAAGCAACACAGAGGAACTGGGGCTGATAACCTTTGCTAGTGGTAACAATTACATTTTCTTCTTACACCCCACTATGCACACTTGGAAATATAAGATGTATGAAAAATTGTACTCATGTTTTTAGATATGCCTTTATGTAGCAGTCCATTCAAAATAATTACTGGAGCTTATCATATTCTCCAAATCCAGATATGAACTTCCCTGAACCTGTTTATGTTGATCCCTCCTCTCCTTATGAACTTCCCTCCTTTACTTCTCCATCATCTCAATGCTCTTATTTCCTGGTGAAGTCCAGTTCATTTTTTCAAGGCCCAGATGATATGTGACCTCTTATCAGAAGCTTCCCTGAGTTTCTCTGGGCTGAATTAATTGCTCTTTTATCTATGTTCCCCAAGGAGCTAGTTCATACATTTGTAAGAGCACTTATCACATAGCATTAGAACTATTTGCATACCTGTGTCCTTTCTGGACTTTTTTTTCCTTGATGGCAGTGACCATATCTTCCTCATTTATAGACATCTCACCTCACAGCTACACCCTGGTCATTTGGCATACAGCAAAAACTATAAAAATATTATTTGTTGCTTAAAAGCCTAAAATTCTCAAACATCAATAGACAGTGCCTGTAAGGTTGAGTCAAAAATATATAGATGTAGATGTAGTTATATAGACACATGCTGTATTTTATAGCCTTTTATGGATGATACTGTAGGCAAAAACCTTTCCTTTTAATACTGTTCCATTAAATTCTGCTATAGGTAAAATTCCCAAATGCATGGACAAAACTAAAACAATAGAAAAATACAAATGTTGCAAAAATCAGGTCACTAAGAATTCTGAAGATCAGGTGAGGATGTAATTAGTTAGAAAATTAGGCTAGGTCACTGAGGAGAGATCTTAAGAAAAATTGCAAATATGGGGACATACTTGGGAAACAAAACACTAAGCAAAAGTAACATTCTTCCAGAACACCACTTGCAGAGAGACAGAGTTTAATTGGAAGTCTTCATTGGGTCTTTCCACTCAGGGGTCAGGGAACCCTAAAGAATAAAGGAAGGAATGACTGTAGGAGTGAGAGGGGATGGAGGACACCAGGTCCTCTGTATTTGTTGTTGTTGTTACTAGCTTGGTGGTTTTGTGGGACTCCTAAGAGTAGGAGAGGTTGTGTCTCTGACTCTTTTGCCTGTTCTTAGGATTCTATTCCTCCTGTTGGGTTGCCTTTCCCAGCCTGATATGAGACCTGTTACTTTGTCTTATTGTGTTTGGTTTATCATATTTGGCTGTTGTCTCTTGGAGACCTTATATTTACTGAATAAGAAACAGATGTTGGAGTAGATCTAGAGGAGAGGGTTAATAGGAGCAGGAGTTGGGAGAGGTGAAGGGAGGAGAATATGTGATCAGGGTGTATTGTCTAAGAAAAGATTCTATTTTCAAAGAAATATATTTTTAAATAATATATACCTAGTATATTATTTTCCGTGATAAAAATAAAACAAAATTATGGTTAGTGTAAAGAAACATCTGAGAGAAGGTTTAGAAGTACCACACCCAACTATATCATGTCATTGTATCTCTGTAAATTTATTCAAGAAATCTTGATATTTAGTTAAATTTGGATTTAAGAAGCTCTGACAAATTTTTAACACATGCCTTTTTTAAAAAGTAAACAACTTTCTCAAAGGATTGTTTCTATTTTCTAAATTGATTCATAACCTTAAATGAGAACACATACATCTCCAAGTAGCTCTCAGGTTCAGATAGCTACAAAAACAGATCCTACATAACCATTTATACTTCTGAAATCAGTTTTGGACAAGAGTATATTTAACAACTGGTTTTAAGATATCCAATGAAGGTTGTATTCTGGGCTAAAAATGACAGCATGTTTATGTTTTAGGGCAGGCCTGGGAATATCCATTTGGTGCATGAGAGTTGATAGAAATATCCTGGAACCTTAGCTGGATACAGGGAAACTGATGAGGCAGTCAAGAAGCAGGGATTTTGTTTGTTTGTTTGTTTGTTTGTTTGTTTGTTGTTTGTTTGTTTGTAATCAATGATAATAACTTGTATTCTCCCATTTACCTTGTTAATTCCTTTAAATCTATTTTTGTATATGTCTTTACCTTCCCTGGAGGGTCCCTAAGAGTCCAGAGCAAATCCAATTTGGTAGTATTCAATTCATTCCATCTTTATCATGGTCTGATGGAAGACTTAGAACTTAGATGCAACTGAAGGTTACCCTGTAAATAGAGTTTGTAGGTAAACAAGACCAGATGATGAAAGTCTTTGTTGATTTAAGGAGGAGGCCCTTTGTAATCAAACAGTATTTCTAACTATGATAGTGTTCAAGCCTTATGCATACTGAAAAGATTGCTCTCTACACAAGAGAAACTGTCTTTAAAAGGGAAGAAAAAAGAATGAAAATTGTGGCTATGTCATCTTGATTGTGCTGAGCATTTGTCTAGACACAGAAGTACAATCTGGGTAGGTACAGAAATAGTAATTAGTAAAGTGTTAGATAGTTGTTAGAAGCCAAATGACTAGTAATATTAAACTAGTCTTTCTACACAAAAGGTTATATATTTAGCATGGAAGCAAGGAATATAAGACTTCCGGGTCTCTCTCTTTTTGCCTCAGTCCATCTCACACCATCCTCAAACAAATACATTCTGTGTGAAAATCTCCTACTCAACATGTGTAATTCCACTGGTATCTCATGTAAAATCTTTTTAGGACACCTTCACTTCATCTAATACTATAGAGAATGAAGTGTTCCCCTCTAGAAAGATGGGAAAAGATGCCTGGTTCCTTTGAATATGTGAATGTTCTCCATGCTTGGTGGTTTGGTTTTACAGATGATACAGGTAAGTTTCTTGAGATGGCAAAATGTGGACTATCTGCTTGGATCCTATGTAATTAAGAAGGTCCTTATAGGTGTAAGGCAGTGGCAAAAAGATCAGATGTAGTATGGCAAGAAATGAAAAGACTGATGTGATGCTTGCTTCAGTGGTAGAAAGGAGCTGTCTACTGGAAAGCAGATAATCTTTAAAGCCAGAGAAAGCATGGGAATAGATTTTACTCTATGCTTGAGAAGACATGCAATTCTGTAAATCTCTTGATTTTTTTCCCCAGTAAGACATACTTAGAACTATTTTGGAGCCTCATACTTATAAGGAAAAACAAGATTCATTCTTCCTAAATTGTAAACTTGTTACAGAAGCATGAGCAACTAACACAAGAATACTGGCTACAAGATTCCACTGTATTTATTGTTCCCCAATATTATTATTTATCTACTAGCCCCAGATTGGTTCACTATTGTCTGTGTGGGGGTTATCCTCCCCCATCTGCTTCCTCCACCACTAAGCTGAAATCAGTGTTTTACTCCTCTGTGTTTCCACTGAGACCTACCCAGTGTCTTCAATTGGATCAAACTTGCTTGAAGAACAAGAAAATGTTTCACCAGAGGGTTATTTGCTCTAAGGATTTGCTTGGTTACTCTGCTAGTCTCTCTTTCCAGCTAGTACTCAATGATTCTCAGCCCCTTAGCTAGTCACACAGTCTTTGGATTTCCATTGAAAGCTTACTTTTCTTTAAAACATGTGGACCCTGGATCTAACCTTCAACACTGCCTCACTTCCACTAATAGAGCTTTTCCTTGTAGATTCCTATCAGCAACGAGAGTTTTTCTCACTTCCCCAACCAGACCTGTTTCTCCCTTTCCTGATAGGGAATCTGGCATGTGACATAAGAAATAATGAACAAAAATATTGACAAATGATACTCAAATGAAAAATACTACACGGATGAATTCTTTTCAGAGGTAATGGGGAAAACATCTAAGGAAGTAGAAGGATTCTTTACCCATGAGGCCATGGTATGTGAGGAGCAGTTAAAGGGTTATCAGTACACAACAAATACTTACTAACATACAAGAGGAATTGTGCACAGTATTATGGAACAACATGCATTTTCAGGTAAATATTGATGATGATCACATTCATACAGGTCTGAGAAAAGGTTTTGTCTGAATCAAGAAAACCTGGTAGACAGCACATCACATGAAGCTTTGCACAATGAACGAATATTTGTTTGATGAAGTATACTGTGATCAACAAGTAACCTAAAGATAAAAACTATGTACTACATTTGTGAGATGTTCTTTTGTTTTGTTTTGTTTTTTGTTTTTTGAGACAGGGTTTCTCTGTGTAGCTTTGGAACCTATCCTGGCACTCACTCTGGAGACCAGGCTGGACTTGAACTCACAGAGATCCACCTGCCTCTGCCTCCTGAGTGCTGGGATTAAAGGCATGTGCCACCAATGCCCAGAGTGAGATGTTCTTTTAAATGAAAGCTTGATATCAGAGTAAAACCATGTAATGGTGACTTTATGCTTTTCTCCTTTCTTCCAACAATGTTTGAAAAGCCACTTAGTTGCTTTAAGCCCTATTTTCTTCATCTCAACATGAAATATTTGGAATTTATTTCCAATCCTAAATATTTTCTGATCCTCATTAATAAGTAGGATATAACATATCTCAATTTATAAGATTATTTTTATTATTCTTATTAGTAAAAGACATGGATTTATGTTTGTCGTCATAACTGATTTCATGTCTTTGAAAAGGTGCAGAAATTAAGTGCAATAAAAACACTAAGTTATTGAGAACTCAGTTTTATAAATAAAAACAAATAATTGGTGTTATTTTTCTTCTAAGATGTAATTGAAGATTTTATTTTTTTTAAATAGAATGTTTGGCATACAGTGTATTTGATCATACTCTTTCTCATCCTCCAGCTCTTCCCATATCTGCCTCTACCTCCCTCCTAATCTAATCAAGTTCAATCCTTCTTTCTTTATCTCTCTCTATATCTTTCTTCCTAAAAATATAGAAAACCAAAATAAACCAATAGCTATAAATAAATATCAAAGCAAACAAACAGATAACACCAAAAGTATGAAAACAAAATTTAAAAAATAAAGCACACACACGAAAAGTTTGGAATCACTTTTGTGTCTGGCCAGCTGCTCCTGGGCATGGGGTCACACTGGAGTGTGGTTGATATACCCTGTAACACTCCATTGTCACTGAATTTCCCTTTCACACCACATATCAATTGAACAAAGCTTCTTGGTTAGGGGTGGAACTTTCTACGTCCCCTTTCAGCATCGAGATTTTGTCTGGTCTGAACTTGTATAGGTCCTGTGTTTCATGCCTTATTCTCTGTGGGTTCATAGGTAAATCTGCTTTGCTGTTTCTAGAAGATACTGTTTCCCTGGAGTCACCTGCCAACTCTGGCTCTTGTATCATTCTGAATCCTCTTTTACGTAGATCCCTGAGAAACCTTTATGAACATGAAAAATAAAATACAGAGTTCAGTTTACACTGTAAGCTCAAACTTAAGCTTTGTTCTTTGATATTGTTTGTTTCCTAAATTTCCTGCCACAAACCTGAGCAGTCAGTAATCATCAACTGTTTTATCATTGTTCATATGCTTATTTAGAAGAAAAGTATTTTATAAAGGGTATGCCTGTGAAGAAATGTGCCCCTGTAGACATTTTCCTTGTGAATTCTCAGTCCATATTTATAGGACTAATATAAAGGACCCTACCATTTGCTTTAACTGGGACCTTAGCTTGTCCCATATAATACACACGTGTGTGTGTGTGTGTGTGTGTGTGTGTGTGTGTGTGTGTGTGTGTGTGTATTTTGCATTGTATTTACTCTTTAATTTGGAAAATAAATTGATAGTTTGTGAGTTTTTCATAAAAGAAATCAGGTAAATATGCCTTTCTAGCAGTCCTCATTCCCAGCTGTAATAAGCTTTTGAGTAGCTGAAGCTACAAGGTTTGTGTTCTCATCCAATTTGTTTTAGTCCGTGGGCGCTTTGATGGGGTGATGTATAAAACTGTTCACAGGAGACTTTCAACATTGTTTTTCCTCATACCTGCACTTTTTGAAAAATAATCTCCTTTTTTTCTAAAAATAAAAGTGAAATGTTTACAAGGACCCAAGGAACTAATTTTTCCCCACCTCAACCAATTTATAGGATGGAGCTGAGTGCTCTAGAGGCAGGGGGTAAAGAAAAAGTTGCTTTAGGAGATTTAACAAGCATTTGCCAAAGTAAAAGGTTTTGTCCATTTTTTTCCCTCTTGAATGGTTTATTGAAAAGCCCAATGGGTTGAATATATAAATGCCCATAGTGGTGCATCTTCTCTTTGCTACTTACATTACATTACTGAAAATTGAACAGTTCCGTTTAACTCTTTCTTTGGAATTATACTTGCATGAGATTCTAACTCTTCTCATCGTCCTCCTGGCCCTTCTCTATGTCATCCTCCTCCTGTTCTCCTACTCTTCCCCCTTGCCCTTGTTATTCTCCCTTTTCATTTTCACATCACATAAATTATTACTGAAAAGGTGAACACATAGCCCAAGAGATAACACTGGCCTATAGTTACTTACCTTCTACACAGAGACTTTAGAACTAAGTACAGTAATTTTTTTGCATTTTTTATTTGAATTAGAAACAAGATTGTTTTGCATGTCAATCCCAGTTCCCTTCTCCCTCCCATCCTCCCCTACCATCCCCCCAACTAAAACCCTACCTAGCACATATCCTTTCTACTCCCCCTGGATGGTGAGGCCTTCTATAGGGTGTCAACACAGTCTATCCTATCCTTTGGGATGGGGCCTAGGCCCACCCCTGTGTGTCTTGGCTCAGGGAGTATCCCTCTATATGGAATAGGCTCCCAAAGCCCACACCAATGCTAGGGATAAGTACTGAACTACTATAGGAGGTCCGGTAGATTTACGAGGTTTCCTCACTGAAACCCACGTTCCTGGGGTCTGGATCAGTCCCATGCTGGTATTACAGCTATCTGCATCTGGGTTCCAGTTCAGATCAGTGATTAGTGATGGGTGTCTGCTTCTACTTCCACCAGCTGCTGGATGAGGGCATATAAGTCTGTCATCAATCTCATAATCAGGGGAGGGCATTTGAGGTAGCCTCTCCTCTGTTGCTTAGATTGTTATCTGTTGTCTTTGTAGATCTCCAGACATTTCCCTAGTGCCTGGTTTCTCTAAAATGTCTCCCTCTATTATGGTATCTCCATTCTTATTATCTTCTATTCTTTCCCTGACTCAACCTTTCTGCTCCCTCATGTCCTCTGCATCCCTCCTCTTCTCCTATCTCCCTGCCCCCTCGTCCCGTGCTCCCAATTTGCTCAGGGGATCTTGAGTCTCTCCCCTTCTCCAGGGAACCATGTATGTTTCTCTTGGGGTCCTCCTTGTTTATTAGCTTCTTTGGCAGTGTGGATAGAGTAAGGCTGGTAATCCTTACTCTATGAATGAGTACATACCATGTTTGTCTTTTTGTGATTGGGTTACCTCCCTCAGAATGGTTTCTTCTAGATCCATCCATTTTCCTGCAAATTTCAAGATTCCATTGTTTTTTTCCCCCACTGAGTAGTACTCCATTGTGTAAATGTACCACATTTTCTCTATCAATTCTTTGGTTGAGGGGCATGTAGGCTGCTTCCAGTTTCTGGCTATTACAAATAGTGCTGCTATGAACATCATTGAACAGATGTCCTTGTTGTATGAATGTGCTTTTTTGGGGTATATGCCTAAGAGTAGATTTGCTGGATCTTGTGGTAGACTCATTCCCATTTTCTTGAGGAGTCGCCATACTGATTTCCAATGTGGCTGTACAAGTTGACACCTCCACCAACAGTGGAGAATTGTTCCCCTTACTCTACATCCTCCCCAGCATAAACTGTCATTGATGTTTTTGATTTTGGCCATTCTGACAGGAATAAGATGGTATCTCAGAGTTGTTTTGATTTGCATTTCTCTGATGGCTAAGGATGTTGAACGCTTTCTTATGTGTCTTTTAGCCACTTTAGATTCCTCTATTGAGAATTGTTTATTTAGTTTTGTACCCCACTTTTTAATTGGATTGTTTGGTGTTTTGGAGAGTAGCTTTTTGAGTTCTTTGTATATTTTGGAGATCAGCCCTCTGTCAGATATGGGGATGGTGAATATCTTTTCCCAGTCTGTGGGCTGCTGTTTTGTCTTGCTGACTGTGTCCTTTGCCTTACAGAAGCTTTTCAGTTTCAGGAGGTCCCATTTATCAATTGTTGATCTCAGTGTCTGTGCTACTGGTATAATGTAAAGCAGTCTCCTGTACCAATTAATTCAAGGGTATTTGCCACTTTGTCTTCTAATAGGTTCAGTGTGTCTGGGTTTATGTTGAAGTCTTTTATCCATTTTGACTTATGTTTTGTGCATGATGATAGGCTTGAGTCTATCTGCAGTCTTCTATATGCCACCATTTGTTGAAGATGTTCTCTTTGTTCCATCATATAGATTTGGATTGTTTGTCAAAAGTAAGGTGTTTGTAGGTGTGTGGGTTAATATCAGGGTTTTCAATTCTATTCCATTGGTCTACCTGTCTATTTTTGTACCAATACCAAGATGTTTTCAGGACTATCGCTCTGTAATAGAGCTTGAAGTCAGGGATGGTGATGCCTCCAGAAGTTCCTTTGTTGTGCAGAGTTGTTTTGGCTACCCTGGGTCTTTTGTTTCTCCATATAAAGTTGAGAATTGTTCATTTAAGGTCTGTGAAGAATTGTGTTGGGATTTTGATGGGGATTGCATTGAGTCTCTAGATTGCTTTTGACAAGATTGCCCTTTTTACTAAGTACATGGATTAATTTTAGGTCACTGTGAGTGATCCAGGATTAGTTAGCATCATCCACATTTTGTAGTTTGTCTTTTTCTCTGTATTCTTTGGAGCCTGTCCTGGCACTCACTCTGTAGACCAGGCTGGACTAGAACTCACAGATATCCACCTGCCTCTGCCTCCAGAGTATAGGGATTAAATATGTGTGCCACCAACACCCAAGTTTTGTAGTTTGTTTTAAGATTTTTTTAGAAATCTGCCATGATAGCCCAGAAATTCCAGTGATACAAAGAAGCAAAAAGTCCCCATTCTGGCCAGGTCTTACCTTTATTACCAACAATAAAGAGGCAGAGGCAGAAGAGGCAGGAGGCAGATGCAGGAGAGGCAAAAGGCAGAGACAGGAGCAAAGTTAGGAGGCAGAGGCAGAGGCAAGGCAGGAGGATTGCAAATGTGAGGACTTTCCTGAAGTTCAAAGTTAGACTATAACACAAATAAAGCAAAACAAGGCTAAAGGCCACCTTTCTGACTGCTGTCTGGCTTCATGTTCTGCTACATTCTTCCTATTGGCATTATTGGAATATCTCTAACATGTTAATGAAACCTGAGATTGCCAGTTCGTTGTTCATAATAAAGCAGAAACAAATCACGTGAGAGTCCCCTTGGTCATATTTATCCCTAACTTTACCTGTTATCCTTTACAAGGTGTAGTTTCAGTATGTGCATGCAACAAGTTCAAAAATGTCATACAGTTGAAGTTCCTGGTGTTACAAAATGAGAAGTGGTAGTTTCTCTCAATGATCAGTGCGTGGATGTTATGTTAAACAAAACAGACAAGGTTATTAACCAATTAGTCAAATAATTCAGTCAGGGAGCTAGAGCGATAGTTCAGTAGTTAAAAGCACTGTCTGATCTTCCCAGAGTTCCTGAATTCATTTCCCATCTATCACATGGTGGCTCACAAGTATCAATAATGGGATCCGATGTCATCTTCTGTCTGAATCC
Organism: Cricetulus griseus; assembly: GCF_003668045.3. NCBI lineage: Eukaryota > Metazoa > Chordata > Mammalia > Rodentia > Cricetidae > Cricetulus > Cricetulus griseus. The sequence continues at coordinate 37,064,059 of NW_023276807.1, forward strand.
CCCTTTCTAGCCTGTAGGCATACATGCAAACAGAGTTTTCATATACATAACACATAAAGAAATTAATCTTTAAAAAATCAGTCTGCTCATGAGGTATAATCATGGCTTACACTTTTACTCCTTTGATTTTGCAAAGACCATATACTTTTTACCATTTACCTATGTTACCCCTTCCATTAGTTTTCAGGAGGCTTATAGGGAATGTGCCATGCTTGACGTTGGACAAAACTAAGTAGAGATAGTTTACATTATTTTGGAGTATGGAGACTTAAATATTTACAAAATTACAACATGTGGAATTGCTTGGAAAATGTTTACTTCATTGTGATTTATGGTCAAGAAAAAGAAAAGCAACTGTTGTAAAGCTTAAATGCAGTCAATAATTATGACCAATTACTGATGCTCAATCACAAGGTAAATTGCAAATAGCCATACAGAGTAATTAGAGAAATATTATTTTGAAAATTGTGATATTGGTCACACTAATGAGTTTCTAATATGGTTTTTAATGCCAGTAACTCAAAGGAACAAAGAATAAATGACTATAAATAATTAGAGGAAAGAAAAGGAAAAGGAAGTATAGATTCCTAATGGCTTAACACCTATTAGAGGGAAACTTTGTTATCCTTGGAGTGTTACAGAACCTGGGACACCCTGTGTTAATGATGGATCTTCTATAGTTAGAATGCATGCACTATTAAATGAGTTCTTTCATTGAAATTTGATGCACCATTCTTTATTCAAATAGTGTTTTCCACTGGAGCAGAGTTATTTTCATTATTACCTTTGAGCTCTTGTGTTTTGGCATTCCTAACAGGACTGTTTCCTAAGTAAGGGTCCCCAGAGGGTGAGTTCAGACAAGATGTCCAAGTACAATTTCACACGTGAAACATAACTACTGAATTCCTCCAGGATTTACCTATTGTTGCAGAGAGAAACTTTGTAATTACCAAGGGATTATAGCAGAATATGAAAGGGCCTGAAAGAAGCCTTCCTGCAAATCAAGAATGTATTCAACACAAACTTGGGAAGAGTCTCCGTGTAGTGAGGCAGAAGTGTCTGGAAATGTTAAAGGTTCAAGTAGAACAGCTTGCCTGAAACTCCTAATTAAAGAAATAAAAACTGCTTTTAAATAATGTCAAGGATTATCATTTTTATTCTGCACCAAGAAAGAGGTCTTCTGTGGATTAAAAATGAGGCTGTTGGTATCGCCCAAAGACCCTAGGTCTGTCCTTTCTTTTTTCTATACTGCAAAAGTAATGGAAATGGAGCTTAATGGTACATAAATAAAAATAATTAAATAGAAGAGAGTGCTAGTGGTGCATTACCTGAATTAATATACAAGATTAAGAGGCCAATAACCCAGAAACAACTTCGTTATTTTGGTGTTTCATATAAATTAGACTTCTTGGAGTAGAAGAAAACATCGCTTTCACTCTACCATTTTGATTCCAAATTTAAAAACAAATCATTTCTTATGAATTATATTTCTGGTGTTCCCTTTGACATATGGTTTCAGCACATGTTCTCCTTGAAACCAGCCAGATTATCAGTTACACCACTTCTGGGTACGTCTTTTTTAATTTAAGTTTAGAAATGGATGTATTTTTCTTATTGATTTCATAACTCAAACCAGAATGAGTGATTAATTTACAAGTGTTAATTTTTTATATCCTTAGGTTTTCTTTCTGCTCATAGAAATTTTGACAAATGCATGGAGCAATGAGCCATGTAACATTGAGAATCAGTAATGATTTTCAAAGCTGTTTCATACAGGGTGATTTGGTAGAAATAAAAGGGTAAATTGATCTTAAAAGAGAAAAACAAGCATAAAAAATCATTTGTAGCTAAAAAACATTTCTTTTAGGGAATAGAAACAATACTACATGGCTTTCCAAAATGTATGTTTTACTTGACAACATATGATTAATATACATTTGTTGAGATCAGAAAAAAGTCCATAAGTGCTGATGAGGCATTATGTTTCCTGAACTTCTGTGCCCACCCCCATAGATACACTCTTTCCTATCCTGTCCAGGGATTCATGACCTCTAAGGTCACATTTTCCCTGGCACTAAGACCCACACTCGATTTCTCTATTTTTGACCTTATTCAGACACATTATTTTCTCTAACCAGTCATTTGTTATTTAAACAGACATGCCCTGCCACTGACTCACATACATGAATCTGTTCTCATTCAGCAAGAACAAAACCTAGCAGAGATGTTGTTATACTCCAGTGAATCACCCACTTTTACAGAAATTTACTGGGACTGCACATGTAATTTAAATTTTATAGTAGTTATACTTGTTTTATTCTAGAGAATTAACAATATACCTTATTGAAGTCAAGACACCTAAAATATTATTCCAATACATTATCACTATAAAATTTATTATTGAAGTGTTTTAGATTCTCCTGTTGTGTTTGTTTTCAGAGACAAGGGTCACACACTGAAGCTAGTGTTAAATACATAGCTGTATCCTGCCTCCACACCTCATTTCAGGGATTAAAAGGCGTGTGTCACCATCCTCAGCTGTGTTTTATCCAATGGCATACACAGAATCTAGGGTTGATTTTATGTTCATAGCATGTCTCATTTCTCCATGAGTCATATTACTCATTCTCAGCACCCACACTGTTGGTTTGGCCAACACAATTCTAAATTATTATTCTTTAAATTAATGTTTCTAACTAATCCAGAAAAGGTATTTGATTTGTAGATTCATATAACACATATGAAATTAGAATATGTCTGCTTAAGCTGTCTAAACATTCACTCCTCTTTTCCTACTTCTGTGGTGAGAGTCGTCCAAATGGGCATGACTTCAATAAAACTTTCCTGTATCACAAAATTCAGAGATCTACACTTACATATTTAGACAATGTTTTTTCTCAATCTCTCAGATGATTGTTTTTTTCTCAATCTCTCAGATGATTGTTTTAATGTTGATGTTACATTGTCATTGTTTTTGTTTTGTTGTTGTGTTTTAGGAAACTGTGTCACTGGTCACCCTTGAGATAAGTTAAGCATACTGGGCCTGGAGACATCCTCTGGAGAAGGCTACTTAGAGAGCAGGAAACTTCTGCTGGGAGAGGGATCTTAGAGAAAGCTGCCAGATTATGGTAGACTGCAGTCTATGGCCTCCAAACATAAAGTTATTTTTCTTTAAAAAAATTTCTCTGTTCACACATTACCACCAGACACATTTCTAAGTTTTTAAAAAACGAAGTTGTCATGATTTTATTTGGAATATATGCAGCATTATTAATAACTGCACTGTTTGGCAGGGAGGCATCATGATTAAAAATAATTTCTTAATGATTTCTGTCAAAAGACAGGTCCTGGATTAAGTATGGTTTCAATTTAAAAGTTGTGCCTGGTTTTATACAACTTCATTCCATTATTCCAGTTAAGCAATTGCTCTCTCCTGGAGGACAGCCACAGCTATGGAGAGGGCAGAAAGTAGGGTTGCTTGGCTACTGCTTAGATGGCTCTGCAGGCAGCACATTGCATCTGAGCTTCAGAGCCTCTACATCTTGCCATTTTGCTCCTGAGTGCAATAGGCCATGGTCTATAAAGCACTAAATGGCTGGGCCTTCACCATTTAGAGATCAGTCTTTCTCCCTGGGCAACACTGAGGCCATTGAGATCAGCTGGATGGTCACTTGTATTTCTAGCTTCCATCTCCAGGGAACCAGAAACAAGGAACCATATAAGGAAGGCCTGTGGTGGGGGATGCCTTACCTTTAAGAGAAATTTTTACAGCATAACAGAATTGAAAAGAAGGGAATCTCCACTTTCTTTTTTTTTAGAGTAATACATTCAGAGATTTCTTCCTTAAATCTACTGAAACTTTGCAGTGAGGCACTGTATAGAAACACACACACACACACACACACACACACACACACACACACACACACACACTATATCTCCTTGACTTCAAGACTTCAGTGTTTGCCAGTGTTTGCTACTGCTTCTCTTATTCTTTCCCAGTTGGCCCTATTTTCACCAATCTCACTCTTCTTAGAAACTAAAGGAAGTTACTGGATTTAGCTCAATCACACAATGCATACCCAGCTTGTGCAAGACCCTAGATTTGTTCCCTCTCCTCCCCTCTCCTCTTCTCTCCTCTCCTGTCTTGTCCTCTCTTTGTATATAGATACAAATTTGGAGGAATGATTGGGCTGCTCAAATAATAACAGTAGATGGAATGTAAGCAGGGATTGAAGAGAAATACAGCCAAAATGAGGTAGGTGAATTCTTGCAGGGCAGTTAAACCATTCTGTTCTACTGCTCTGTAATGGGAACTGTGAGAAGAACTTCACTGACATGAGTGACCTCATCTGTGACCAAAGTAATCTTTGGGGAATAGGTCTTCCAGTGAGGCACATCAATATGCTACTGACTCAGAAAACTTGAGAAGGCATGTGTGGTAAGCATGTTGGTGTGTGGTAAGCAACAGTCAGATTCAGGACAGAATTCAAAGGAATGGTAAACTGGATTTGATGAGGGAGTGAATGTGAGATTTGAATGAGAGAGCACAGGATGACTTCAATTTATTCTTAGGAAATTAGTTAATATACATATATTTTGCAGAGCTATTAGATACTCTTAGAAAGATGAACTGAGAGTGAAGTAATTTCAGCCTATAGAAATGTTTATAAAAGAGGAATTGGGGGTTACCATTATCCAATTTGCAATAGAAATAACTACACAATTCCTTTAAGTTGCAAGATTCTTTAGTGCAGTTAAACTGTGATTCAATTACTATAAAATCCATTGAGAAAGAATTACTCAGGAACATAAGCAAAATCTACTTGCTTTAAGAATTTGGGGAGAACACCCAAATACTTGTCCTCGCCTACCATCTAAGGGACCCTTGGTATGCCTCAGGTGCCATATGTAAATATTGTTGACTCAAGGATAGGATGCAGATCGTCTTGGTACAATTGACATTAATACCCATTTTCTCTGCTAAACACTCCAGGTTTTGACAGAAAATTAAATGTGTACTCTATTCTAAAATCTAAAATTGAGGCTTAAGCGGCTAACCAAATATAGATTAATGGGAATGTTTTCTAAAGCGGCAATTACAAAGAAAATACCCCAACTTTCATGACCTTTTCCCACAAAAAAAAAGGCAAGAGTATAACAAAGGACTTCATCATGTGTTTCATGGAATTGCTCTGAATGGTTTTTACACTGTACAAAGTTGTAGATAATCATATATGAGTGTGCAGAACATTGCCTGTATCCATGATGCTTTCAGAATGTTCCCCAAATCACTGTTTTCAATCAGATACCACTACCTCTTCTGCAAGTAGATTTGTTTCATTGAACATAAGGAAGACCCCTATTCCAAGCTTGGGAAATGCTCACCTCTTGGGAAATCTATCCAGAGGGCTTTCTCAGGAATTAGAAAGATTAGCTTACTGCATTTTGAATGGTAAAAAATGAATAAATACAACAATTAATAAATAAGCTAATATCAATATCAATGTCTATAGGATCTGCATCCTCAGTTCTCAGTGGCTTTTCTACCTCCTTTTAAAACTATCTTCCTCTTTGAGATGCTGCCTTCTTTAAAGATACTCAAACATATGATTCTACATTTTCTTTATTTTTGTTCTGAGCTCTATTCATAAACCATGAAGGATGACTTCCACTTGCTTAACAATACACAATAGAGTGGCACATACTACCAAGTGCCAAGAAAATCAAATTGTTTTCTCCACTACTTCTATTACATATAATATAGTCATTATTATCATCTCTAATGATTTTGACAGTCATATGTTGTGGAAAATAAATGAGTGATTCCATTTGTTTGGCCCTAAAGAGCTTAAAGTATACAAATAGTCACTGCTCATTATATTTGATTGACTCCTTAATGTAAGAGAATTTAAAATTATAATTAAGGCTTACAAAAGGTCTCATTTTTAGATAAGTAATATTACTTGACATTTTGTCTTTCAGCTTGGGATTTGAGGGGAGTTTATAAATATTACCTGGATAAACTTCATAAAACCCGTCTCAAGTTGTAGGTATAAAACTAATTCACAGGTTGTTAATGAAGAAAGAAAGAGTTCATTAAAATTAAATGGTCTTCCTCTAGTCACAATGACTCTTATACCTGACTGTTGTCTTAGTCTGGGTTTCTATTGCTGTAACAAAGCACCATGATCAGGATCACCATGGGGGAGAAAGGGTTTGCTTCAGCTTGTAAGTCTCAGATTGCACCCTATCACTGAGGGAAGTTGGAGAAGGAATTCAAGGCAGGAGCACAAGGGCAGAAATTGATGTAGAGGCCATAGATGAAACTTGCTACTGGCTTGTTTATTACGGTTGGCTCAGTCTGCTTTCCTATAGCATCCAGGACAGCCACTCTATGGATGGCACGGCTCAAAAGTGACATGGGCACTCCCCCCAACAATCATCTATCAAGGGAATACATTACAGGATTGTCCACAGGCCAATCTGTTGGGAGCATTTTCTCAATTGAGACTCCCTCTTAAAAATGATTCTATCTTATGTCAACTTGGCATCAAATTAGCCTGCACAGCTATTTTGTTGAACCACGGAATCTGCTAGATGCAACATCTTATGGCATGACACTCTCTTTAACAAAACAAAAACAAAAGCCAAAAAAAACCCCAAAAAACTAAAGTAGACTATATTCTAAGAACTTCATCTTGCATGTTAGATTAGTAAAGATCACAAATTTTAAAGCACTTTCCTTTAATAATCATTAATTTATCATCATAGCATTCCCTTCTACCTTTATAAAAGGAAGCACATAGGGAATAGAAGAGTCATATAATCCTAAATTGTGGTCATTTAATAAAATTATGTTTTAATGTGGAGACATTTTTCTTTTACTTTTAAGACAATAAGAAATTGACACACTGTTTGTTATGATAAATCTTTCTGCCACGTGTGCATTTTATGCCAGCTGCCCACCCGAGTTAGCGCCCAAATTAATACACAGAAACTTGTATTAGGTTCAAATGCTGCTTGGCCAATGACTAGGATTCTGATCTGTTAGCTCAGTCTTAATTCTTTGACTCCTAGTCCTGTCTAACTTGCTGTCTCATTGGCCAAACAGAACTTTATTTATCATCCAGTAAGACAAACACATACACAGAAGCATTTCCCCCATCAACTGTTGATACTTTTTTCTATGGTAAAGGTTGTAACATGCTATATAATCTTATTTTTAATGACTAAATTTCATCTCAGTAAGTATTGATTAATGTAGAAACTCTGGGGTCAATCTGCTTCAATTATTTGAGATACATAAAATAAGGCAAATAATCTAATTTAGTCAACCTCAAATATGGTTTTTATACACAATGGTCCAAAGAATGGAATGTTCTTGTCTATCTTTAAAGTATTCTTTTGAATAGTATGTCAATGCAGTCAAAATAAATTGCTTCTGTGTTATATATATCTCACAACCCAAGTAGCAGAGACCATGATTACAATGTTGCAATTGACATGGAATTTCCCTTCTCCTTACAGAATTTTTCTAATGTTGTTCTATTTTTTTCTACCTTTCCCTTCTTTCACTGCATTATCTTTTCTCTCTCCTCCTGCTCAGGAAGTCTCCCTCCTCTCTCCTATACCAAATCCCAGCATTTCCTCTACTTTTCTCACCATGGAGAGGCTTCTGGTTTCTTGGTACCTTGTGGGCACTCAGAGAATGACATCTTTTCAAGACACCACAGCTTCATTAAGCATCTGAAAGACCTAAATCTAATTAGAACAGATTCTTCTCTGTTTTTCAGTTTTATGTCAGTGCTGTCCAACCTTGTTTCATTCCCCAACTCTTTCCTAGCCCTTGGAATTCCCCAGTGGCATCACTTATGCCACCTCACAGACTGCATAATTCCCTCAGTGGCATCACACTAGGTCATTCACATGTCCTTGTACAGGTTGGATTCATATTTCTTAATTTCTCTTCCATGAATCAAATGTGCAATATCAAAGTAGAGTCATTTCAAACACCCAGAAAACTGAAGCAAAGTACCTGTGGACATAAATATTACCAAAGAAGTTAAGAGAATTTAGTCCCCATAACAGGTGATTAACATTCTGAAACATGTCTGGATATGTCTTCATGGAAATAAGGGAACATTATAATATGGGAAACAGGAAATATGTTCATTGATTGGTTGAAGGAAGGTAAGAGAAGAAATAAATGTAGTGCATAATTATATGTTTGCCCTATATGGCAAGTGGTTGACATTTATACTGACTTTCTCATTTGGGGGAGGCATAAAATGATGGAGCCTACTAGAACACATTCTTTAGGAGACAGGGTCTTTCAGGAAGAAATAGGATTCCAGTGAGTTATTTCAACGTGAAGAAGATGAGGTAATACAGGAGGTGGTAGGGACTAGAAGTAGCAAAGGGATTGTTGGAGAGATTCCTAATTCATGGTGTAAACTGGAACCAAAGCTGGAGGTTGGCTAGGCCAAAGTTGTATGCTTTGAAAGCAAATGTAAATGAGTTTGTATTTCTATATCACCAAGGGGAACATGCAACTGCCAGTGATCTTAAGAATGCTAGAAAATGCTTTGCTTCCAATAGTGGTACTGAACCTGCAGGTCTATATCAAGCAGCAGATGAGAGTCTGTTCTGTGAAGTCCAAGCAGAAGTGCCATGGAATAAAAAGTAGCAGTCAGTGATTAACTTGATACATTCTACTGCTATTCAGTAGAGGCATCAATAGTAGAGGCTATTCAGATGCATATATTTTGAAAAATATACTCTATACAAAGCTTGTGAGGTCCTAAAGGGAGTTATGGTTGGGGATTTCTCTATCAGCAATAGTCCAAATGATCCCTAGTTATGATCCCGAAAGCAAGGATTTCAAGCCAGAAGTTGATCACAAGTCTCCCATCAGTCAGACTGTTGCGGAGGAGATGAGATGCCTAATAGAAAAAGATTACTCTTATAAAAAAAATTGTGGCTATATGAAAATATATAATTATAGACATTATGGCAGGGGTATATGAAAGAAACCATCTATAAGAAGAACCTCAACAAAAACTTTTAAAAAGAGATGGTATTGTTACAAATTGTTCTTTGCACAAAAGAAAGATAAGGCACCTCAGAGGAAGGCAAACTGTCAAATCTCAAGGTTCCAGACCTGAGAGATAAACCAAAGGACAGCTTTTCTATGAAGATAATTTTTAGACAATAAATGTTTCGTGAAGACAATTTTTTAAAAGAAAGGGAAAATAGAGGAAAACTAAAAACTGAAAGATTCTTGATATATATATATATATATTCCTTGTCATATATAATTTTCCTTGCCATATATAAAGTAGATTATATTCATATATATATATATATATATGTGTGTGTGTGTGTGTGTGTGTGTGTGTGTGTGTGTGTGTGTGTGTACATTTCCTCTCTTAAAGGATTCACTAAGAGCTTGACAAATTATTCTGTATGTCTTTAATAAATCCCCAAAGGTCTTAGGAGTGATTTTCTTCCACACTTGGCAGATGTGGAATAGTGCCTCTCAGAAGTCCCCCTTCAACTCTCCTGGGCTTCCCTAGCTGTTCTCTATTGGGCCACCTGAGCATTTTCCTCATAACATAATCCTCCTCCCTTCAGACACTTTTCCCAACTGGCTAGATGCAAGGCTTGAGGTCATCTATGATTTACCTTGAATCCAAATAGTAAAATCGTTCATACTTCTTCCCCAGTATAACAGCTTCTTCGTGCAGCCATTGCTCCCAGGAGAGACAGGTCACCCTGTGCCTGGATGCCTGTCATCTCTCTTAGATCTCCAGTCTCTGCTCTCTTTGCTACAAAATAACCACGATATTCATTATTAAAGCAGTTTTGTTCATTGTTATCTCATGCAAATTTTCCATAACAACAGTGACAAAATTCTTGGTGAAAGTTTTTGAAGCAAAGTTTTGAAAAAAGGAAGACAGTGCAGTTTCTTATGAGGCATTTGTAAAGAGGATCGATCGGGTACACATGTGGTTTGCAGGTATTTAAAGGAACCTACCAAAATTCTAATGTCTTCCTTCTTTTTGTGACTGAAGCATGATTCTCAGACCAGCCATTTCCTGGGTGGTAACACAATGATGCTAAAAAATCTCCCCACCCCCTTGATATCTGCCAGTCCAACTCCAACAGAAATGAAAATTCTGTTTCTAATAATTTCCCACAAATCCCAGCACGTATCCTCTTACCCTGCTTGATTTAATTCTACAAAAAAAAATAGATAAATAAAACAACTGTAGCAAGAATAAAGACTACCCACATAATGGCCATATGCGCTGTCTGCTTCACCTGAGGAGTAGCAATTTTCCTCTTCAACAACACTGACAAAATAGACTAGAGGGAATGCTTGCACACAGGAATGGAAGAAAACATCCACAGAAGTCTTCTAAAGAGAATCCAACAAATATCAATTTTAATACGTACACGGCTACAATACTTTCTATTATCATGGACTTAATTAAATAATGCAATTGTTTACACTTTTACAGTGTTAACTCAAAATCAGTTTGACCCTCATCAAACCCTGCCAATGTCTGAGAAATCGAGGCTATTAGCAGAACTAAGTGCAAGATCCAGATGCTTTGATCTCTGAACTTGAACTTTCCTTTTGTAGCTCCAAATGCAAAATCCATGATTTTCAAGAACTTTCCATAACCTACCTATGTTTTATATAACTTCTTTTTAAATTTATTTCTTCTTTTAAATTTTATTTTACATTACAACCACAGTTCTTCTTCCCATCCCCCTCACCTTTCCCCCAGCGCACCCCAGTCCATTCCTCCACACTGGTAATGGCTCCCATGAGGACTCAAAAAAGTCTGGCACAATAGGTTGAGATAGAGCCAAGTCCCTTTCCCATGGATTAAGGCTGAGCATGACATCCCACCATAGAAAATGGGCTCCAAAAAGCTAGCTCATGTACAAGGTATGTTTCATGGTCATGCTGCTAGGGTCCCCTCAGATAGTCCAAGATTCACAACTGTCTCCCATATACAGAGGGCCTAGTTCAGTACTCTAGAATCTCCACAGCTGTCAGTATAGAGTTCATGGTTCAGCTCTCCATCGTGATCTTGATCATATATTCCCTCCTTCCTCTCTTTGACTCTATTCCCAGAGCTCAGCCTGATGCTTATTTGTGGATCTCTGCATTTGGTTCCATCAATTACTGGATGAAGGCTCTATGATGATAGTTGGGGTATTCACCATATGATTATAAGGATAGGTCAGTTCTGGCATCCTCTCCACTATTGCTAGGAGTCTTAGTTGGAGTCAACTTTGTAGATTCATATAACTTCTTTGTCTTTGTGCTAGTGTTTCATCGCTGTCATGATAATGGAATTAGAATAAGAAATAGATTGTTTTGCCCTGTGGATTAAGAGATATGAGTCTGTGTTCATTTGGTCTTGTTGCTTTGGATCTGTGATGACACAATATGTTATGCAGACAGCACCTTGTAGAGGAGCTATTTATTTGATGGTGTCCTAGAATAAAAAAAAAAAGAGAGGGGAAAACGTTTCAGTATTCCCTTTATGAGTAAACCTCTATTAAGCTTTTTTCAGTTAGAACACAAACTGCTTAAGGTTCTACAACATTCCAATGGGAACATGAATTGAAGAACAAGCCCAGAACAATTTGGGCCCTGGGGAAACATTTAAGATCCAAACTAATACCAGCTTGTACTAGTTCCCAATAAGAATTCTATATGAACCAAACTTATCTTTTCTATATCTCTGTATAGAAAAGATAATATTGACTTTTACTTTTAACTTTGTGTCTTTGCTTCTATTTTTGACTCCAAGGAGTTTCTTCTCTTTCTGTTTTCCTGTGTAACTTAACCTAAAACGTGACAATGTCCAATGCAAATGTTATTTTCCAGAAACCATAGTTGACCCTATTTTCCAATGCACAGAGAAATCTGAAGTAATCAGGACATTTGCATATGTTTCCATCACATCATCTATTCATCCACCTGCATTCTTCCTGTGTTCTCCTTTCTTCCCCATTCTAACCAATCCCAGGTGTCAATGGAAGCCAAATCCTCCTTCTACAGACAGAACTCATTCCTTAACCCCTAGCTAGACACACCTTGGCAATCCTCAGGCCTTTATTTATCACTGGTGTTTCCCTATCTGTTTTTGTTATTTCTATTTTGTTATTTTTATTTGTTTTATTTATTTAGTTGTCATACCTATTTTGTCATTTCCTCCAATTTACTTTCTTTTTTGGTGCTTATACACAGAATTTACCAACCCAGATATTTTATACTTTTTCCCCATTCTCTTCTTTATAATCTCAATAATGTTCTTGCTCCTATTACAAAGAGGGAAAAGATGGACTTACTAAGATTATCTTTATGGGTCTCAAAATGTCAGGTAGATTACACTAGAATATGGCATGATATAAGCCAAAATATGTTTCTTTATTCTACTTTGATAATTGTCAGTCCAAATTTTGTGAATGAATAAAATCTCAGTGTTTTGTTTTGCTTTTTCTTTCCTCTGGATCATTTGGGAACCTAAGTAAATGTAGGCTCTGCAGTTTGCCCTGGATTCTAAGACAACTGCCCAAAATTGTTTCCAAATCACCTAAAATTAAGAAAGAACATAAAGGCTACAACTATCTGAGAGAAGTCTACTAACACTTCAAAATACAATCAGCTATTCCTCTGTCTGGGGTGCAGGCTCTTACACATACTACATTATCACGTGGGTCAGGGGAATAATGTGTATCTATGAGGAAAAGAAATCACCTAAACTGAGTCAAAACTCTCAGGAGGTTATTAGATAACCAGCTATTCCCTAGTTCTAGCCCAAAACAGTCAAAACTTGTCTTGACCTTTCAAGTTCACTAATTGCTTAGGCTACCTATTTTTTTCATTATATATATATATATATAATATAATATATATATATATATGAATCAATTCCAAAGTTCCCTCTTCCTCCTATCCTTCCATGCCCCCTACCAACCGCCCAACTCACACCCCACCCACTCCCCAAGGATAATGATGCCTTCCATGGGGGAATCATCAAAGTTGGTCACAACATTTGGGGAAGGACCTAGGACCTCCTCCGTGTATCTGGGCTGAAATAGTATCCCTCCATAGGGAATGGGCTCCCAAAGTCCATTTGTGCTCTAGGGATAAATACTGGTTCCACTGTTAGAGGACCCATAGACTGCTCAGGCCTCCTAACTGGCACCACATACAGAGGGTTTGGTTCAGTCCTGGGGTCTGAGTGTTCTCACTAGGTCAAGTCAGCTGGTTCCATAGGTTTCTGCAGGACAGTCTTGACTGCTTTTAACTTTGTCTTTGACAGCTTTTTCTCTTATCCTATTCAGACAGTTAATGTAATACCAACCATCACCCAAAAGACTTGTCTGTTCTATGGGTAGGATCAAGGTTTCTTGCTGGGAAATGGAATAGCCTTTTGTTTGACATTGCTGATCCAACTCCAGTTTTACCTTCAATATACCATCCATGGTGATCCTGTTAATTTGAGTTCACATCATGCCACTTTTCTGCTTAAAGCTATTCAAGCACATCTGATTTGAAATAAGAGACACTATTCTTACACTGACCCATAGTATCAACACAGGGAGGCTCAGTCTTCTGATAACTTCTACCACTCTCTGTCCCTCATTCACTCACAGGCCTTCTAACTTTATGGTTTAGTTTTAATAAACTATGTGCACCCCATTTACAGCCTCTGTGAACTCCTACCCTGTTTATTCATAAAACTCATTTTTCTTACTTTTACAGTTTTAATCATATAGAGCATTCCCAGTGAGAGCTTCTCTAGATTCTCCCCTTGAACTTGAAACTTCTCTCCCACTATTTATATTATCCTCACCTGAATTATTTTCATGCTAACATGTACTGCTATCTAATGTATTCCATATCCACATCTTTAATTGAAATCTTTGCATTGGGCCATCTTTTCCACTTAGGCATTCACAGCGCCAAGAATGGCAGACAGCTTGCATTTGTCCTGAATGAATGCTTTCATGAATAAATGAATGAGGTACTATCAATTACAATGACTTGTCCTTTCTCTTAACTTTTATAGCTCTAGTTTGAAGCAACAAATATATCAACTTGTATATGTTGACATTTATTTCTATTGAACCACTGTAAGAGTATGTCATTTATGTGGAATTTGGTCCTTTTATAATATTTACATAAAAATTACTTTATTCACAAATTGATTATAAAACTCATGCTAGAAAAAGAAGAAATGTGTGTATCTTGTCACCTAAGCCCATTCAGAGGTGCAAAGAATGCTGATTGACTCATCACTGGATGGGAAGCTCAGCAAGTGTGTAATGGGGTTAGTGAATAATGGTTTGCTAAGGCCAAGGAAAGGTGGAGAGGAGTAACTGTGTAGACTGCAATCCAAGACTAGTAATATTCAATAATTAATGCAAATGAGTTGCAGACACCTAACATGGGGAGTCCTGACAGCATCATGCCATCCATAGGGAATGTGCTTGCTGCTGACAAATTCAGTACTCCATCAGCATGCCAGCTTCCTTTATTCTAGTCTTCCCATTTGTCAGTGCCATATTTGGCAGATGCCAGACACTTTTCTGTTAATTAAAAAAAATGGAAACAATCTAAGCAATTGAGACAAACAACAGACCAAGATAGATTGTGCTCTTTTCTCTATTACACAAATGTTCTCACTTGAAATGATTCTTGCATGGCTAAAGGTTGCATGAAACAATTCTGAAACAAAAGGTAAACTTAAATAGGCTAATCTCCAATGGCCTCATTTTAGAATAATACAATTTTATGGGGGAGGAGCTACGGAGACAACTCAATGATTTCCAGGACCCACATGGGAGATCATATCTATCTGTAACTCCAGTCCTAGGTGATCCGTGACCCTCTTCCAGCCTTCATGGACACTGGATTCATATGGTTCATAAACATATATTCAAGCAAATATTCATACACACTAAATAAAAATAAATAAGCTCTTTTGAAAATATATTATAATAATACAATTTCAGGTGTAATCTTGTACTATTTTAGAACATGCATATGTGCATGAGTATTTGAGAGTGGCACACACACACACACACACACACACACACACACACACACACACACACACACAACTTTGATTTATTTCTATTGAATCAAGATACATAAGCTATTTAATTTGTTTCCCTGTGCATGGTTTAAGAAACTGGTCAGGACACAAAGGTATGTACATATATATGCATGTGATAGAGGAGTAGGCTATAGATTTTGAGTGAATGAATAAGTAGGAGGGCTGAAGAGATGACCCAGCAGTTAAGAGAACTGAATACTCTTCTAGAAGACCCAGGTTCAATTTCCAGATGGCAGCTCACACCTACCCGTAACTCCTGTTTCAGGGGACCAAAGAAAGTGGAAGAGTATAAAAAAATCAGGATAGTATTTGTCCTTACATTCAAAAACCACAGGCCAAAGCAGGAAAAGCTTCTTTGTTCCAAGGTGACTTTATCAGTGCAGTGGTAGCCACAGAGTAGTGGAAACCTCTGTTAAAGACAAGTAATAGAGGGCAATATAAAAAGGAACTGAAGGCCCAGCAATAGCAAAAGAACATTGTGGTATGAGTCACTAGAAGAAATGCAGAGAGACACATTACAAAAGGCTGATGATTCTCTAGCTGTTGAATCAAGTGCTGGAGTTGACCATATCACCACTCCATTTATATAACTGTAGTGGTCATCTGTATTGTGCACTGCAGCACTTCCACAGGACTCAAAAATGGGGATGATACTGAAGACTGCTGTGATCTCTGATCAGGAAGAACAAATATTTCTTTGTAAAATGTTACTCCAAAAGACAGTGACCTATTAACCGTCTAGCTAATCTTTGTTAAAACATACATCATACCTCAATCAGCACGAATTCCTAATTGTTTTTATGGCTTCAAATTGTCTGTAATTGTTCATTCTTTTTTTTACTCTTCCTTTACCTGTTAGAGACATTATAATGGACATTTTTCCAGATGATAACACCACCAAGATGCTGTTATCACAGTATCATCCACCACTAACACTGCCACTCAATCTGAACAAGGACCTGTTTCCATGGCTATCAATGATCTCTTGTAATTTTATCACTTTTGTGTACACTTCGGACTCCTGGTAATCTCTTATCTTGATGTTAATACTCAATCCAGCTTCTGAGAGTGTATCACACAAACAAGTCTCTGGGCTGTGGAATAGCTCTATTTCTGGTTTGTGTCAGTGTGTTATTGGGAACACCTTCAGATCAGCATTTCCAAGAATCAGGCTCATTGCACAATGTGTTATTCAACACCATGATTAAGTTCCTATTCTTTTCAAATCTATTTCTCTACAGGTTCTGTTGGATATAGAGGTTTCTATTTCTCTTTCTTCAAATGACTCTCCTCCTCCTCCTAAATATAATCGGAAAACATGAATTTTCTATCTTTCCCTCCCAATGTCTTTGCCTTCTATTATTTAGCTTCATGCCTATATGACTTTAGTCTGTCAAGTATCTTGACTAATATCTTGCACAAAAAGCTACTCATCATTAAAAACCATCTTAGTGTTGGAAGACTCCTCCTAGATTAAAGATCTGTGGTACTTGTATGGATAGGTTGACAAGAAATAAGAAAATGCAGCATTAAACTGTCTTTAGTATATGTAAGTCAACCCAAGGTTGTTTCATTCTATAAATATGTAATCACATATTTTGATGAATATCAGATAATACTCTTAAAGATTATCTTTTTGTCATTAACATTTTTAAAAAACCTACATAAAGAAGCATTATAAGAAAGAGAACTAGAGAAACGCCCCCATCCTTGTGGTCCATTTGGTTGTAAGCCACTGAGTGACCAATCAAGGGCACTGCACCATTTTCACTGCACTGATTTTACACCAGTTCTCAGACAGGACATCAGTGCAAGTGACAGGTTCATTGCCACCCAGCCTGCCCCCACCCACAGACCCTTTTACTCATGCTCTGAGGCATTCTGATTCAGCTCTGAGTCACTGAAGCAAAATCAGAGCATCTGGGTAGAATGTCAAAACAGCAGAGCTTACATCAATGAGACACCCCAGAGGCTTCCTGCAAACCCAACTAACTACACATGTTACATTAGTAGCTGCTGCTGAAGGGCTGTAGATGCCCTGCATTAGCATCTAGACCCAATGGCTTGTAAAAACTAGTTGGAATACTCCAATGACACAGTGCATCCTTCTTTGCTCTGTGATCTTAACAGAATTTCTGCATACGCACCAATTCCAGTTAAGAATACAATTCAACTCTATTAAAAGGTTTTATTATTTTGTTGATCTCTAGCTGTTTCTCTCAGCAGGTATGCAAATGGATTGGCAGCTTGAATTGTTTGGTATATGTCAGTGTAGTAAGTTTTTAAAGATGGGGACTGAAGAAATGGCTCAGTTTATAAAATGTTACTGTGTAGTCATACGGATATGAGTTTGAGCCTTCAGCAAACTTGCAAATTACCAGGCATAGAGGACTTCCCTGGAATCTCCGAGCTAAGGTGACAGAGACAGATTCCCTGGGGCTTGCCAATCAGCCAGTCTTGATGGATAACTGGGTTCCAAATTTAATGAGAGATCCTGCTTCAAACATAAGGTGCAAAGCAAGCATAAAAATAACTGAAGTTGACCTCTGGCCCCTATAGGCATCCTCACAAATCACATTTGCACCAACGCACAAGTACTTCCACTCACAGATAGATTACTTATGATATACTTCAGTTTAATTTGTGGATTCTCAAAATTGCTATATTTGTTATTCCTTGATGTTATAGAAATATATAATTATGTGTTTTCTTATACAATGGCCAGACAAAATAAATATTACGTTAGGTTTTGTTGATGTTGTTAATTTGCAGGCTAGTGACGAAAATTTCATTCTTCTGATGTCTAGAACTCTTGTATTATTCCACTTACTTCTATTTGCTTTTATATGAAGAGCAAACATCTTAAGAACCCTTTTTCCTTAATGTCTTAAAGTTGGTGAGAATCTTTTGTATATTTTGTAATTCAAAACAAGAGATGTGTTCCCTGAATATTGATATTAAGAAATTAACCCTCTAAGAGTTCTGTCATGATAAAAATCCTAAAAATATTTAATGATAATTTATAGTTTGTAATATAATTATAAATTAACAATTATTAAATTATTCTGGGAAGCTTTAAATTGTTACTATTTATACTGAACCTAAAAATATGTCTTCCATTCCTGTGTGGCTAACATATATACTTTATAGAGATAATTTAGTAATTGCTAATGCTCACACTAAATTAACTCTTTAGAAATAATAGTTTAATTTATTAATGATGGGATTGAAGTTAGATTATATTTTGTGTTTATTCAGTGGGCCTCTATCATACATTCTTGAGGTAAGTCTCACATATACTACATTAAAGTTTGAAGACAATTGTCCTGAACTTGCATTGCGACTATAGGTAATCAAGTATTTATTTGTACTAATTGTTAGTATGGCCACTGCTCACCACTGTCTTTAAGTAATAACCATTCTTGGAAATGCTTCTGGGAAAGAGATGAAACGGAACTCATCATGATCTCCTTCCTTTCCTCCCCTCTTCTTTGACCAAGTGCCACCTCTAAGCTTTCCCATGGAAGAAAGTAAATTAGTATCTTGGAGGCTAGAAACATTGGATTCCTACAAAGGAACAATTATTGTCTGTAATATGTATGAACTATTAGTTGAATATGCTGACTGTATGTGATTCTACCCATCTTACTTTCTAAGATACTCTGTTCCTCTGAGGCAGGAGTAAGTTGAGCCTTCATTTCATGGCTGTATTCATTTGCTACTACAAATAGAACTTAACAGAGTACTTCAGAGAATGGTGTCCCCTTGAAAGGTGTACATGGCTATGAATGGATAAAGGAGGACCTTGGTTATTAGATTCATTTATGATTTAAAAAAATATTTCATGGTTCACACATCCTTCATTTGTCTAAACCAGAAGTTATGTCCAAGGGATTAGCACATTTCTTACATTTTTATAAAAATAATATTTGATTTTTCCATTCTGACAAAACAAACCATATCAAAGCATAAATTCATCTTTTCATATGCTCTAAAGGAAAGCGCTGAGCTCCTGTATCGTTAATACATTGCAATCACACCAGATTCTATATTGAGCTATTAAATACAAAAGGCTATACATATCATACATGTCCTCATTTGTGTCTGAGACATTTTACTACAGTGTAGGAGAAAATAAAGTACTTAGAAATAAGTCAGCTACTCTTAAGGCAGCATTACTAGCAGGAATGAGACTAGGTGAAAATTCAACACCCTTTAAAATAGCACGTTCATTTTTAGAAGGGCAAAAATAAAAGTTAAGAAACACACTATTTGACATGCTATTACCTTGAATTAATTTTCTAGTCATTATAGGTGTACTGTAACAGTTCCAATTGTGATGAATTTGTTTGGGATCCATGTAGTTAAGAGATTTATTTTTAGAAAAGTTTGTCACTTTAAACTAATTAAGCAATTTTCTGGTTTTAATGAGTTTAATGCCTTGAATCACTGACTGTAAGTTTGTGAGACCAGCAGAAGAAAGCTACTCCATGGAGGGCTATGCTAACTAACCTAGCAAGCCTTTCATGCTCTGGCTTTGTAGTTCATGTAGCAGTTCTCAACATGTGGTTCATGAACCCTCTGGGGGGTCCAATGGCCCTTTAACAGGGGTCACAGTTCATACATCCTGTATTTCTCTGACATTCACATTACAATTTTAATAACAGTCCCAAAATTACAGTTATGAAGTAGCAACAAAATAGTTGTTGTATGTCACCACAACATGCTGAATTGTATTAAAAGGCCACAGCATTTAGAAGGTTGAGAACCACTGACTGAACACTTCTGTGAGAAAGGTGTTGTTTTGCTGCAGCTGCAGGCAATAAAACATGAACCACAAAACACAACAAAGCCCACGTAGAGTTTATTGGGGAAAGTGAGCAAAGGCAAGGATAGGTGCTGGCCAATCAGGAACAGGGATAGAAGGGGAAGGGGAATGGGAAGAAGGGGAAAGAGGAATGGGTGAAGAAGGGAGGGACAGGTGGGAGGGGCTTGCTTAAAAGGAAAGCTTCCACATGCATACAGAGTCCTTACATAGTCACATAACACAGGGCCATTTGAGCTGTCTAAGGATCTGCTTGAATACCAGTTGCCTGGGGGTGAAGTCAGCATAATGCCTGAATCCTTACAAATGGTATTTTTGAATTCTTTGCTAAAATATCAAAGACACTTTATCTTCAACGATACTGTCTCTTCACAATCTTGTGCTTTTAGGATCAACCCTGTAATGCCTTAACTATTATCCTATTAATACACATACTCTTTGCTCCCAAATATAAAAGGTATCATTGCAAACTATGTTCATTGAATTTTCCCCATCCTTTACTATATTCATTGTGAGAGAATTGTAGGTAAATTTACTAGGTATGATGCGGTACAATGATTTCTCAACTCAACTAGGGACCACTTCTCTGTCACTCAGCCTTTCTTGGCCTAACTTGTGGTAGTATTTGAGTATGACAAACTATGTTTATTATGTCTTTTTGAACTCTAAGGCTATTTCAATAATGCTCTTAATTTAAGTTTTCAGCATGTATCTTGTTTATGACATTTATGTTGACATGATGGCCCCTATGAATACATCTTCATTATTTGTTCTCATGAGTCAGAGAATTCTCACACTGATTATATAAAATGCAGTTTGCCTTTTATTAGGACTTGTTTATTCCCCAAACTGAACTTCCAGTACTATGAGAAAAAATAAATATTATACTTCAAACTGTAGGTGATCTTTGTAATCCAACAGTTGACTAGAATGGAAATGGCCACTAAATTTTTACTAAAAAGTTAAAATTAAATCATGTGGTTGGAACAAAGAGATATATCTGATTTTCGTAAATGAGAAATGAGTAGAGACCAAATTTGCAAAATATTTGCTATCTTGTATCTGATGAATAGTTTTCTTTTTATGTTGCTTTGTTGTCTTAGAGTAAAAGAATATTGGATGTTTTGAGGAAATGGGAAAAGGTACTATATTAGAATATGAAGAGTATTGGAGGTGGTATAAGAGAAAGCCAGGGATATAGAAAAGAAAAAAAAACCTAGAAATCTACATATAAATTCAGTTTTCTCTTTATTTTGGTAAGAAATAAGTATAATTCATGTTCAGTTAAAGGTAGGGCACTTAGAATATGGTTTCTATCAGACAATTCAGAGGTAAAAGAATGCCCTCTAGAAGATTTTATTCTTTGAAAGCGTCAAGTTTCTCAATGAGAAAACATGGGGTTAGTGGTGAAGCTTGAAATAAAAAACAGTGCTTAGGGGCTAGACATATAGCTTCCCTGATAGTGTGTATGAATAGACTACAGTAATCACTGGGTTTTGTGCTCAGCACCACATGAGCCAGGTATAGAACTATGGGTCTATATTCCAGAACTTTGGAGCTGGAAACAGAAGGATAAAGAACTTATGGCTACAGTCTCTTACATAGACACTTTGAGGCTATCCTTGTACACAGGTGAGCCTATCTCAGAAATTAATTATTTCATCAATTAACTTAATAAACAAGTGGGAGAATATGTGTCAATTCCATGCTAAGATATTATTTTTGAAGTAGCTGAATAAGGACAAAAAATCATTTTATGGGAATTTTTTTCTGTATCTACATACATGGAAATAAATAGGTCTCCCAATCTGACTGTAACTTATAATAAATTTGTTTATCATGGATCCTAAGACTGCTTCCAGGTTCAATGCTCCACTAGAAGAAGGACCAAGACTTGCCCTACACTCATGCAATTACAACCTGTTTCATCAAAGGTGAATTTTGCCAAAGGTGAAGTGAATGAGCTAAGTACAGAAGCAACTCAGGAAATTTTTCTAAGCTTATTACCCACAATAATGATGCAGGACCTACAGAATTCGCTCTGCTATGTACTTTGAAATATGGGTAATGTTGCCTTCCAGAGAAGCTCATTAGACACAATGTCCAGGATTCTTATTGGTGGTTGCTTACCTAGGCAGGCTTGACCTGACACAGCCCAGGAGCTACGGCAAGAAAGCATGCAGCATAAACTACCCTGATCACAGAGTTTCTCAAGAGAGAACCAATCTTATGAAATTGGGTAGGGTGGAGGGTGATCTCCACACAGAAGTTCCCAGATGTCAACCATGGGTCAAACTTGTACTTGGCCTTCAGGATCAATTCTATGCATATACTGCTTCCTCCATTCTACCTAAGCCCTTCATTACTTTTCTAATCATTTCTAATAGGTTATTTGTCACTCTGAGACTCAGGAGAGACCTATGAGCTTGCTATGCTCACAGCAACCCCACAAGTAGAAAGACAGATAGACTCAAGTGTTGAGTTTTTCTCAAAATGAGTGTTGGTCCCATCAAGCTCTGAGGCATTTGCTGATAGATTTCTTCCCCCAAACATATCAATTTTGCAGGAACCAGGAACAGTGAGAAATGACAGTTGTATTTTCACAATATTAGGTTGGCATGTGACAAAATGCCGGAGTCATTGAAAGCTGTGGATTCCAGGTCACAGACTGGAGAATAGAGATGTCAGCATCACCAGGCCAATTCACCTTCTTTATTTTTTTATCTTCTTTTGAGGACATACCTTATTGGTTTCCTTCTACCAACCGAAAAGCATATTTCCATTATGCTTTGTCTCTTTCTGCAGTGTCATGAACTTATCTTTATGGGCTTCCTCTCTAACATGCCTAAGTTACTTTTCTATGGCTGTGAAGAAACACCATGATGAACGCAATTTATAGAGGAAAGGGTTTATTGGAAAAATGCAGTTATAGAGAGAGGCTCAGACACCATGGGGGAAACATAGCATCAGACAGGCAGGCACAATTCTTCCCCAGTAGCTGAGAACTTGTGTCCTTCTTTGCAAGTAGGAGGTCGAGAGCACTCACTGAGAATGATATGGGATTTTGAAACCTCAAAGCCCAGAGCCTGTGATACACCTCTTCCAATACGGCCACATCAACTAATCCTACCCAAACAGTCCGACTAACTGGGGCCCAAGTATTCAAACATATGAGCCTGAGGGGACCATAATCATTCAGTCCCTAGTACCTCTGCAAAATTGTCAAACAGAATAATTATTCTTCTCAAGAGGATGTTTAGATTTATGATAGCATGCAACTATCTGACTAGAACGACATTTCAAAGAATCACTACTTCTCTCCCATCATGTAATTACAATGTTATTTCTATTAAAAACCCTTCTAAAGTCTTCTTCAAACTAAAGGTATATTTTCATATTTAATAGAGGAGAATGTAAACAATGAAATAAACCATGGAATACACACTGTTTTCCCTATTTTCAGTTTGTGAAATCCAACTGCAAGCTAATTTTGAGAATCAACAAAGTCTTTTGTATGCATTATCTCATATAAAAATACTAAAACATATTTCTTTGCATATATTTACATAGTGTAGAAAGTCCATAAATATATAAGAATGAATTAACATCAGTGTTTCACTGTCCATGAACCAGGATTATGATGCTATAATTGTACATTTTCTTATACTGTAATAATTCTTTGGAAGAATTATTGCTTTTTTATACCATTTGAAACTGAGAAGTCAAGTAATTTTTGCCAGTTAAACATTTATAAGAAAGAAGCATTGTAGTAAAAACACAAGCTCCTACTTCTACCCCCACAGCACCTACTATGTATTCAAGTTTCATGACTATGCTGGCTAGTTTTGACAGCAGCTCCATTACTTTTACAAGACCATCAAATGTATTATTTTTGATCCAATTCTGTCATGTGAAGGTCACATTATCAGATGGATGAAAAATGCCATGCAGAGCTGCTGGAGATCCCGGCAGATATCCATACTTCTGCATGATTTGCAAAATGGGAAGATGTCTTTCTGCCCCAAAGCTTTTGTTTTAGGAGATGGTCACATTTCAGAATGAAATACAAAAAAAGGCATTTGACTGTAAAAAAATAATAATACAGCTCAGTTTTACTGTTTTGTTCTCAATGGGTGACATTTACAAATTAAAAAGATGTACATAGCTGAGAACATAGATCATTCTGCTAAAATTTTTGTATGCCATCATACTTAGAGAACTTTTCAATATTATACTAATGCTTGCAATGTAGAACCTCTAGATTAATTACTTTAATGATCAGTGTGTATGTGCGTGTAGAAGAGGTAAAGTAGAGGGTAATTTTCAGAATGTCAACGTAATGAAAATAATGAAATATGACATGTGTGCTTTGATAGATCCCAGTGTTTCTGTCTCCCACATCCTCCGCTAATATTGAGCAAAATTTTAGGATAATAAGAACAGACTTCAGTTTTTTACAAAAGTGAAGTTCTTGAAAGAAAATGAAATCTATTGTCTGTGAATGTGACTGCATCTAAGTAAGAGTTGTCATTTAAGGAACATATATTTTCCCATGTCCTTTCGCACTCTCATTAGTATATGATTCAGTAGATTTTTAACTCACTACTCTTCCTCATTACACCTAAACCCCTCATCATAGTTTTAATAAATAGTTGAAGATGGAAAAATATTCTCCTTTGGCTATTTTTCAGTTGCTCTTTTCTTCTTCCAGAATTGTGACACTGACTTTAGTGTTACTAGCAAAAATCATCTATGAGTTTTTCTTTTCTTTTATATCAAAGCAAAAGTTACAAAAGCATACACTTGAGAACTTAAAGCTATTTAAGATAGCCCAATTCACTGGTTCTCAACCCTGTTAGGCTCAATGTTCCCTTTTATACCAAATAGTTTCTTATAAGACCTCTGAAATTATATTCACAAAATACAGCATCCTTATAAATTTAGTATCCATAATTTAATATAATATATAGTATATGAAGAAATGAAAGGAACATGCTTATGATTGATGAATATGCATTTCAACATGTAATACTCATGTGAAGCTATAACAGGAGGCATGTCATTTTATACACAAACATAATACCAGTGTGGAGCCATAGCTACATGTAATCTGATAAATGTATAAGAAATTTGAATAGTCAACCACATTACCAATCATGATAGGACGGGCAAATAGTGACTGACATTTAGTATAATTGTAAACAAACAGAATGCCATTTTTGATTACACAGTCTAAGTTTTGGAAATTTTTGCATATAATAAGATATAATCAATATACAGGATATATGTTAAATATTGAATGGAGTTAGGTTCCAGCCTCTAGCGATCAAAAGCAGGATTTATATACTAGAAAGTCCTACATGAAATGAGACTCCTGCCACCTCCAGACTCAATGTCTTCTACGTTCCTATCTATTTAGTATTCCAGGCCTTTGCCCACTAGATGATTATAGAACACCCAACCACATATTGGATTCCTACAAAATTTCAACACTCCTTAAGGGCATGGATGATTCTTTGGGAAACTTGTGTATAATTCAACATGTTCATTTTATGGATGAGAAGACTGACCAAAGCATTAAAAAAAAATGTAACTTACAGAAGGCTGCATAACTAAGTTAAATTACAAGCCTAATATTTGGACCAAACTGAATGTTATTAAATGTCAACACAGAATCTCTGATACAAGCAATGTCACGTTGGAACTATGCTCCTGAGAATAATGGCTGTAGCCTAGCTAAGGGCACTGAGAACATATTAAAGTAAGCTCCAAACATCTGGAAGGATTGATTTATTTATTGAATGCATAGAAACCAAATAATACCCTCTGTTTCTATTAATCCCATTTCTTTTCCTATTGTATCCTTAGTAAATCTTTCTCTTAAGTCTTTGACATAGAGGTCCCCCAAGCCTTTCCAAGTTCTTGACAAAAATTCCCTCATCTGTCTGGCAAACACACCATTTTCTCTCTATATAACATCTAAACTTTTCTTCATTATTATTTACATATCTATGCTCCTGGTGTTTGTGGAATTTTATGTTCACCTACCCTATGATTGAACTTACTTTATCTTCCTGTGGTTTTGTCCATGTGTCTGTAAAGAACTTAATTTCACTGATTTTTATCTATCCTGTTAGTTGCTGAATCCTAAAAGAGCAGCTACTCATTCTATGCATCAATACCCTGTTAGACACCCAAGGCCTCTCCACAAATAGTTGACTGATTTATATCAAAGCAAGGAATAGGATTTCCCTAATTCTAATACTATTTTAATAATACTATAAAAGACAATTCAGTTATATACACATTTGCAGAGTCTTCAAGTACTATGGATTTCTAACAAGCTCTCCTTTGTCATGCATCTTATGACAGCTGATTATTGAAGTTCCTGGATGTGTATCTACATTGTCCTGGTTGCTATGGGCCATCTCCAGGGAAAATTCCTGTAGCACTCTTCACAGTGGAAGTGGATAAGTAGAAGGCTCACCCAATTAGTTTTTATGGCTCTAGGCAGAACTATACCTAAACTGTCATCAAGTCTTAACAGTCTTCAGAGAATGAGCTACTGCAGCACCCAACAGTAACAAGAAAAGTACCTAATGGTCTCATGTCAAGATTTCATCCTACCACTCTCCTTTGGAAAATGAACTTTTCCTTTTAAATTATTGTCTTCCAATATTTTAGAAAACAGAAAATTCTAATAGAGAACATTAATACTAAGTAATTGATGAGCTGAATGTTAAACTACTCTTCCTTGTTTACTTTCATTGTACTAAGAAAAATATAATTTTCTTTCTCATCTCATGCCAAACTATACAGATTAAGCCGACTGTGTCTGAGCCATTCTGATTACTTACCTGTGAAATTATTTATATTATACCTATATCCATGTATTCAGCAAACACAGATTGAATTCTGTGAAATAAACTCAATGATAACCTTGTGGGTAATCATGATACTAAATACACAGTTCTCCAAAGAACTAGAACTAGAAGCGAATGAAAACTGGGTGTGAGAGTTTATCATCAAATTATTTCAAGAGCAATAAAATCAACTCCACCTTCATCTAGCCAGCAACATCAATGTACCCCTATTAATTAATTCATTTATTCATTCATAAAACTAGCATCCAGGCTAACATCTTGTGTCAGGTCTAGACAGTGAGATTACAACAATGAGCAAAGTATTTACAACTTACATTTTATCAAATTATGAAAACATCAGTATAAATACCAAACACATGGTAACATCATACTAAAAGTCATCATGCAATAATTAATGATATCTGAATAGCTAACTTTGTCTGGAGAGTGGGGTAGCAAGGAGTACCAGGTAAGTCTCAAATGGCAATATTTTCCCAAAATATAGTAGAGTTTGAACTGCTTCTATACAAAGAGCTTGTGGCCAACAGTGTTTCACTGCCTTTTGTGGATTTGGAATATTTGTTCATGTGGAATGAGATGTCCAGAAATAAGTCCTAGACCTAACTAAGCACAGAATTTGTTCATGTTTCACAAGCACATTTAACACAAAAAATCCTGAGTATTTTTTCAATTATAGTGTCAGGATGATCCCCAAAAGTTTGGAGATTCACATTTTCTAAGGGGAATTTTATGGTTCCATGATAAAATTCTTGAATTATAATAGGTAAAAGCACAGTGAAAACATGAAGAATGATTTTTAAAAGCTCCTAAGGAGGTGAAATCAAATGGAATGGAAATATGATTTTACTCTGAAAAAAAAAAAAAACAGCTCTTCTTTGTTATAGGAGAAAATGGTTAAAAAATGGTTGCAAACTCAAGTGCTTTTCTGGGACTATGAAGTTAGGATAGTTTCCTTCTGCTGAGTTCCATTTTCTTGCCAGTTTCATGGTGAGCATGCTGGGTGAGGATAATGAGAAAAGAAAGTGTTCAGAACTTTGGAGACGTTAAAAAAAAAAAAAAAAACAGCTAAGATAAGTTGAACATAGAAATACAATAACAACTCCGAGCAGCAGTGAACCTGAGCAACTCTTCTGAAGATGTGGCAGTCAAGGGACTGACAAGAGTGAAAACATTCAGCCCGGGAGCATGACCCTGCATGTTGAACATTTGAATTACTTAGTAGGGAAATGTATATTTTTTTCTGTGGTCCATATGTAATAAATGATCTGGTCTCTTCCCCATGTCAGTCTCAGACACAGTACTTTGTCTCTGCCTTTGCTTGAGAACTGGCTTTTGTTCCTTCAATTGTCTATTCTCTTTCTTTGTTTTTGTTTGGTCTACATCATCCTCTTTTTCATTTCCTGGTATATGATCATGATATTTCTCTGTCTGAAAATTTCTCATTCTTCCTCTTTATCCTAATTATTTAAATTAAACTGATAATATAAATAATTCAAGATAGTTAACCTCAATTGGATCCCCAGCATTAGCTATCTTAAAAAGTTATTGTTAACATGACATTTTTACATTTATTTATTTTTCTTCAGTTAAAGTTAGCCACCTGCAAGTATGCAAGGAGACAAATGGTGTGTGTGGGTGTGTGTGTGTGTGGGTGTGTGTGTGTGTCTGTGTGTCTGTGTGTCTGTGTGTGTGTGTGTGTGTGTTAGCTTGAGCACTGGACAGGTAGGAGTAAGGAGAGTAAAGAAGTTTAAATTTAGATTGTTGATACCGAATTTACTAAATGGAGTATGTTGTGCATCCTGGGTTGAGAGGAAAGAAATCAAGAGATTAACGGATACATGTTGTGATGGTAGAGATACTTTTGCCTGGTTTGAAAACTGACTCATGGAGAAATTATTGAATAATTAAACTCTAACATGCAGATGATGATTGTAAGGATTTTTTTGTTTCAGTGAGTCTTTTATAGAATTTCAGTTAAGACAATGTTCTGACTAAGTCCATGAAGAAGGGTAGCATAGGCAAGGAGGGCTGGTTTTGGACATGCATGTTATTTAGTCATTAATTATAAACAAAACAGAGAAAAAGTCTTATGCTCTATATATTGTTTGTCACAGGGGATATATTAAATGATACATTAATAATTACTGAATGAGCTTAACTCCAATTTGATTTTATAAAGTTCAACAATTATAGTGAATTGCATTTTTAACACTGTAATATACACATTTTTCATTCTTTTAAATCATGAACAATTTTTAGAATGCTCATGTTCTCTAATCATTGCCTTTAAAATATAGTGCATTAGCTGAATAAGGACAATACCAATGTATATGCCAATGTGGATGGGGGAAAGTCTGAGATGCCTCAACCCTACACAAAGAACTACAGGCAAGTGAGGAAAACAGGCAGAGGGTGGGGGTTGTCTTCCACAGGGTAAAGCACACCAATTGTTTGTCCAGTGCTAAATAGTTTAACCCTAAATAGTGTGTGTGTGTGTGTGTGTGTGTGTGTGTGTGTGTGTGTGTGTGTGTGTGCATAGTAACAGTTAATGAGACAAAGAGTCAATGAATGTGAAGGAGAATGGGGAAGAGTATATGGTTTAGTTTGGAGGGAGGAAAGGGAAGGGGAATATATAATTATATTAATATCTCAATAATCAATAATAATCACCAAAAATGTAGTAGTAAGTGACTCTGACTTTTACTTCTTCATCTTAAGGAATTAATCCACTTGTTTAGTATTGTATTCAGAGTAACATCAATACTAAGAGAAATAACAATAAAATTTCTTACCTGATTGCACATTTATAACATAAAATTTAAAAATTTTAAACTGTTTTGTGGGAGGAAAATTGTTTTTCAAAGCATTTGACAGAAATTGCATTTAATTTAGTTGGTGCTGATATCTTTGAGAAATCATCTCTGCAGCCGTTATGTTTTGAATCAAAGAACAATTTCTATTATGAAATGACTACTACAAGTGCATAAGTCTCCCAAGTGAGAGAGAGAGAAAGTCCTGTGGAAGTGCCAGCAAAATCATCTTTGTGTTTTCTTCTATAGCTTCCTGTTTCACATAAAAATTACATGAGCAAAATTAACATTGATCTGTGTTGGGGAAGACTTAATTAGGTAACAGAGCTAGATAAACAAACCCATTCCTTGGTTTCCCCCAGTCATGAAATATTTACTGTTTTCCATTTTAATAGTGAAAATCCTATATATGTTGGTCTTGGTTTGTATCAGCATTGTCATTCCTAGAGGCTACTTTAGAATATCTATAGCTGACCTAGATTATGTCATGAGTGACTTGGTAATTTTATTGAAATAAGAATGTGAAAAAACTCAGTGGAAATACATCTTGATCAATATAAAAAGGTCGCTTGTGATTGTGGTTTTCTACTGGCCAATGGGACAGGTCAGGCTACCATAAATCTCATTTCACAGGAATAAGGGATATTGAAGATTGGTATTGATGACTGAATGAGATTAATTTCTTGGCTTAAGCATCGGTTGCTGACATAAATTTTTCACAAATTTCATTCCCAAACACTAATTCATTCTTCTTACTTGTGTGCTTATGAATATTTCTCCCTTTTACCCAGAGCAGTGTCAAACATATACTGATCATAAAGGAAATTATTTCTTTTTAAATTAAAAAAATTAAATTGCTATTGAAGAATTGGAAAGATGACTTAACAGTTATGGAAAGTTTATATCCACTCTTCACAGAACAATAGATAGTTATATTAAAGGTTCATTTGTCCTTGGTAGGGCTGAAGATGTCTGAAATAGATTTACTGTGATGGTTTCAATAAAAATGGCCTCCAAAGCCAATATATTTAAATGCTTAGCCATCAGGAAGTGGCACTAATTGAGAAAGGAGGTGTGGCCTTGTTGGAGTAAGTGTGTTCTTGTTGCAGGAATTATGTCACTTGGGGTGGGCTTTGAGATTTCAAAAACCTAAGCCAGGCACAGTGACTCTCTGTTCCTCTGTCTGCAGATTCAGATGTAGCACTCTCAACTACTTCTCCAGCACCTAATCTGCCTTGCTGTTGCCATGCTCCTCACCATGATGACACTAGAATAAATTTGTACACCTATAAGCCAGCCCCAATTAAATGCTTCCATTTATAAAAGATTTTCCCTGGTCATGGTGTCCCTTCATAGCAGAAGAACATTGTCTAAGACACTTACCAAAACTTTCAAGGGAGTTTACTAAATTCCTTATTTGTGTGATGGTAGTAAGCCAAAAGACTCATTGTCAACTAACAGAGTTGAATCACAAAACAATGAAATAGACCAGTTTAAGGCAAAGAAAAACAATCTGTTCTCATAACATTAAACACTATTCTTTTTAGATTTTATGTGAAAATCTCGGTAGGCCTTCAGTGTTGTAAATAAGAAAACCATAGCATAGGCTGACCAATCCAACAAATAGCTTGCAGCTTTAAGCCCTGACATTAGGTAATCATTACCAATCAAACTGTTTATAGAGACATACCACACACATACATGTGTGCATATATCTATGAATATGGGTTTGCATGTGATTTGCAATCATTTCAGTTTTCATTCCAGATCTTTATTTTTGCTTCCATTTCTCCAGCAATACAACACAATAATGGAAGCAGCTCACCCATAATGTAGGTAGACAAAGTTAAGGAAAACATTTGAGTGGCATGTAGGAGAACAGCCTGCCTTGGCTGCTCATACTCTTCTAAATATGCTGTGGGGTGCTAAATGTCCATTTCAAAGCCAGCAAAACCCACAGGGCAGTCTGATCCAGCTTGGTAAATCAGGAGTGGATAGAAACTGCTTCCTGGCTACTGCAGGGCTATTCCACATAATCACATAGGCAGCAGGGACTTTGGCTGCTGCTGTTGCTTTTCTAAAGCAAAACAAAACTAGCGATTAAATGTACAAAAGATCCTTCCTAAAGAGCTTCCTTTCAAAGAGATACCTGGCAGGGCATGTATCAGGCCTAAGCTGATGGTTAAAACCTCCTGCAAACTGTATTTACAGCAAAATAAACAGCCACATGCAAGGGCATTAGTAAGGAATGCTGATACTGCTTTTTATATGTTTTTGCCTCCATTGGAATTGCCAACTTTGTTTATTCCAGAGTATCAAGAATCAAGGTGTACAATAAATGTATATTAAATAAATTGTAGCCATCATCCAGGATGAAAAGATATGAGCTTAGTAGTTTCTGAGAAGGGAAATCAGTGATGCTGCTTTCTCCTTCTCTTGGCTTCGTAGGAAGTTTTTGGATTGTTGCTTTCTTCCCCTTCCTTCTTCCTTCTTTTCCATTTCTTTCTTTCTCTTCTGTTATTGTTCAGGTAAAGTCTTGTTATATAGCACAGATTGGTTTCAAACTGATGCCCCTTTTGCCACAGTACCCGAGGGCTGGGTTACAGCAGGTACCAGCTAGGGTTTTGTTTGCTTGTTTCTTTGTTTTGTTAGGTTTTTAATTTATTTTAAAATCACATAAAAATGTAGATATCTCATTCCATCAACCTTTGAAAGTGTAAGATGTTAGATCTTTTAATAACTTACACTTGAAATTGCTAGCTGTGCAGGTGTGTTAAGTGTTACCTTACAAACCATAATTTGTTTTATTCCCTTTTTAAAATGAAGCATGGAAAGCACAAAGATGTTTCAGATAACAATTAATATTCAAAGTGACTTGTCATTAAATATATGATGAACACCTTGTTTTAAAACCTTTGGTAAATTCATCAAGTTCCAATCCCTTGGGAAAAACCTGAAGTTACATGCATCTGACTATTGCTCTCTTTGAGTTATTTTAGGCTACAATACTCCTGAAAAATCATAAATTACTTCACAACTCTAAATGACTCCACAGACTCTAAAATATTGGACCATTAAAGCTTTCTTATCTTTTCTTGATTCATGGACTTATCAGACAATAACTGGAGGGCGAGTACCATTAATGTACCTTTGCTACAAAGCATGAACATCAAGGAGCATATACAAAAAAGTCATTAATGCAATTATGCTTCTATCTCAAAATTTTGTGATTAAGTGCATGAACCAAAAAATAACTATCTGCCGTGTCATTAATATCCCTGCCTAATGAAGTGCAGCTAAAGTAGTATTTGACTTCTAATTCACTAGCTTATTTCATTTAGGAAACACACAAACATGAATGCACACAAAGCATTTGAATTATTATTATTGGGAGGGGAGCAGTGGCAACCTGGTTGCCAGCTCTTCTGCCTAGTTAGTATGTTTTCAAACACGTTTATTTTAAGGTGATAGTTGACAGTCCATGGACATTGTGACGATCATGATTTGGGACAAGTGGGTGCTGGAGAACAGATTGGGTCACTGGGCAGGATTTCATAGTGCTGATGATTTCTTATTATGACTTACACAGGGACCTAATGCATGTCCTGACTCTTATGTATCAGACAAAACACATTTTGGTCTTCCATCTGGAAAAAAACTTTATCCCTTCTCTATTGATTCCAACATGGCTTTACTAAAATCTTTTGATAAACATAAGACATACGATGTTCATCTATAGAGTTCTTTCCTTGCAAAAAGGAGTATAAACTCCTTCGTAAGATGTAAAATTGTCAGCCAAGTCCCTTCATCTTATCTTGTTCTAATCAAAGATATATGATATAATATCCTAATATGGATCTAAGATATAATATATGCTGTATCATACATGCTTGATAACAAGGCACGGACATCCTATGAAACTATTGTAGTCTGAATATAAATTGTCCCTGCATGCTCATGTGTTGAAGGCTCAGTCCCTAGCTGGTAACACTACTTTTATTTGGATTGCATACATACATACACAATTACACATACCAACCATGGTTTCCCCTCCCTTCCCTCCTCCATCTTCCCCCATCTTTCCATAATCCAACCTCAATCCATTCTTTTGAAAGAGTAAGGACTCAACACTGCTTTAAAAAATTATACTTATTTACATACTTTTGTTTGTTTGTTT
Organism: Cricetulus griseus; assembly: GCF_003668045.3. Taxonomy (NCBI): domain Eukaryota; kingdom Metazoa; phylum Chordata; class Mammalia; order Rodentia; family Cricetidae; genus Cricetulus; species Cricetulus griseus. Next base: position 37,097,910 of record NW_023276807.1, read on the forward strand.
GTTGATTTATATGTGCGTGCATAAGTATATGTGCCAGTTCATATGTGCTATAGTGCAAGTGGGGAGGTCAGAAGACACCTGTGAGCATCATTTCTGACCTTCTACTGTATGGCTCCTTGAAATCAAAAGTGAAATTCACATCATCTAGACAATCTCTAGATTACATCTAGACAATGTAATAGCACTACTGAGGGTTATTTCATCCTAATCAACTGGGCTGTTGGCAGATGGATTCTCTTTGGAGGAATCATGCTCCAGTGGGGTTATCCTTATGATAAGTGTATCTTGCAAGTCTCTGGAATCTTCACTCTGTTGTTTCCACAAGATAAGCCGCTTTTCATTTTTGTCAAGTTTCATTTAAGACAACCCTGATCTTAAATTTAGGGAAAGCAAAATGTCTTCCCTTGAAATTGGGTCTCTAATGTATTTTAGTCACAGATACCAAAAGCTGAATGCTTATAGGTTCCCAGATCCTTTGAGGCTGTTCACAAGGCCATGTGCTTTCACCTTTGTCAAGAAGTTCAGCTCAGAAGAAAAAGCAACTTCAGCCCCATGGTCTTCTGGCTTACTCTGCTTCAAGTTGTATGGACTCTACCTTCCCCTTTTCATGGTTCATCAAAATTGTTTGCTTCTGAATTTTTCCTCCACTAGATCAAGGGGGTGCTAGACATTAAGATCTACTTATTCAACACCCTACATCAGAGGCTGAGGTTACTCTCTGTGCTTGACAAAGACCTGCCTACTTTGTAGGTTAGACTTTATGTGTGTGCTTAAGTGAGAGCCATTACTTACTATTTAGGAGAGAGAGAGAATTTATATTTCAATCCTTCTAACTACTGTGGTCCTCTTCTGAAATCGACCACTGATGATTGATTTTCCTCACATTGCATGTATTATCTCATTTGAGCATCTCAATACCTAGATGACAAAAGTGAATCTCCCCTAAAGAGGAACAGAAAAGCTGACATGCATTAACCCAAATCTCCAGTAAGCAAAGCCACATCCAGAACCTCAGGTCATCTTTTCCTCCTCCCTGTTCTGCCTTCTCTTTGTTCCTATCATCTTGTTTTCCTTTTTCCCCTCTCTGTATATTCTCTTTCCTTCAGCACATCAAAAGGATCATGAAGTTTCTGGTATCTGTCTAGCACCTGCTTAACTGTCCCCTAAAAACACAGTGGAGGCTGCTTTTCAAGCATTTCCCACCTCCTCCTCTCTACCCCTCCCTCCATGCCTACGATTACACTCTGTGGCAGTTGCAGTTTGAAAACTACGCCTACCCAGAAACATTTTGAAATGCCAAGTTGTTTTAAACTCGTATGATTAATTCAAATAATAACCTTTCACTAATACCATCAGCTCGTGATTGTTCACAAGCCATTATGAAAGGTGTGAGCTCCCTGCTTGTCATGCCTCCTCCCACCCCTCCCCTAAGCTTCTGTGGCTGCTCTGCCAGGAGGTGGGAGGGAGGGCCTTGCAAAACAAAGAACTGAGACTTAAAATCAATCCATTGTTCCCCCATGTTATCAGCTCTGAAAAATAGAAGGGTTTGCAGAGAAAATGCTACTGCAACTACATTTTAAAGCCTGGTTGAAGAATTACAATTGGATTTATCCCTATGGACAATACCTGGGCACATTCAAGGGATGAACACAAATGTAATGTTAGGGAGAAGGTTCTAGTAATAGCCCACCACAGTACTCTAATTGTTTTAACATTTGATCTATTTTCAGTTGTAAACAATTTGTAGCATTGTCTTTTTTAAATTACTTGTAATACTCGTTTTGTCATGTAGACATATTACTGCAGTCTGCAATCAATTAGGTTTGAAAGACTTTTTATACTGATTCAGGTCCAAAATTTTTTGAATGAGTGGTCTTGTCTTGAAAATAATAAAGTTTTCAAGTAAACGAAACGCTTCAAGACCTTCAAGATAGGTATGTCCTATCTTCTAAATCAAATAAATGACAATTTAGAAAGAGGACAGGGCTTGCTCTAGACAATACATCTCTTGCTGATATGCAATTACTTTGTGGTTAAGGTCAGCTATTGAAATTCCAGGCTGGGTTACTTCACTCAGTATGGTTTCTTCTAGTTCCATTTGGCTGCATATTTCAAGATTCCATTGTTTTTTTTTGTTTTTGTTTTTGTTTTTGTTTTTCTGCTGAGTAGTACTCCATTGTGTAAATATACCACACTTTCTCTATCCATTCTTCAGTTGAGGAGCATCTAGGTTGTTTCCATGTTCTAGAGAAACCATCCTGAGTGAGGTAACCCAGTCACAAAAAGATAAACATGATATGTACTCACTGATATATGATTTTTAGACATAGAGCAAAGGATTACCAGTCTACAATCCACACTACCAGAAGAGCTAGGAAACAAGGAGGACCCCAAGAGAAGATTGCATAGTCCCTTGAAGAAGGGGAGGGGGACAAGAACTCCTGAACTAAGTGGGAGCACTGGGGAGAGGAAGGCGGTGGGAAGGGAAGAAGGGGAGGGAGAAGGAGAATAAGAGGAATGAGACAGGGGAGGAATAGAAGAGGGCAAGAAAGGAGATGCCTTGATAGAGGGAGACAGTACAGGTATGGAGAGAGGTCTGGCCCAGGGGAAATGTTAGGGGATCCACAGGGATGACCCCAACTAGGAATCCAAGCAGTGGTGGAGAAAATGCAATTGATGCCCTTCCGCTATAATGAGATTGGTGTCTACCTTGGTTACTATTCCTAGAGCCTTCATCCAGTAGCTATTTGTCGAAGAAACAAGTACCCACAGCTAAGCATTGAACTATACTACTGGAATTCAGTTGTGGAGAGGGAGGAGGGTTGAGCAAAGGAGCCATGACAGGCCTGGAGAGACCTGCAGAAACAGTTAACCTGACCTAGTGAGAGCATGGAGACCTTATTCATAAAGATGCAGAACCAGCATTGGACTGAACCAAGCCCTCTGAATGTTGGTGCCAGCCAGGAGGCCAGGGAAGTCTATGGAACCTATGACAGTGGAGCCAGTCTTCAACCCTAGAGCACAAATGGACTTTGGGAGCCCATTCCCTATAGGGGGATACTGTTGCAGCCCAGATACAGCAAGGAGGGCCTGGGCCCTTCCCCAAACGATATGACAGACATTGAAGGTCCCTGGTGGAGGGCCTCACTGTCCCTGGGGAGGAGTTGGGGGATGGGTTGGGGGAGTTGGTGGGGAACATGGGAGGATGGGAGAGTGAGGGAATGGGGGGGGATGGATATGTAAATATGAGTGGTAATTAAATAATTTAAATTAAAAAAAAAAGAAATTCCAGCACTGGAGACATGGCCCCTACAGAGGACCACACCCCTGTAACTCCAGCTTCAGGAGATTAAATGCACTCTGCTGGTATCTGAGAGCACCTCCATTTATACATATGCACACAAACACAGATACATAAAAATAATAGGTCTTGGATAAAGATGAGAACTCAAATAAGAGCCAAGATGTTCACTCACAGACATATTTGGAATTCTGATTTTTGTACAATCAGCTGTGATCTAGTATTTTAGCCAATATGCTAATTTTAAATAAGATTTCCATGCTTCATAATTGTCTCTCACTTATAACCAGCTTCATTGAAAAGCACTGTTCTTCCTTGAGAATATATTGAATGGTTTACTGGGGTCTGTACATGTGCAGTTTGGGCAATTATTTTAAGTTCTTTCTTCAAACTCTTTTCTGCCTTACTCATCACACTCACTAGGAAGCGGCTACTGCTTTCTCACTGTTTCCTCTACACGCAGGTTTCCATATATTATTTTGGAATTATAACTAGGTTCTAAGGCTCCCTACTTGTCCAGCTCATCAGGTGTTAGAGCAAATGTTAATGTTAGTGGCCTTGTTCTGTTGCAGAAATGATGATGTGCTAAAATGCTAGCAACTTGAAAGTGCTTAGATATGCAGAACTAAATATTTTTGCAAGGATAGCTCTTGCTTTGAATCTTATCCTTTGCACTTTTATTTCCTACATCTATCCGACAGTAATTTTTCAAGAGAAATATAAACCCTAAAATGAATTCATTTGTTACCTTCGTTGTTCTGAAGCAAAAATTGACACCTAATGGACACAGAAATAATATGAAATGTTCCATTTTGCCTTACAATGCAATCTGTGCCCAATTCCTTATCAACACAGATTAATAATGATTCTACTAATATGTAACCACAGAAATTAGGCTTCTTTTATTTTTCCCTTTTACTATTTCTTCATTTAATTTAGGGGATAGAATGTGAATTTAGATTCCAATTTTTCACTCCTAGATGTTTTGAAAGATGAAATAGATTGTCCCTAAGTTAATATAGATATAGATTTTAATTTTAATTATTCTCAATTTCAGTGACAAGCTCTCTCAAGCCAAAGCAATTTCAGATACAGTAAAAAGAACTTTTTCTCTATTACCAGACAAAATTTTCTCCATGCATGTCAATGGAGGTAAGGTCCTTCAGGATGTCAACATTATGTTCTGTCCTGGGTCTGACAATAAATCAGGCACAGTAGGAATGAATCAAGGGATAATCTGTGAGCAGGATTTGCTTTAATGATTTCACATTATTAGAGAAATGTCCAAGGCAAACAATTTTTAGCTGTAAAATAATAAATGTCGGTTAGGACTGTAGCTCAGTAGTAGAGTACCTGCCTTGCATGCATGAAGCCCTCTGTTAGATTGTCTGTAATGAGGAAGAAAGAAAGAAAAACAGAGATGAAATGAAGGAAGGAGGGTATTTCTACTGATTCAAATTTATGGCAATGTATCTAGAAACATGTCCTTCTGCAAAATAAAGATTTGGGGAACAGTGCAGTTGATACATCTTTCAAGATTTGCCATCCAGAGAATTATGATCATATTTTAAGGTCTTTGTCTTTAAATGATTATAATTACAGTTTGTAAATGAAGTAAAAACATCTATTTTCTAAAACTGCCATATAACATTGCAAGGAGAATATAATTGTTTCAAAGTAAAAGCTGTTACAAAGATTCATTGATTTGTTGATTACTGTTACAATTATTTCAATTCTTAATATAATAGTGGCTAAGAAGGGAAAGCATAATTGTCTTAGTGCTTGTATTATTATAAGACTCTTCAATAAAAATATTTGAAGTCTTATTTAATGGCTGACACCTATTATTTCCCTTTTTAAGTGGAGTTCAGGAAGGCTTGAAGAGAGAATAAGAATAAGATTTGTCCATGGGGTGTCAATCATAGAAATTTGACTGGAAAACTCCAGTCAGCATGTTAAAGTGCATGGCAGGCTGGTGAGCATTGTAGAACCACCTTTACCCTCTGATCTCACTTTTAGGAAGATGATAAAAAGCAAAAATAGAAAAAAATATAACTGTGATTTTATTAGATGGAACCTCAGGGATGTATCACTCCCATCCATTTCTGAGAGTGGGTATACAGCAGAACCATTACCGATGATAGGTATGAATAAAAAAAATGTACACACACACACACACACACACACACACACACACACACACACACACACGGAGAGAGTATTGCATTCTAAATACAGTCTATAGCTAGGACTTATTTATGTGAGTTTTCAAAGAACGTACAAATGCATTCTTTTTAATGTTTCCCCACTGTCCCTGAAAATAAATGACTCTGCCAAGATTTGCAACAGCGCTATCCATACCACAATGATAGGTGCTTTGTTGAACTGCCTTACTCTCTGGCATAATTTCCAGAAGTTAGGATTCAAAGCATAAAATATTCTATGTTTGTCCTGAATATTTTGCAATGTGAGACAAGCTGGGTACAATTTATGCTGTGGTATGTCCTACAACAACTGAGATGTCATGTTGCACAATGCTGAGTGTAAATCTGCTGTAATTTATTGTATACCTTTACAGTGGACGACTTTCACCTTTTATGTTGTTAAATTGTCCATTGCCACTGAGGGATTATTTGCATATATTTAACAGAATGCAGACCTCGCTACATTTGTTTCTAATGTCTAATTAGATGTGAAGGGACCTTGACTTTAATATTATGCTTTAAATTTAACTCCAGTGAACTGTGACTGAAAATGATATTACAGTCTATTAGGTATGATCTGGAAAAATAAGCATGTAATTTGTAGTATTATTATTACAACCCCTTTTACTGCATATGTTTCAAACACTATTACAAAATGAATGTCACTAGCATTCCAGTTTTGACATTTTAAATGAAACTAGATGGGAGTCATAAAATTTAAATAAAAGAATATTCCATACTATTAAAGTTAAGGCCTATTCATTTCCCCATACACTGAATGTCTGTGTTTAATCTGTTTAGCTAGTTAACTAATCATTTTTTGTTAATGCAGTGGAAGACAATTTTGTGTGGTATATGGAACACTTCTTATTTCCTGAAGATTAACCATTAGACTTTAATTGGCATTCCCAATTTAACAGAGATCTCCAGCACAACTCACTTAAGTGTGGAAGAAAACACACAAACATCACATATTAAAGGTCCCTAAATTTTTAGACACTTATTTAAGAAATAAGATGCAATTTTATTTCATTTTCAACTTTCTATTACTAGTTCTCCAGTGGTTTGAAGAAATGGTTTGACCTGGGGCTGGAGTGACTGTTCAGTAGGTAAGAGAATTTAGTGCTCTTTCTGAGGACTCGGGCTTAATTCAGCACAGCCTATAAACACAAAAAATTAGTTACAATGTTTAAATATATAAAGAGATTGTGAAAAGCTTTAAAATGATGGCTGCGTGGCAAAGGACTTGAAGTATCACAAGTTTCTGTAGTAACTGACATCTGGAAGCCAAGAACAGCTCTTTCTGATCACAAGGAAAACTGATACTACTGGATACTGGTTCTGTTCATGAGCTCATTCAAGAGATTTATTTGAGCACCTACAATATTTTAGAGACACAAGAAGCATCTCCAAAACATTTCATCCTGACATGTGACTAGAGATATTTTTATTACCAGTAATGTGCAGCTTGGAGCTAAAGGAGCAAGGATGTGTGTCAGGAGGCCACTTGGTCATCTGCTTTGTACCTTCTTAGGTGAGACATAGAAGAGTTCTCAGACATTGGATCTTAATTTCAGCCTTTGTCGTTTATGTATTTATTTTGCTATTAAAATTAAAGTGACACTAGACTTAGGGCACTATTTGTAGGATCAACTTTATTAATAAAGTCTCCACTGCTGTCATTATGTTCAGACAATGCATGAAAGAGTAGATCAGGTTTCAGGTGTAGCTTCTGATAATTTCTGTAGTAGAAATGTCATCACGGTGGCCACTTTTAAACAATCACATACTATCACTATGATTGAAGACTGTCATGAATTTCTGCTTTCTGTATGCCATTATAGCATGCAAAGAGTAGGTATCTGTAATCCTAAGATCTTGCACAACAGTACTAGGACAGTAAAGAAGTATGGGATTCGATAATTACTCTTGTTTGTAATATAACTTAGTTATAAACATACAGAGATCTTTTTCTTTTTATTAAAAACAGATTCTTTTCTCACATAATATATCCTAATTGTGTTTCCCCTCTCTCTACTCCTCTCCTCCCACCTGTATTCACTCCCTTGCTGTCTCCTCATTAGAAAAGAACAGGCTTCTAAGAGATAATAATAAAATATAATAAAATAAACTGTAACAAGATCAAACAAAAGCTAGCACATCAAAGTTAGATAAGACAAACCAACAGAAGGAAAAGATCCCAAGAAAACATCATTTGTTGCTGTTGTTTTTAAGTAATTGACATATTGAAATGTGTAGTTCAAAATAGTCTGAAAATTTAAATATTTTTATTCACAAACTGGAATGAGTTGGCTATCAAGTGTGCTATGTGGAGAATGGTTTTTAAGAAACAGAAATAAAAACAGAAAGCTGAAGATTCTGGATAATAGTCTGAGTTCAAGATGGGGGTTGTGTGGAGAGTTAGAAATAAAGACTTGAGGTATAAGAAGTAACTGCATTTGGAATCAGCTCTGGACAAAGTGAGATGCATACAGAAATCACCTTACTGCCTTAACTTCCTCATATTTATCTGAATTAAGATCATTTTAATTTTTGTCAGTTTCTGTCTCCATCTATAATTACATTTCTGTCACTTTTAAGTAATGCAAACAAATATCAAACAGGTGATCTTATTTAACAACATTAATTTCATAACACAATTAACTATTATTACAACTGGAACTGAAAGATTCCCAATTAAGGCAGCACACAGGAGGTTGCTGGAAGTTAGATATCTGGATTAACTTCATAATCCAGATAATATTTCTTTGCATGAAAGTACACATTGATGTTAGTCAGTCAATATTTAGTATATAAAAAGCATATGCAAATAGTAGCTTGCTAGAAATAGTATGGTACACTTAAAAATTTGGTGAAGAGTCAGAAGGTACATAATTAGTATATGTGTTTAAAAAGCATGCATTTCCTCATGGTTTCTATTTGGCTTCACGTAGTCAGATCTTTCTTTCTAACTGTAATGTATATTTTAACATGTGGATTCATAATTCAGGGCTCAAACAATGAATATGACTTTTCAACATGAATATGCGTTCACATACAGGGACAAATGTTCACAAAATCATCATTATTTTAAGAATAATTTGATTACTGGTTGTTTGTCAGGCTGCCTCTTGTTACAGTGTTAGGAATGTAGCCCATGTCTTTTTGATAATTAAAGGAATTATGAACATCTGTTGATGCTCTCTGAACATGCCTCACTGTCTCTCAGTGGATGTTAGAAAATTTCGATAAATGGTGATTAGATTAGTCCATAAATTACAGTTCAAGTTAGAAACATTATCACTAATTGTTTTCATTATTGCCCTTGAGATGAGTCAGCTTATTTTCTCCCAATCGGTTATTAAGCCAAGGTTTAGGATTGATTCCCTCTGTTTGGTCTACATTCTTTCAAAATTAAGATCTAAATTGACTCCCCAGTTACACTAATGTTTTCCCACTATTGGTCTCTTACTGAATGTCTAAAACTTATGAAAGTCACACACAGCCGATCAATGTGTTTTTCCTTTACATTCTAAATAAAGATGAAAATTTGCAACAAGTAACTGATGACCTACCAGAGTGGATTTAGACTTCATTGCTTATGTATCTCACCACATCAAATGCCTGGTAAGGTTAGTTGACAATAAGTAAGTTTGGTGTTAATGCTTTATCAGTAGGTAAAATAACCCAGAGTTCTATATCCAGGAGACCTCACTTGCAGCTGTGGGCACTTGATCAACCACTCACAGACATAACCCTAGTAAGTCTCAGTCCCAATTTCTCATCACTAAAAAATAAGAAAGTGTTCTTGAGTAAAGTTTTCTTAGACTTAAAAAAAATCCAATGTCAGTGAGGAGGCCTGGGAAATCTATGGGGCCTCTTGTAGTAGATCAGTACTTATCCCTAGCATAGGAATGGATTTTAGGAGCCCATTCCATATAGGAGGATACTCCCTCAGTCTAGACACATGGGGGAGGGCCTAGGCCCTGTCCCAAAGGATATGACAGACTCTGAAAATCCTCCATGGAAGGCCTCACCCTCCTTGGGAAACAGAAAGGGTATGGAATAGGTAGGATGTTAGTAGGGGCAAGGGAGGAGGGGAGGGAGAGGGAACTGGGATTGCCATGGAAAACTATCTTGTTTCTAATTTAAATTTAAAAAATGGGGAAAAATGGAGAAAAATATAGAAATAAATAAAGAAAATAAAACAGAGAACCCAGAGAAATGTCCTCTAAATGACAGCCTCCCTACAGAGGGTGACAAACTTGTGGTCAGTAAATAAATTATGTGTATACATTTGAAAAAAATAATTCAAGTTTTATGAGTCACTTGTTGTGTTAATGAAAATTCTCAAAAAACCACTTAAGAAATAAAGAAATGGTTTGCGGAGTCTCACAGTTACAGAAACAGCACAGCATGGTAGGGATGCCATGGAGGCAGAAACAGAGAAAAAGAGGATCAAGTGTCCACAGTCCGGAAACCAAGCTCAGAAAATGCCCCTGCTCAGCTTTCTCTTTCCTGTTTATTCAGTCTAGGACATCAATTCATGGAATGATGTGATAAACAGGGTCTGTGTTCCCAACTCAATTAGTGTAATCTCACAGGCTTTATTCAGGTTTAATTTCAAGCGATTCTAGATCTTCTTGAGTTGGCAATACTAGTCATCAAACCAATAATTTTATCACCCATTATCATTTCATTTGTTATTATTTATTTATTTTATTAGCATTGCAGTCTTAGCATGGTAGGCATATACTCTCCCATTGAGTCATATCCTTGGGTCTTTATCCACTATTTTTTGAGGCAAATTCTCTACGTTTGTTTTTTGCTTCTCTGATCACAACCATCTCTTTCTGCCTTTCTGATTTCTTACTTAAAATGCCTGTTCTGTATCCTTTTCATGATCTTTATTTATTATCCATATGGCTTTCCACTACTGTGACTAAATAAGACAGACAAAGGAATTAAAAGAGGAAGCATTTCTTTTATCTCACAGATCAGATGTTTCAGTCCATTGTCATTTGGGCAGTTTGTTTTTCAGCTGTGTCATGATAGAACATCATGGAGGAAGTGCACAGTGGAGGAAAATTGCTCCCTTCATTGTCTCAAGAAAGAAAAGACAAAGAGAACAAACAATTAGTAAAAAAAAAAAAAAAAAAATAGTTTGAGTAGTGTGCCTGAGTGATCTACTTTCTCCAAGAATTCTAGCTCCTAAATATTCTACCACTTTAGCCTATTAAGCTATAAAGCAAGAGATCAATGAATTAATCCACTGACAAGGTCAGAGCTTTTATGTTTTGGACATTCTTGTCTGAATGGTCCCAGCTGCCCTTCTCAGCCAAACAAACAAACAAATGAACAAAAAACACAAGGGCACTATATTAGTTATAAAACTATTGGCCAATGAATATGGCTTCTTATTGGCTATCTCTGTCTTAATTATTAACCCATTTCTATTAATCTAAGTCTTTTCTTACTGGAGAAGGGTCCAGACCTCTAACTACTTTGGCGGATCGCATGGCAACTGTTCTGGTGGGGCCTCTCTGCCTACCTTTCCCAGAATTCTAATTGCCCCCTAGCCCCACCTATCTTCCTTCCTCATTGGCCAGAACAGTGTTTTATTCATTAACCAATAAGAGAAACATATATAGAGAAGGACATCCTCATCACCTTTATGATCAACATTTCTCAAACACCCTCCCTCTAAAGACTGCTACTCTAAGGATAAATCCCTTTAACATGAGCTTTAGGAAATATTTCAGATGTAAATCAGGATGACGCCCTGTGTTCCCAGGCCATCATTTTTGTTCTCTTTCCCCTTATTTCTTTCAGAATTGGTGACAACATGGTCAGACATAAAAACAGTTCATTGTATACACATGGCCCATTTAATCACAAGATTGCCAGTTTCTTGCCCTTTGGCCTCCCACAAGTTAGTTCTGTTTTCCTTCTAAGTACCCAAAGATTTTCAAAGAAAGTGGAGGAAACATCTATTTACCAATCATACTGTCTGATGTGAATATACTGTCCCAGTATATATTGACTAAACATCGAAACACTGACAAATCCATTTGGGAAGTCACAAGAGTTAAAGGGGTGCATTGTAATCTCAGAGAGTCAAGGGGTGAACCAAATGGTCCCTGGATCAGGGTGGTGTGAGACATGAGGGGCAGGCAAGGTCCAAGACAGTTAGGTCAGAGGGGAGTTCAGAATAGCCTGGTTGGCAGGGTGGTGCTGCTATTTGCTTGGATCCTAATGTCTGAGCCCAGAGCTGACAAAGATAAATTCTGCTGTGGTTGAACAAATAGGCTTTCCTCATTCTCAGCCAATAAATATCCCATATTCTGAACAGGCTCCCAATTGACTTCTTGGTACAATTTGAGTTGATGGTCTGCACAGCTGTGTAGAAATGAGGGTTTGGGTTACATCACAGACAACCTCTCTGACTATAATTGCCCCATTACAGGAGTGATCAACTGAGACGCCATTGCCAAAAGTCCCTCACTGTGAACTCCCTGAGACAGGATACAGACTGTTTTTGATGGAAGGCCAATTGCTCAGGGATTTACTGCTGTTAGCAGTTCTCTTGAAGGCAACGAGGCTTGCTTTCAAGGCACAATGAAGAAACCATCTGTTAGCTCAGACCTTTGCCTGAGTGCAAGCTTTCTAATCCCCAAGGGCTCTGTCGATGTTGTTGTTATTGTTATTCTTCATTATTTATTGATCACCCAAAATACATAATGTACCATGGCATGCAGGAAAAAAAATGGTTTATGTGCAATGAAAAAATACTCAGTAAAATACACCATACATGATGTTTAGGATAATAGTGCGTTCTACCTGGTGATAGCCAAACCTCACTATGTAGAAGCAGCAGTATTGTTTGTTAGTTTGTTTCCCTTTTATTTAGTAATGTTTAGGAGAAAAAAATAAAAACACTTTAACTACATTAGAATATTAGAATCTTTGCCCATGTCATCAAATATGTGATAATCTTACAAATGAAATTCATCTATTTGTTTTAATTGCCTATACATGCTTAATTCCTTCCTTTTCCTTCCATTCATCCCCTTCATTTACCCAAGAAATATTTATGAACAGGTATTGTATGTCAGACATCATAAAATTAAAAATTAATGAAGTACTGTCATTATCTCAAATGCTTATCTTTTTAAAAAGAAGTCAAAGCAATTTACCACATCACCTTCTTCTCTTGGTAGAAAAATATAGATGCTGCCCTTCAGATTAATAACTTCATAGTTAGTGTTGTGGTTAAGATCGTTAATAGCACAATTATAAGAATATGTATTATTTATTATGGGTGACATTAGAGGAATTTTCAATCATATGCAATGATATTTATAATATCATAAGTCCATTTTAGAAATAAAGCAGGTGGGAGCAGTATCTTTTATTTTATTGGTATAGGTTTTCCTTGCTTAATATTATTTTTTATTATTTTTTTCTAGTTCTAACCTTTTTTCCTTAACCATACCTACTTGTAACTTTATTATATTGATATCTCCAAGATTCATCAGTATATGAAGGTTTATATGTTAATCATCAACGAAAATAAAACTAAACATATTTAAAATGTCAAAAGCTAAAAAATAAGATGAACAGTTATTTCATTTGCTTTCTATGGTGGAGATGGCTACTAATAGGCTGGATTTTAAATGGAGAATCATGTTTTAAAAGGTATGAAGAAAGTTTTCTAGTTCTGCATCTGTGGCACTAGAAATTTTCAATAGTTGGGATAATGTATTGATGTTTGTTTTCTGTGACCTTTGTAAACATCAATGTCTTTACAGAGGATCAATATTTTCTTTGAATAGAGTGAGTTCGATGAAGAGAACACTAGAGGAAGACATGATCTATCTTTATTCAGATGTCCATATGTATCATTTTCTAGTTGACTCTTTATTCTCCAGGTATAAAAATATTCACCAAAACATATATCAGCAGAATTCATCCAAATGGCCAGAATTGACTGAATTTACATATTATCTAAGGAACAGATTGGCTACAATCATGGAAGGTGCTTTGAATTATGGTAATATTTTTTTGGATAAGCATAAATAACAGGCAATGCTATCTTTGAAAATTAATATTATTCTAGAAAATTCATTATTATAATTCTAAAGACTAAATCATATTCCACCAAGTAAGATTACATGATTACAGTATTCATTAATTAATTGTATTGCTGATTATAAGCGCTACTGAAAAAAATAATTTTAGATTCCTTGTGCACATTGATTTAGATATATACATCAGTACTTAGTTTTTACAAGTATTATTGGAGCCAAATTATTGCCATTTTTGTCCACTAAGAGTTTGATATCAAAATATCCACTTTTAATGTAAGATATCCCTAAAAGTACTCATTCTTCTTTGAGCAACAAAAACGTATTAAATTTATAACAACTGTAATCATAATGCAAAGGATTTACTTAAGAATAAAACATATTCTCTAAACCACTTTTTCTATTATTTATTTTAATGAAGACTTCACCATGAAGGGAGTCCAATCCATTAACGTTGTTCTATGACATCACCTCAGTTACAGATGTTTTAGGTCCTATTCCTGGCTACTCTGGGATACATTCACCCCATACATCAGAAAAGTCATCTCTAGACCATACAATATCTTTGCAAGGTGTGATCACTGTGAAAGAATATGGAATAAACTTAAACTTCTTAAAAAGCTGTCTTCAGATACTGTCGGACAACACAATCTCCCTTGTCAGTCTTGCCATCTTTAAGTTTTATATTACAATTAGACAGAAGATACAATAAGCTTTGCTACTGAAAGAGAAATAATCAGAGATGTACATACTGTGTAGAATCTTAGCTTCTAAGATGTGTTTCAGTGGTCCTCAACCTCTGAAATTCAGGCCTTGTGTGATTCCCTCCTCTTCTCTCCAGCATTAGCTAGACCTAGGGCTTCTATTCTAGCAAATACTAATAGAATATAGCTTAAATGATGGACTGTTTCTAAAATGAGGCTTACAAGAAAGTAGTATTTTTCCTCTCTATCTTTATGTCTCTGTCTGTTTCAGTCTCATTTTTCTCCATATTTCCTCCCTCCTTTCTTCCATCTCTGTTGTCCTAGAAGAATGGGCTGCCAAGCCCTAAATAAAGGGTCCATGTAGCAAAAATCTAAGCATGTTCATACAGATGCTTAGAGCCATGTGTCTGAACCTGGAACTGGTACTCTCTCTTCCAGCATTCCAACAAACATTGTTTGTTGATATGAGACTCTTTGATCCAAAACACTCTGCTAAGTCATCCCTAAAATCCTTAACCACAGAGTCTAGACTAGTGTGTGTCCATTGTTTTGAGGCAATGAATTTGAGAGTATTAAAATCATTTAAAAATTCTCATTAAGTTTCTTCTATTATTGCTTATTATTATGAATAATTAAGTGATGCTTTGTTTAAACTATTGTCTAAAATAATTATTCCTGGAAGGATATGTCTCCTGTGTGCTTTTGTCTAAATAATGATTCAGGAACCCAGTTTCCTTCTGTTTCACAAGAGGGCTCCTTCTTCAGGTCATAGGAATCATTCCCATTCCATTAATGGTGGATAGAGGACTCCAGCATATGGGAACTGAGAAAGGATGGAACAAGGTGTGGGCATAGATAAGCTTCATATATTGACAAACAGTACTGTAGAAAAGGGTACTGGGAAATGTAAACTGAATGTATACCCCAAGAAGAAGAGGACATGTCTTTAGCAACCTGCTAGTCTCTGCCAAGGAGAGCAGGGAATGAGTAGGTGGGGATGGACCAGAGTTAGACAGAGGGAGAGAGGTGGAAGGATTCCAGGCAGAGGGAACAACTCCCTGACTACTTAGAAGTATTAACATACAGAGCTTGGAGCAAACCTGAAGAGCAACTCCAGCCAGATAATCCAGTCCCTCATTCTTTTCTCTATGAAACAAATAAAGAAGCACATTTGAAAAAAAACAACAGGAAGCTACTTGTGAGGAAATAAAAATTTTATGTCTTTTAGAAATGTAATTATGCTAAATGCTAGCAAATTGCAAGATCCTGAAGGGTCAATGCCAATTATTCAAGTTCAAACAAAATATCAAGACTATCTCAAGCACAAAAACAGGCATAGCCCTGCATGAGTTCCTTGACTGTGTTTCAGGGAAGAACTGGTTCCTGAAGATAACACTGAAGGACCCTTTCAAAGAACTCTGCTTAAATTTTAAAAATCTCATTTACAATAATGAAAAGAATGTTCACTAACATGTAATTTGGCTGTGAAAGCATTGCCAATATTCTTCTTTACAAATATATCTGTCCTATTTATATTTTGGTATAAGGGATGTTAATGTGTCATCTAACAAGTTAAATATGATGTGAAGGCTTGTGAGAGGGTACAAGGAATGGCATGAAATGGGGGTGGGGGTTGCATTTTCATTGCCATTCTGAAGTTTAGGAGTGCCTTTTCTTAGTTCTTCTGGTGGGAACGGAAGGAAAGAAGTCCAGAACATTCTTTTTATGTGCATGTATTTAATAAAGAAACAGCTATGAAACTATAAATACCACGTGTCTTTTATATAACTAAAGATGATTAAACACACACTAATAGGTCTAGAATCTCCTTCATCATAGTGATTGCAATCGTTAAGCTCAGGTTTCATTGTTATTTTAAAAGCTGTCCTTTATATACAAGGAATGGAATTTGTGATTTTAATGAAATATAATATTTACCAAACACATGATTGGGGATATGAATCAGTGAGTCAAGTGCTTGATTTACAAGCATGAATTTGGATCCCCAGCACCCACATAAAATATTCAGGCACAGATGCACATCTCTGTTATATTAGCAAGGGGAAATGGACGGAGAGAGATGTATTGGTATATTGGCCAGGCAGTCCTGATGAATTGATGAGCCCCAGGTTCAATGAAAGAGCTTATCCCACAAAATTAGATCAAGACTGATTGGAGAAGACACCCCAAATTAACCTTTGGCCTTTTTAATGAATGTACACATCTGAATCTACTAATTCATTCAAAACACATGCATGCATACATCTCAATAGACACACAGAGACACACTCACATGTGAAAATAAAGACCTGTAAATCTCTTGGGGTTTACATATATTTATTTGGGGACATGTCTTGCATTCAAGGACATTTGTGTGGGTGTTAGAGGAAGTAGGTAACAGTCAGACATTTTATGAAAGACAGTGTTCTCCTCCCACCATATTGGTACCAAGATGGAACACAAGTTGTTGGTCTTGGCTCAGTGGGAGCTAGATGGTTCAATTCTACTTCTGTAAAGAGCAATTACAGACAGCATAGAATTAGATGCTTGTACCCTTCAAAGTCTATGCAATTATTAATATGAGAGATCTGGTGTCCCTTTTTTAATGCCACACTTCACATAGTTGGAGACTATACATAGTGTGTGCACTGAAGCTGTTGTATGCATGTGCATACACACACATAGACACATAGACAGACAGACAGACAGACAGACAGACAGACACACAGGTGCATGTACACACACAGAGAGACAGACGCACAGAGATGCACAAACACACATACTCTCTCTCTCTCTCTCTCTCTCTCTCTCTCTCTCTCTCACACACACACACACACACACACACACACATACTCATACACATAGATACTCTGGTGATAATATTTATCAGTCCTCTGCAAATTGTAAACAAGGGACATTGATACATGTGAGAAATTCATCTGAGAGTAAGAAAAAAATACCTAAAACCTTCAATAGTTAAAAAATTAATTCTAAGAGATCACTACTCTTTACTCATTTTGTGTTAAGTCAGACAGGTCTGTGTGCATTGAGGAGTCCCTGAGGGCATCATCATATTACTGCAAAATGCAGTCACTGATGTTCATAGAGATAACCCCAGGGCATCGGGGAAAGGTTAAATTATGTTCTGTGTTCTCTACTTAAGGAGATGGAGACATGTCCTTGCACCTTAAGAAGGTTGCTATTACAGGTGATTAAAATGAAAGAATGGTTGTGCTTAAAGAAGCTTGCCTTCAATCTCTTGAAATTTTTTTTCTATTATTTAGAATACCTTTCTCCACTGATGCTAGATAACTGTGGCTTTGTCTTTTTAATATTTTTAACATGCTAGCTTTCATTTATCACACTTGAGAATAGACACTCAAGCCTTTGATTTCATGTTCTCAATTAGATTGTAGAAGAAGTTAGATTATCTTTGTTTATATTCTCTTTCATTTTTAATTTCTAAACAAATGAGAGAGCTATATTTACAAACGAGCTTCTCAGCATCTAACATATAATACGCTAGAAATAAGTACTTAAACATATGTAGATAGAAATCTGTGAAGAGGCCTCTGTGGATAAATCACTTGTTATACAAGCGTGAGGATCTAAGTTTGAATCCTATACACGGAAATAAAAGTCACAAGAGTAGACACAGAACTACAACTCAGTACTGGGAGGTCAAAGAAAGGGGAACTTACAGGGTTCTCTGATCAGCCAGTCTACCCAAATTTGTGAGCTCTGTGGTTAGTGAAGAGATTCTGTCTCAAAAAATATGGTGGAGAGTGATAGAGTAAGATACCTAAGTTTGACCTTTGGTCCTTACATACAGGCTTACAAGTGCTCATGCCATGCACCCACATGAAGGCGAAGATGTAATCATTTCACTAGAAGCAAGATACATGATAAATGGATGTTTATTGGGGAACACTTACACAGAAAAATACAAAGAACCACAGTAGTGTTTCTCTGCCTTTCCTACCGGATGGGCTGACCCACCAGAAAAGACCTCACAAAGGAAAGCCACAATTCAACTTCCCTCTTTCTGCTTCCTTCTGCCTGAGGCCATGCCTGAGGGGGGTGTAGCCACCTTTACCAGTTCACTGCAAGACTGCTACACCTACATGTACACATTCATACATAGAGATCACACACTCAGTAACAACAGAAAAAAATATACAGATAGTTGAACAGAGACAATGAATAATGTAGATTTTGATGAGCAGTGTATTCAGTCTAAGAACTTTTGGTTATTGAACTGTGATGGAAACCATTTTTATACTCCCTTGGAATGGCAGAAGCTGATTCCTGAATGAGACCTTATTATGGAGACCTCATGTGTAGTGAAGACAGCACAATCTTTTTCTCATTTGGGTGGCAAGGTGAGAAGGGGGAAGGGTTGGAGAAGATAGATCTGGAATATAGCATGATGCCAGGAGGGGGTGAAGGGAGGAACTGTGATGGAATCATGCTGGCTTCTTCCATTGAATTCCAATTGAGAACTCAGGGCATGGTGGACAGTAGAGAATTCTAACTCTTTGCACTATGGTCAGGCAGACCTGTCACTGATGTCATATCCAGTTTCTGGGCAATCCTCCTCTGTATGCTATATTTAAAATTAAATGGCAAAATGATCTGCATTAATGAGTGCCCAAAGCACTGTCAGTACATGAGAAAGAAAGTCATACTTATGGTAATTCAGTTTCAATACGTTGGTCGTGTAAAGAGGATGGCTGACAGCAGGTTATCAAAGCAATTTCCAAGTGGGCTCCTGAAGATGGGCATTCTGACTGAACAGGAACAAAAGAAATGCTTCAAGGACACAGTGAACACACGTTCTAATAATGTGGAAAGGCTGGCATTAGTTCAAATGCCATGCAGCATAGAAGAGTCAACAGTGAGCAGGTAAGAACTGAGTACTGAAACTTAGAAAAGCACAACACTTGGTAGCAACAGGTCATTAACTTGGCAAGGATAGTCAGAAGTCATATACCAAACTATATGCATGCGAATCTGAAGTGAGCTTTGTATTGCAATACAAAATTGCCATATTTAAAAGGAAATAATTATTTGATGCTGGGTTTTACTTAGAAAGCATTTATCTCTAGAACCCTGATTTTTTTTTCTTTGTTAAAGGTCTATGCTATGTATCTAAGATTTCATGTCTAGTGCTGGGCACTGAAAGTGCTTGAAAAGATAATAAAGCAGTATTGGGCCTATGTGGTGTTTCTATTTGAATTCTTCAATAATTCAATAGGCTTTCTCTCCCGACTGCAAAAACGCAGCAGTGTTGCTCTTCTATCTATGCAAATGTTTTCCATCATTTCCCAGCATTTTCTTTCAGAGAGTTTTAATTATGGATTAAAACCACACATTACCATTTATATTCATTCATAAGAACATAAATTCCCCATTTCTGTGTTTCAAAAAGTCAAGCTCTAACAGAAGTGAGACCATTTATAGAAGGAAATATACTATTTTCTAACCGAGGGAATATCTAGAACAATTTCTCCATAATCCCTGCGCTGATGCTTTAACACATCTTACATGGACAACCACTTTGAGAGTTTGTTTCACAAAATGAATGCCACACAGTAATCTCAATGGAGAACCCACTTTGGGAGGTAGCAAGTCCAATTTTACTATGGTCAATCTTATCAACTTAATTGGATTGAGAGGAACATAGGTGATTAGTTAGGCATGCCTCTCAGGGTGAGGTCATTTCCAGAGACAATTGGATCATAGGGAATTTCATCCCAGTGATGGATACATCCCATGATGGATAATATGATAGAAGGATTAAAAGTTGGCAAAAGGTAGTAAGTGGGGCCTACTTAGAGGAAATGGTAACTTTTCAGGTATCCTTGGGATGTAATTGTTGCTTGCCTCTTTGTGAATCTCTTTCTCTATTCTGTCCACTGTGATGTGAACTCTTTGGCTACACTTCAGCCTTCTCATTGAGATAGAATGATAGTTCTGAAACTCTGAGCCTAAAAATTGACTCTTCCCATAAGCAATTTATTTTGGATATTTGGTCACTGCAACAATACATTAATTAGTGTGCCTTGTGACAAACTATTCTAAGTTTGTCTCACATAAGGAGGAAATTATGAACCCTAATCATTGCCTTATAAATTTGACACACAGGAAAATAGAAAATTTCAACAGTATCTCAGGTACCAAGAGAGTGTGACGTGAATCTTGTATTTGTGACCTGAGAATAGGCACAGCCATTTAACAAATGCCTTGTTCAGTCACTTTATACACATAAGAAATGATAATGTTTGTAGATGCTTAGGAAGCATGAATCATAAACAGAATGTTCCCCATGAAATTTTTATAGCATGCCATAGATTCTATTCACAACAAAAATTGCTTCTGATATGATCAGAGTCCCTCACAGGGTATGAGGGTTGTAAGTGGATTCCACCCAAGAATGTGCCTCTAAGTCTCCACTAAAAGTCTCTGTTAGGCCTTTGTGTTAATAGAGATGCTACCAACAAAAAGAACTGGTTGGGTGATTTTAATATAGATTTCATCCAGGTACTTGGGAGATGTTGTTTGTTACAAGGTTGGATGAATTCTAATACTTGACTGTGAATTTATTTAATCTGTTTCACAGAATATAATGGCCAATAAACTTACTTTCCTCCTTTCTGCTTGATATTTTTTTCTTTTTCTCCTCCTTGGAGGAGCAATTCCTTTAACATACAAAGAAGTTAATTTTCAGAGGGTGCTACTGAAGCGATATGAAAAGCCATTTAATAGAAGAGAGACAGTTGTTCAGTCAAGTCGAAAAGAAGCCTGGATTCTTGCAATTGCATAAAGGACCGTGTATGGTGCTATTTGTTAAAGTAAGTTGAATAGATAGTACTTAAATTACATATAAATGTGTGTTGTTTTGAACTATTTATGTCAGTAAAGTAAATCTAATGACGCAAACATAGTAATACCTTAACTGCTTTTATAACCAGTTTACTATATTTATCGCTGGTGAAACACAGCTAGTGTTATCTGCAACTCAACAGTAATTTTCAATCACAACCTCAAAATAGTTAACGATAAAGGGAATCAACATGTACGACTTTTTATTACATACCCACAGGCAATAGCTCTCTGTTAATGATCACAACTGCCAGCTTACTCTATCACAGGAATTTTTCTCTTCATAAATTAAATGTAGAGAAGTGTGAGATAAACTCTAAGAGCATACCATGCCTGATACTTCAGTAACTCTCTTATTCAAATTTTAATTTTTTTTACTTTAGCTGTAATTTCTATCACTGAGAATTATTATTACCAGAGCTTGAATTTTCCTATCTGTACTATTAGCAGAAAAAATTCCAAGAAGGCTAACTTCAATGATTTTGTGCTTTATCCTTGTCACATTATAACAGAAAAAAATCTGCTCCTTTAAAGTCATTCTCTACAATGTTACCAGAAAAGATCAACTCTATATAGACTATGTTTGCATAGGGGAAGATATAGTTTGATTTTCTTTATTGGCATTTAAAGTGACATTTGGTTAGATGACTGGAATATGTGATCTATGAGAGGTGATTTCACAATCTAGTGAAAGCTGGCATGGATTCTGTCTTGATTATTCCTTATTCAGTTGTTGTTTTTGTAAATGTGCATTCAGTGTTATCGCGATGTCTGTTTCACTATTTGCCAGACAATGTGTTAGTTGTTGAGCAGAAGATAAAAATAAAAAGGATCTAGGAAGAAAGGGAGGAGAAAGACATATACAATCAGAGGTGGGGGGGAGGAGCAGAGGGGAAGGGAGGGAAGGAGGGAAGCAAAGGGGAGGACAGGTCAGAACAGAACAGGACAGGACAGGAGGACTGAAGTCAAGGCCAGTAACTTATACCACAGAATTTGAATTCAGGCAATAACTGGAATGGAGCACGAATTCTTTACAAATTTTAGGGATATAGAGAAGTCCCTTGATTGTTTCATGGGCTTTGAAGTCCAAGGGTAAAATGAGATATTTTGAAAACTTACATTGGAGTTGAGAAATTTAAATGACAAAGGTACAGCTAATATTTGAGACTATGGTGTAGCCTCTTTCTCAAAATTTCACAGTCTGATGACACTAGAGGAAGTTGGACAAATGTGATTATGATACAGTATGCTATCTGTCTTGAAAGTGTGTTCCACGTACTTAGAACACAGATGAGGGATTCCAGAACCTGGACTGTTTTAAAGCTATGCAGAGGTCCCAGGGTAATGGACTCCCTTAAAAGCATTATGAACATCCTCATTGTTTCAAGAAGTTTGTAAAAGCCATTTAGTATGCAGAACCTTAAAGAACTAGACACAAAACTGTGTTCTGGTTGATGAAGTTGAAATATTTTCCTCAAATCCATTCAAACTCTGACATGTACAAAATATATCCTGGGGGATTCAAAGGAATAAAATCAATTTCTTTCAAGTTGCTTAAAATCTATTGTTGGCTCTAGCAATGTGGACTCTGCCTCTTTCTGATAAACCAAGTGATCCACACCAATTAGCTTGCTTGTGACCAATTAATCTGGCCACAGAAATTGAAAATTTCCCGGATCTATTCATATGTTGGAAACTGCCTTGAATCTCTGCCACTAAATATGCAAGTCAGATTTTTCCATGCCAGTTCCTTTTTGATTTCCTCTAGGTACATTTGGAGGAGGTGTTAATTCTTTGGGTCAAGCATCCTCTGTACTTTATTGCCCACTTACCTAGTGATAAGACACTGTCAATGAACCCAATAATGTATCTTCACTCTTTCTCTTTCCATTCCTTACTACCTCTTGTTGTAACTGCTGTCTCTGAGGTCTCCACTTTACTCTAGGTTCCTTATAAGAGATGTTCTATTTCTCACTTCCTTCCCACCACACTTCTAAATAGTTTCGTGATTTCCAATACCCCATGCAACTCTCTACATTCATGTGAACTCAATCAGTTTTAACCCATACAGCTCCATAAAATGTTCTCTTCCAGGTAAGGAATAATTTTTCACAATAGTAACTTGGTTGTATTATTTGCCAGTCAGTTGAGATTTGATGGAGACAAGGGGTGGTTTTATCAACTACATGCTGACAAGTAGAATAATCAGGACATATTTCAGGAAATAAGAGACAGGAATGTGTGGTCCCACCCTAATGCTCAGGTCTCAACTTTTTTAGTTTTCTCTCTTTTTGACCTTTCTTTTTATCCAATGAGCTCTTTTTAGATTTCCGTTTTTATGTTGTTTCTAAAGCTGGCCTTCTCCTAAATTTCCATGATAAGAATTTCTCCAGTGAAGTAGCACAGAGGTCAAGCTGAGGTAGTGTGTCCTCAAATTCCAGCACAGCATAAGAGATAGTCTCTAATCCTTTATTCATTCAATAAAAGAGTTTGTAACTCTATGATATCTTCCTTGGGAAAAATGGAAGGACTCAGAGCCCAAAGCTGAATTAAATGTACTCTGTGGTACTTCATTTTTGAAGATAATCTGACTCTATGTTTCCCACATTCTAGATAAACATTTAAATGTTTTACAATGAACAGATTTTCTTCCAATGAGATGTTGAGGTTGATGTCAGTATAAAAGGCATTTCATATTGGAGCTGCTCTATCTAAGGTTGAATAATTACCTATGCTTCCAGTTTTATACTCCTTCACTGTCTAGACTACATCCTCATGAGAGGAATCATTACCCCATGTGAAACATAAATTAAGAACTTCTTGAAAGAGGCTACATTTTCCCAAACAACATTAAAACATTGAAATTCGTGGCTGGGGACATAGTTAAGTAGGTAAAATGTTTACTCCACAACTAAGAAAACCTAAGTTTTGATTCCAGCACCCATGTGAATACTCAGGCATGCAGGCATGCTTGTTATCCTAGTAAGCAGAGAGTTGGTAGTGTTTAAGACTTACTAGTGAGTCAGCTTATCTAAATGGATGAACCTCAGGACCCAGTGAGAACCTGCCTCAAAATCATGGTAGATGACTAAAATCATGGTAGATGACTACTAAGGAATATCTAAGTTTTATTTCTGCTTCCATGTACACATGTGCTTATACTTACACATGCACACAGGCACACACACACACACACACACACACACACACACACACACAACTCTGAATATCAAATCAGACGTTCTCTTAATGTATTCTTAACAGTAAACTGGAGATCATGATGCTCTCATAGGTGCCCGAAGACACCTTGACTCTACTGTTCTGAAGAACACCATCAGCCACTTATTTGACATTTCTGCATGCCAGGTTTAATATGTCATTCTCTGACTCCATTGTGATTACCCTCATTATATAACTCTCACTGAGTCAGTATCTTATATGATATGTTAGGCATCTCTTATTTCAAGATCTGTTAGTATTTTACTTAGTGTTACTCCCAACTTCCTCAAATATTTACATATGACATTTCTAAGAAAGTAGTCTTTTTTCTCTGTCTCTTTTCTACTTACAGATATATTTAAGGTGTGTGTCTTCTTTATACTATCCACTCTTGTAATTTTATACACAATACAAACTAATACACCTTACCCTGGTTTGAGAATATATTTAATATACTCATGAAAACAGTAGTAACTATAATTGAGAATTATAGCGAAAAATCAATTGTTAGACCTCTAGGATGTTTCTTGTCTTCTCTGTGCCTCTGCTTCTTTATCTATAGTATGGGATAGCAATGGATTCTACCTTGTGGTTTGTAAAGATGAAATGTTTAGATGTATGGTTGCAATAATATCTGGCATCTAGTAAGTGGTACAGAAATGAAAGCTAGTGGTAGTGTCCATTCTAGTTAATTTTCTATTGCTGTAACAAAAGCCATGACTAAGGAAACTTATAAAAAGAAGACATTTAATTGACTGTCAGGGTTACAGAGGGTTTAAGTCCATATCACAATAGTGGGGGCATGATAGCATGTGCTAGAGCAGTAGCTGAGAGCTTAAACCTGATCCACAGTCACAAGGGATGTCATGGGTACCCTTAGTGACACATGTCTTCCAACAAGGACACACCTCCTATTCCTTCTCAAAGCATCCCTGCAACTGGGAACAAACATTCAATCATGTGAGTCGTTGGTGCCATTCTCATTCAAACCACCAGAGAACAGCTATAGTTTTAGAGGGGATAATAAAGGGTAATGTGTCTTTTATTCTTGTGCATCAAAGTTTAATGATGACTTTGAATTGTGTAAAATTTGGAGATTTCAAATTTCAACTTCTCATTCCCCACCCTGATTGCCTACCTATTGCCCCATGCTGTCCCTTTGTATCTCTAAATGTCCTGTAACTTATGTTGGATTTTCCTTAGCTTTTCCTTCACATCTATCTTCTTCTACATGCTCTCCCTCAGTATTTCTGACTGAACCATCACTAGCAGTGGTCACAGCAAAGCCATCACCAATTTCAACAGGTTCATCTAGCAGACAAGCACCAATCATTTTAGAGATAGATTAAATAGCAAACTGCAAAAAACTAAGCAGGAACAAAGATACTTTGGGGTTTCCAATCTTAGAGCAGACAGCTACAGCTCAAAAAAGTAAACAAAACAAAACAAAAACATTTAAAAGGCACATTTATACCTGAGTGAGAATTCCACAGAGTACATTCAACTTTCTCTGATTTGGGCAAGAAGTATAGATGATCCCCAAACAAGTTGATGCTGTTCTCACAATAACCTCCAAACAGGGAATTCCAATCCCAATAAAGCACTTGTGTTCTTGTCCTCATTCCTCTGCCTCAATCAATAGCCTTTTGGTTGCTTCTCTTATTCAGTGGAGAAAGCTTCAATTAGCTGATTATCTGCTTTAGCACATTGCTTTTGCTTCTCATACTGTTTGATTGCCTCCAAACAAAGAAAGCTAATAATCTATTTTTTTTCAAGGGAAGTGTTTTGTCTGAAGGAACCCAAGAGTATCAGAAAGGAGCTGGGACTCTGGCTCAGCTAGGAAAGAGCTTAGATGAAGCCATGGTGGACTGTCAGAGTATCCAGGGAGTGCTTAAGAACTGAGTTTATAATATGAAAGTCTTTGTGTTATCTGAGTGGAAACAATAATTCAATGCCTATATGTTGAAGTAATATGCATTTTTAAGAATTCTTTGTGACTACTTTGCAAAAAAACAAAAACACGAAACAAACACAACAACAGCAACAAAAACCTCAGGTGGACTGTGAACTCTGCTCTGAGAATGGCAGCTTCTGTTCTTCTTACTAAGGCATAGTAAGGAGTAAAATCTCTTTTTACAACCATGTAAAATCCAACACTTTCAAGATTTTTCTTTCTTTAGCTTGCTATCATTTGACTTCCTCCAGTTCAAGAGCACAGAGAAAGTCATTTCTGTCACTTCTCTGAATTTCACTATGACTTATCAAACATCTGTAAAATCAAGAGCCATTTAGCATATCAATAAAGTAAAATTATTAATCAAATAAGAACAATTTTAGTCTTTTGATAGGTAACTTTATATTAATCTCTTACTAACCAGCAGTAAGAAATGCTTACCATGGGCCAGGTCAGTTTCTAAGTGGCTGGAATATTCTTGTAGTCTTTACAACAATTGCCTGAAGTAGGACCCATTATCATCACTACTGAATAAATAAAGAAATTTTGTTTAAAAAGAAAATTTGTTGTTGTTCAGTTTCTCATAGGCAGAACAAAACTGACACTAGAAACAGATTGACTCAATTTGTCCCAGAGATCTGAGTGACTACATCAACCTCTGTAACAGAAAAATTAAATTAGCTTTGTTTTAATACTTTTATAGGCTCAGGAAATAATGATGCTGAGTCAAAAAGTAGTAAACTAATGAAGTGATGATGAAAGACTTTATTAAAATACTGAGAATAGAATAAGTATGAACCCTGTATTCAGATCTCATGCTGCTTCTAATAATTTTTACCTCTTTTAAATTTTCATAATTCTCTTTCTTACAAATTCTAAAAGAAAACAAATGTTAGTAGTTTCCATATTTGAGATGCCATTATTCTCAGATAATTAAAAAAGAATTAAAAATATCTTCCAATCCTTATTGTCATTATATGGGAGCTATGTTAAGGACCTTACTCCTGTGTGCTCAACTAAATCATTATCTACTTTTTACTGAGTTTCATTCTACTTAGGAGTCTTACACTGCTAAATGAATGTAATTGATAGGAACCTGTGACTTGTGAGTTTTGACCAATTTGAGGCACTGAAAGATGAAGATATGAAACAAAATGAGATCACGGTTTATTGTTCCTTTCATCACAGGTTGACTCATTGTGGGCTTATTGGTTATCTGAGAATGCCACAGCTATTGATCACCATTGTTATTTTTTGTTGCTAAGGGGGCTCAATAGCACTTGCTAGTATTTTAATCTCAGGGCATCTCATTGATGTCCCTGCCCCTTGAGCCATTCCCTACTCTCTTTAGTTACATGATATGATTGTAGCATCTATTTCCTTCCTAGACCCTGGTTGGCATAAAAGCTTTCAGAATTTAGTGTAGCTTAATCCATTTAATATTAATTTTTCTTATATAAAACATTTTCTGTACTTTTTAAACTTGAAACAGTTGTACAAACTCTAATATTGAACATATGGCATATTTTTTGTAACACAGGTGGAATTTGTAACCCTACACTGAACAGCATTTCCAAGTTACAGGTGGTTCCTATTTTAATCAAAAGAAAAAATTTTATATTGTACATGTAAAAGTTGGAGATTGTCATTGACATCTCTGATATCACTGGAGCCATTCAAGTCAGAGTATTCTGTTGACATATAAATTTCTTGAGGGCATAGTACTGGTTGATCTAATAATTTTGGAGGGAATTCATGAATTCTTAAATTATTTAGATGCTCTGAAGAACACAGAAGATAGATCCATGCATTATTGTTTTAGATGAACAACTTAAATATTTCTGTAAGAAGGTGGCTCTTTTGTTAATACAGTGGGTAAAAATTCACTGGCATTCATCAATAGTATGTAATAATTCTTGTCACTGAAGCAAGATACTCTTGATATTGAGATCTTAAAATTCCTACTAGGAGTAAAAATAAAAATATCTTGTATTATTAAATAAGAATATGCATTGGACGAATATGCACTAAGCTTTAAACTGAACCAAAGATAGAACCACAATAATTTTTTAATGCCAGAGTTACAGATTAAAATCTTCCAAACTGTCTTGAACCACAAATATAATTAATATAGGGAGGTGTTCATGTAAATTTCTTAGGAGATGTATAGAAGATTTAAGAAAAGCTTCATTTTAAACACAGATGTCTTGATGCACATTTATTTAACCCTTAAATTTAATGATCAGAAAGTTGGGCGAGACTCAGCTGGATAGTTGCTACTGAATTTGTTCCAGCCTCTTCAGGAAGCAGGTTGGCTGGGAGCTGGCTGGTCCGGGATCACCTGTGCTGGAAAACTTCCTCTGTCCCACATGGTCTCTCATCTTCCAGTAGGTTAGCTGAGCCTGTTCATATGGCAGTTGGGCAGGATTCCAAAAAAGGCAGCAGTAGCACACAAAAAAGCACAACATTGTTTCACCAAATTCTGTACAGGAAAAGAAGTCACTGGGGAGCTCAGATACAGGGGAAAGTGAGAGACACATTCTAACATCAAGATAAAAGGAAACAAAAATGGGAAAAGCTACAGAGTAGCTGTTTTATGATATATCAAAATTAGACAAAGGAATAAGGCAGAATGAGAGACCTATACAAAAGCTGAAGCAAAAGATCATTGTTTTCTGTCTATCAACCTATGCACACCTGTGCAGATGCTCCTGGGCAATACTTTTGAGACACTAACAGAACTTTGATCCCTACCACTTCTCTACTAGGGTCTTATTTCTCTGGGCTTTGTCTTGTTTTGTTCTTTTTCCAGCCAAATCTTAGATTCTTCTTCTTTTTGTTTTTCTTGGCTTTTCCTTTATTCTTCCCCTACCTACTCCCTGATTCCCAGATCTGCTCTATTCCAACTCTGAGTGGGTTTTATACTTCCCCAGTTTCTCTTATCCAGCTTACTGTATATTCCAGAATCTGGCAGAAACCAAGTCAATGAATAAAACACTCAGTCATTTGGCAGCATGAAGAAGCAATAAGATGCCAACTTCTAAAGGGCTAGAGGACATTGAAACCCAAGTGCTGGAAATCTTAGTGAAACTGCAATGGAACTGAGGGAGAAACAAGTAGTAGAAGGATCACTAGGTAGCACAAGGCTGGCTACAATCTTCCATTCCTTACTAGAAGATTCCCTTGTTTCTGTTTGAGCTAGTTCAAGCGGGGAAATCAGTGAGTTCCCAAGAAGAAGAAATGGAAGCTTATCTCAGAAGTTTTAAAGACTGGCCATAAGAAAATATTTCCAGATCCTTAGAACTTATGTAACAATATAGGTAGATTCCAAGTTGCTCAAAGATTCTGAGTGGGTATAGAGATGTGCATTGTAGTTGGAAGCACAAAAGTGGCTGTTCATTCTATACAGGATATGCGATTGCATTCCAGTGAGAGTAGTCTATTACTCAAACCTGGATTTTCTATTTTTCATTGTTATTCTTTTAATACAGACCTTGCCCCTTGCCCAAGCTAAGATTGTTACTCCACTGAGGGTTTTTAGACATCATTAACCACAGGAAGAGAACATAACACAGCAGAAACTTGAGATTGAATAACAGCCTTGAAATTCAAACTGACATCATATATTATTGTGTGCATTATATACTAAACAGTTATTAGGAACAATTAGCAATTAAAGACTCTTAGGTGCAGTTATATAGTTTTCTACAATATATCCTGAGTAGCAGGCTAAGTGCTTTGGCTGCAAGCCAATCATCAAAAAGCCCACAGAAAATGCTAATCTCAAATATGTGCTTCTTTATGGCCATTGAATGAGGCACGTTAATCAACCACGGCCTTTACAGAGATTGGGAGACTTCAGGTGCAATCTTTCACTACAAAGAAAATATCATGGTATATAAAATGCAGGTGGTCCCTGTAAAATAAAATGTTTGCACTTGCTTTTTCCACTTGGCTTTAATGAAGAAAAAGGAAAAGGAGGAAGAGGAGCAGGAGGAGGAGGAGGAGGAGGAGGAGGAGGAGAAGGAAGAGGAGGAAAGGAGGAGGAGGAAGAGAAGGAGAAAAAGGAGGAAAAACTAACCGTGGAGATAGATATGCAGAAATATTTCTAAGACATTCATCTCCATTCCAGCACTATATTGATGTACTATTTATGTCTTATCAATATCATATTTATTTCTTCTGCTCTTTAGTGTTTGATGGTGACATTTTGACACTTGCTGTTCATCACAATTATCCCAAAGTCATAATACGTACTTTTATGAAACATAAAAGTTATGTTACATCATGGTCCAGCCAACGTTATTAAGTATAATTGTGTATATGTAACTCCATATCAACTAAATAGCATATGGTTAATTTTAGGACTTTCACAATCTTCATCCTCCCAGAGGGTCATATGCGCAATCATAATCACTAAGGCAGATTTTGTGTATTATTTTATGTTACATTTATTTTATTAATTACCAGAGGGGTGGTGTCAATTAACCAGTTGTGAATAGTTATACATACTATTATTTTTTGGTTTTCAAATTATATATTGGGTATGTAGTAGACTAATCTTAATCTCTATTGAGCATAATTCTTTTAAAGCATGGAGTAAACTGAAAGCAAGTGGTGTCCAATTTCTATATTGGATGCAGTACAATAAAGGACAGAAACACTATGGAGAACTAAAACAAAAAAAAAGTTCACTGATCATGTTCACTTATGTGTTTGTAAATAAACAGGTGATCAATAATGCTTTACCTGGCAACCATCCCTCCAAATTCCACATATAACAATAAAAATGTAATGGTGTATAAGACTTGACTGAGGAAGCTAAGAGTTTGGTTTTATATCTGGACACAGTCTGAGTCCCTTAAACTTGACATAGCTTCTAAAAAACTTAAAGAGGAGAACAATGCAACAACAAATTATAAGTCAAGTTTATGATTGTTATTTAGAGAGGAAATGACAGTGTGGTTGAGTTTCCTGATTTTATGCTTGCAACTGGCAACATGAGGCAGGGAAGAGAGAATTTCAAGGTCAGCCTGAGCTACCTAGAAAGATCGTCCAAAAACAGAGAATAATAAGACACTATAAATCATAAATATTTCAAAGTGTAAAAGGAAAGTGACTGATTTTACAAAGCAGCCGAGTGGTTGGAGAGATGGTCTACAATTAAGAGCACTTGCTCCTGTTCCACGGGAACAGATTCTTTAAACTGCCTGCAAGTCCAGCTTAATGCTATCTTATCCCCTCTTATGACTTACACAGGCAATTGCACACAGGTGTCACATACTCACCCAAACACATACACACAAATAAATCTTTTCGGAAAGCATCCAAAGCTGCTCTGGAATAAATCTAGTTATTTATAAAAAAGATACTCTTGTTCTGTGAAAATTAGAATTACAGATAAATGGAAGAGCACATAAAATAAACTCTATGAGCAAGAAGACGCATTAAGACTCAGAAGAAACATACAATCATGCAAAAGTGAAAGTAAGGGTTTTTAAACTGTGTCTTACTGTTCCCACAGGAAAATGGAACTAGAGATCTACATGTTATAAAAATCTATAAGTCTGAAGTCGGGGGTTATGGAAAAATTGCAATTTTCTATTCCAGATGGAAAGCAGAACCAAATGGATGTTTTGAAAATCTAACGTTAATACAATGGCTGTGAATATCAGGTTTTCCATGTAGAGTGGTGTCCTGTGCTAGGCACTTGCATGGGGGAGTTGAGTTCATCTTAAGCCCAAGGCTTATTGTCCATTGTGCTTAAGGACTTCAGAGACATCTGCTCTCCCCCTGTTGTTGAATCTTAAACAATATCTGTTCGCAAGTGAGCAAGTGAGACAAAGAAGCTTGGGTGTGTGTGTTGGGGGGCAGTCTGAGTGAATGTTCAGAGAGACAACTTCTTTCATGGTTTCTGATCTCTAGTGGTTGCTAGTGATATACACTTCCAGCAGGTGGAGCTATGGCTTAGTGTGAATGCTCAAGGAAGAGAGAGAGAGAGAATGAGAGAGAGAGAGAGAGAGAGAGAGAGAGAGAGAGAGAGAGAGAGGAGATTTAACACCTCAGAATCTCTTTTAACCAGTTTTAAAAAGAAAACAGTGTTGAATGACAGTGGCAGGTCAAAAATAAATAAATAAATAAATAAATAAATAAATAAATAAATAAATAAATAAGTAAATAAATAAATATCAAAAACATAGATGCACAGAGTAGATTTCTAGCTTAAGATGTAGTGTTAGAAGAATTAGAAGACACCAAAGGCATTCTTGAACAGAATTCAGCATTTATGGTTTCTTAGACTTTAGAGAAATGAGAAGAGTAAAAACAATCAGAGGCTGTTTTGTGTTTCCTCAAGTCTAGGAGAAAACACCCATATATTCTTATAACTGTTAAACGTGTGCTGCTTCAGATTTTCCGTGTGTCTGCATCCCGACTGTTTTTACCTATATGTCTCCTCCTTCACCTGTCTTTTGCCAACGTTTATTAGAAGTCACAGTACTTTTCTCCCACATGTGTGCAGCATGCCTCCATCTCATTATACAGTTCCGATCTATGAAATCTGTTTGTGGCCGGTATCTCAAAAGATTGTAATAGAGATAGCTGCCATCCACGCAGGGCAATCCTCCTCTTACAACCAACTCTCTATGGAGGAAGACTGTTCTGGACCACTGGGCCAGGGGATGAGAGGTGTTCTAGGCAGCAGGGAATTTCAGCAGCATCACAGAAAGAGCTTTAGAGCTAAATAACTGGTGTGACCATCAGAATTTGTCTTTGAGTCGTTTTTACAACTGCAGAATGTTCCCATGCTCTCCGCCCTCTTTGAGCCCCTCAGGACCCTCTGAGTATGTGATATTTGTGTTACAACTGACTAAATTGAGTGCTGGAGTTCACAGAAGGTCGTGGCTAGTGGAGGTCCTATTACAAGCTTGG
This sequence comes from Cricetulus griseus, assembly GCF_003668045.3. Classification (NCBI taxonomy): domain Eukaryota; kingdom Metazoa; phylum Chordata; class Mammalia; order Rodentia; family Cricetidae; genus Cricetulus; species Cricetulus griseus. Next base: position 37,131,194 of record NW_023276807.1, read on the forward strand.
CTTTTCACTCACCTCTGCAAAGGTACAGCTTTATTCACTTGTGAGATATGCAGTGTGGACTTTTGTTTGTTGTTTTTATTATTTTTTTGGGGGGTTTTATTTTGTCTTTTGTGTTGTGCTTTTTTCCTCCACCATTTTTCCCTTGCATTCCTATTCACATGCAATACTACATAGTAGCTGCAGAATTTCCCTTTTTTATTTCTTTTTTTGCGTGTGTGTTCACATACATGAATGTATGTATGGTGTACAAATAAACAGGTCATGTGGAGATCAGAGGGCAATGTTGAAGAGTCATCTCTCTTTCCAGTTTCCCAGCTTCCAGGAATCAAATTCGGGCTCCTAAGAGTATCCCAAGACCTTAACCTACTAAGCCATCTTACCTGACTCCAGCAGCTTGTTTTCTTGTATGTACAGAGGAGTGTACTCAGGACTATACAAAGATAAGATGCTAATCCACATTTCACTGGCTCCCAGAGGGCCCTACTAATGTGAGGGATATATATTCTACATCATTTCCGATGTAAACTAAAGCACAATGGAATAATTCTTGTTGTTATGATCATGACCTTGCATTGTTTTATGACTTTTTTAATTTATATGGGAGAACACACGAGGTTTGTACCTTTATGCTAAATTTCCTTCCTAGTTTTGTAAATTCTATCTGTCAAGAAATGGTGCTGTCTTATGACTACCTATTGAAATTAAATTCACATGGAGGAGGAAAAGGTGAAATTGCCTCTTTATGGGAAGGGAACACTTTTCTTTAAATTTTGAGTATGAATGCAAATGTTTGCAACATGGAGATCTGATGTTTGTCTGAATTTCTAGCAGCTAGCTATAAGCAGGGTATAAAATGTATACAGTGCTCTTTGCTTTTGGTATAAAAATGATAGATTCTGAAGAAAACCCAGGCCTCGAGCTCCCACCTTGTAAAGTATTTCCATTGCTCTCTTCAACCATTAAATGGGCTTACACTTGGCATCACAGTGTGCTCTGACAAGTGAGTTGTGAAAGTCTTTGGCATGATCTCTGTGTAACAATCGCTTTGTCTTCTTGTTGAGAACACTGCGTATCCTGATTTCCTACATGCCCACTGTTCTGCCATGTGTTGGGAGGTTTAAATACTTAAGATTTTAGGGTGAATTAAAACAGATTCTGCAAAGGAATAAGAAATTTCTGATTTTTCACATTATGTAAATTTTGTTTCTTTCTTCTTAATTTTAACAAAGACCAGGTCTAGGCGGCTCACAGAAGTCTGAGGGGGAAATGGGGCACCATGAAAATGAAATACTTCTCTCCAACCTGCTTCTTAACTGCTTTTAATTGTTTTAAGCCAGAGAGGGTGGGGACTTGGTCAGAGAGGCTCCTTGGAGCATGGAGCCCAACACAGCTACATCTCCCAGAATGTCATTTCCACCACAGAAAATTGGCTCTGAAAAGACCGGTCTGTGTTAGTTTTACCTGTGTATTTCAGTTGTCACTTGCCTACTCAGGGGACCGAAGAAGAAAGCATTTTCCAAGCGTGGCAAGTCTACAGGGGTCTGAGACTGGGGATCTGCCAACAGAAAATTAAAGTAATAAGGGAAGCGCATTAACAAAAGCTCTTTTTCTTTTAATAAACATTAAAAAAGGTGTCCCACTAGGCCTGCTTTTTTCCAAGTGTTACTGTAGTTAGCGATTTTTTTTTAATTTTCAAACTATAAAATATGAGAGAACAGAAAGTGTGCCTTTCATTTTTTTATGTATTTTTTTTCTTCCAAGTGGTTTTACATGCTAATTATTTCTACAACTTATGCTCCTTACTTTCCACCTGTAAGTTACAGATTTAAGTTAGTAAGATGTCAGTATGCTGTACATGGGGTCATGTCATTAATTATTCATTTTATAACTTTGGGGTGGCTTTAACTCGAGGTATACTAGATCCTGGATATGCTTTTAGAAATGCACAGGCATGAGGTGTTTGTTTCGTTATAGTAACTATCATTTCCTAATTCAGCTCTGCTTCTGCCTGATTATTTGGCTCTTCACTTTAATGGTGATGCTTGGAATAATTTAGAAAAAAATTACCAATTCTATCCTCTACAACTTCTGCTTTTAATAAGGGAAGTCTATAGACCGATATTAGATAGGCAAGGCTATAAACAGCATACAATTCTAGACTGTGCAAAACAGCACTTTAACTATTCTCTCTCTGCCCTGTTAATTCTGGCTTCATACTAAATAAAGGCTTATGAGATACCTGGAAAACTGCAGTGACAAAATGATGCTGTCCAGATATCCAGTTTCATTCTCGGGGATTGATAAACACAGTTTCTCCAATAGCATGTGTTTGAAGATGATGACGATAAAGAAAAACAAATATTCCCCCAAGAAAAACAAATATTCCCACAGTGCCGGAAACTTCAGAGCAAGACAGGTCAATACAGCATTAATCATGCTCTGTGTGTGTGTGTGTGTGTGTGTGTGTGTGTGTGTGTGTGTTTAAGCATATACAAAATCACTGTTCAATTACTTCTGCTAATGAAGAAGTACAGCAGGAAGGGTAATCCAACATGGCAGGGAGAATCATTTATATTCTAGTCAAAATTACTTTTTTGTAGTTTCATTTAAATATAATTGTGTAGGATATTCTGGGACTTCTAGCTGAGTACTCAGCAGGCAAGGGCGAATCACAGATGCACTCACTCAATGCTGCCTCACAGAAGCCAAGACAGAATGTCTGTCTACATGTGGAAAACCTGTTCAGGCAGCAGCCAGACTCAGCTAACTAACCTAGTCAAGGTGTGCGGGGTCTATTTTGTTTTGTTTTGTTTTCCTACTGCATGGGCCTTAACTTCAGGGAGACTGAGGAGGAGGAGGAATGGGAGCCCCATTTCTCTTGTCGGATAGTCTGTTCATCTACCATGAGTGAGTAAGTATAGGTAATGGCACAAAACTGGAAACCAGTTTAGTGAAAGTGAAAACATGCACAGAGAATGACAGGAATAGCTCTGGCTGGTTCACTAATGCAGCGATTTTATGGAAAATAGGCCATGGTAGTTTATTTACTTTAATTCAAGCGCAGAGGTATGACCCATTCAGCAGTACTTGCCAATTAGTAGAAGAAAAGAAACATTCTTTTATTTCCCCAAGTTGTTATATTTCCTCTTTTCAGCTTAATCTCTGTGTTAGATCTGGTTGTTAAGACAGGGAAGGGAGCATAACTTAGAATTTCTGCAGGTGATTTCAGGAGATGGTGGCCACTTTAGGATTAATGTGGTGTTTGGGATAGCTTGACAGTGGGATAACAGCAGCGATCCTGGGGTCTTACTGCAATCAGAGGGTAGTTTGAGTGCTGACATTATTTAATTACTGAGAGAATGAGAAATTCGAAGAAAAGGGACATACAAACATACGCAGAGATGAAGGAAGGAGGAAGAGAAGGAGGAAGGAAGGAAGGAAGGAAGGAAGGAAGGAAGGAAGAGAAGGAGCAAGAGAAAGGGGGGGAGGGAGTGGGAGAAGAGGAAGAGAGAGACAGAGACAGATACACATACAGAGAGAGATTGATTATTGAAGTTATATCTTTATTGTTTCAGGTAAGAATCAATTTGGGTCATACTTGCTTATTAACGAATGTTTTACTCCATGGAATGCTTGCATCTTAATGCATGTATCAGTTATACTTCTAAATGTATTTGAAAAGTCACGAACAGAGAGCATTACTAATTGAATGAGGAGTGCCATTGTAGATGATACCAAATGGCTTATTGTATTTTGTTTTGTTTGTGGTAGAGGAGCTAACATAGCCTCAAACATGCTAACCAGGTGCCCTACTACAGATCTCTAACTCCAGACTCCATTTGCTGTAATAGTTGTTCAAGTAAAGTATTTCCAGATCAAGAGGAATAATTAAAAAAAAAACTTGCAAGTGTTTGATACATATCAACTCCCCAGACAAATGGAGGAAAAAAATGACATATCCCATGGCTTCACATAGAAGCTGCAATAATGAGATTTGTATCATTTTGTTTTAATTTCCTTCAGATGCCTTCTGATGATACTTACTTTTTTTGTTTTGTTTGGTTTATTTTCTTTTTTTTTCTTTGAATTAGAAACAAGATTGTTTTACATGTCAATCTCAGTTCCCACTCCCTCCCCTCCCCCCTCCAATTAACACCCTACATATCACATATCCTTTCTGCTCCCCAGGGAGGGTGAGGCCGTACATAGGGAGTCATAAGAGTCTAACATACTTTGGAATAGGGCCTAGGCCCACCCCTGTGTGTCTTGGCTCAGAGAGATTCCCTCTATGTGGATTGGGCTCGCAAGGTCCACACCTATGCTAGGGATAAGTACTGAACTACTACAGGAGCTCCTATAGGTTTCCGAGGTTTCCTCACTAAAACCCATGTTCCTCGGGTCTGGATCAGTCCCATGCTGGTATTTCAGCTATCAATCAGGAGACCAAGAGCTCCCCGATGTTCAGGTCAGCTGTTTCTGTGGGTTTCCCCAGCTTGGTCTGGACCCATTTGCCTAGGAGACTTTTTTTTATTTTTTATTTTTTTGAGACAGGGTTTCTCTGTGTAGCTTTGGAGCATATCCTGGAACTTGCTCTGGAGACCAGGCTGGCCTCGAACTCACAGAGATCCTCCTGTCTCTGCCTCCCGAGTGCTGGCATTAAAGGCGTGCACCACCGATACTTGTAAGCCATACTAAATTACACAAATTTAAGTTCTCTTTTGCATATTCCCAGAATGATATTGGATTCTTATACACCATAAAGTCATGTGCTCTTTGTTGCACCACAACCGTTACCTTATCAAGGGTAAGCAAGTGAGAATCGTAAGCAAGAATATGCAGGAGTTAACTGCTCATAGTGTATCACAGGATGAAACAAAAAGTATGGATGTGGGTAAGTGATGGGTAGAAAAGAGAGAAGAGAGGGAAGGAGTTAAAAGAGTGTTCACAGTGGAATAGCCATTTATACTGTCACAAAAATGTCCCCCTTTCTTCTTTAAAACTCAGCGTTGTAAACAGAGCTGAATCCACTGGCTCTCTCTCTCTCTCTCTCTGTGTGTGTGTGTGTGTGTGTGTGTGTGTGTGTGTGTGTGTGTGTGTGTGTGTGTGTGTTTTCATCTTGAGGCTTTTAGTTGCAAATATAGGAAGGTAATTCTAATAATGCATTCAAATATGGTAATTGGTTGGATTGTGTAGAGAACGGTCCATACATAATGGATTCAGGCATAGTTGGATCTAACTACTGAGACAATATTGCCAGGGATATCTATCCCATCTTGGATCTGTTCTCCTCCTGGCTTTATTTCAGACATTTTCCTTTCATACCATAACATCAGACACTTCAGGCTTACAGCCTAAATTTCACCCTGTTATACTGAAACTGAGTACAGTATTTCCAATTACTTCACTAACAGTCTTTGGATTGAGAGTTAATGATTTCGGGTCAAATTGTCTTATGGCATAGGCATTTCTGGAGTCAGTTTCTGAATCCTAAGGATATGGACCATACTAATTGTCCAGGTCTTGGTTATGTTTATGAATGGGATGGTCAACTCTCAAAATGAAAGTTCCTAACTTACCCTTTAACCTTTATGGAAACATTGGAATCACAGTTGTCAGGCTAGATCAACAACAACAAAAAAGTGGGTGTTTGAAGAAATTTTAGAGGAAACATTGAATAAATATCCAATATCTTATGATCTTGCACCTGAAAACCCATGAAGAAATTGTAACTTAGATATCTATGTTGGAAAATTAAACCACAGGTAAGTATGGTATTTGTTTGGGAGTGAGATGTTTTCTCCAATATGTGAAGAAAGATTCAACAGAAAGTCAAGGACAGCGAAATCTTTATTCCTATGTGAATCAGCACATTTTGCAGAATTGCCTTTACTCACATGGCACTCTATCTATAAGGTTTTTCTACTTTACATTCTAAAATAAATAATGCTTTTCACAAGCCTCTCCTGGCAGTCCCAGAATTTTCAATTCGTTTCCTCCTGTTTTATTTTCCTACATGATTTTGTTGACATTTGACAGTTTGTATATTGCCTTATTATACATCCTATATAGTCATTTCTTCTCTGTCTTGCCCTATTAAAATATATATCCCATGAGAAACTTATTCATTTCTCACTGCTCACCTAAATGATTAATGCATACTAGATAAGTCATTTTAAACGTTGAAGGAGTAGAGAATGAAGGGTCTTTCATTGCTGTGAAGAGACACCATGACTCAAGCAACTTTTATAAAAGGAAGCATTTAATGGTGGCTTGCTCACAGTTTCAATGGTTTAGTCCATTACACTTATGATGAAGAGTACAGTGGCACACAGACAGACATAGTTCCTGAATGTTCTGCATCCAGGTCCCCAGAAGGAGAGAGCTTCTGTCACCTCAAGCCCACCCACAGTGACACACTTCCTCCAAAATTGCCACACCTACACCAACAAGGTCACACCTAATCTAACAAGGCCACACCAACTATTCCTTTCAAATAGTGCCATTCCCTAAACATTCAAACACATGAGCCTATGGGGGCCACTCTTATGCAAACTACCAGAAGTAGTAAATTAATAATAAGAAAAAAATCAGTGCTTTAAGTGACCAAATTAGAGTTTCAAATGGCCAAAATAATTCAATTCTATAAGTGAATTGATGAAGGATCGATATTTCATTAATTATTGCTCTTCAAAATAGTTGTATATGATGTAATTGAAACAAATACTTTAGGGACACTATATCTATGCATTGCATGTGCAGAGCATGTACATGAGTGCACTGATGCCAGAGGAAGAAACTGGGGATCTTCCTCTATTGTTCTCATATATATTGACTTTAGGAAAATCTTTTGCTGAATTGGAGACTCCTTGTTTGGTCTAGGCTGTCTGGTCAGAAAACATCCTATATCCACATGGCTGCCCTTTACATCCAGTGCTAGGGTGGGGTCTACGTGTTGCAGCAATGCCTGGCATTTTATATTCCACTGATTTGAATGAAAGTCCCCATGCTTACTCACAAGCATTGACCACCATCCTTTAAAAACAGGTAACTTTATAAATTAAGGAAAGTATAAAAACTAACATAACTGCAAAAACCCTAAATTACTATTTTGATCAGGATAGAGGTTACACTGATAATAATATCCATAATAGTCTATGGGGGGGTTGCTTAATTACTATATAGTAACTGTATTTAGAGGAAATCTTAATAGTAGTTGTATTATAGCTGATAGAAAAATTAGCTCAGGGACAATTGAGATTGTGCAACTTTTCCTACTGAGTGAGTATAGGTTTATTTCTTGACAATATCTTAGAGAGAACTGAGTATTTGCCCAGCACCAAGGACACCCTTCCTATGTCAGGCCATGTTCAGAGAGTACAAAGGAAGTTGTATCTAATTTTTAAAAAGATGAGTGAACAACAAGATAAAGCAATGCATTCAGGTCACATTTTAATAATTTAGGTAGATTACTGCTTTTTTTTAAATCCATGTAAAAGAAAGCTAAGCTCATAAAACACCTCCTCTAACACAGCTCCTTCTTCCTCTGATGTTCTCCTAGAATACTTGAATTTTCTCTGACATCTTGAATATGTTATCATTGAAAGTCCACTTCTCTTCACTCAACTTGACATGAGAAGCTTTTGGAATAGCCCTATGTCTCTCTGATAAACTGTCATTTGTCATGGTTTCCAGAAGACGTGTGTTTGTATGATGGATCAGGAGTAAGGAAGCAAGAACTATGACAAACAAAAGCAGGAAAGTGCCAGGAGTCTGCAACCAAACTGTGGTATCTAAGGCATAGGTTTCTTTAGAAGGGGGGCTGGACATCAACCCAGGTGATAACACTTGCCAGGTGAACGCTCTGTCAATGAGCTGCCTCAAATTTGCTTCATAGTAAAGGAAAACATTTCTTGATGGTGCCCTTGTCTCTATCACCCAAATATTGCTAGTTCCTGTTATGGTGAGGACTAAACCCTGGGCTTTGTGTATGATACATCAAAACTCTTCCAGCTAATAAAATTCCTCGACCTTATTGGTCTTAGAGATCTGTTTAAGTTTCTCCTATGTCTAAATACTAATGAGGATATTTTCTAATATTAGACATATAAGTTATAATTCTGTGTACTAAAAACACTTGCTGCTTTTCTGAAGGACCTGAGTTCAGTTCCCAGCACCTGTGTCAGGTTTTTGTTTGTTTCGTTGGTTGGGTTTTTTTTTTTTTTTTTTCTTTGAGACAGAGTTTCTCTGTGAAGCTTTGCAGCCTATCCTGGCACTTGCCCTGGAGACCAGCCTGGCCTTGAGTGATGGGATTAAAGGAGTGTGCCACCAATGCCCAGCTTAAAAATGGTGGGGTTTTGTTTTGTTTTTGTTTTTGTTGTTGTTGTTGTTGTTTTCTTTTTTGGTTTTCCGAGATAGGATTTCTGTGTAGCTTTGGCACCTATCCTGTAGTTTGTACTTCTAACTCTAGATGATTCTACCCCTTCTTCTGGTCTCCATGTGTAACCTTACATACATATGATACACTCTCAAACACACACACACACACACACACACACACACACACACACACACACACACACACACAACAAAAACAAATCTTAAAGAGAAAAAGAAACCTTCAATGATCCTTCTCTACCTGCAATAGAAATGTGAAACTTAGGTCAGAAGTTTTCACCCTTTCTCCAATATTTCCTTCTTCTCTAACATTTACCGTTGTTTAAAACTGTTTTAGAGTCAAAGTAGTTATGCAATTTTTGTTTTGTTCTGGCCATGCTGCCTAAAATGTATGAATGGATTATTGTTTCTCCTTCTGGGTCCTTCTGTGTGCTTTAAGTACTTGACACATTATTCAAGGTTCACTTCCTTCACAAAGCCATATGGCTTCTTTCCTATTGTTAAATGCAATACATTTTTTAAATTATTTCTTTTAGTTTTGAAATTATTATATAATTATGTCATTTTTTCCTTCCTTGAGTTCCTCCTATATATTCCAACTTACTCTTGAATTCGTCAACTCTTTTTCTATTATTAATATTAAGTATCTGTATATGATTTATCTATCTCCTCTGGGATGTGTGTGTATACTTTTTAAAACATATAACAACAACTTAAGCATTTTATTTGTCCATTAAGCTTCTGAGTATCACAATGGAATGATGAAGAAACAAGAACAAAAAACTCAAGTCTTCATAAATCTCTGACAAAGAGCAGAGACATCAAGGCAATTGGAGGGGCAGGAGGAGTGACATAAACAGTTCTGCTGTCGCATTTCTCCTGGCCTGGCTGAGCCAGGAGGGGTGCGGAGGTGGAATAGTGAGAAGGTGGCACTCTCTTAAGCTGTCCTTGATGATTCTCACTCAGGACTGATAGACACATGATCTGCATGGACCATGCTGTGGGATCTCTGGGTGCCTCCCTGGCATCTGACCACATGACCCTCTGCCTGCTCCAAATGCCTGGAAACTCTACCAGTGCCAAATGGAGCCCAAAGCCTGCTGTGTTGGTGGCAGCATGAGAGGGCAAAGGCAGGCCACTTGCTCAGGACATGACCATCCAGAGAGTGGCCAAGGCTTGTCACAGACTTCTGTATAAGTAAATTCTGCTCAGTCTGTATAATGTTACTTTGTGTGTGTATGTTTTCAGGGCTGAGCATTTGGTATTGAATAAGCTATTGATATGATTTTTTCTTCCCTGGGGAACACTATTTCTCCCACTCTTTGCATTCCTTGGTTGCCTGTAGTTCCTTGCATAAAGTTGCACCCCACGAGCTTTCTCTTGTCAACACTGACATATCTATTGGTGTCATTCTTGTTTAGTTCATGCTTAGGCAATGATATTGGTAATACTTTATAGGTATAGCTTCCGACATTGCTGAGAGACATAATCTCACAGCAAAGTCCACTACCTGGCTCTCACAGTCTTTCAATTCCCTCTTCTACAGTGCTCCCTGAGCCATATGTGTGGCAGTTGTATTGTAGATGTATCCACCAGGACTGAACTCTACATTTTAATTGGTTGTGGTTTTCTGTAATGGTCTCATCTGTTGCGAAGAGACCTTTCCTTGATGAGGGGTGAGGACTGAGGCTGTCTGTGCATCTAAGGACAGATATTTAGAAAGTACTTAGGGATTATGCTGGTTTAGTAAAGTGGTGGTTGTCAGTTCTCCTCCAAAACCCATGACTATACCAGAGAAGCCATGCCTGATATTGAGTAATGTGTTTTATCTTTTTAATATATACTTGCTGTCCCATTAATTTTCTAAAGCCTGACATTCAGGGGAACATTCTAGATTCCTATGACTAAGACGATAATGAGTACTCATTAAATTTTGCTGATGGTGACGGCCTTAGTGCTTATGTCAAGAATTATGGCTTACAACCTATATTGCATGTTCTTTAGAAAGGGTTACACATTCGGAGGAAATGAGATCAAGAAATAGTTAAGTGGTAGGAAAATTAATTTTTAAAACAAGGAATTAGTCTTGCACATTTTTATTATCATTAAAATATTTTACTAAACTATTTACTTGACTTATAATACTGTGAATTTCAATGTGAAGAATTAAATAAAATGGTATCTGATATGTATGCCATGTGTTTTATAGTCCCAAATATTTTAATATAGCCCTGCCATGCTATTCATATCCTTAATTTTTCCTTAATAATTTTGTTCCTGTGATACTTGTGCTTAAAATATCATGTAAGATATAATTGCATGTATGCCATGGATCCCTAAATTAAAGAATATAAAAAAATTAGATTATTGTTAGATTTTTAAGTGTTCATGGTGTGGAATGGCCCAGTTCTTTTGTGCTAAATCTTTTAAAAATTATTCAACTCCACTGAGGTAGAATCTATTTCTTTTTCCTCTCTAATCTAACCCCTAGGGCCACTGTTATATGAACATCTTACCGTGCTAAATTGAGAAGCCCATCCTTGTTGTTTTGTGTGTGTATCTTATTTAGGCCATCAGCAGACAAAATGGAAATTGTATTTTGTAACCCACAGTGTGGTCCACAGGGGAAATGAGGAGTTGATAAGTACATATCCAGTACACTTAATCTAAGTGATAATTAAAACCAGAACCCAGAAACACAGAAGGAGCCATGGAGTAAAATTGTCAATCTAAAAATATTATATCAAATTAAAAATCTCTCCTAATTTCTCTGCAAATAGCAGCTTTGGACAACCTTGTCAACTTCCCACTTCTGCTCCCCTAGGTTCAATTTAGAATAATTTTTAAACAGAAAAAAATATTTGTCATACAGGGACCCTACTAGTCTTCCAATGCTTTGGGCATATATGTTACCTTTTAAGATGAAATATAGAGTAAAAGATCAAAGATAAGGGTGGCTTATATCTTACATAAATTCACTAGCAAGCTAACTTAGTTATCTGTCTGCCAGTGCAAAATGCCAATTTTATTTGTAAGAATTGTTTTATTTCAAATGCTAATTATCCCAATATAATATAATGTGTTCTGTTAAACCCAGGCTTAATTAAGGTACACAGAAATTTCAGTTTCCCTGTTTCTACAGAGTGTTCTAATTCAAGAATGATTTTTGACAGAAAAAAGGAATATATGCACACCAACTTATGCTAATTATTATCATCTCCTGAAGAGACTTTGTTTTGTCTTAAATGGTTTCAGTTATTATAGAACCTCAACACCATTCCAACTCGAAGTATACTCAAAATCACATGTCTGTTACAAAATTTTAAGTTAAAATCAAGAGATTCATTGTTCAGGGTTCAAATTTCAGCCTACCCTGACTGACTGACCTGTGGCAGCATACTTAACTTCTCTAAGCTTCCGTATCTTCACTGTTTGTCAGTGGTAACAAAATAATACTGAACCCTTTATGCTCTGTGAAATTTCAATGTGTACAGACACTGGGCATATAGCTCAGTAATATGGTACTACTCTATCATGGGCAAAACCCTGGTTCACTCTGCTACCATAAGGTGTGAATATCCTAAACAGGAAACAGTAGAGTACATGCTACCATGCTGCCAAGTAAGTGCTCAATACCTGGCAGATGCACCAATGTCTAAGAATGAGATTGTCAAGGAACTACTAGCACAAATATACACAGCTAATGAAGGTAGACACCAAACCACAACAAACCTGAATCAATTTAAAACACAATAAAAATACTTCTCTATACATTCATGGAAGAAAATTATAGGTATTTTACTATATCATTTCTTTAGAAATTATATCTTCTTGGAGTCAGAAGTCCTCAAACACACCTGTAATTTTGTACTACTGAGGCAGAGATAGTAGGATTATGATTTGACAGCCTGTCCTGTCAAAGTAATGAGAACTTCTTGTAAAACAAATGAATAAATTAATGGGTAAATAAACACAACTCTGTTCACAGTGTCATATGAGGTAGAAGACTGGAACATATTATAAGGGCATGCACAAATCCAAAGATGGATAAAATCCTACTTTTGAGAATTGGTTAATTTTGCAAGGTATGCAAAATCATGTGCATTACTGTTGTCAGAAAGGAAGGTGGGAGGAGATAACTAAAGAGAGGGTAAAATAGAGAGATACAAGAAGAAAGAAAAGAGAGAAGGGAGGAAAGAAAGAGGCACAATCCATACAGAGAAGAGAAAGAAGTGAGGATGGGAAGGAGAGACAGAGGTGGAATAGGGAAGAAAATAGAGTAGGGATGGAGAGGAGGAAAGGGGTCAGGAGGAAAAGGAAAAGGCAAGACTACTTCTCACCTCCCAAGATTCCTCTGAAATGAAAAATTTAAAAAGTCAAAATTAAAAACTCAGCATTCAACTTTCTGGTACAGTATAGCCAGCAATGGCATCTCAACAAAGGAGTGGTTCCAAACACCCACAGAAGCACCGATGCTATCTGACACACAGCACATACTGTTTGAGAAATCTCCTCTTCCATGCTGAAAATGAGAAGACAAAGCAGCAATAAGGACCAGCGGGACAGCTGTGTGCATGACTGGATATTTTCCATGCACACCAGCATTGTAAACAACAAAAAAACCCTTATTATCACCACTCCAATATATTATTATACTTTGGATCACACAATCACAACCCATTTTCTGTACAAGTTTCCAGTCAGAAGCACTACACTTTAGATGCTACTTTCAATCAAAAGCATTATACCAGACATGAAGTATGTCACACCTTGGTTTTCTAGATAGCCCCATCACATGCCAGAGTGATGAGGAGATGAGAGAAATTTGCAAACCATGTATTGATAAGCTCACTGAATATTTGCTGTGCAAAGTCCCTCTATTAGGAGCTTTATCTATTTAGTGGATTTTTGTTCCTGATTTTGGACCAACCCTAAATATTACAAATCTTCAAACATTTTCAAGTCCAAAAACAGGAAATAAGAAATAATAATTAACAAGTGTAAAATGCCACACAGCTCCTGCTAGCTTTACTTAAGTTTCACTCTTTTATTTTCCCCATGCCCCTCTTGGAATCTAGCAAGCTACATTTATTATAGAGTTACAAGACTTGCCTAGGTGATAGGTGTATGCAGTGGTGTGCATAAGTGTGTGTGTGAGTGTGTGTGTGTGTGTGTGTGTGTGTGTGTGTGTGTGCATGTTATTAGCAAGGCCTGAAACCAGGTGCGTCTGATTCTCTGTACTTACTTTTCCTTAAGGCTGTTGCTTCCAGCCTGGGCATTGTAGATATTTAGGGGAAAATCTAATTTAGTACACATATGGTTCACTCCCAGAAAAGCATATTCTAAGTGATAAATAAATAGCTTGTGTCTAGGTAATGTCATGCATTTCATGTAGGTGTTATGATAAATAAAACAGAAATTCACCTAAAATGTCTAAATTAAAGCATTTTTGTTTCACTCAGTATGCAGCATCAGTAGAACTACCAAAAATGACAGTACCATAGAAATTAACATTTAAAATTAGTTTCTCCAAAGAGGGGAACCTACTAAACCATATGTAAATGGATATAAACTTTTAAATATTTAACCTATTTAAATATTAAGTAAACAGAATGACTTCATTTAAGAAATAATAACCCAAATATGATCACATTCTGGCTTGTGAAAATATTATTGGGCATTTGTGTAAGTGTTGGAATTGAGCCCAAGAAGTAACATTTGAAGCTGTCAATCCATGGCAGTCAACACAGACACCATTAATGGATGGATTCTCTTGTCAGTCCTTATAGTTATGGTGACATAGAGATACTGAGGGGTAGAGGGGTAGCAATGCTATTAGCATTCCTATTAAACATAGTAACTGAATTAATCTTTAAGAATAGAGGGCACACCTCTTTTAAACTAACATAGCACTTACCTTACATTGACCGCCTATTTCTACTTCCCTGATTACCTTTTGAGTAACATTGAGAAGTTGAGACTATAAAATGTCATTTTGGGGGACCTGCTCTCAGTGGTACATGGCAAACCAGATACGGGAGGAATGTTTTGATTTTTATAACCATGATGTTTTATAGCAAATGAGCATTTTCACAATATATGTCATTTCCCAGTGACATAAAAATAACATGTGAATTAACTGAAATAGTTAATCTTAACAGACCTTGTAACTTAGCATTGAAATGATGACTCTAGGCACTGGGGAGAAACAGAAACAATAATTTTTGTCATTTATTTCAATAATTATTTTGATTTTCTTCTTTGACCTCTCTCAGGCAGATAATGAAGTTAGTGATTTGGGGTCTAGGCATATATTTCTGCCTGTCACACTTTAAATGGATAAAATAACTTTGTATCAGATTTTGTGGGATTACTGAAATAAAGCATATTTTCTGTGCCAGCCTGAAAATTGTCAATAATAAACACCTTGTTAATATGAGCACAATCTTCTTGGGGATCTGTTGTAAGAAGGGACTTTGAGAACCCATCCCACGTGAAGGGATGCACTCTCTGCCTGGACACAAGGCGGAGGGTCTAGGCCAGGCCCAAGATGATGTGGTGGACTTTGGGGAGCCCCCATCGAAGGCCTTACCCTGCCTGGGGAGTGGAGGGTGGATGGGATGGGGGGCAGATGGGTGGGGGGGGGAGAGGGAGAAGGGATTCTCATGTGAAACAAGCTTGTTCCTAATTTGAACTAATAAAAAAATTACAAAAAATAAACAGAAAAATAAAACAAAAACAAAAAATACAAAAAAAAACTTCTTGGGTATAATGGGAAGTCAGTATGAGCATGATCTGCTTGGGATGATGGGAAGTTACTATGAGCATGGTCTTCTTGGGAATGAGGGAATATCATTATCAGTATGGTCTGCTTAGGGATGATGGGCACTTAGTTGAAAATCACAGGCAACCTTAGCCATATTATTACTCAGCAAAGCTTTATGTAGACTCCCATGTGTCCTTTCTCCTTTAAACTAATTTCCTCCTTACCTGGTCCACCTGTATAGTGAAATCAAGATTAGAGGACAATTAACAATCTCATGTAATGAGAATGATGACTGACTTATATGCCATCCTATAGCCTTCACCCAGCAACTGGTGGAAGTTGACGAAGACAGCCACAGCTAAACACTGAACTGAACTGGAATCCAGTTGCAGAGAAGGAGGAGTGATGAGCAAAGAGGTCAAGATCAGTCTGGTGAAACCCACAGAAACAGCTGACCTGAACAAGAGGGAGCTCTTGGTTCCCAGACTGATAGCTGGGAAACCAGCGTGGGACTGATCCAGACCCCATGAACATGGGTGTTAATCAGGAGACCTGGGAAATCTATGGGCCCTTTGTAGTACATCAGTACTTATCCCTAGCATAGGAATAGACTTTGGGAGCCCATTCCACATAGAGGGATACTCCCTGAGCCTAGACACAAGGGGGTGGGCCTAGGCCCTATCCCAAAGGACATGACAGACTCTGAAGACCTCCTTTGGAAGGCCCCACCCTCCCTGGGGAGCAGAAAGGGTATGGAATAGGTAGGGTGTTATTTGTGGGGAGCAGGGGAGCAGGGGAGCAGGGGAGGCAGAAGGAACTGGGATTGAAGTGTAAAATAATCTTGTTTCTAATTTAAATAAAAATGGGGAGAAAGAAAAAAATAGTCCCATGTGGAAATTCTGATTGTTTGATTAAAATGAATTGTCCATAAATATTACTGGAAGAAGAGATTGGACAGGATATTTCTCTAGTAGGGAACCTAGATTTAGAAACAAGAGTTTATAGTAGCTTATCAATTGGTTTATCGTGTAGTATTAGATGCTATATATCTTACATGAACTGCTACACCAGATGCTTATGAGGGTCATGCTCTGAATGTCTACATGTCCACTAAAGTACGCTTCCCAGCATTGCTATGCTGAGGATCTTATTCAACAAAAAACTTGTGTAACTGTAGACCTTTGCTGCCCTTCATTTTCCAATCTTCTCTCTGTTAGATGAAATCAACTTCTACATTATCTAAATTTAATCCTACATTTAATATATTTTTAGAACTGCTTTTATCTGAAGTCATAATTTCCATTTCTTAGTACATCACTTTAAAAAACACACATGAAGGCTTCTTTTTAAGTGTGAATGATTGATAGTTAGATAATGAAGTCTCTTCACTATTTATCATACATGTAACACCCATTTCAGGTGAGAGCACTTAAACTTGTACAACGACTTTAGGAAAACATTCTTATGTTTGGTCCATACCTGTTGGATTTTAATTCTTACAAAGAAAACATCTCACATACAATGCACAGAAATTTCCAGAAGACATAAACATTGTGTTCAGAGTCATCTCATACTTTAGAGACGGCTATCAAATGCCATACAGTTCATGTAGTTCCTGAAAGTTAAGAGAGTTGTATGAAATAGAGTTTATTTTGTGTTCTTTTCTGTGGGAAGTTGAAATGAGTGTTTGGAGGAGAACTAAGCCAACCATTAAAGGACCCATTTTATGTAGATGACAGCTTACTTTTGAATCTTCATCATTCAGTTTGAAAGATGTTAGAAGTTATTTATATAATTCTTGAAACAAAATGTACTACTGCTTTCAAAGTACTTGGCATTAATCACTTGCCAGATCCCTAAATAAAGATCATAAAACACTATTTGTCCTCAGACCCAGTCTTTGTCTATTGATTATTGTAATAGTTGGGTCACATGCACTCTCACCAGCATCTTGGACAGAGAAAAGGAAGAAAGAATATGTATGTTGTGGTTTTAGAACCTTTGGAACAAGAGCTGGGTTAAGATTAGATGGTTGTGACTTTTAATGTTGGATATTAGACCCAGCTAAGCAAGGAATTCACAGTGGATACAATAGGGCTACGGTGATAGCTCAATAGGTAAAAGCACTATCTGTGAAAACAAGAGGAACTGAGTTAAAATCCCCAGTAGGCATGTAAAAGCTGTTAATAGCAGTATATGCCTACACCCTCCAGTATTGGTGTCAGGGGGGACAAGCAAATTCAAGATTCTCACTGTCACCTGGCCTTGGCAAAACGGTGAGTTTTAGGTTCAGTAAGAATATCTGCCTCAAGAAAATGAGGGGATTGGTAAAGTAAGACACTTAATGTCCTTCTCTGGCCTCCATATGTCTGCACATCAGTACATGAGCCTGCATATACACAAATGCTTATCTACCATACACACACACACACACACACACACACACACACACACACACAGCAAATATTCAATAAACTTAGTAACTCTGGTAGCTTTATATTTATAAAATTCTGAGACAAACAATAAAATTCTCTGTAGATTCTTCTTTCTGTGTAAAAATACCCTAATATAGTAAAGGTGTGTTAATGGTACAGTAAGCTGTGGAGTATGTGTGGTTTTGGTTCCCAGTTAAAAATAGTAACTTTAACATCAGGCAATTATCATGACTGAGATATATACTTTTTTTTTCTTTTTTATTTTAAGCCACTTACTTGCAAGACCATATTTCTTAATTTAAGGATTGAAACTACTATACATATTTGAATATGTTAATCAAGGATTTTTATTGTTCAAAGTATTTAAAGTTATAATCTGTATAACAGAACTAATTTAGAAAATATAGCAACTATCTCAGAAAAAAATATTAAAGAAAATAGAATCAGTTATAGATAATTCCAGGAATTTTATCAGTGCTGAGCTGCTAGAAATTGCTCTAGTCTATTTAATTGCTCAAACAAAGATACTGGAGGGGAGGATATCAAGCTACAACCAATTATTTCTCACAAACATAGAAGCTGAAGGGTTCAAAATGAAGATGGTGGCAGATTGGATGTCTGGTGAGGTTCATACTGCTGCTGCTTTTTCTTTCTTTTCTTCTTTCTTCTTTCTCCTCCTTCTCCTCCTCTTCCTCCTTCTTCTACTTCTTCCTCCTAAAAATTCCTGTATGAGATTCTTCTCTCTGAGCATAGTTTCCCCTCCCACCTACCTTCACCCCCAAATCCACTCCCCCTCTGTTTCCCTTCAGAAAAGAGCAGGCCTCCAAAAGACAACAACCAAACAGGACAAAACAAGTTATAATAAGACGAGGCAAAATCCCTGATATCATGCCTGGACATGGCAACCCAATAGGAGGAAAAGAGTCCCAAGAGCAGACAAAAGAGTCAGAGACACACTTGCTCCCACTATTGGGATTCCCACAAAAGCACCATAATATACACTAAAAGAGTCTTGCTTCTTGGTTCATTCTCTCCATAGAAGAGACTCAATAATGCTTACTAGGGTCTCTGTTACAATACCAAACTCAAGACTGGATGTGCTTATCTCCTAAAACTATTACATTAATGACTAGGATTTTAAACTATGAATTGGGGGGAATGCATTTAGTCCATAAAGAGAGGAAATTCAGGGGACTAGAAAGATGGCTTAGCAGTGAAGAGTCCATAGTCCTTCTAAAGGAGCTAAGTTCAGTTCCAACATCTGCACTGGGTGACTGACTCATAACAGACTAACCCCATCTCTGGAGAATCTGACACCTTCTTCTCACTTCTGTGAATACCTGCACTCTTGCAAAAACTGTTATACATACAGCCTATTTATGAATTTAAAAACAAAAGTAAATCTTTAAGAAGAGAAAGCTTTTCAACATAGTTTTCAGCATACAGAATTAATTAATTTATATAAGAACTCACTAAATAGCACAAGTATATCTAACTTTTTGTTTTCCTACCTCAGTCTAACAAGTCCTTGATTACAAGTGTGTACTCCTGTAATGGTCAGATTTAATTGCCAACTTTAGACAACTAGCAATCACCTTAAGAAAGGGAGTCTCCATGAGTAATTGTCCACACCAGGTTGGCCTGTGGTCTTGTCTTTGGAAGATAGTTTTGTATGGTAATTGACACAGCCCACTGTGGGAGGCACCATTCTCTAGACTTATCTATGAAATGCATGAATGAAGAAACCTACTTGAGAAAGATCATATCCAAAATAAAGGCTAGGATGAAACAAATGCATCCGTGCTTTCTACTTTCATGGTTACATAGGGAGGGCCTGTATAAGGAGAAACATGTTGTGGCCTTCTACTTATCAGAAGCTGAGACTGTAAAGGACTACAAATATTTCTATATATGATTAGGTTAAAAAATCTTTTATTTCACAAAGGCATTGATACTAGTCTCTATTATAAAAATCCAGTGCATCTACCTTGTATACTTCTATACAAAAGTGCCAGAAAGCCGGGCGGTGGTGGCACACACCTTTAATCCCAGCACTTGGGAGGCAGAGGCAGGTGGATCTCTGTGAGTTCTAGACCAGCCTGGTCTACAAGAGCTATTTCCAGGACAGCCTCCAAAGCCACAGAGAAACCCTGTCTCGAAAAAACAAAAAACAAAAAACAAAAAAAATGCCAGAAAGTGATCGACTTCTCAGCTTAAGTTACAATAAAAACAAAATAAAAGAAATCCAAAAGCTTTTACAGACAATTAAAAAAGCATCCCTCTACCTAATTACTTGGGTTGTAAAAATCCCAGTGGAAGAGAGAGGGGTCAGCATTTAATACTTTTAGTGGTCATTATTGCTCTTTAAAAAATTAATATCAATGAATTTCAGATAGTTCCCTCTAGGGGAAGCTTTCCATGGGATGATTCTAGAAAGAAAATGGGAACCGAGTAAGGAGAGTGCCGGTCCACGAGCAAGGGAATGTGGAGGGAAATTTTGCTCGCCCCTCATACCCATTTGTTCAGATTCTATTGATGTGATTCATTTCAAACATTTGTGATGAAACTCAGACACCATAGCAAGTTAAGGCCAGAAAAATATCAGTGCACATATGAGTTGGAAGAATAATTCCAATTTAGAAGATGCTTCTTCATGTTGTACTAAGAGCCTACTCTGACATATTTCTGTGCCCTTGGAATTTTGCTGCAAATAAAACATACAGTATCTCCATTCTCAGAACTTCTATTTTATTCTTTTCCGGAGAACCCCAAAAGCTCAAGGTAAGCCTCCAGATGCATCTTTCTTAATTTGGCAAAAAAAGATTCAGAAATAAATGAGCCTTAAAATACCAAGTACCTTGATTGTACTACACAATTTAACAAACCAGTATTTATTAAGAATTGCTTGACACTCAAAATGCTGAGCTGCATAAGACAGTGACCCACTCCTGTGAATGATGAACAAGAAACTGCAATTAAAGAATGCATGTATTAAGGACAGTAATAAGGAAACTTCGCTAGGTGCTCAGCCAAGATTGGGCACACTGAGAACATTTGCTGTCTTCTTTTCAGTATTTCTTTCCCCTTTAGCATGCATTGTTCCCTTGCTACTCTGTATTTCATGTCACTGCCAGAGTCTCTGTTAGAGTTAAGTCGCTTAAGCAGGAATACTGGGAGCACCTGTTGTATTTCATTGTTTTGCCCTCAACCAGTAGAACTGCTTCTCTAGTAAAAAGGTACTCAATATGTAATATTTGCGAAATATGGAGGCATGCTGGCTTGGGGAGAACATCTTGATGAATTTCAATTTTGCTCTGTCAACACTGAAGAGTTGGGTCTGAGGATGTTTTTTTTTTGGGGGGGTCAAATATCTGAATGGGCAGGATCTATTACAGAAGCTGGGCAGGATCAGAGCTTACCTGAAATTTGTGGCCATTAAGCACTGAAAATACTGTTGGCAACTGAGCCATCACTTTAAATGTTTGTTGAACTTGACCTGAAGAAGAAAACAAAGGAATAAAAGAACTGTTTCCATCAACTCACAAGACAATCACACTTTGCATGGAGATGCAGAGAGCTGGTTCAGAACACACGGATCATAAAAAGAGTTAGCCCACAGAACAAAGTGTTTCTGTGTTTTTCCAAAGTGCCTGAAAACCCTGGAGAGCAGCTGGAACACTGGGAGATTCTGGCTCAGTCTGTAACAGAATTGGGTTAAGAGAACTATATAAGGCTCGGGAAAAATGGAATCAAAGAAATTAGAAATAAAAGGGACTGTTAGATCATATTGTCCATCCCCTGCCAAGGCAAATTGTTGCTGACAGTATATTACAGCTTTATTCTTTGCAGTAGATTTTTTACTGACTTCCCAGGAGAGGTTTCTGATCTGTCCAGAATAATGAATGGGATGGGTATTTTTTTTCCCCCTCTTGGCATCTAACTACTAGAAAGCACAGTTTTTTTTTTTTTGTTTTTTTTTTTCTGACAACACTAGTGTTGGGGAAGAGATTGAAATCCAGAATCAACTTCTATTAGCTTTGTGTATTAGTAGATTAAAAAAAAATAGGTACAGTCTGTTGAGAAGGGAAGCTTATGAGATTTCTTTCCATATTATTGAGCACATTATTTTTTATAAGATGTAACATCATAAACTGAATTGCTATATTTAAGAGAATATCAACAAATTTTAAAAATTAAAACCTGAAAAATGTAAATAAAGTTCCTACCAATTCTTGGCCATTTGGCTAAGGTCAGGTGTAATAAAACTCCACATAGAATTAATCCAATTATTTTTATTTTATTAAAGCTTGTATATAAAATGCCATCAAAACCACAGTTCAGCACAGTTCCTTAAGATATTTTTTTTTATCCACTCAATTGATGTTTGAACCACTGCTGAAGGACATGTGACTTTTGAATGAGTCAGAGAGACTAGAAAGCTAAAGACTGCTCAGGAAGAGTATAAAACCCTGAACACAGGAATTCTGCCCCTCTTTGCTATTGTCTGTTTCATCAAATTCTGATGAGAAGGATTCTGTGAATGCAAAATATTAGAAAGTAAATGTGTTATAGTTATTTATCATAATCACTTATAATTTTTTTTAATTTGAGCACTTGAACTCAAATCAGAAAATCATTTACATTATTTTCACTATGTCCAAGTCTAATTTTTAAAATATGACACATATCTTCATTCTGGTTCTGGAGTTGCACAACCGAGTACAAAAACAAAAGATGGATAGAAATTCAAATTTTAAAAGCAACACTTCTCTTGTCACTCATAATCTAGTGTATTATTAACTCTGATTGGTTTTGTCGGATTTATTATTATATTGACTGTCAGATTTTGTCTCTGGCTCTCCAAATGATAGTTGAAATATTTTAACGATATGTATAATGTGGCTTTTCTCATATTTCTATACATTTGATCAATTATTTCTTGCTTTATTGGATCTACCATACTATTTGTCGTAAAACCGGTAAAGTTTCAAACAAATGTAAACTTCGACCAGAAACAGGAAGGTTGCTAAAACACTTGAAGAAATGGGGATATATGGAAGGATTAATTAGTAGTTTCAGGCCCAGCAAAAGTTATAGTGCTGTTTACTATGAGATAATAGATATTCTTTCAAGTAGTTGACAGTTCCCCTCTCATTCATTTGTTGCCACAACCTGAATGAGGAGACACAGCCATCATCCCCATTTTGATGCTTAAAAATAAAAGACAGTGAGATGAGAAATTTTATGTGGAACAGAGCTCCAAAGAAATAGAAACAGAAAGTCAACCCAGCATGCACCTAATTGACAATACATGTATAATGTTATAATATATGTGTACTGAACTCTGCTTCCTTTCTCCTAGCTCAGAAACTTTGAACCCATTTTGTAATCTCTCAAAATTTTGTAAATTTCTTAATTTTTAAGTGTGAGCAACCAATTAAAAATACCCTAAAACTCACACCCATGGGGGGCCTGCCACTTTCTGAACAGAAACAGAGAAGGAGTGGATTCAGGGTGCGGGTGGGGGAAGTAAATAGGAAAGGAGAGAGGGGAAACCAAGGTTAAAATGTGAAATAAATGTATAAATTGGATTTAAAATACACTGTAAAACACAGAAAAGGGAACAGGAAACATCTCCAGGCTAAAATTGACCATAGCTCTTAGTTTGTGGTCCCAGGTTTATGCTTATATCTGTGATAAAGATTTGCAAATTTCTGGAAGCTTCCTACTCAGGCTGAGTTTAATTTGCCACTCCTGATACCCCTTCATGAATTAGATCCCATCTTCCCGGAATGTGTGCAGAATATTCATTGGTCAAAGAGAAATTTCTGCAGAGCACCTAAGAACCTTCTAGAAATCTCAGGAAAGAGAAAACAAGACAATTCAGACATGTCACAAGGCTTCTGTGTAGACCCACTCTGGACATCTCCCTTTATCAGGTCACATCCTGGTGCTATTACCTTTTTGTTTCAGAGTGGATTACACCACTGTAAATTAAAGAATATTTGAAATAGACCCTTGAAAGTGATAGCACATGAGGCCATACTTTCACTGTTAAGAAATCAGTGACTTAATAGGATAGAAGTGGGTGATGTCTTTCTTGTCACTGTTACTGTTATCCTTTTAAATATCTCTCGAAGCTTATGCCTTGCAGTTTATTTTAATAATGAATTATTTTTCCAATCAATTAAGCATACAACCTTATAAAAATGATACTTCATGACCTAAAATTGTTAGTGGATCTTTCAAATGAGTATTATAAGGAGAAGAGAAGAAAAGGGTGGGGAAGAAAAGAGTGGAGGTGGGAGAGAAGGAACAAGAATTACCCGTGAAAATAACTAATTTGAATCAATTATTTAACCTTTATACATGGTTCTTAATGGACAAACAGAATTTGTAAAATTTATGGAACTGTAGAAAAGGAGAGCTATGTTCTAAATCTAGCACACCCAACATAAAAATTCCACTGGATTAACTATATGTTAAGTAAAGTGATTCCATGAAGTGTCCTGCCAAATTAAAAACTAAAAGGTCACAATGGATGAAGTTGAGCTTGATAGAAACTGGTAATATTTATTAATTTCCACTCAAATTATGTTTTATTTTTCTTCTCATTCAGGAGATAGTAAATCCAAAAGGAAGATAGATTAACAAAAGACAAATAAAAACTTTAAAGCAATCTGTAGAAAAAAAACAAAACCACTGGGTTTGGGTGACACACACCTTTAACCCCAGCACTTGGAAGGCAGAGGCAGGCAGATCTCTGTGAGTCTGAGGCCAACCTGTTCTCCAGAGCGAGTGCCAGGAGAGGCTCCAAAGCTGCACAGAGAAACCTGTCTCAAAAAAAAAAATGAGGCATTTTTTCTTCTTTGAGATTTTCTATCATCAGGTAAAAAGACACCTTTCCCTGTTTTGGAAGTAACAAGCATGGCTATTTTAATGTGGTTTTCTCCAAGCATAGGTATATCTTAAAACACTGTGGAAATGTACAGTTGTTGAATGAGTTTGAATTCCACTTAGAAAAACTGAAATGAACTTAAGTAGAGATTAATAACTTCTGTGATATTTCTTGGCTTCCTTTGTGCATGTAGTTTTGAATTTCATTTTTTAATTTCATAGGAGATAGTAGAATATACGATCAAATTTTTCTCCAGTAATTCATTGTAGTTGGATGCTTCTCCAGACTGCCAGGTCCCAAATAAAAACACAGAGGCTTATATTAATTATAAATGCTCAGACAATAGCTCATGCTTGTTACTATCTCTTACACTCAACTTAACCCATATTTCTATTTATGCTTTGTCATGTGGCTTGGTACCTTTTTTCAGTATGGCATACCCATTTTGCTCTCTCTGCATCTGCTGGCATCTTTCCTGACTCCACCCTCCTTCTTCCCATCATTCTCAGTTTGGCTTTCCTACCTAAATTCCTGCCTGGCTACTGTCCTATCAGATCTTAATAACCTATATGAGAGTAATATATATTCGTAGTGTACAGGAGAATTATTCCCCAGCAATTCATAGATGCATTTAAGATTGTTCAAAATCTAGGTTCACCAATTTTAAAATCTTGCTTTCATAATACAAAGCTTATCATTCAATTTTAGCTACATGGAAGAGAATAGGTGAAAAATATTTTAAAGGAAATATTTAGTGGTATGTAATGTGGTCCCGCTACTATACTCACTTTCTTAACAAGGACTGAATTCAGTTTACCTCTAAATTCCATCCTACCACTATGTCTCCAATTACAATGATTGCTATTTTATGAATCTATGAACAATTCAACAAGTAAATGGGAAACAAGACAGAGATATAGCAAGAGAGACAGAGATTCCCTTGTGCTTCTGATCATAGTGCTCACCTGGGTGTATCATGATTCACATTGAGCTTTTTTGTGAAAAGCACCAAATAGAGCTGCAGCTGCAAGAGAATGCTGCATCCTCTTGAAGTCTGTCTCAAGTTTTATATGTTTGAAATAATGTTAAAATAAATTATTGTAAAGCAATGTTTACTATCTACCACATGCAGTGCTCAGAGGTTGTTGAAAGAGGATTGCTGTAAGTTAGAGGCCACCCAAGGCTCTACAGTTGGGCCAGTCTGGATTACAGCATTAGAAATTGTCTAAGAATTGTAAGAAAAAATATTTTAAAAACTTGAATTATGCCTGCAAAGCATTTGGCTCAAATGACTTAACATAGTAGGTGTTAAATATCTTTCATTTCCCTCGTTTAACAGCCTGAGATATATGTAACTTGCTGAATGTATAGGAAGTTTTTTTTTTAATACAACACATAATGGAGATTATCACAAATACACTGAGAATCTTAAGAGATCATAAATGCCTAGACTTAGAGATGCAATGCTCTCTATTATAAAGTTAGCCTCAAGGGCAAAATTGAAGTCTTGCAAAACCACATGCCCAGTAACTGCTTATTAAATGAAGCATTCACCATCTCTTATTACAAAAAGATAAAGAGAAGTACAAATTAACTTATCCCGTGTTGTCGTATGAAAAGATGTTTGATTATTCACAAATAAGCTCCAGACTTCCTTGTCATAGAACGCTGATTCTCAGAGAGTAAATGTCTACATTTAAGTATAAAGTTCAGCTTGAAGCTTTTCTTCAGGAAAATGAAAAACGGGCATTGTAATTACTTTTTTCACTGGTCTGGTAGGTAACATATTGAATGGCACCCACAAGTGTTCTTCTACAGGAAAATTTATTTTCTATTAGCTATCCTCAAATGTTTTTGAATTAATGTCTACACTTTAATGAAAATGCATACCTCCCAAAGACGGCCTTTTGAGAAGAGGCTGGGTTTTCTTTCTGAGCAGTTTTACGGGATTCAGGTGCTCTGATGGAATAGAATTAAATCATTCTCATTTCTGGAATATTTTATCATATGATACCTAAGATATTTGGCTGTGATTACTTAAAAGGTGGCAGGGTTCTTTGATGCTGGAACTGATTGACAAACAGATTTAAGTCTCCAATAAAAATGATGACCATCAGACAAAAGACCTTGGCTCAATGCTAAAAAAGTTCTAGCAATTTCCTAGCTTGAGGTGATGCTTGCAAAGCATACTGACTAGAGCAGGGACAAGTTGCATTCCCTTCCTCGACCCTTAGCAGAAATGTCTAAGGTCTTCACTCCTACACCCACAAAGCTGACCACTATGGGAGCTCTCAACATAAACTCCTCTCATCCTTTCTCACCCTGGTTTAGTGTGAGTGCTGGTTGGGTCTTACTATTCTGTTCTTCATCAAGCTCATATTTGGGCTCAGAAAAAGAATATGGGAAGGAGGTTTCCCTAATGCCTAAATCAGCCATTTGTGACTACCAAGCTAAATGTTATCCAGATCCTTAGCAGAAATAATAAATATCATTCTAAGCAATTTGATTAAGTCCAAGCCCAGGAAGTAACCAAATTTCATTCTGTAGTAGTTTCCTATTACATAGGACTGTAACCCCAATGTAAAAGGGAGCATGACAGTGACTCAACAATCACAAAGGCGCTTCCTCCAGTTTTCTGCAGTAGGATCAGACCCTGTTGCTGAAAATTACAAATAACATTTCCTTAATGTGTTCACCTAAATAAAAATATATAAAGATAATTGAAAAAGCCATCACTTCAGAATGGAATCTGCATGGAGAAAGATGCAATTTCAGATTTGTATTAGTCATATCAATGAAAATAGAAATCCATAACGATTTTCAGTATATAATGTGTGACTTTCAAACTTGAGGATAAAGGAATGAGAAATAATATGTTTGGATATTACCACATTTCTGTAGTTAGAAATCTTTTGTGACTCCAAAATATAATGTGTAGCTTTTAATGGGCCTGCATGATCACAGTGGATCTATAGGAAATACATAGACAGTAAAATTTCAATGACCAGGACAAGGGACAAGTAAATGGTGAAATAATGAGTTAGGGCAAAATTATTCTTTTTGTTTTTACTAATTTATTTACTTTTGTTTTATTTACATTGGTATTTTGTCTATATGCATGTCTGTATGAGGGTGTCTGATCTGGAGTTACAGAGAGTTGTGAACTGCTATGTGGGTGCTAGGAATTGAGATTTGAACCAGAGACCTTTGGAAAAGCAGTCAGTGCTCTTAACTGCTGAGCCATCTCTCCAGCCCTGGCAAAATTATTCTTTATCCATGATTTATTTTACGTCTGTTTCATATAGCGAAAATGTACTTCTGAATCCTATTGTAAAAGACGCCAAAAGGTGTGCAGGATATCTCATCAAGTAGGTGGTTATCATTTGGGAAGGAAAAGGCCACAGTGCAAATTTTAAATTAGTATTAGAAAAAGCACCTACAATGGCTTTGATTATCCAGTCAGCTATGAATAGAATATTACACTTTGGCCTTTATCAGTGGGTTATTTTGTTACTGCATTAAATTATTCATAATGTATAGCAATAAACCTACAGCCTTTGATATTCCAGAGCGTCTTTTTGTCTTCTGAAGACAGAAACTTGAAGCACAAGCTGTTGATAAAAGAGAAAGGAACAAAATGGTCAGTTCACACCTCAGCAAACCTCCTAACCAGAGCCTAATAGCAATTTATTATGTATCTTTAAAATGCAATTACGGTACCTGAAATTTTTCAAAGAAATGCTTTGCTAAAATGAGACACACCATGCCTTGCCTGAGATTGTGTTTAACCTCATGAATAATAGCCCATAAACACACATTGTGCACATTCCAACTAGCCACCTAGTTGTCTCTCTCCATAGTGGAAAAGCATAGGACCGAACATACTGAGGAAAGTAACTCAGCACCTGTGTCACTCTGGTAGCCTTTAATGGCTCTTCTCCCTCTTTTGCATGAAGCAATCAGTAATTGGGTGGCTCTTCTTAAGGCTGCCCACGAATGGAATGGCAGGCAGGCACAATAGCTAAACAGCATGTGCTTTTATAAACAGCTCTGGCAAGCGGAAACCACTGGGTGATCTGAGGGCACTTGGCTTATGGATGGGATTACTGCTCATGAAATACCCACTCTTACCATAATTGTGTATTAAAAGAGGATGGCATACGCTAATAAAAGAGCCCGAATCAGATAAAGGGGCAATGGGGTCTGTAAATGGAGCTAAGAATGTGACAGGAAAGTGTTGTTCACCACCTCAGGGGGAGAGAACAAGGAAATGCTATACTGAGGACAATCTATGGAAGGTCTTTTAGCCTATTTGGGAGAATTTTGCTCTTTATTATACAGACAGCAGAAAATATCAAATCACTGTAGAAAACAGGGGAAACATCTAGATACTAATACATAGGAATTCTTTAAATGTCATGCTTTCTCATGTCTATAGATTGCCTGCCAAACAGCCCTTATGTTTTCTACTCCTGTAACGTTCATGTGTATAATTCTCTCCACCTGGAATTCTCTCTTTTCTCCCTCTGCACCCATTTGCCATAACCATTGCAGTCAACTCAAAGTTGACACATCAGTGAGTGTAAAGGTCAAATAATAAACTTAGTTAATGATATTTTAAGTTGCTTTACCACTGTAGATGGATGCAAACCTTGGTACCATTTGGACATCCGGAATCATTTCTTAGAATTGCTGCCCGCCAGGCAGCTGGTGCAGGGTGTGTTCTCTATCATAACTGTCACTCCTTTCATTACTTACATTGAGTAATGAACCTAGTTAACACTAAACAAGTTAAGGTTAATTGCTACTTTACATTCTCTACTGTGTGCCAGTAGTGAACCAGTCCTGCCAGTGTAGAAACAGCAGGGGAGTGTGAATTTTATATTAGTGGAGAAAGTATTTCAAAGTAACAAGTACTTTATTGGACCCAAGAAAGGAAACTGTCCACAAGTAGATGAAGCTGAGTTGTTCCATTATTGAGCCATTTGCCAAAGGACTGCTACTGCATGCCAGATTATGTGGCAGAAGACCAGAAAATAGCCAAATCTCTGAGAATGGATGGAGGAACTTTAAAAGCAACACAAAGTTCATTGGACTTGATCTGCTGCTGTGGGACTAAGATGAAGTCAGGTCACAAAGTTAAAATTGAATGCCATCTTTCTTTTTTTATAGCACGAACCATAATCTGTGTTCTTAAGAAGAAATCAGTGTGGCACATTTAATGAGGTGTAATAGTTTATAAGCTATGGGCTACGTGTGTAGCATTTTACATTTATAGTCTTCATTTTTCTGAATTTTTTTTTGCCTTCCAGATTAGGGATAATCACAACCAGATTGTAACAACTCATGAGGAGAGTCGTTTGCTTATTGCTTTTATATCATTCTTTGTTATTTTCTTAGTATCCTCCATAAAATAATAATTTCTTACACATCTGGACTCCAGTGGAGACCATTGTTTCCTGACTATACATTTTGCAAAAGGAGACAAGCAGTCCAAAGAGAAAAGATTAAAGGAGTTTTGCAAACGTCTAACCACTGAACTTGCCTCATTTTTAGTTGGCAGTGTGTCCAGGAGAAAGAACTGCAGCTTTGCAATGGACCTGAGGTCATGCAGAAACTGAACTACCAACAGAATGTGCAAACACCATAAGTAGGCAAACTCACCTGATCTTTGTAAACCCTTGGATACTAACTACAAAATTCAGACAACGATAGAGTTCACAGTAGCCACATAAAATTCCCTCTCTGCTATGAATTTCCATCCTTACTTCCTCTGCCCCTCTTGGTTCTCTGAACAAGAATACAGGGTACTAGTTGTGTTTTGCAGCCTTGGCATAACTGTCATGTATTCTGTAACAACCATTTTATATTTGCCCAGCCACATAAATTACCTTAAACTTTGGGTTATGTAATAGAGGTACAAGATTTACACTTTGGGATTACAATTCATAGCCTAGAATGTTGGGCAGGAATCTACATTTCCTCTCAGTGTGTGTGTTTGTGCATGTGTTAGTGTGTGTGTGTGTGCATGTTATAGTGTGTGTGTGCATGTGTTAGTATGTGTGTATGCATGTGTTAGTGTGTGTGTGTTGTGTGTGTGTGTGTGTGTGTGTGTGTGTGTGTGTGTGTGTGTGTGTGTGTGTGATATGTGTATGACTATACCCACATGCATGTGGAGGGTAGCAGTTGTTATCCCTTACTGCTCTAACCCTTGTCACCTGAGACAAGGTGTTTCACTGAACCTGTAGATCACTACTTGAATAGACCTGCTTTCCTGCAAACTCTGGATCCTGCCCACATTTCCCTTGTGCTTTTACATGGGTGATGAGGATCCAAACTTAGGTCCTTATACTTGTATAGTAAGCACTTTTCTCAATGCGCTATCTCCCTAGTCTGTATCTCTAAATAGCACCCCTGCCTCAGTGCCTCTGATCAGGTGACTCTGAAATGCTTTGGAGGTTGAATTCTGTGCTAGTTAATTTTGGCTCTCATGATCATCTACCATGATTTGAAGGTTATATGTGGGGTTGAAATCTATTTGGAGGGATAGGTGAAAGACTAACAATTCAGAAAACCATTAAAAGTGTCATTTGCCTAGTACTGTAAGGACGAGTTTCTTGAGGTTTGAGAAATCACAATTTTTAGTATCTTGTTTTCCCTTCAGAGTCCTACGGTACTTGGCCATAATTTTTTGAAGTTGCATGCTAAAATGTATTCACTTGATTCACACTAAAATTAATGGTTACGGCTTTGTCTTTAAATATTTAAGATAAAATCTGCTCAGACAAATCCGGATCTTATCCTTCATATAAATTCCAGCTACCACGGACTGTTATTATGTCTCCCAAACACCAGGGGAGTGCTGCAATATTTAATGTGGACACAGACATCTTAGATTACTCACTTGGACACAGGGATGAGGGTTAATAAAGGAAATGGTGCAATGATCATTTAAAGCAGTTTCTGTTTTCAAATTTCCACAGTAACATCATCATTAGATGCACCTTGGTACTAAACGCACACTCCTCTAGATACACTAGCTAAAAATATGAATAGACATTATGTTTAAAGTCCCTTGACTCAATCTCCATAAGTATTTGAGAAGCGTATAACCAAGAAAATAGCAGACTACTTACCTAATGCCTTGCTTCCAGCCAGGAAATATGCAAAGCAATTTACGCATGCATAGCAGTGCTTAAGGAAGGGACTATTTATATTTGACTGAAACAAAAAAAAAAAAGAAAATGAAAACAGAAACAAAAGAAGGAAATCAAACCAAAAGAAAGCCTGGAACTCCCAAAGCCAACTGACTTGCTGGTGGGGGGGGGCAGGGAGGGGGGTAGTAGCCCAAAGGTATTTTGACTCGAAGAGTCTGTATTATCTTTTTCATACTGGAATCTGGGGGGAAAGTAAGGAACTGTGTGTGCTGTGTCTGCCCCTAGCTTGGGGAATTTTTATATCATAGACGAGACCTCTAGTCCCCACCAAGAAACAATTTCAAACATCATGGGCTCCTGACACAAAGAGCGAAGGTGGTGTGCCCAATGTTCTGGGAAAGGTCTTTGCTCGCCAGATCCTCTTGTACCTTCCTAGCTAGCGTATAAAAAAGATCTCTCTTGATACCTGGGATTTCTCTGTCAGAACTCGACTCAGTAGCTAAACGCTTGTGTCTATTCAAATGTTCTTTCCCCTGGGAGGCGTAACACTTAAGACTGTCATCTGCCATTCAGATTTCCGTTTTGACCTGGGGATTACAAAAGAGGAAAGGAGGGCACCAACGCCTGACTGGGGAGAGAGCAGTTCCTAGAATAGAGCAGCTCACTGAGACTTCAACTCTCACCCAAGAATCCTAGTAGCCTAAAGCCGGCTTGGTGTTCTGCACCCTACGAGGTGAAATAAGTGAGAAGAATTTTCATTAGACCCAATCTTCCTGTCCCAGATTCAGAAACTAACCCCCCAAGAAGCCTGAAGCCTCACAGAGTCTGAGTTAAACTGTATATTTATTTCAGTGAATACATTCTACATTTATGTAACGCTATACTCCAAGGCAATGTTGTAGGGAACCTGGTCATTGTTTTGATTCCGTTAGGAATAATCACCTACAGAGAAAAGCAGCACCTGTAGGTTCCTATATGATACTTTGGCAATAGCACTTGGTGATCAGTGCATCAAAAGTGCATCTCCTGCACATCCTCCTCCTCCTCTCACAGATCTCAGAGTCAGAGTGCTGTTTGTCACTGTGAGGGAACCACGGGAAATTCTTATGGTGGTCACACTTTAGGGGAGAGAATTAGTGCAAAGGCGCTTACTCCTGGGGGGAACTGTGGGGGGCAGATTAGGAAACTGCCTGCATAACCTCTGGGGCTTCCTGCCTTGCTAAACTCTGACAAAACAGAGAGCTACCCACAAATGTTTCCAAGGAGGGAAATGCGGGAGTTGCGGGTGCCAAAGACTTTGGAAGGAAGAAAAGCAGGTTATTTGATGTTATCCGGCTTTTGGTGCCAATGTCTTAATCTGAGAGTGAATGTTAGCAATGATACTTAGTGAAAAGATTCTCTTTGAAAGCTCGGTTGGCATTTGCTTCACCAGACTGTGTGGAATTCACACAATACGGTGCACTTCTCCCAAAGAGAGTACCATCCACAGGAAGCACACACGGATGTCTATTTTCTTTTATTTGTAAATAAAACAGGCTTGAGTCAAAAGATGCTCTGATAACACAAAAAGTAAGAAGCAGTTGTTTGACATTTTCCATAGTTGCAATGATGCAATAAGCAAATTATGAAGGAGAGCTATTTGATAACTAAGACCCATGTCCATTAGGAAAAGAACTGTTAGGTACATCACTGTAGTTTGGGGTAGGCTTCATCAGTAATTGATTACTGATGCTAATGAAGATTATACCTGTTATAAAGGAGAAAAACTCAGAATGAAATATGCACATGTATGTCAGATATAAAACTTAAACATACTCTATTATCTCAACCATGAAACAAAATAAAACTAAGGAGGTTCTGTGTGTAACTGGCAATTTAAGGTGAGGCAATTCAAAACAATTTTTCTTTCTTTACAATTAAAAAAATGGTTACTCTAATTTTAGAAATTAAAGATGCATTTTCAAATGAACATGCAGGACCCATTAAATAATTTAGATTTATCTGTCAACGCAATCAAGTGTAATACATATTTTTAAATTATTTAAAGACAATTAATCTTATTTGTGCTGAAGTGAATGTAATTCTCAGAGTGGAGACTGATAAAAGGGCAGTTTAAGATTGAAAGCTACTTGGCAATTTCTGCCTGTCTGCACAAAACTGAAAACCAAGTGCATTTTATTTTGAATAGTATTAGTTGCAATAGGATTTGAGATATCTTTTCATGATATTAAATATTGCAGAAACAAGAAGCTGATTAAATATAGTCTAAAACCTACTTAAAAGAGAGGTGGGAATTTTTTTTAATTTATTTTATTTCGGTCTAGTTTTAACTCCTGGCTGTGAAATGTCTACCACATAACAGCCACTACCAAAATGGAGTTTCAAGTGAGTAACAGTGCAGTTCAGGACATGACAAGGTTTGTCACTGTCTTAGCTTGTTTAATTGAATTCTAGCTGTTTACATGTGACCTTTGTACATTTCCTCCTCAGGATTCAGTAATTCAGGCTATGGGTAGAGTGATCCTTTGGTACCCGAATAAGTCTTTTTCAGAGTGTGAGGAAAATGCACAAAGACCACACCATTAATCTAAGTCACCCAATAGCTTTCCAAATACAGATGGACCTTTATTAGCATTCCAGAAAAGAGCTAAGAGGAAAATAATGCATGCAACATGAAATCTCTTTTTTACTTATTCAAGAGTTTGATTGTCATTTCTGCTTCTTGATAGCTGAGTGACAGCTGCATTTGTGAGTCTTGATTTTGCTCACACCTCTTCTGTACTTTGGGTTTCAACTAAAACAGCATTTTCTCAGAGGGGGTAAAAAAAAAAGAAAAAGAAAAATCAGGTAATTAAAATGGAGTCTGCGTGTGCTGATCCTTGAAATGGGGGAGAGGAAAGAAGGAGAAATAGAGTAGAAAATGGTAGGATATTTAGGAAAAATAATTAAATTGCAGGTTTTCCTTGAAATTAAAATTTTTCTGCTTAAGCATCACCACTGAGATGTTCTGCTCACGTTTGCTCTTAAAAAGAGAAAATCAAAAGAAATTTAAATGAATCTTTAGAACAAAACTTAGAAATAAATTGTTCAATAACATAGGTAGTATAGGGTTCTGATTGCAACCACTCTTCGCCAAGGGCTTACCCAGGAAAAAGAAAGTAGAGAAAGGGATGCAGGACTTAAATAGAAATTAAAGAAAGGCTTGTGTCTTTGTTTGACACACACAGATTATACAATTCTTTGTTCATGTATGATTCACTACTGCATATTTATTATTATCTTATAGATGAATATATATGCTCTGAAGAAAATAGAAACATGCATAAAGAAGAAATGTCCCTAAATATAGAAAGGAAATATTAAAGCCTAACTTGTAGTCCAAAGCCTTAATTTTCTTCTAATGGCAAACGTGAGGCATGTGTGAGTTTTCCACTGGTAGTGGGCAAACTGCTATCTGTCCTACATACATGACCACCCACAATGATAATATTAACTTTTATTAGGACATTTGTGCTATGGGCAGAGCACTCTACAGACTTAGCCCCCTGACTTCTCGTTTAGTGCTGAGAACACTCAGAGACAGTTGGGTCTTATCTTAATGTTTACACAACACAACCAGTCAGAGCAAGCCCCGAGATATAAAGTCATATTTTATCCAACTTCCAGTCTCAGTCTCTTGATGAGTCACATGTTCCAGGGGCATTTAAGGGCAAAACCATAGGTTCCCATATTTCCCAAGTGGCTTTGTTATTTTGCTAGAGCTACAACTCCTGGGATTTCAGGAAGTTACCTGGACAGGTGGGGCTTACAGGTTGACTTTGGCTCTTACATGTGACTTTTATGTCTAAGGTTAGAAGCCTTGTATTAGTAAAGATTAAAAAGAAAAGTTGTATAATAACTTCATTTCATGTGTAGAAATTTTTCAAATAATAATGGTGGGAAAAATAATACTGGGATAATTTTGTGTTTGAACTCAAAGTTGAATACAAGCATATTTCTGTGTCATGTTACCTCCATTATCCTCAGCATAATGAATAATAATAATAATAATAATAATAATAATAATAATAATATTTTACAAAGAAATTTACCACTTCCACAGCTTTCTTCACTTTCATTTTCTTTCTCACATTAACTTTATAATATTGTTAAAATAACATTATACTTTATTTTGATAATATTCTGGAATATATGTACGTGAATATTTTCTATGAAACCCCAATTCTTGCTATCTTAAAATAAGGCTTTTAAAATGGATGGCATGCTGACATTCTTTCTATACAGTGAAGACACTAGTTTAAGATTCAAATACCTTCATTTCAGCCCCAGTGGGGCCTAAAACTAAGCATTGAACCTGTCTCTGCATTCACTGGTTTACTATGAACACAGGATAGAAGATAAATCCCTAATGACTTCTGATTCTCCACTTAAAGCCTCATCTACTATGCCACACCTGTCCTGACTGATGCTTCATATATACCAAAAATGCAGCAATGAATCCCCTTTCCCTTCTCATCGTCTCCGCCTTGCTTGGTTTTCTATAACTAAGAGAATGGCTGTTATGAATGGGGTTTTCTAAATCCGATTTTGTAATTGTTATCTGTGTCTCCTTAAATTTTATTTTAAAAACTTAAAATAATCTACCTTCATCCTGTCAATTTGCCTATGATTGCCAATTTGTCAATAAGGCCAAGTCTCCTCTCCTCCTAGTGACACACATATTTAAGCCTTTTAGTGGGAATAGGCTAAAGATCCATAAACTTGGAGTCTTCAAATGATTAATATACCTGTTAAAATTGCCTCTTGCCTGTGTTCCTTGCCAAAGAAATGATTAAACACATAATTTATATTTTTGTAATCTTTGAAAGTAATAGGAATCATAAAATAACAATTAAAAAAAAAGAAAACCTGAAATTCTGGTACTCTTTGGGGTATTATGATCTACATACTAATTAGGCAGTTTTCTAGAATTTAAAAAATATAATCATGCAGAAACTGATTTTTTTGAAGTGTCAAAAATCATCTTCTTTAACTGTAGTTGGTAAATACAATTTTAGAACTAAGTACAGGTTTCAAAGAAAAAAATCTCTTTCCAGTATTTTTCCCAGTTATAACACAGTAATTTTCATTTCCATTGATCCAATCTTCATAGCAATTTTAAGCTGTGAGTTGAAACAACAATGACAAAAAGCCCTTCTTTTTAAAGCTAATTTTCTATCTAAATTATTTCAGGGCTTCAACCTCCCAGTCACTCAATACTTAATTTCCACAGTAATTTCCACTGGCTTGAGAGGAGAGTTGGCCTTTTAGCTGCTTTGGTCTCCTTCCTTGCACTGACAGTGGAAAAGTTCCCGAGCAGAGGGATGAGGCAGGGCAACCTGAACCTTTGATGTTTTTCGTAGCTGTCCTCCCTGCTTTCTGATTCTGTTCCTGGACTCAAACTAGTCTAATTCACTTGCTCAAGTCACTTATCCTTTTTAACCTTGTTGTATTCTGTTTTTAAAATCTCAAGTATAGGTACAATAAAAATAAGTCAATATGACCAACCTTGACCCTCCTCCTGGACTTTCCAGCTTAAAGACCGAAGACACCATGTTCTAGTCGTCCTTGGCCTCACTCCTTTATTTCATTCCTACATTGAATCAATCATTCATAAAATCAGTCTTCAAATCCCAGATCTCTGTAAAATGTCTCTCCTTTCCTTGTGTAGCATTCCCACTGTTTCTTCAGAAATTCAAATACCTTTCACACCATGCTGTCTCTCATTTTTTTTATATTATTGTTGAAATGGAATTAGAATACAATGCATTAGTGACCACACATTTAATAGCTTAACATATAACAAAGTAATACAGTGTGGCAAATGTTTCTCCTGACCTACAAGATCAGCACCTGCACATTTTACTCACTAGAAATTTTTAAGAGTAACTCTTCAGCAAGCTACTCTGAAATTGGAAATGCATTGGACACTTCATTTATGCTACTCCAATTGATAGAATATTATTAGTGAGAAAGTCTCAGCTGATAGGAGGGTCTGAGTTTCGTAGAGGCAAGTGGCAAGAACACTGAAGTACTGCATCACTGAAGAGTGATGGAAGGGAGAATATGCTAGACCATAAAGTCTGCTGGCCTTTAGTCATTTCTGCAAACAGAAAATTATGAGAGACTATCTTGTAGAATATAGGGTGGCGATATATTTTAACTATTCACTGTTCTTAAAGAAATATTGATTTTCATAAAGTGCTATAACACCGTTGGTCACCTGGATAACAAAACCTAGATTTTCATATTTATATTGAAACTATGCACACACTTGAAAACAGAAATAAATGTAAACCTCTTAGCTGCACCCTAACTATCCCCTAGTGTTCAAGGTATGCCCGTATAAACTTGGTATGTTTGTATTTTTTGATGACATAGGCAAAGCTCAATAGAATTATTTGCAGAACTTTCAATGATGGCAAAATATAATGAGCCCAGGAAAGTACAGAAGACACCTCCCCTTAAGTATTAAATGATGCCATAGGTAATGGAAAGGACAGGCTTCAAAGGAAATCATGACCCATAGTATATCTATGGTTTAGTTGTTTATCCTTGTGGGGGGCACACATGCTGGCATGAACATTTTAATTCAGGAGATTGAACCCAAGTACCCTGCATGTGGTAGGCAAGTACTGGACCACTGACCTACGTGGCTATCCCCCATCTTTACCTGTGTGGACATCTGAAATTTTTCTTGTACCCCACTCAACCACACCTATCTAACAACCAAAAGCACCACTAACCTACTACTCAAGCAACACTCCTCATGTACCTATTGTTTCTCATCACCCAACTGATTAGGGATAAAGAATCATTTAACTGGGCCTGTCTTTTCAATGCATACCTTAAGCTTTAATTTCATAGGCATTAAATCGCTGGATTCCTCCCTCCTAAAGGCATGTTGGTAGTGCAGTAATAGCTCACTAGAGAGCAGACTTGCCTCAGCTGTTCCCACTTCGGCCAGGTGGTAGAAGGAGAAATAAATTTGCTTACCTGTGAAAACAGGTTGCCTATAAATCAAAAGGGGTCAAGTTATGTCCACCAGATGGTGGTTTTAAAATCTTAATGTGTAAGTTAAGGTATAATGGATTACTGGAGGTGAAATTTCAGTTAGGTTGAATCCTTTTGTGGCCTTCTGGGATCCAGGGGGAGCAAATGGTTACAGTTAGAATGAGCAAGCATGAAGTCAGATTTTCATCTTATGTGACCTAATTCCAAAAGATGTGATTCTTCCCATTAATTTTCAAAATCATGTCTAATTATCTATCAGTATGGCTTTACTGAGACTCAAATGTGCATGTGTGTGTGGGGGGGGGGTCGTTTCTGTTTAGTATATAGGGTTTGTTGTTGCTGCTGCTGCTGTTTGCATTAGTACTGGATTTAGGCACATAGTAGTTTTGTTCACAAAATTATTCTAATTTAACTATCTCCTCTCTTTCCTCCTCCCCTGATACTCCACTCCCTGTCCCTTGTTCTTATATATTTAGCTCCAAATAAATAATTTGAGGGGTTGTAAAACAGGAGGGAGCTAATCCTTTCTGGTTTGTCTTTTTGGGGGACAGCTCAATATTCTGAGTGTTCCTTAACTGTGTTTCTATCACTAGTATTAGCTTGGTGAACATATATGGATATGAATGTCTTTTTTATCATGAAAAAGATACTCATGAGAGAAGCTGAAACAATCCATGGGTGAAGAAGGATATGACCATTAGGGCATATAACAAATACATTCTGTCTATGACTATAGTGTCTATACAACACAAATGACCTTAGATGATTTTAAAGCCACAACCACACTGGAAATTATATCATCTTTCCTAACTTGACCTTTTTTGCTTTATGCTCCATCATGTACTTTTTCTCAACTTCTTTTTTGGAAACTTTTGAAAATTTATACAATGACAGCTATCTCTTACCTCCTATGCTGATGCTGATGTTTTCTCATTTTTGGCTCTGTGCTCTGTATCTTCAATTCCCAGGTTTAACATCTTGCTGCATAAGAGACCTCATAGATTTTCCTCTCTCTTAACTTTTGTTAGGAAGAGAAAGGGACAGTACAATATGTAAATTGCCCCAGGTATCTTCAGGTGTGTTCATTTTCCTCTAGACCTTAAAACTTATCTTTTCAAAAAATAGCGTGTCTGCAAGTCAGACTTGTAGAGAAAAAAAAATTAGTTAAAACTTTACCAACTCCTACATGAAAAGAAATGTCTATTTTAAAAGAACTAAGATTTTTGAAACACTTAAAATTATTAGATAGATACCATTACCCCTAATGGAAAAGAAAGAAATAATACACACTTCTAATTTCCTGTAATGAACTGACTTTAATGAGAACAATGGGAACGTGAATTGTGATTCTGGGTGTGACTTGTATTTTGACACTGTCTCCTGACTTGAAGACTCTTAGCCATGTGTTAGGTTTCAAAACTATTTTCTCAGTTGATACTTATGTAAAAAGCAGAGGTGAACTTTTATTTCCATTGAAATTATTATTTTTCCATTGGATGCTAATGTCTAAAGAACTCAGTGATGGTATTCTTATTTATGTATTTTACTGCCTTAAATTTATTTTTGGTTTTGAAAAAGTCTCATTATAAAGTGAAGGTTTCTGTCAAACCCACTAGGCTCTTTCCTTCCCTAGTGCTGTGCCTGCAGATGTAAGTTTGGCAATGGAGATGTAAGTAGCCATGGGCCAAAAGCCTAGACCTCTGAGATAGAAAAAAATATGCACCTGCTCATTTATCTGGTACTTTGATGAGCTTTCAGCATCCTGGAGCAAAGATAAGGACTGTGTCTCTCTGTAATAGTCCATTTGCAAATAAATGCATATACATTTCCTTAGGAAACTCCATGTTGCTTGCAAGGAAGGGAAATGCCTTCCTGTCTTATTTTATTCCACCAATGCTACTGAAAAACTGTCTTGAATAAACTTTTCACTGATCTCAATATATGGGGATTTACAGAATTATGGAACAAAACTGGACATAATTTCTCATTCAAAGGCTCAGATTTGTCTTAAAAACTAAAGAGAACACCAAGAATAAAGTTTATTTTTATTTATTATTTTAAAATAGTAATTGGAGGTACAAGTATTATATGTAACATTACCATTCAGTGGAGTATTAGAACAATTGTTAATGTAACAGATCTCACATTTTTCTGTATTAAAGTACAATGGCCATTTTTGATGTACATACCTATTCTACCAATGGCTTCCATGCCCTCAGCACTGAAAATGAACTAGTAAAGTTCATTGGCTAGTAAAGAAAAATCACCAGAGCTTGAAAGAGAAATCTAGTATTTTCCTCATATACTGATATTTCATTTTACAAGTGACTATTATTTTATTGTAAAATGAGAATAAATCATATCCAGTTCTCTGATGGGAATATAAAAGAGTATAATTAAAGAATTTGTTCAAGTTAACAAATGAAGAAAAGCATAGGTCACTCCCAAGTCTTTTGAGGCTGGTGAATCAAATTCTCGTGATTATTTCACTTGAACTTTTAATAATGTTACAATTGGGTATAATAATGAATGCAAAACCACATAAGTGATTTAGTGTTTGGTAAGCATAGTCTAAGAATTTACATGTAAGTGGTACCTAACTATCAAATAATTTTATTTACATATCAAATGGCTCTCATAGACAGGAACAATGATTATTTCTTTATTTTAGGTAAAGCTATAAGGCACACATTTATCACCTAGGAGCAATAAAGGTAGTTTTTACATCCAGTAATCTTCTAGGATCCCCCTGTAGAACCACTCTATTTCTACATTCACTCTAATCCAAAATTCAAGGCTTAGGTATGGGTAGTAAGAACACAGACTTAGAAAATATTGTGATGTTATGTTATTGGTCTCAAACTGATCATCGTTGTCTTAATTACTGCTTTCATACTGTAAAAAGAAACCATGAGTAAGGCAACTTTTAGAAGAAAAAATTTTATTTAATCCATGACCATCCTAGGAGGAAGAATGGCACCAGGTAGGCAAGCATGGCTTTGGAGCAACAGCTGAGAGGATATATCCTGACCTGCAGATAGGGGGAAGAATGAGAGCAAGACTGGGCAAAAATTGAGCTTTTGAAACCTCAAAACCCACTTGCAGTGACATACCTCTTCCAACAAGGCCGCCTAATCCTCCCTAAATATTCCAGCAGCTGGGAGCTACACATTCTAAAGTGGGGACCATTCTCATTCAAACCTCTGCAACCATGGATCTATGAATATTCATTGATTTAAATACATATTGAATTTACTGAACATCCTAGTCCAGTGCCCGTAAGCACCTATACTTGTGAACTCCCTTTTTGTCATATGCAAGATACTCGTTTTAATAAATGTAGTCTTCAGAAATAATTTCTAAATTCAATTGAACCTTCTAAGCAGCTCAGTTAGTGATCTACACTTTAACCACCTTTCCTTTTCTGTATGCTCTAGAGTTCTAGAAAGAATTGCTAGCCAGCAAGCAGAATTAGGCTATGCACTATATCTTTGAGATTTCCTTCTTCATGTGCAATAAGTGTAATAATATACTATCCCAGATCAACAACAAAGGGATAAATGCATATATTATAATAAGATAAGAGGGCCAATGAAAACGGACTTCTGGATGCAAGAACTTTTTCAAGATTTGTTAAGAGTGCTCGCCATTTATATTTTCTATGGATATTTGTGAATTCAAGCTTTGAGTCAAGTATGGAGATTGGCCTCAGTAAACATAACCCAAGCAGTTAAGCTCTTAATGATCCAGTGAGTTGGTAAGATGGGTAGGAAGCTGAAGGATTTGCAAACACATAGCCAATTTTCTTCACAAGTCATTTATTTTGTTCTGAACAACAGGGCAAAGAGAGACTATTTTGTAGTTTTGCAGTAACTGGGAAGTGAAACACCTCTAGAGATCTCTTGTTACAAACATTGTCCATAGATTCTTTATTAAGATGGTAGAATTTGAAGCTTTGTCCAAGCCCGATTTTAACTAAGGAGTTAAATTCAAACATAAGTGTATGACATGATCCCCTGTAGTCTTTCAAGGGAAGGTGAGCAAGTATCTGCCAAACTCTTCAAATATAAGACGTTTCCTTTATGTGGGGTGAAGACTACTACACTTATTTGTAGGTACCAAAACAAATATTTAGATTTTGGTGGAGGATTATGTAGGTTTAATAAAGTAGTGTTTACAGGTCCTCTTCCATTATCCATAATTTCACTGGCATGGAGTATTTAGACAGTTTCCCTCTTGTTGAATAGGTCTAAAGTCTAACATCAGTTAAGGAACAGTGAGAGCAGAAGAAATGGTCTTTCCCAGGGAAGCACACACCAGTTGGTTATCCAATACTAAGTGGTCAGCCTTGAAAACATACACACAAGAAACATTACACAGATCAAGCAGATTATATTTAGGAACATATGTGTACACATTTACATATGTGTATGTAGTAACAATATAAAAAGAGGCCATGAATTTTAAAGAGAGAAAAGGAGCATATTTGGGAGGGTTTGGGGGAATAAAAGGAAGAGAGAAATGTGATTACATTATAATCCCCCAAAATAAAAA
This sequence comes from Cricetulus griseus, assembly GCF_003668045.3. Taxonomy (NCBI): domain Eukaryota; kingdom Metazoa; phylum Chordata; class Mammalia; order Rodentia; family Cricetidae; genus Cricetulus; species Cricetulus griseus. The sequence continues at coordinate 37,174,451 of NW_023276807.1, forward strand.
AAAATACAAGCATAAAAAAGATTAAGAAGACTATTTCCCTAACGTTAAGCATTTTGTAACCACATGAAATTCTTTGTGTAGGGGCTAAGGGTTCGTAGGCTTTCAGTCTTCCACTTTAGCTTGTTTATTGGTGTTGACCTTGTTCACCTCATGTTTAGGCAGTCATGTTAATCAGATTTTACAGATGTAGCTTTTGAGATTCTTAGGAGACACAATCTCATAGAAAACTCCCTGAACCTCTGGCTCTTACAATCTTTCCACCCCATGTTCGGTTATGATCCCTGAGCCTTAGGTGCAGGAGCTATACTGTAAAGGTATGGAACAACTGTTAATGAAAAAAGAGGCCATGAATTTGAAAGAGAACAAGGAGAAAGTCTAGAGGGGATAAAACGAAGTGGGAATGCTTAATTATAATGATGTAATTATAATTTGTAAATCCCAAATATGAAATAAATAAATAAATTAATTAATAATAATAACAGTTATAAAGTCCAAGAGGCCATATCTGAAGTATGGGAATGAGAACTCTGGAATAGCATATATCTAAATCTTTAATTCATTCCAAGCCAGGCCCTGAGTATGGAATTGGTTGTTGTCTAAATTCTACCTGGCAAAGAACCATAGCCCTTTGTGTGTAGAAAATAAGTAACATGTGGAACAGTCATCAAGATTTTTTAAAAATGCTAAAAATGAAAGCAGATTTTTGGATCATATAGATATTAGAGTTAGCAGATAGTATGTAATAATTTATGTAAAGACGCTCAAATAATGGACAAGCTAGATGAAATGACAACAATATCAAACATAGGAAACCTACAATGTAAAACGATGTCATTTGAGTTCTTACAAACTTTATTGTAGTACAGTAGAGAGATTAGAAATGGGAAGAGGGAACACTGAAGTCTACAAAACACCCAATGGGTGTATGGTAAAGATTTTGCTGATGTTGTTGCTTTCACTACTACCTATTTCTATGACATAGAATGGTTATTCATTTATATTTCATAGCTCAGAACTTTCTTAAAGTACTTACTGTAAGCCAGGCAGTGGTGGCACTCGCCTTTAATCCCAGCACTCAGGAGGCAGAGGCAGTTGGATCTCTGTGAGTTCGAGACCAGCCTGGTCTACAAGAGCTAGTTCCAGGACAGCCTCCAAAGCCACAGAGAAACCCTGTCTCGAAAAAAAAAGTAGTTACTGTAACAATGTAAGACAACATTCAATCTGTTATTTATGTTCATAACCTCCCCCACATATAGCAAATAAACATGTTTCAACCAACTGCCCCCTTTATGTGCTTATAGTGTCATTATTCTAGAAGGCACCCAAGAGGGAAATTCTCCATTTAGAGATATTCACAAGCCTTTAAGGGAACATGAGTGCTTAATCAGGATGGAAACATTGCTAATCATGTCTTACGTCTTCATTTTCTCATGCTTGTGAAGATGAGCTGAACTGTGGAGGATATAATGAGCCACACAATTCATATCACTCTAGGAGATGAGGACTGTAAATCTCACTTTGAAAGACTTCCATGCAGTACCTAGCTCTCCTATTGATGATGGGTTTTGTACACATGCCTGGTCTTTGAGTTACTAAAAAATACCACTAGAAACTGCATACCCAGGAACAATGGAATCCCTGGTGAAGTGTTTCCTCCCAGAAGAATAGTAAAATGTCAAACAGACAAAAGTAGGAAAAATTATGTCTCCAGTCAGCTGCCTTGCCAATGCAACCTCAGAATGTTTCAGTTCTTTCTGTACAGCAGTCTGCTATCCATCAAATCATCTTAAAAATACCATTTTGATATAGAAAAAAGATCTGAATTATTCACTGATCTTTCCTCTCCAGCATAAATAATGAGAATACTAAAAAGAAATCTGCCCATTTTGAACACCTGTAAGTTAGGCACTTTACTTACATATCTATTATTTAATCCCATCCTTAGTCTCATTTTAGAGCTGAAAAATCATATTCATAAGCAGTGTGTAAAAATTTCCTTCAGAGTACTGAGGCATTTAGTAGAAAATATGGGTTTATACCCAATTTTTATGAGAAACCCAAATCCTCTTTCTTTTTTTTGCATAATGGTTGGCTGCTTTGACAATTATGGCACATAATTATAATGATAATGCCTTGTTTACCGACACCTTTCTATGAGTGCTAAAATGCTGTACAAAGCATGCAACTGATTTTTTTTCTCTATGCCCATGAGGTTAGTGTCTATAAGTTTTCACTCACAGGCAGCCAGATGCACATATTGTATTGAAATTAGACCTGTGTCTAAAGACTCTCATTGCAAAAAGGAGCAAATATGCAAAACAAATCAAATGGGAAGAACACAGCACCTCCAAACTAGATTGCCATGTAAACTTATTACTTACTTGATTCTAGTGCCTTTGTGCCTTAAGTGTATTATTCTTGTTAACCATAACTTTTATCCAGTGTATCATCTCCACAGCATATATGTTTTTGCAATTTCTATTTCCATTTCTTAAACAGCTGCCCACAGTAGCCCATATGCCTATGGAAGTAACACATTTGTTTTGTAGAAAATGCACTAAGAAACAAGGAGGGAAAGTTGGCTTCCCACTTGGATTCAAAAAGGCAAACTGTTATGTTTTTGTATCCACTTCATATTTATGTCCAACATTTTCCATCTCTGGAAAATGATTTCCCCTTCTTTTATTTGAACTTCATTCAACCACTCTCTTTGTATTGTTTTATGCATTGTTAAATTTCTTCCTAGTACTTGCTCTTCATTCTTGGTCAAAATGATTGGGGAAGAGCTGACAAAAGGTGGAGGAAACCACATCTACTGAAGATGAGAAAGCAAGCAATGTTTCTCTAACAGGTCTGGAAATTGGGCTTTCCACAAAGGATGGAGAGAATCGGATATTTACATAATTGTATTTGGTTCCCAAATTGTAGAATAGGGCATGCAACTTAGACCTGGAGAAACCAAGATATCTTGAAGGGTAGGGTAAGTGCAGTTTTCTAGGGATGAGGAAGAGCGTAGTTTAAAGGAAGAGAAGTGACATATTTAGAAGAGTGTATCATAAAGGAAAGACAAATGGTACATCTTTGTGTATTTCAGAGTAAGCTGGAAGAATTACCTATTTGTTAAATGACTTCAATAACTAGTAGTTTTGAAAATGCATAACAAATATTAGCAAAGGCACATGATTTTGTTGGGCCTTGTCAATAATCTACCATAATGATGAAGAGTAGCAAGCAAGGATGCCATAGATAAAATATTTCCTGTTTAGCAATTGTTTTTCTAAAAACCATCTACAACAATGACTTCTAAATTTGCCTATGTGGGACACATCTAGAACACTTCAAGGGAAGTGATTGAAAGAAGGGTCCCACCCATTTCATTCCAACCTCTTTCATTAGAACAGGCTAATTATACTCCCCCAGCTAAGATCCCATCCTATGTCACTATCCATTGACATTCATGCATATAGTATCTTTTCTTCCATTGCAAACAATAGAAAAACTGGTGATGTTCTTCTTATCAAAAGTTGAAGGCTGAGACTTTCGTTACCAAAAGACATATTAGGGGCAAAATATTTTATAAAGATTCCATGAGACAAATCTATTCATCTTCATAATTCTGCAGGAAGTTATTCAAATGTCATAAAGTGAGTTAATAAAAGACAGAATGGCATAGTAATTTAGGTAATTATTATTAAGAAAGGGGATTTTCAATTTAATATATTACCATATAGTATAAAACTAATAAGTTTAGCTTGTTGCAAAATTAATACCTGGTCCTCAGATTTTAATTCATTCTTGGTGTTTTTATTTTTTCTAATTGTATTTTTAACTTAAAATTAAATTACGCCAATCTCTTAATTCTGAAAAAAATTCATTGACTTTATATCTAGAGGCTTCTTTTTTTGTTTTGTACTGTTTTAATTTCAAGCCATTTTAGCTGCTGCAGCAGTGTTTAACAATCCTCATTTCGAGCAAAAAATGTCTAATCAACACCTGCAGCCTGTGTGTACATTAGTTCACTCTGCTTGCTTCCAGAAAAAGAAACCCAAGGAAGCTTCAGCTAGAAGCTACCATGTGCAAGCGTGTACTCCAATGTCCCCCATACCTACCTATGGCAGGACAAGGCAAGTGGGACTGGTTAGAACTACTTTAACTTTCCTTGTTATGACAAAAATTTGTTATCATTTAAACACATGAGCTGTTCGTGAATCTGTTATTTTTGGATGCTAGCCATTTATGTGATTGAGAAAAAAGGTGGTGGAGGGCAAAATGAAATTATCTGATATTTTTACATGCATTTTTACCTGGTGTCACTCATTAAGAAAGGAATTTTGTATTTGTTTGGATAATTTTTAAGTTACTTGCTAAAATAGATATTGTCTAGAGAATTGATATTTTGAAACAAGATAGCAATTTTCATATACTGAATAAGTAATGTAATCACTTATATAAATAAACTCAATTCCATATCTATTACAAGGAATGACAATTAGATGATGCAGAGCACAGGTCAAATCTCAGCCTAGGACACTGATCTGTGATTTGCCCTCCTATTTGGCAGACGGTGACAAATGGCAGGAGAATTGAGTTAATGTGCTAAGAACTACGTAAATGCATCCTGAGCAATGGTATCAGCTTCAGCATCCATTTATCATGTATCTCTTATTACCTATTCTCTCCACACTATCTTACATGGGAGAATCTGCCTTTTGCTTAATTTGGAGGGATTACCTAACAGCCTATTTTCAGAATGCATAAAAAGTTATACATGAATTGATACTTTTTCGTTAACCAGTTCAAATTTTATAATGTCAATTTTTATTCCCATTCTTGATGTACCTTAGTGAGTATTAACCCTAATGATCAAATTATCAAGCTGCTATATAATATTCTTAGTTTTAGACTAATCCATCTAAATGTCTTAAATTTATTCTTATAGAAATCATAATATTTCAAAAGTGATATCCTAATGAAATTATTGTACAAAATATTCCTTCATGAACCCTGTAAAGAGTATTTTTTAATATTTTTAAGATGATAACTACTTTCCAACCTAGAAATGTATACTAACAGAATCCAAATGATTTATATTGCATCTTGCTGGGAGCAATGTATCTGTATCAATGTCAAAATACTATGGACAACAAGTCATTATTCCAAGTCAAATTTCATCCTCAGACCCAAATATATATATTTTCAAATAAATGCACTGCTTCAATCCCCAGTAAAGATATTTTTAGAGGAAATGAAAGTCGGCTCAATGATACCCCTGGGCACCTAATACCCTTGCATAATCATTCAGACTTGGTTGGGAAGACTTCTTGTATGGACATTACCTACCTTATGAGGATATGGTGAGGATTAGAGAAATATCTGAAACCTCTGGAAAGATATTATTAATATGAGATGGTATTTGTATTTGAATTAGTAAGAGATTGAAAGAGGATTATTCCCTGAAGTGGAAGGAAGGCATAGTGGTGAAGAAATCAAATGTTCTCCCTTAACAAAGATGGATTTCCGTGATATCAAAGGGACACAGTTTCTTCAGACTGTGTGGCAAGCAAAGGGAAGCAGCTTCTAATCCTCAGTCTGCCCAGCTTGGTTTTGCTAAATCGATTCACTCTCAAAGATCAGAGATATCAATGGAGAGTCTCTGGGGTAGAGAAAATTAGGAACTGTTGGGCTAACATCATAGGGCAAACCCCACCACTTGCCCCCATAACATTCAAGATGAGATGCAGTGTAATCCATGTGAAATTGCCCTGGAAATGAAAGGAAGGATGACGTTAAAAACTGTGACTCAGATGGGTATGTGCAAAGCAGATATCAATACGAGGGAACTTTGAGGCTGTACTACCACCACACTGCTCCAAGTCATTTAGTCATTTAGTCTAGCATTAGAACCCAACAGAAGCTAGCTGATTTGGGAGCAAATTTGTGCTCCATCTCTCCAATTAGCACCAAACTAAAAACAACAATAAAAACCAAGAAGTTGATTCTCATGAGATACTTAATTATCTTGAATCTTGTTAATTAGTGAAATAAAACAATAGTGTAAACACACATATATGAGTATGAAATATATATGTATATATAAATTATTTATTTATTTATTGAAATATTCTATTATATTATAGATACATGTTAAGAACTGATTTATGTATGTGTGGAGGCCAAAGACTCCCATCCTCAAGCAAGAAAAACCGTGCTGGTAATGCAGCCAAGAGTTCAGACTGGTTCCTTGAGCACTTAGGCTTTCACAGGAGTAAAATGGTAATTCTCCCACTTCAGTACAACATTGGCCAATCTCTTTACAATCACTTTCCATTGCTATTAAAGTTAATTTACCCTCTAGTCACTGTCTGATGCACTCTCTCCTAATGTATACATGACAATCGCAGTTATTACTGTTCTTTGTATACATATGCACCACACACAGAGATGCATACAGCATATAGCATGCAAAATAAAAGAACAGGATAAATGTTATACCAAGAAAGGAAGTAATACAAATATATATTTACTTAGGATAGGAAATAAGATGTATAATGGATATGAGTAAAATCATTTGGAATATAAAGTTCATTCAAAAAGGATGAAAACATATAATGTCTTCCTGATGGTCTTTCTTAAAATGATATTTCTGATATTAATTACTAAATAGATAAAATTGGCCAAGTCCTGTTCTCTATCAACTTAAACTCACTGCTACACTTAAAGTACCCACATTAGTTATAAAACAAAATATTCTGATTAAAAGTCCTGGATACCAGTGCTTTTAAAATGTCCCCAATAATTCTAATGTGCAGACAAGGCTAATGACCTGGTATACAGGGGGTGGGGGCAGGGAAAACAAGTTAGTCTTCACATTCTAATATGGATATAAAGCCATCTCAGTATCTAGGATGAGCTTGAGAATTCCTATTTGTGTAAGACCTTGGGTGATGCTGATTCTGCTCCTGGTCTCTGGACCACATTCTGAGTAGCAGAGGCAGAGATAAAAGTCAAGAGACTGGCCAATACAGGTAGGAAAAAACTATTCAGTTGCTGTGCTTCATCTTCAGTAAAGGAATACTCACCTGGACTCCAGCATCTCTCTTTTATAGAAAGATCAGAGCACCCCAGTGTATCTAGCTGTGCTATTTCAAGTTTCTACCAGAAAAGCTGAGCAATAATAACCAATTTGCACACTTTTGCCTGATAGCTGTTGTAGCTAGCACTGAGGGAAACATATCATGAGAAACTGTCATTTGTGATAGATTTATCTATCACATCACTATTCTCTAAATACTACCCTATAAACTTTTGTAAGCAACACATTCTCACATTTCCTTCTTCAGGTACTTAACACTCAATAGGGTATCACATTGTACTGTTATATTTTAAATCTTTCATTCCTTGAGGATTAAAGCATTCTTGTGCTGTCAAGGTATTAAAGAAAGGATGGGTTCTATTTCCAGTGGAATAGTAAAATCACTCATTTGTTTCATTTCTTAATAGCTATATAATTATTTATATTCAAAGATATAGAAAATTCAAAAGGTGTTAGATGAATGTTGTACTCCATTGCTTTAAATTTTTGATTAAAATCCCATCTTTCTTTGACAGCAACTCAAATAAACATAGTCCAAATTTCTCTTTTCATCTCAGTTTCTCTTTTAAATTTCCTCCTTTTGTTTTTGTTAATGACTGGTTAAGTAACTTTAAAAGCATATGTCCGAATTGCTCCTAAAATGTGTTGTAATTCCATTTCAGTATGAGAGTACATTTTAGAAGAAGCTGTTTTTGAGGTGATCTGGCATAGGTTACAATGCTAATCTTACAGCTGTCTCAAAAGCTATCAGTACTCATAAATCATGTGGCCTGTAATAAGAGAAGTAAGCTTGAGAAGTTAGAAATCTTAAGAAAATTGTGACAGAGGTGATAGATGGTAAGAAATGACTACATTCTAAGTATGTTACATAGAAGTGAATAAGTTGCATTTGTGATAAGTACCATTTGCACCTTTTTTAAAACCAGAAGAATATTAGTAATATATGAACTTGACATATTTCAGCAAAATTATTTGAAATTATAAGAATTTTATGAATTAAAGACTTCTGCACATAATCAAATTTCATCTGAGTTTTCAGAAAGTCTGAAAGGCCAATATGAAGGTTTCACACACATGCAGACAGCCTAGGTCAGTTCAATGTAGACTCCCTAACTGTTGGTGCAGAATCTATGAGCTCAGGTCAGCTGCCTCTGTGGGTTTCCCCATCATGATCTTGACATCCCCTTGCTGGTACAATCCCTATTCCTCTCATCATTTGTCTGAATGCCTAAGATTAAAAAATCAAAAATGAAAACATGCTAAAACAGCCTTTGTTGGAGAGAATGTGGAGTAAGGGGAACACTCCACTGTTGGTGGGAGTGCAAACTTGTACAGTCACTTTGGAAATCAGTTTGGTGGCTTCTCAGAAATCTGGGAATCAATCTACCTCAAAACCCAACTACTTCAATCTTAGGCATAGACTCAAAGAATGCTCAATCATAACACGAGGACACTTGCTCAACTATGTTCATAGTAGTATTATTTGTAATATCCAGAACCTGGAAACAACCTAGATAACCCTCAACTGAAGGATGGATAAAGAAAATGTGTATAATTACATAATGGAATATTACTCGGCAGTAAAAAACAATGACATCAATTAATTTCAGGCAAATGGATGGAAATAGAAAAAAAAATCTTCCTAAGTGAGGTAACCGAGACCCAGAAAGACAAATATGGATATTAGATGTTAACGAAACGATAACCAGGCTAGAGTCCACAGCCCCAAAGAATCTAGGTAACAAAGAGGACCCTAAGAGTGATGCATGGATTTCACTGGAAGGGGTAATAGATGAGATCTCCTTGTTAAACTGGAGGTTGGGTGGAGTGGAACAGAGGGGATGGGGGATGTGAACATGAGAGATCTAGTTGATCAGAGTTGAGGGTGGGAGAGAGGGGGGAAGAAGTTAGGGAGAAACCTAGTGCCAGGGAAACTATGAGGACTCCACAAGGATGACCCCAACTTAGACTCTTAGCAATAGTGGAAAAGGTCCCTGTATTGACCTTCTCCTGTAATCAGATTGGTGACTGCCCTAATTGTCAACCAGTAACTGATGGAAGCAGATGCACAGATCCACCTCCAAGCACTAGGATGAGCTCCGGGAGTCCAGTCAACAAGAGGGAGGAGAAGATACAGTTTCAAGGAACTTTGTGGGAATTTTGATTGTATTCAGGTTGTTTACATAGTATGAATTATTTAAATAATTGGAGAAGCATCTTTAAATAATCCCCCCAAAAAATCATGGAATGAGACATCTTTTGATTCCTGTCCTGAGCTGTTTGTGGGCAATGAAGCAGATCACACCAGAATGGAAACCTTCGATGCCATTACTGGAAGCAAAGACACAGTCTTTGTAAAAGCCTGTAGCAAGAACAAGGCTTCATTATTTCAGTGTTTGCATTTTTTTCAGATTTTGAAATGGGTAGTTTGAATTTAAATAAGAAATATGAGACATTGGATCAATAATAGTTAAAAATATTAGTTGTTAGATACTTTTGAATAGCACTGTGAAGTGAACTTCATTTCACTCCCAGGATTGTATATTGTGGTCCCCTAAACTACCTGTGGATACAACAGGAGAGCAAACGCCAACCAGGAGGAACTTCCCGGGGATTTCATGTCATGATAACATCATTAGTTATTCTCCTTACGTTATTTTATGTAATGCTAAAGCACTTATATATTGTTAGTGACATAGTCAATCTTTATGTTTCTTGAATTTCCTGAGCACATTAGCAGTACATATATACATACACAGATGCATACACATATATTCATAAACACACATACACACACATGTGTGCAAGTATGCACCATCCAAGGTGCATGTGTGGATAAGGTCAGTTGTCTCTTTTTTCCACCCTGTACGTCCAACAGATTGGACTCAGGTTTTCAGTTCCAGTGACAAGTACTTTTACCCAGCCATCAACATCATTGGCTCCATTGGGACACCTTTTAATTCCTGTTTTCTTTCACAGGGTATTACTAGAAATAATAAAATATAAGATTTATACAAATGTACATGAATGAATTTTATATGATTGATATTTTAAACAAGTTGCTTAAATATTTCCTCATATTGAATCCTTCAAACAGTTCCTTCATAAAATCTTGTTAAATTACACAAGAATACTGTCTCCATTAGAGGAAATCTATGTCAAATTTATAGTATTTTCATAATCTTGATGGATCATAATGTTTACCCTAAGCCAATGCATTAATGATCATCTGTTTGTTTATAGTTGTTTATATTTATATTTAGGGATTTACAAGTTTTTTTAATAAATACTTACAGTATAATTCCAAAAACATTTCAGACAACTCTCTTTCACTCTTTCCCTGATACCTTTGATACCTTTCATCACTTCTCTGTATTTGTTATAATTAGTGTTCAAAATGTATACATTATTTCCAAGCATACTGCATAGTTCATATGTATTTTCTGCTGTTTATAAGCCAAGCCTATTTCTGCTCCATGATCCTCTTATAGGACACTAAGTTATAGTACATTGTCACAGCTCCTTAGGTGCCTTTGGCTCTGGCAGTCACTCTGACTTCTGTTGTTTCTGATGACCTTCACAGTTCTGAAGAGCACTAGTCAGGCATTTTGTAAAATGTCCTTCAGTTGGGATTTGCCTGATGTTTTTCCATGATTAGACTGAGGTTATGAGATCTTGCAGGGAAGATCGCAGAGATAAAATGTCGTTCTCATCACACCATATCAAGGGTATACACTATCAGCAAGACTTATCACCACTGAGCTTTACCTTGATCATTGAACTGGAAGTTGTGTTTGTTAGAGTTTTGACTGTAGGTTATTTTCTCTCAGCATTTTCTGTGCTATTCTCTCTAAAAGAAAATCACACTGCTAAATCATGGACATGAGAGCTCTATTTCATACATCAAAGCAGAGTGTTTACCTACATACTTTTTCATTATTTATAGGTCTTTTGTTCATTGTACCCCATCTGTTTAGTTATTTACTCATTTGTACATAACCAACTGAGTACCTTGGGTTAAAAAAAAAAATCCTAGGCTACAATTTTGTTGCTTTAATTATTCTAGCTTGGGGTCTAGGGAGCTCTTATAGTTGGATTTGCTGTGACTTTTAAATATCTGACAAGGCTACATTTAGGATGGGATTGTGACATTGTCTATTAGTGAAGTTTGAAAGAGTACGAACCTGGTTTTTTGCTTTTGTTTTTGTTTTTGTTGTTGTTCTTGTTGCTGTTTTGTTTTTTTCTTCAGCTTTGCTTTTAGGATTTAATTTTCCCAAAGAATTGACTATACAGCAAGGAAACTAAAATATGACATGTAATTATGTAACTCACTAGAAAACTGGCCTTCATTGAAAAATTCACACTACATGAGATTCTGTTGTGATTTTTGGTAACATGAAGATAGGATACTTTATTTAGAGCATGTGTAATTTGCCAATATTCAAACATTTGAAACACAAACAATACATTTACATAACTTATGAGACTTGTAAACATAAAAGGAAATCATATGTTCAAGTCATTTTTGTAGGACTGATCATGCCCTTCACATTATAGCTACTTTGTCTCTTAAAAAAAGACAAGGGAACCCTTAGCCATTGACCTGAGAAGCCAAACACAAGTGAAACAGCTGCTTTTAAAGAACATGGGAGAGACTAGGAAATCTCTAATACCAAACCTATCAGGTGGTGACTGATTTTATTCTAGTGAGGTGATTTCCCTACTTTATGTTTTTGGTCAGTCTGTCAAAGTTTATTTGTGGCAATTACCAAAAAAAGAATACTAAAAAAAATATATTACATTCTTTATAAAACTCGAGGGCAGATGTGTGTTACAATGTGCATGGATTTATGGCATGACAAATAGGAGCCACAAGATAGTTTCTTACTTTGAGATTTGCTAGATTAGTGAAGAAAGGAAAATAATACTTAGTCTATATGATTTATTTTATGATAAATCCAAATAATTGCCCACAACAAATAAAAAGATAACCCTATGTATGTATTGTAGAGCCATATTTTTTTTCTTAGACAGAAATGGATTTAGAAAACTGAACAACAGTGGCCTGGATGTCAAAATCGGGCATTATTTTACCAGGGCCAAAGAGTTTATACACTCCCTCTCTTGTCTTCTCCTCTTCTACTATCTTTTGGGCCATTAAAATTTTGAGTTATATAGGATATAAAAAATGAGAAATTGTTTGTTTTAGAGATTTATTTTGTTTCACTTTATGTGTGAGATTTTTGCAAGTATGTATGTGCCTGGTGTCCACAGAAGAGGCCAGGAGATATTTTTGGATGCCATGGATCTGGAGTTATAGGCAATTATGAGCTGCCAGCAAAAGATCTTACCAGTTGTTTCTTAATCTAGCCCCTGGAAATTGATTTTTACAGCAAAATAATTTGCATATGAATATTAGAACACCTTCCATTACAGGAAGCAGTGTTAACTAATGATGAAAATAACTTAGGGAATGTGATAGAAAGTATCCCATGCAATCCACGTTGTTCTTTTCACCCTTTTATGGATTAGTTGATTGACAAGAGATAAATATACCTTCAAAACTCTTGTCTCTTCTCTCATTTCCACTGAAACCCTTTAGGTCATGTGATTATTGTTTATATGAATCTCTATTACATTCCATTGTACTTAGGAATTAACATGTTGAATTTTACTATGGTTGTCTGAGTTGCAAGTTTTAGGTTTATTTGAGTTTTTTCCATTACTCATGGCAAAGTGCAGATTTCCTTCACTCTGGCTCCTGCTGGGTATGAATCTGGCTCTTCTTCTCTTCACAAGATACATTTCTAGCAGGAATATTTAACATATAATACCTCCAACTTCTCTCCCTTCCAATTAACCACCTACTTTTGCATTTTAGCTACAGCCAAGTGGCAGGGGTTCTACCACAGTGACCTCCTTTTGCTTCAGGCCTTAGCATATTTTCAGTTCACATCTGACTTCAAATTGCCTGACCCAGTGGTCTTTGATTTGAAATTCTTTCCTGTTTTGGTTTCATGATTGCTCTAACTCTATTTCTCTCCCTTCACTCTTGAATACCCCTTAGTTTCTGTAAATGTTGTGTATGTGCATGTGGCTTTCTGCAAGCTCTTTTGAGAGTGAGTTTATGGGTCTGCAAATATATGTGTATGTCCCTGTAACTGTGCATGTATATATGTGCAGGTAAATACCAGGACATGACCTACTGCTTTCTTGCTTTTAATTTTGTCTGTTTGGGTTGTGTGTGTGTGTGTGTGTGTGTGTGTGTGTGTGTGTGTGTGTGTGTGTCTTGGGATCTCTTACTGAGCTGGGTATCATCAAGTAGGTAGTATCTCTGAACTCCAAGTATCTGCCTGTCTCCAACTCACCAGAACTGGGATTACAGGAATGCACTGCCATGCCTGTCTTCTGTGTGTGTGTGTGCACGCGTGCGCGCGTGCTTTTTTTATTTTTTAATTTTTTTGTTAATCTGATAATATTTTAAAAAGTAAACTCTGACTGATTAATCTCCACATTGATGGTGGGTATTATCCCATCAGTTGAATGCCTTAACTGAAAATAGCCTGATCTCTCCTGAGAACATTCTGCTATTAGCAACTCTTCTCTCTAAGTGTGTTGGCCTTCCCTGCAGACTTTAAACCTTTCCCTTGAAAACTACAATTCCAAAGTACACAGGCATGTACACACCAAGACTTGTATGCATGCCCCTACCTCAACAATAAATGATTTGCTTTTCAATTAGTTATGCTTCCTAGGTCTCTGTCATTGACCCCTTGATAGCTCATTGAAAATAAGGACATTGCCTGATACCAAGCCTTTCCAAATACAAATGTCCAGACCATAATTTTATTTTGAATTTAAAACTAACATTCCTTAACCTGCCAACTGAGAGCACTATGTAGATATCCACTGGGAAACTGAGGTCTATATATGAAATTGAGGTTTACCATCCCTTTCTCATCCTATCCCTGATCATAGAATAGTCTCTTTGGTAGGATAATCACTACGACCTATGTTAGGAAACTAAGAAATCATTGATTTATCTGAATACCTACCTTTCCCTGGTTCATACACACACCATACTCTCTCCCCTGGTGTAGAAAATCGGTCACCCAATCCCATTGCACACATACAAAAATCTATTGTGCTCTCCCAACATTCACTCTAGGCTCTTATTTCAGATTTTCATCACACATAAATTAAATAAAAATTTAATATGTATCTTGTCTTCTCATCAGATCTCATCTCCTCTGTTCACATGTCCCAGTTAAATACTTCAAATTACTCACAATCTCCAGATTATGTTCATTCTTTTAGAGAACTGTGATTTTACATATAATCTGTATTGCTCCTAGAATTCACTTCTTCATGCCATCACCAATTTATTTATTTATTTATTTATTTATTTACTTATTTATTTATGCTTTATTAGTTCTTTGAGAATTTTGTACAATGTATTTTGTTTTTATTCACTCTCTCCCCAACTACTTCCAGATCATCCAGCTCTCCCTACCGGCCCAACTTTATGTTCTCTTTAAAAAAAATTTTGTACTTCAAGTATAATTTGTTCAGCCCATATATTCTTAGATGCATGGTCTTCCAACTGGAGTGATTTCCCCATTCTTTACAATCCTACTAAGACAGCAGCCCTTTCCATTCTCACTTAGATTGATGGCTCTGCATTAAATGCTGTTACCACATTCTCCTTCCTGCATCTAATGTTCCTATGATTTCTACTTAAAAACGTTGCCTGTCTGCATCTCTCTATTGCCTGCTAAGACTTTTAAGAGCAAATGAATCATTGTTTCCCCACTCTTCCAAGACAAGGCATTTGGAGAAAGGTAATGGATTTGAGCACGTGAATGATCAAGGAAGCAAAATATTTTAAGTAGATTAGCTGATTTTAGGAATACAAAAAAAATATAAGTAACAGAACTAATCTGCAAGTCTTACATAACATTTTCTGGACAGAATGAAATAAGATTAGATTATTTAAAAGAAAAACTTTTAAAAACATGGAAATTTTAATATAGCTTTCTGAATTTTGCATTTAAAAAGAATTCAAGACTATTTATAAAATAGAGTAAAAAAGAAAAGCAAGTTATGGATTGACCCCTTTGTGAACCAATAGCATATGCAAGGATGCATGCAGCAAAGCAGGAAGTGCTAATCAAATTCATTTGCACAAGGGAAACAAATATAAACTTCTGTCATTGCCTTTGTTACAGTTTTTATTGCTGCAAGGAAACACCATGACCAAAATGCAAGTTCAGGAGGAAAGGGTGTATTTGGCTTACACTTCAGCACTGGTGTTCAACACTGAAGGAATTTGGGACAGGAACTCAAATGGGGCAAGAACCTGGAGGCAGGAGCTGATGCAGAGGCCATGGAAGGAAACTGTCTATAGGCTTGCTCAGCCTATCTTCTTATAGAACACAGGATCAACAGCCCAGGGATGGCCCCACCTAAAATGGACTGGGCCCTCCCTACTGATCACTAAATGAAAAAATGCCTTATAGCTGAATCTCGTGAAGACATTCCTGCAACTGAGGCACCTTCTTATGATGACTCTAGCTTGTGTCAAGTTGACACATAAAACCAACCAGTACAGCTATTTCTTCTTTAAATAATTCTCCACCCTTATTCTATTATCTTTCAATTGAAAGAATTTGAACCAATCAGAACTTTTTAAAGCAAACTCAAGTTTTCTCCCTAAAATAATGGACAGAGAATTGAATTATATCCTCAAGGATATTACTATCATTAGCTACAAGACTGTTCTCCTTTTAAACATGCCTTGAATATCTGACTATCGTAGCTTACTTAAACATTACAAATAGCTGAAACAGGAAAAAACACTGTTACTTACATCTTCAAGATAGACAAAGAAAGTTCAGAGTATATAACATGGCTTCCTAATGTTCAAGCAGCTCACTAACGCCAACACAGACAGCTGGACTCTAAGCCAAAGCTTAGTTCACTATGACAATGAAGAGCTATCCTGTCAGGTGAAGGATGTGAGATCCTGTCATCAGTGTCCTCCTGGACAATTTTCTTGTGTTCACATCTATCCTGGATGTGTATTTGTCCATCAAGGAAGGATTCTTGCCTCATGTTAGGTTCTAAATGAGTATCTAAATGAACCGACACTCCAAGCCTTGACTGCTTTTCCACCCTAGTCCTCTGCATCTGGGCTATGGGGTTTTGATGATAGTTCAAATGCTTAGGTCAAGTTTGAATTCAAACTGTGCTTCCTGCATCTGAACCAGGCTCTTTAAATCCCTGCCATCTTTCCAGACACCCTCTTCTGTTCTGACATTTCTATTCAGGGACCTTCAAATTTAGGGTAACTAGGCTATTCATGGATTAGAGGATGCCTCGGGAACAACACAGATGTTTTCTTTGAAACAGTATTTAAGGGGTAAAGCTCACCTATGTTTGTGACCATACTTTGTTCTGTCTGTCGCCTACAAACCCTCCCAGTAGACATAGTTCAAGGTCTGTCTAGAACTTTCTCCTTATCCATTCAGGCCGTCTCTTTAATTTACCTCAGCAAAAATTGGGAGTCTACATGTTTCTACTGTTGTAGCTATATGTTTAGGACAGTGTATCTGCTCAAACAACAAACATAAAAACAACCAATCAATAAATGAACAAGCAACAGAGGGAGACAGAGAGAGAGAGAGAGAGAGAGAGAGAGAGAGAGAGAGAGAGAGAGAGAGAGAGAGAGAGAAAGGCTCAATGCTCCTTTTCTCTTTTTATGGCTTCTTTTCAAATATACACTCCACATCAATTTCTTTCTGTCTGGTTTAAGCACTGTTTGGCTATTTTTCAGACTTGGGGCCCTGTTACCCACTCAAGCCAAGACAGTAGACCTTGCATGCTTTTTTGACTCAATTATCCAGGGGATTGGTAAGCCTTCTTGAGCAGAATCACATAAACTTCCAATTCTTAGCTCACTCAGTGGCAAATTGTCAAGAATCTTTCTACTTCCCAGTGCCTTTAAATAGTAGTTTAAAAATCTATCCAAATCTTATGTTTTTTTATGTGAATGTTTGCATAACTACTTCCTTCTGATGCCATTTCTGGAGGTTCCCCAAATGTAGTTTTCTATTAATAAAAAAGTACAATCCACTGAACGTATAGTAATTGTGAATCGTGATCTTTTTGAAGAGAGGAAGTATGAAAAGCTATTTTACTTTAACTTCAAATGGCTCTGTTTCATGGGGCCAAAGGTCAGGAAGTGAGACCTGGTTATCTGTCTGCGTTCAACTGCTTGTGCCTTAGAGTCAGGATGACTTTGTCCCTCAGTCTTCCAGAGCCTCCATTCATATCTGTTCCACTCTTAAATCCCAACAGCGTTACCAATTCATTCCCTTTATAGTCTCAGAAATGTCCATCTAAACTTTGTAGTTTGCTAAGTTTATAAGTTTGATAGGTACAGGGGACATATCAGATTAAGGCCCACATTAATTGAATTAATTTTTATTTTATCCCTTCAGAGACATAGTAACCATACCTGATGGCATTTTGAGGTACTGCAGTCTAGAAAGTCAACATACAAGATTGAAACTGATAACTCAGTCCATATTGGACATAGAGAACAGTCTATATCATACCATCTCAGTGGCAATATTGTTACCAGGCACCTCACACAATCAAAAGTAACATTTGGTTTAATTCTCAAGGACTGCGTTTAGATAAATCAGGTGTTGTCGCCTGTCTCCCTTAGCCCTCTGTACTTAAATGGCAAGCTTAATTCCCATTCCTGACCTTGTAATTCACACAGCTGGACCTTTGCTGTCTGAACTCAATTATTTATTTAGACCCATACTCATCAGTATGGTCTGCTTAGAAATAGTCCTTGATCTATCTTGAAAGTTTGTTGAAAATGCAGAATCCACATCTTACCACATATGTAAAAGTGAGAGGGTCAGGGCCTGGGCATTTTATTTTAAAAAGCTCCCCAAAGATCCCCATGCATTGCCCTCATCAGAAGATCATCAAATCTACCACAGTATTTACAGATGCCTATCACATAGGTCTTAAAAATAAGAATAGTCAGTGGCTCTGTCTCCCAAGTGCTGGAATTAAAGGTGTGTACCACCAACAAAGGTGGATCTCTGTGAGTTCCAGGCCAGCCAGGTCTGCAGAATGAGTTCTTAGATAGCCAAAGCTGTTATATAGAGAAACCCTGTCTCAAAAAACAAACAAACAAACAAAAAAGTCAGTGGCTTCAGGCAAAGTAAAAAAGACACCCAGGGTCTCCATTCAGATGCCACAGAATCAGGTTCCATGGAATTATGTTAGAAGACCAATGTGTAACTCAAGTTATATAAGAAGTTCAGCATGAATTTTATTCACTATTGTGATCAATAAGGTCAGGCCCCCAAGGTCTTTATATTTATTCCAACAAATTACATGCCATTGAAGTCCCTCCCCCATCGACAATTGACATGCTAAATTTATCTAGATAAATATTTTTAGAAAGATATTTTTCTTAAACATATTATCCTTAGAACCTAGAGAGTCACACATCTTTTTTTTCTTTTTATTTATATATCTTGAATTTAAATGAACATTGTGGAGCTTTCTAAGTAACTATGACACTAGTGAAATCAGATTATTGTTCTATCAGAAGTCACAAGAATGAAATAATGACACTGATTGAAAGGCTACCGTTAAAATGTTAGCATTCTTTCCCTTCAGTGGAATTGACCTTGTCACAAAGGATGCTGCCATATTCTTATTATGGTGAGTTATGGTGTGATATCATTAACATTTATATACAAAGGTAAATGTTTAAAGCCAGTCACTGTGACGCATACATACAACTGTGGTTTAATGTACATTATGGAGATCGAATAATTACTACTGAATTAGGATCATAAATTTGAAGATATGGAAAAGTACTACAGAATGAGACTAGTTCATGTTTAAAAAAAAAGAGTCTAATGTACTTTTTGACTAATTTATCCATGACAACCAATTTAGTACAGGGTCGAACATACACAGCTTCCATTGACATCCACAGACTTTGTGCATGAGTTACTGAGGTTAGAATTAAGCCTTAAGGAAATAACTAAAGATTTTTGGTGAGATATACTTGTGTGATTAAATAAAATCATTTTTATGGGCTTTGTTTTCTTGTTTTCAGACCGTTCCTTATGAAGATAAATAGCCTAAGCACACTGAGGTTAATATTGCTTTTAAGCTATTTGTCTCCATTTGGGAACTAAATGCAGAGAAAAATGAGTGTTTTAAGTCTCAAGAAATTTCCTTCAGTTAAATGTTCCCTAAATTCAGAATCCAGCACACTTTGCCAATTTCAGGGGAACAGGTATTAACTCACCCCAAAATATTTTGGAAAACAGTCATAAAATCCCTCTAGTAAGAAGACTGCCAGTTTGTCTTATTTCTCATCAATTATTGTGCTACCTGCTTACAGCTGCCAAAATAAGAGGTATATGACTCGATTTCAAAAAGGAAAAAAAAAAAAGAAAACAAAAAAACTAGTTGATGAGTATTCCTGGAGGGAAAAAGTACAACCTGATGTTCAGCCTTATTTGAAACATTAGAAACAAATTAAAAACCACTAATTGAGCTGCCATTGGGTAACTATTTAAATTCTATTTGTGACAACAACAGTGCTCACGTTGGAGGGGAGGAACTGGAGGAATCTGGGCAGCATGTATTAGGTTCTGCTGGTGTATTGTGTTTGTAATCCTAACTGATTCTTATTGTTTCTCAATATGCAGATAAAGAACTCCAAATACAACAAGTTTAGAGGGCTTCTAACACTAGATACAAACACCTTTAGTATGGGATTTCATATAGGGCATTTTGTAACACAGTTTGGTTTTGTTGTTTCTTTCCTACGCTGCTTCGTTCTCCTGGATTCCTTTTTTCTTTTTGTACCCTCCATCCCAAGCAGCATCTTTTCCACCTCAGTGTCACATGTGTCCTTTTTCCTTCCTGTCCTCAGCACATCTTATGTCTTTCTGGTAGTCTGCTATCTCTGTTTGTCACTCATATATCTAGAATAGTAGTTCTCAACCTTCCTAATGTTGTGCCCCTTTAATAGTTTTTCATGTTGGGGAGATGCTCAACCATAAAAATTAATTGTTGCTTCTTCATGACTGTAATTTTGCTACTGTTAAGAATCATAATATGAATATTTGTGTTTTCTGATGGTCTTAGATGACCCCTGTGGAGAGTTGTTCAACCCTAGGGTTGTTCAATCCACTGGTTGAGAACAGCTGATCTAGACTATCTGTGTACACATAAAAAATTATGTATGAGATATTTAGAAGAATCTTAAAATGTTTTAGGTAATTAATGGTAATTAATGGGTAGGTATTTCCTTTTTAGGAATAGCACCATTTTTGGTATTTAAGTATGTTCCTAGTCACATCAGAGGTATCTCCTTAAATGCATTACAGATTTGCTAGTGTATTGAAGAGTCATTTAGGTACTATAACAGTTGAAACTCGGATTCAAATATTGCAAAGAATGCTCAAAACATCGTTGGTGAAAGAGGATTTATACTCAAACCTTCAGGCAACAGAGTGAAGCTGGGATTGAGAGAGGTGACCCTCCCCAGGAGTATCACACCCACTGCTAATCCTTGATCAAACAGCCAGCCTTGAAAATATACATAAAACTAACACTATACAGACTCAACAGGACACATTTAGATAAAAATATGCATATCAAAATACATGTATGTGTGAGATGGCAATTAATAAAAAGAGGCATGCATGTGAAGCAGAGTGGGGGTGTAAAGGGGAGAGTTTAGAAGGAGACAAGGAAAGGAATAAATAAATTTCACTTAATTAAACATAATTAAATTACAATTTCAAGAACAATCAAAAAGGATGTATTAATTTAAAGAGGAACTTCAAGAAGTCTGTTAGTAACTATCAAGGTCCACATTGAAGGTGATTTCCTTATGCAAGTTTAAATCTGTATCAGGGTTTGGAGAAAAACGTGCCCCTCTTGTGCATCGTTATTGGTATTGTGCATCGTCCTGTCCTCAACCTCACTTTGTATTTCAATAACTTCAGTGAATAGAGAGGGAATTCCCTGGGACCAAATGTCCCTCCATGTTGCAAGGTTCTTCCTCACTGCTGGGTTTCTCTAGATAGTGATGTAAGAAGAACAGGGAGAAGGGTAATCCTTTCTTTCTTCCACAAAAGTTGCTGTTGGTGCAGCAACCAGAATGTTAGCATTCAAACCACTGAATTTTCAGAAACAAAAATTTCAACTTTGCTTTAAAAATATCAGTGAATTTTTAAATGTCTTTATTAAAGACATCTGCCAGGTCTACAAACTTCTCTTTTTTCACTGAGGCAGAAGGCAATTTTCTAAGATGATTTAGTAATTTATTTACATCCACACAGACCACTGGGGCTGATTTCACACACTTGTCATAAATTCTATTCACAGTCAATATTCATGCTCTGAGAATTTTCAAGGAATAAACATGTTTACAGGAAGTGTGGTTCCTATACTGAGTAATGTATTCTCTCCTTGTTAAGTCCTAATTTGTGTGTTAGGATAAAAGTCCAAAAGTTTATATGTAATATCGATGATAGAACTTTTTTAGAAGTATGCACCATTCAAAGACTACTGTGGAGATAGAACATTTGTATGACAGGGGAAAAAAGGCATTGTGTTCATCATGGCAAGACAATGGTTCAGACTGTTTCTAAGCTATTACCATGATCTATGTCTGTTGTCAGAGAGTTTTAAATGTTTGACATATTTATTATTTAGTTTTCCTGTCACTACTAGGGGCACTTTTATTATGAAATATGCAGGATTATTTCACAATGAATTGTACTAACAGGCTGTGAAAAACTACATACTCTTTTCTTCCCACATTCTGTGTGTCTCCTTGCTACACCTCACCAGCCTTGGTTCTTTGTGTTTGCAAAGTGAGACAAGCTTAGTCGTGACAATTCTACCTTATGCGATCATTGCAGGTGAGGCCAGATTAGAAGCAAGTAGCACCTTTCTGGGTTTCTCAAAGAAATGAAACTTAGCCTTGAATATAACCAAGGAAACTCTTCCTCCATTTGTAAGCGTCTTTTTAAAAAGGAAGTCTTTAGGTGTCTATTCAGGAATAGTTATTGCTTTTCAGAAAGAAAGAGTACAAAGGACTTGCTTGGATGCCTGAAATTGCTGGCATAGGTTTGTGAATTCTCTTAATAAGGGCTATAGCTCTTGAAGGTGTTTAAATACACCACTTTCTATCACTTATGGATTTTATCCTTTTGAATTATTTCACAGTGTTCTGAACTCGAAAATATCGTTTTCCCTCATCCATCCACAGTAACTCAACTTGGATTTCAGACCTGCAGGTACAGCCTTTCTCCTTCTTCTCTGTAGCCCCCAATTTGATAGCACATTCCAGGCTTAGAATTTTATACATCAGATTTACTAATGGTTAAATTTCCAATATTGATTGCTCATTTGAAACTTAAATCTCATACCTTGATTAATCCCCAGTTCCCTTGTCTCTCCCTGGAAATCCTACCTATTGTCTCTTGCCTTGCACTTGTCTGTTTAGCTTTTTCTTAAACCAATCACACATGGCATCTTCAAACAGTATAAACAAATCTCCTGTAACAGATATGTGGTCTGAAATTGAGATTTAAGTTTCAAATGACCGATCAATATTGGTTTTAAGAAAATGGCCAGATGATTGCACTGGTGCTCCAATGCAACCATCTGTCCTGTAATAAGCATCCTGTTGGTATTAGGTTGAATTCCATGCTCATTGTAACTTCTTTCCCAGGTCCTCTGGTCCTCTGGTATTTCTACAGCCTTATAGTGTCTTCCCTCCTACACACACACACAGACACAGAGAGAGAGAGAGAGAGAGAGAGAGAGAGAGAGAGAGAGAGAGAGAGAGAGAGAGAGAGAGAGAATGAGAGGGTGCAGAGAAGGTTTCCTGTCTTCTGAGGGAAGTGAAATGTTCCCTGATTCCCCAGGCACATGTTTGGTAGATCTATCTGCCCTATACTTTTTCCAGGGGAATAAGGGTGGCACCATTTTGTCCCGTGACTTCCATTCTTTCCTGTTTTGACAGGAAGCA
This sequence comes from Cricetulus griseus, assembly GCF_003668045.3. Classification (NCBI taxonomy): domain Eukaryota; kingdom Metazoa; phylum Chordata; class Mammalia; order Rodentia; family Cricetidae; genus Cricetulus; species Cricetulus griseus. The sequence goes on from NW_023276807.1 coordinate 37,197,646, forward strand.
TGACTCTCAGTTCCCCTACCTTGTGTCTTTTGTGCTCCTCTCCCACCTCAAGACTCCTAAATGGTTTTCAAACATGTTTAAAAACAGTCCTTAGTGGTCTTCAAGAGGTCTCAGAGGGTAAAGGCTCATGATGTCAAGTTGGATGACCTGAGGTCAATTCTTGGAACACACTTCAGTGTAGAACTACAGATTGTACTCAAAGATTTTAGGATTCCCTGAAGGAAAGCAATAATGTCTAAACAAATAATGGAACAACAGAAAAACCACCCACTCTTCACACCTTGTTTCCAGTAATAATCACAACTCATTATTAAACAATTGGGTTATTTTTCTTCTGATTTTAACATAATTTATATTCATGTTCTGGAAAGTTAAAAAAAAAAACATGAATTTACTGTGATCCTGGGAGTCCAAGTCTGTGGTTTGTTCAGTGTTACCAGGCCTTTGCATTAAATGGGCTGAAGAATAGGGTCATGTGTGATGTGTGATTTTGTTCACCCCATGAATTATGATTAAGGGAGAGAAGTAGGCTTAATGAAAAAAGAACTGGAGTTTGAGTTACAAGCCAAGAGGCGGTGCCTGAAGCAGCTAGGAACCAGAAGAGAAGGGAGGGTCTCTTTTGGAATAGAGAGCAGTGACATCTGCCCTGCCACACAGAGGGAAGACAGTTCTGTTTCTTAAAAGAACTTTTTGAAATTTTCATACATGTATAAAATATATCTTTCTTATACCCATGCCTTCCTCCCTCCAATACCTCTCCCACCGATCAGTATATCTTCCCTGCAAAACCCTCCCTGCTGCTCCTTGTGGCCTGGAGACACAGGAATAAAATGTCTGCTTCATACTTTAGGACATTTTATAGAGCTGTCCAAATCCCTGTCCACCCCCTGGTCTAGGACCAGGTGCCTCCACTTCCCCATCCTTCTCCTCCAGGGGGTGAACCAAAGGCTGTATACCATTGCTGGCTGATACCCCGTGCCTCTCTAAGACTTCTGCAAATACTTGCCTCACCAGGAGGGATCTTCCAGACCCTGCTAGGGGACCCTGGTAGCAATCTTCACCCCCTCCTCCTGTTAATTGAGGAATCCCCTTATGCCCCTGCCAGATAGGGGCACTATATCGTTTGTCTATTCCCTTTCCATTCATACTGCTCAAAGCCTTTTGACTTAATTTTTAAGCTATTGGGGAAAAAATGTAGACTAAGATCTTTCTAGGGGTAGTTTAGTGATTACAACACAAAAATAACATTTCCCCTTATTTGATTTTCATCTACTTCAATTTACCTTAAAAATAAAGTAGATCATCTATTTACTTCTAGTACATGAACATTGCACTTGAATTTATTTTTAAGGAATGAACGTGTATTTATTATTTGGAGTAACTTCCATTATTCACTGGTTTAACCAAAATATGTTCCTTTTTTGCTTAAATATGTCTTCCTATTATTCTTTCATCTCTCTTCTTAATTTATCTTTTTCTCTAATTAATGAAATGTATTTTCTTAATTTTTTTATTTTTGCTCATTTGAGTCTATCTCATTTTTTTTCTAACTCTGTGGAGATCCGTTTAACTAGTCTTCAGCATTTCACTTGATTTACACAGGGGCTATAACTTATTCAAATACAGTCCTAGGTTGTTCGCTATATTAGCCCATCCTGTTAATTTTTGCTTTAGTAATCTTTGCCCCTTAAGGATAACCTACATATGATATCGGATCAGTAGAAATTCAGAAAAGTCTTCAATAAATGATTTGATGTATTCTACACAAAATATGATCATAGATTCACAAAACAGTATATTTGCATGGTAATCATTTGAAACTGTGTGACCTAGACCTCTCATGTTTAGACAATCTAAGATACAGGAGGAATTAAATGATTTATAGGGGTCTATACCTAGTAGTATGCAACCAAGTAGTGCCAATTCAAGTTTAAGTTTTTCCGAACTCTCTAGGCATCCTAAACACATTCCTATTCATTAAAGTATTAATTTATATGGGTCTTGAATCAGTGGCAAGTGCAGATTATGACTTAATAAAGAGAAAGTATCTAATCACAAAAGAACAAGATATGTGGTGATTGAATTATGTCCTCTCACTGGATTAGAAGCAGTAGACTTACATGTCCATAATTGTGGGTATCGGGATTCAAATGGTTTTAACAAGTCTGAACAGCTCAATAGGTCAGGACAAGAGGCGCATAGCTCACTGTACTTCCCTAGCCTCAACTGCACTGAGAGCTGCCCTTAACTGTTCTAAGCAAGATCCTCCTTGGTGGCCACTTACATCTGCCCTGGCCCAGATGCAATGCTAATAGTAGGTGAGCATGAAATGTTTTCTAAAGGCTGAAGGGGGGTGTACTACTGGGCTCAGCAAGGAAGTCATTTCTGTTTTCATATATGCTCCTGATCAACACATCAAAACAGAAAACTTGATGTAGAACAATTTTCTGATCTTTTTGAAAACATAGGCATTTACTGGCTGGCTGGTTGAGGTGCTCTCTAGCCTTTGAAAGTACAGTATGAATACAGAGAGGCAAAAAAAAAAATAAGAGAGAAAGCTTGCCTTTCTCAGTGATGGATGACAAAGGATTCCAGGAAGTTTATTCAGTTCTGTTAAAATGATCACTGAACTACTAGCTTGCTCAGACTTCCATGGAGACCTGAGGTTTTGGTCATCCATTCATTCTGCCTCTCTTATCTCTACCTTTGGAGAGTAGAGCTCACAGGCTTGGGGCTTCTCTATTCATTATTTTTATTTTTATTTAGCTCAACACTTCAAGAGCTTAACATGAATACAAGGGCAAAAAAGGTTGTCAAAAATGATTCAACTGAAGTGAAATGGTTAATAGAGCTGTTATGTCAAATAGTGATTTGATTTAATTGTAGTGGCAAACTTTCTGGAAGATGATTGCAACCCGGAAGATAATATATATTTGCGTTTATAATAACAGAGCAGCAATTTTTAATCAGGTCAGACTCTTTCAAATGTGATTAGAATTGATAAAATAAAGCATGTTTATAAAGTATTCATATTGTATTAAAAGTGTATTAGCCTTGACTGAACAAGTAATAGAGGGAAAGTGAAAGCAGGGCTGCTGTGTTTTGTTGAGTTTCAATGCTTTCATTGATTTTTGATTTTTTTAAGTGATCTTATTTAGAGCATGTCATGTAAGGATTCTGTTGTTGCTGACCCTTCTTTGGTAGATGCAGACCTTAGAAATACATGAAGATGCTTATTGCATTGCTAATTGCATGAAATTGGCATAGCATGTATCACAACACGAGTAAAATCATTCAATACTATTGATCACACTTACACAAAATAGTATGCAATGACAAGAAGCAATGGCATCTAATGATTTCCTCTTATTAATCTACTCCAATAAGTGCTTTAGATGGGCTCTATTATTTCCCTATGGCATAAGTTAGATTCTTGAAGTAGTTAGCAAGGTGAGGACTTTGAGGTCAAACCCTTTACCTCTACACATATAGATAGCAGGAGAATAGTACCCATGAGATTCAACATAGTTAGCATGGGTGCTATTCATATTGCTATAAATTGTTTTTTTGGTATCCTAGACTCTTTAAAAAAAAAAAAAACAAAGAAACTGGAAAACCAAGAGACAGCTCAGCAGAGCACCTGGAAGTGCAAGGACAGTCAGACAGCTACGGAGAGAGCACGGGACTTCTGCTTGTGGGTAACAGTTGTGTAGCTTAGTCTGTTTGTAGGACACCTAACAGTGGGACCAGGACCTGTACCTGGTGCATGAGCTGGATTTTTGGAACCTATTCCCTATGTTGGGATGCTTCACTCAACCTTGATGCAATGGGGAGAATTTGATCCTGCCTCAACTTGATATGCTATAATTGTTGACTCCTATGGGAGGCCTTAGCTGTTTTGAGGAGTGGACAGAGGTAGGTGGAGGGAACAGGAGGAGAGGGAGAGGAAACTATGGTTGGTATATAAAATAAATAATAATTTAATTAAAAACTAAGCTTGCATTGTTTAGTATGTAACTTGAAAACATAGCTGGCTGTTGGTGACACATGTGTTTAATCCCACCACTCAAGAGGTAGAGGCAGGTGGGTCTCTGTGAGTTCAAGGCCAGCCTGCTCTACAGAGTGAGTTCCAGGACAGGCTCCAAAGCTACAGAGAAACCCTGTCTCAAAAAAATGAAAAGAAAAGAAAGGATAATATTTTAGATATTTATTTCCTTCCATTGCCCTTCCCCTTCATTCTTCCATTTCCTCTTTATTACTTTTTAGTGTGTTGGCATCAGGATATTACTCTGTAGCCCAGGATGGCCTGGAATTTGTGATTCCCTGCCTTTACCTCACAAATGTCTGGGGTTACAGGTGTGTACCACCACGCCTATCCTTCCTAAGTATTTCACACAAAGACCAAGAAGGATGCTTAAACACAAATGCATAAACTCCATGGCATTAAGCAAGGAAATGAATTGTTTTGTAATTCTGTAGATTATGATGATGAAGTTGAAACCATGTTTCCTCTGACTCCTATGGGCAGCTCCTTATCATTTCTAACTTTAAGAGCTTGTCAGCATCTCCTGCCTGAAGATGCATCTTTCACACCACTACTACTACATGATGTTCTCCTTGAGGTCTGAGTCCAAGTCTCTTTTCATTACTTACAGCAGTTACTGACTTTAGAACCTACCCTTTCTGGGCATTGGTGGTGTCTGCTTTTAATCTCAGCATTTAGGAGGCAGAGGCAGGTGGATCTCTGTGAGTTTTCAGCTAGCCTGGTCTACAGAGCTAGTTTCAGGATGACCAGGACTACACAAAGAAACCCTGTCTTGAAAAAAATAATAAACCTACCCTTAATCAGAACTATCTCTTACCAACAAACTCAAACCAGCATAACCTTATTTCTAAATAAGTTTCATTCATAGTTTCAGTGTTAACATGAGACTTGGCAGTATCTATGAACCTAACATGGGAATGTGGTTTAGGAGACAGAACTGAGTAAGCAAATATGAAAGTATACTATAGCATCCTCAAGGCTACTCCAGAGCCCCAAACTAGAACACAACCTGTCATAACAAAGGTAGCCATGAACACCAAGATGTGGTAACATCTTCAGAGTTCTCCAACTAGTAACTTGCTAAGAGTTTCTTCTCATTGGACCTGTTTACCTTGGATTTCCTGTGGATATGCCTTTTTTGGACATAGCACCTTTCTGTCATTGTATGTAAGTGTCTTAGTTCATATCGCATCACTGTTTATCTTACCTCATTTTGTCTGATATCGATGCCACTTTGAATCTCAGTTGCTAGTAGAAAATATATACCAAAATTCTGTTGGCTATAGAGCAGAGAAAGGCTCAGTGCCCATCCCAGCTTGTCTTTTCTGTTGCATGTAGGACTAACATTCTTAGAGATGTCAGAAAACATTTTGACAGCAAATATTTTAACTACAATAATTACTCTTCTATAATGTAATCACTTATCTACTGTGTGGCATTGTAGAAACAGCCATAGACATGTTAACAAATGAATGTGGAGGTGTTTTAATAAATCTTTATTTTAAAAAAGATGTAAGCTGAATTTGAATCAAAAATTATAGTTGGGCTATTCGCCCTCTAGTAGAAGAACATTAGCACCAGTCTCTATGACTTTTTTCTAGAGCAGATCAATCTTTTCACTTCAGTAAGAACAAGATTTTAAAGTGAACATTATTTTTTTTAAATTGGAGGTTGTAGTCATTGATTTTGAACACTAACTTAGAACCTGGATTAAGGAGAAATGTCACTACACCAGTCTGTGATATGTAATTTACATATTTACATAACTTATTTCAATTAATCTTTCAATGAGCCATGAAGAAGATATGATTACTCTGTGTCACATATAAAGAGAATCCAAGCAAGTTATGTAAATGCCTCTAAGTTCATTCAGAGAGTGGCCATAGAATTCAATTCTTTTCATATATCCAAGTCCATGTGTATTATCTCTGCAGTATGGTTTTAATAAGTGCATTTGTACACTTCTCCTGCCTTATGTGTGATGACAATCAGAATTTTGAAATTAAATGCAAAGCATGGTTTTATATCTACATTCTGTGCATTTGTAGTATACACACCAAGTCAATTGGATGAAATTTGGGTCAGTGCCAGAAGAAAAATTTGGATTAACCACTAATAATTTCTAAAGATGTCAGATATGATGTGAAAATCATTATTTGAACTTCATCATATTCAGACTTCAAATGGAAACATACAAATCTACATTAAGGGATGTATAAGCTAATGTCATCGAGAGGAAAAGGGAGGCAGAAGGGCAAATATAGACACTGAAATCTAAATTATATAATATTGGAAAGTGATCAACACTGAACAAACACATGCTTCCTATAGAATACTAACGACCATGTGACATAGAGCCCTGTCTCACATCCCATTTAAATGGTCACTTTGAAAACTGTTATTTGTAACTATAGTTCCTGCAGATTGCTTTCAAGGTTCTCACACTGTCATAAATGGATAGACAGTGAAATATATCTTAAAAACCTGCTACACAACTACAAGGATGTGAATTCAGGTTCCTAGCACCCACATTCAAAGCAGGCATGACAGTGAGGATCTCTAATCGCAGTGCTTGAGAGACAGAGAGACTGATCCCTGGAGTTCACTAAACAGCAGGTCAATGTGTATTCACCAGGTCAGTTAGATATCATGTTTCAAAAGTTTTGGTCTTGAGTAATGGAGGAGGACACCAAATATAGACTTCAGGCTTCTTACACAAATGTGCATGTGTGCGTGCACGTGAGCACACGAGCACACACACGCGCGCGCGCACACACACACACACACACACACACACACACACACACACACACACACACGCACGCACACACATCCCATAGTAAATTTCACAAATATTAATGTTCTTTCATCATTTCAAAATCTAGTATCTTTTTAGGCTCCTGAACAGATATGGTCCAATGATCTAGTGCACTCTTATGGGTTACTATGTATCTGTATGTATTATGATTATGCCCCTTAATTCTTTCTTTTTAAAGACCAATGCTGGGCCTGGAGAGACATGGTTCAGCAGACATGACCACTTCATGCATCTACAGAGGGGCTGATTTGGGTTCCTGACACCTCTATCTGGTAGCTCATAATAGTCTCTAATCCCAGCTTCAGGAAACCCACCATCCTCCTATGCTTAGACTCCAAATAGACATACATATCCCCATATAATTAAATCTTTAAAGAAAAAAAAGAAGTAAATGAATAAATCAATGTGGTCAAAACTGTGAATTTATAACTGTGGCTTTTATTTACTTCAAATAAGGAATTCAATAGGTTCTAAAAAAGTTATCATGGTAACAGACACATTCAGCATTCAACATGAAGGACAGACCCAATTTTGATAAGTTGTGACATGCTATTCCCTGATTTACTACAAAGGTATCATTTTCACTTATCCTCAGTGAATTCTGAAAAAAAATTAATAAATGATGTCTATTTTAGTCAGGAAAACTTTCCACAGCCTACTTGGCATTTAATGTTGGCTCTGTGTGTTTTGCTAAGAAAGTAACCAACTATTTGCATTTGAAAAGATTTATTGATTTTGGCAGTCCATAGTACCTTATCACAGAAGGTGTGTGGTGCTAGACATTACTTCTGCCTGAGTGGGAAGCATCTTTAAGAAGCCCTCCTTAATGAAATGCACTGAGCCTCTTTGGTGGGGTATAGGGCATGATTCCCAGGTCATCTATCATAAAATTGAGGAGTGCCATTGCCAGTTGGGATCTTCCAAGAGACAGAGGAAAAAGTGGAATTAAAGACTTTAAACAATCTATTGAAGAAAACACCTGTAAAGGGTAAGCAAAGGAGAAAGAAAGAAGGAGGAGGCCACGTGTCAGTCAGACAACTCTGGAAGGAAAGGAAGAATGGACAGAACTGGGTAAGAAAAGCACTTGTGACAGAATGCTCTGAGATGCCTCCTCAGCAGCAGGCAGTGCCCCTGGAAACACCCAGCAGCAGTTTGTGATCCAGTGTGGTCAGGCACTGGCTGCAAGTCACCCAGTGTAGCAAGATAGTAAACACTGAGACTGTAGCAGGTGGATGATGTTAGAGATACTCCTTGCAGCTAGAGCCCCTGCAAGCACAGGCGACTGGGATGCAGCTCCCTGCTTAAGCTGGTTGTACCAGGTTTTTAGTTCTTTATGGGTCTCTTTTGCTGCAAGCTATAAATCTGAAATTATCTTTAAAAATAGCAGAAAGTCCAGGTACCCCAAATTAATGATAAATGTCCACCATGCACCTTCACAAACAAAATCCAAATAGGGAACTAGGAGGTCCAATTAGATGAAAGCTATATGTTTGAGATTTGGAAGAAAAGAAAGTGCCTTCATATCCTCTGATGCTTAGCAGATCTCTTGAATGATAGGGGTGTCTCATATAGTTGTTGTTTGTGTGTTTGTTTACTTCTTAAATGAAAGGCCAACAATCATTGTACATCTCAATCCAACCTTTAGAAGATTGCTTCCCACATAGCCACATATCTGCCTTGTTTAAACAATTACCAATCCCCCAAAATACATATTTATACCAAGTCTCCTCTACATGAATAAGTACATAATTATGAAACTTTAGTGAAAAATTGGCTATAAAGGTTGTAGTAATGACTGCCATCACTAATTCTTCCTCCCTATAGGTAGTGAGGGTGCTATATAGCCACTTGCTCTCCATAAACTCGTTCCTTGCGCAGACATTGAGAGGGGGACAGGATGTGGAGATGATTTCAGGATTAGAGTTCTTGATTCAAGAGAATAGAGCATGGGCCAGGACATCTGGGGCCTGAGGGGTCCTGGCTATGGTCACTATGGAATCTCCACTAGTGAGCTCTTTGGCACACCTGATGCTTCATATTCAAGGTTAAAGGAAGAGGTTCATACTGGGCCCATGCTAGCACTGTTCATGATCTCTGCTTTACTGAGGGGGCCAGAACAACTGGAATGGGGGATTTGTGACCCATATCATGACAACAGGAGATGGCCTGGCCAGCCCATGCTCAGGTTTGATGACAACCACCTGTAACCTTCCGTCGGAGGTCACATTCTGGTCCTTTGTTATCACTGGTTGCATCAAACTGTAGAAGAGAGAGCTACAAAGAGGAGAGTGAAGGGAGAGGCACTAAGTGGTACAGCATAGTTCCTGTCAAAAGTCATAGGGTCCCAGCTAGCTCATGCTTACAGAGATGCTTGCTGCAGGTGCTCCACACCGTATTGCTCCTAGATAGGCTTCATGGACTGTTAAAGTTGTCTTTCATTGCAGAGAAGACTTAGGGGCTGAGGACAGTGGTGGGGACTTAAGCTGGCCTTTGGTGAGAGGAGGGCACTCATCATAGGGTTTGGGATGCATTTGTCCTACTTCCTGACTGGGGTTTCCCTTTTCTGTATGGGTGTGGGGTTGCTAACCCTCTCTCTCCACTTGCCCGGACTGAAAATTCTGTTCACCCCTGTGTTCAGTTCTCAACCCTGAAAAAAAGAAGGGCATCTGAATTTCAGAGCAGCATATTTTTAACACTTTTAGATGAAGACATAAGTAAAGTAGTGTACTTTTTGGGGGTGGAGGACTGGAGAAAGCACCACATAAGGTAAAATATAAAGTGAAACCACTATGTAAGGTCCACTGGGTTCTGCAGCCATAGATCAGAAGGGCAGGTCGGTCTCAATTCCGCTTACTTCTCCCCAAATCCGCTTTTCAAAGAAAGGATTTTCACACAATTTAACCTAGAGGGCTGAACTTACATTTTCTGTAATATCAGAAAATTAGATTCTGCTTTGTTCTGATTGAAGACCGCACATGTCTGTGGAAGAGCTGCTAGCGAGCCTTCTGAGGCAGGTTAAATGTCTGATGTATCGGGCAAGGATTTCTGGAAAGATGTGGTCCTCTTAGAAACAGATATCTACACGCATAGTTTCTGCTTAATTTTCTCAAGGAGAAAAGCAGATTCATTTTGTTTTGGGATATGTTTTGATTCTTCAAATGGAATAAAAATAGAATGCTCTCAATGTGTACTTCCATAACATAGAACCAAAAAAAAAAAAAAAAAAAAAAAAAAAAAAAAAAAAAAAAAAACCTACGATGGAGAACTGGAGGGAGCTATTTCGCCATTAAGAGCATTTCCTGCTCTTGCCGAAGCCCTGGCTGCAGTTCCCAGTGTCCTTATGGCAGTTCATAACAATATGTGGCTCCAATTCCAGGGTATCTCACTCCCTCTTCTGACCTTTGTGAGCATCAGGCAAACAAGCGGTGCACATACTTACAGATAAACAAAATGCTCTGCAGGCATAAATTTAAAAATACGAGTAAACTGAGATGCAGTAATAGAAAGTTTATTTAGAGAATTTTTAAATAATTTATGTAGCACTAATAGCATATTCAAATCACTAATGGCAGTGACCTTGAATGGCATCTATATCTTTCTGTCTATCTTTATATCTATCTATCATCTTTATCTGTATGTTAAGAAATTTCCTTGTACATGTCTAATAGTTTCTGTGGCATAATCCAGAAATTGACTTTAAATTTCAAGATACAAGTATTTTTCAGTATGGTTAAATTTATTTTTATTATACATGAGTCATTACTGAGGTGCTAACAACGTGTTTTGTTTTGTTTGTTTGTTCCTTGGCTCAATGGACTGTCATTTTCATATTAAGTTTAAGTTATCAACCAAAAGATGCTTTTCTGTTTTCGAAGTTTTGTGTTCCTTAATCCATATCCCCATCATCCTTGAAGCTCTCTTCTTCCTATTTTAAATTCCTTTTAGAAAACAATAGCCAGTATCGGCAGTGGTGTACATGAAGATCTGGGTTCATTTGTAGTACAACCAAAAGCTTAAAGAGAATCCTGTTAGACCTTCTCATCTCCATCCTTTATCTTCTCTTTGCTAAATAGCACTCCAAATGAATGCAAATTTCTCATTCTTTCCCCCCCCTCCGGTGTGTGTGTGTGTGTGTGTGTGTGTGTGTGTGTGTGTGTGTGTGTACACATTGGGACAGAGAGAGAGAGAGAGAGAGCTCCCCTGCTCATACACAGAAACCAGAGGAGGACATAGGATATCCTACACTATCACTGGTGCCTTATTTCCTCAAGACTAAGCATCTCACTAAGCCTGATACTAAACTGGAAGGCAGTAAGCAACAAAGAGCCTCCTATGTTTGTCCTCTGGTGATTCTGGGCCATCTTCTAAGGGAAGTCTGGAGATTTGAACACAAATTCTCAAGCTCGCACAGAAAGTTCTCTTACCTGCATTGCTATCTCTCCAAATGCATTGTTTGTATTTCTTAAATAGTTTTTCCTTAAGCTCTTGCTATCATGTTTCCTTCTTAAGCAAATAGAAACTAAAGGAAAAACAAAACACAGCAGAAATGCTCTTATGGTCATCCTTATATGCTTCCTGAAAGTTTCAAGTGGTTTCTGGAGACTTGTTCTTTTTTCTTTCCTTTTGCTTCCCTTTTAACACCCCAAACCTGTCTCAATTTCTGTGTTTGAATACATTCTACTAAAATCATAATTTTGCACTCAAAATAACTGAGTAAAATTGTTCATCCCATATGTTCAGTCACATCAATGTCATATTTCTGTTCCTGATTACAGAAGATCCAGGGTTGGATTATTAGTGGATGGCTGATAATCACCAGTAACCTGTGTGGAAAGCAGAAAGCATGCCATGAACAAAGCACCCTTCAAAAACCACTCATGGATATACACACTTTTACCAATGATTCAGTGTGTAATGACAAATAAGAAGCCAACATCTTTTTTTCATATCTATCACCAAATATAGCATTTTAGACACTAGAGAGCAATTAATAATGTTAATATACATCTCTATGAAGATATTGAGCAGGGCATCTATAATGTTGTTCTCAAAGACTAACTGTAATAAGATCAACATATTTAAAACCCATCTTTTCATCTTTGATGCATGGAACTGATAATTCAACCCCATTTCATTTGTTTGCTAGGTTTTTTTTTCAAAAAGCATTTAAATCGACTTCTTCTTTACTTTTATTTTTGTTATCCTAATTAACAAAGAGACTTTGAATCTCTTAATTCCTTATTTGTTTATAGCCTCAACAGTTTGGTACCAAGGGGATCATCAAAATGTGAGGACCTGGTAGGAAGTCATCGGTACCCTGAACGTACAACAGTGGTGGGGGCGGATATAAAATGTGAAGTATGCTGCGTAAAAATGCAAACACAAATTAGACTTCTTTAATTTGCGTGCGGGGTAGATAAATAATGATTTGCACCAAGCAGGGATCTCGCATGGCTTTGTTCATATTTTAATAGTGTACTTCTCTTTGCAGTGTGGGTAATTAAGTCTTATGACATCCCAGAAACCATGAGCCCTGCTGAGATGTTTAAGTTTAGAACAACCTCTTGATGTACAATCAAAATAATAAAAACAAAAACAAAAAAGGGGACACTTCTCTGGCTCTTAACAAGCTGGTTTGTTTTCACCTCTACGACACAATTGGATGTGGCCCACTCCAACTGTTTCCTCTCAGTATTAACTAGAAGTTCCTTTTGAAATTCATTGCCTTCAATTACGTTTTTAAAAAGAATTTTAATTGAATGGCTGTAAAGAGTAAAGACGCTCTAGGCTCCATTTGTTTATCATGGAGGGGCCTAAAAAATGAGGACAGAGCTTCCCAGCTCATGCAGGGGTTGCCGAGAAAGGGAGATGACTTTTAATTCGACAAGTTCAGAGAGATTTCTTAGTTTGACGCGCTTGGCAGGGGGTCTTTGAGAGGCTGGCGATGCTTCAGCATTCTGAGCTTTGAAAGTCTTTCCCTGCAGCAGAAATTGTATCAAAAGCCAATGATAATATTCCCTGCAAGGTAAAACACCCTATTGAAGATTTCAAGGGCTGTTTATTTATTCATCACAGTTTTTCTTTTAGGACATATCAAGCATCTAGGTAATAATTCACATAGATGATAGAAAATGCAAAAAAAATATTCTCCTCATTAATCTTTCACCTTTCCCCCCTTCTCCTTCTCTGTAGGCCGCATGTAGCTATAAAAGGTTCTTTCTGCTTGGCTCAAACATATATATCTTTATTCTCAGTCTGTTTCTTTCCTTCTCTTTCAATTTTGGAACAAAATTGTCATTTCCTTGGACTTTCTACCACCAGCTGAGAATATAAGATGTTTATGGCTATTTCCTCCTGTTAAATCCTCAAAGTGATTAATTAATTTTACAGAAGTTATGTACAGGATCTAAAGCTCCTTTTGAATCTGCCTATTGTACGTCTGCTTCAGAAAGCTGTTTTCAAAGCAAATGTTAACAATCATGCTGCTCTCTTGAAGGATATACATATTTTAATATTTTGTATTGTGTTTTGTATGTATCACAGGAGAAAAATGTTTCTGCTCTTTCACTGCTTATAGGTCAGAACTGGGAATAAGGGGCTGTGACAACTTATCCCTCTTGTATCATCAGTGTTGCTCTCTGTATGGCAGAATCAGTGAAGATACATGTTCCCCTTCATTGTTCCCTTCACTCTTCCATGGCATTAAAAGCAACCTTGCCTTGCAAATATTGGTGAATCATCTCATGCTAAGCAGTTGCCATAAAAGAGAAAGTTTACTTCATACATACATTTTGTTAAGATATGGGAAAGCCAGGACTGTGCACTGCATACAATTTCAAGTTGTTGTATTAGTATTTTGTATAATGGAATCAGTGAAAGAAAACTATATATGCAAAGGAATCTTAGAAAAATTCAGTACCTCATCACATTAGGACATTCTTAGCACATTTCACATGGCAAACATAAACCAGGTTGTAGACTTTATTTAAATATCAAAAGTTGGAGAAAAAATATCCCATGCCAAGTAACCACTTCACTAACAAAATATCCATAGAAGAGCATCAGCAAATATTCATTCATTAATATTAATTGGATTTCCACAGACTGCAAAACTAGCTATAGCCACCTTGCAAATGCAGCGTTGTGCCCAGGATTTCAAACTTGATACTTGGTTCATGATCATTTTTCACATATGGAGATGGGAGAAATCAAGGATAATATAACACCATATAGTCCCAAACTGCACATAGTAAGATGCATTATTTATCTTCAAATTTCTGGAAAGAATGCATTTTTTTTTCTGAAAATATTTGGAATACATCAAGGATAGTATTTAGACCTGACCAAGATGTAGGGGCCTTCCTTCAGTTCAGTCATGTTGTCTTGACCAAGCATACCATCGTTACCTGCAGAACCATGGGGACACCATATAGGTCCTTATCCTTTGACTGATATCAGTTTCTTTTTCCTCTTTCAAACTACTTTTGTAGTAGGAGAGTTATTAAAATGCTTCTCCAAAATGTAAAATCAATGTAATTTATGGTTACTTCTAAAATGACTAAGTTCTATGTAAAAAGGAACTTAAAGTCACATATCACCCCTGATTTATTCTGCCTTCATTTTTTACTTGCTACCTATCATTCGGTGTGATAACCAAAGAACTCTGATGTGAACAATGTTTGCATGTTTAACAAATCTCTTGAAAACTCAGTGAAAATGTTAGGTGATTAAGAAGATACCCAAATATATTGTGGAATTATGGGTGATATCAATGGGTATATTGAAAGCCCGTCGGTACTTAATTCATTATAATTCCTTGCATTACTATGGTCTGCTATGTTCACTGGGAGATTCAAAATGAGATAGGAAGAGTAAATTTTTGCCTTTGTGTAATGATCTTTGTTTCCCTTTCAAAATGTAGACTTAGATATTTATATGGTCATTTAGATGTCAGTGAATCTGATTTGCTCATTTCTATTTTGAATTTTGTCCAGTAACAAGATGGCAAGTAAGTTTTTAACATGACTGATAAGTGAATAGACTGAACTCATATATGAAACAAATAATTTTAAAAGTTATAATAAAGTCCTGGCCTTGTTATCTCTCTCTGTGTATAACTATGTGTATATCTCTAGATTTAACTATGTCCATGGCTCTTTAAGTGTATATGCTCCTCAGCATAAGTGCTCACAGAGTCTAGAACACAGTGTTGGTTTCTGTGACACTGAAGTTATAGCCAGTTGTAAGATACCCAACGTGGGCTCTAGGAACCAAACTCAGGTATTCTATAAAAGCAATATACTCAAACACTGAACAATCTCTCCAGCCCCTTCACTACATTTTTTGGTAACAATTATATTTTGTTAGATAATGTATATACCAAGATTTTCTTTTCTTATTAGCGAAGGAAGAAAACTCATGTGACTACATTGGAAGGATAACCTTATTTTCTTAGTAATGAGATAAAGTAAATACTTGAAAACTAAAATCAGCATGGCTTTTTTTTTAAATGAAAAGACAGATTTTCACTTAAATTAATTTGACACATTATCACATTTGTACACACTTTTGTGATAATTGGATATATAGTAAGCTTCCTGAATAAATATATGAATAAGATTAATGTGTGATGTTAAGATATATTAGATCCAGTGAAAAGTTTAAGAAAATATAGACTGTATGGCAATAAAATAAAATAATGAAGAAGATTGAAGAATGCTAACATTGTGAAGATTTGTGTAGTATCCATACCTATTATATCAAAGGGGGAAAAAGTTACATTTACTTAGGTTTTTGAAAATTAACATTTTGAAGAAAATTTTTGGAAGGATATTTGAAAACCCATTACAATGATGTGAAACACCACTCTTGTCCATTGTCCATTTGCCTAGTATTATTTCTTTCTGCGTTATTGACTATCTTAAACTACAGTTAACAATGACTTGTATGATGATGGGACCCACATGCCAGGGCAGGATTTCCTAGGTTCTCTGCCTGCATTTGCTGAAGAGGATTATGTATTTATCTCTGCAGTTTCTTCTCCCTCATTTCAGGAAGTACATCATGAGGGGAGCTTACAGGTGACAGCGAGGGAACAAATGGATGATAAGGTGTTAGCTTTGGTTTCTTAAGGAATTGTGGAAATACTACAGTGGCCAAGGAGGGACAGAGAAACAAAGCCCTGAAAAAGCGTCACTGTGGCTTGTGTATCCTCAACACACTTTCGCTAAAAATGGAGTTCTCCAAATTCATTTTTTAAATTGTATTTATTATGTATACACTCTTCTGTCTGAAGCCTGCCTCAACGACAGAAAAGGGCATCAGGTACTATACAGACGGTTGGGAGCCACCATGTGGTTGCTGGGAATTGAACTCAGGACCTCTGGAAGAGCAGCCAGTGCTCTTAACCTCTGAGCCATCTCTCCAGCCCATCAAACTTCATTTTAATACTGCTCTGAATTTATTAGCAAATGGACCAAATGGATGAAATGTATTATTGGCCATATCTTATACTTTAATTATGCTTAATCAATCATGTTTAATAACTGTGAATCTGAGGACCAAAACTACTGTTCTTTGGGGGAGTTGGTGGTATAATGAAATCTCGGATGGGCTATTAGAAAAGTTAGCAGAAGCCAAAAATCATGATTATCTCTTCTTGGACTTCAGAGGCTGTTACATCTCTCCAGATAATGAGGAACCTAATATGTTTTCACTTAAAAAGTTTAGCAGTAAGTGGAGAATAAAAATGTAAAATTAGAAGTAAAAATACACATTGATTTTTATCCAATTGACAACAGAAAAGGGGATAACCAAGGATGTCTCTGGAAAAGCTAGGAAGAAACCAACAAAGCCAAAAACAAAACAAAACAAAACAAACAAACAAAAAAAACCAACCAACCAATCAATCAATCTGTAACAGGACAAAGCTCTGGTGGATACTAGTATTAAAATGAGACTTTCCTTGCATTGAATCACAGCACTGTTCAGAATGCCAACATAATATATATATATATATTATATATATATAATATATATATATATATATATATCATCTAGTGATTGGAGCAGAAAACAGTTTCCAGAAAAGATACCATTAAGTATTTTAAAGAGACAGTGAAGGCTAAGTTGAATAGAAAGCTAAAGAACTTGGAATTTGGCATGTAGTTCAGTTGGCCAAGTGCTTTTCTGACATGAGTGAAGCCATGAGTTCAATCCCCAGTACTGCAACAGAGCACTCAAGAAGTGGCTACATAGAGAGTCCCACACAAGCCTGGGCAACAAGAGGCCTGCTTCAAAAGAGAAAGGAGAGAGGGGAGAGGGGAGGGAGGGAGAGATTGGCAGGGAGAGACAGAGAGGGAGGGAAGAAGAGAGAGAGATGTAGTATCTTAATCAGGTTTACCATTTCCTTTGGAACATAACCTCACCAAAAAAATATCACCTTTAATTTCTAATGAGGATACACCAAACCTCAGAGATGAAGAAACACAGTGCTTATAATATAACGCAGTTTTTTAATCTATGTATTTTGTCACCACATAGTGGTGACATAACTGAAAATGGAAGTAGAAAGAAATTGACAAATGTAAAATGTTCTGGAAAATGAACAGACCCAAATCAATTCAAAGCCAAATATGTAATGGACCTGAGAAGTGTGTGGCAGCACTTAAGTGTGTCACACCGCAGACCTTGCTGCAGCCTTCCTTCTGAACAGGCACATTCACACTCTACAGTGCCCTGGCCATCACATCATGCACTCGCAATGCAGGCTGCCACACCTCGCTCTAATTCAAGACCATTGTATGTCATGGACTGCAGTTTTTCTACTGTACAAATTTTTCTAAATGGGTAGATTCACAGTGGTTTGTGTTGCCTGTGCCATGAGAAAGTGTAATGTATCAGGCAAAAGCCTGGAGATTTAAATGAAAGACAAGACATCTGGTCATTTGTGCTAAGAGAATGTGTGTGTGTTTATTGCAAGGAGGGAGCAGCCTTATATACAGACCTACAGTACAGTGGGAAACCCCAGGAGTAGGAGTTTTTCGTGTTTTCACAACTAGATGTTGATGCCAGTGGGGCTAGGCCAGGATTGAAGGCAGGACTAGAAAACAGAATGCACCTGTGATTATTGGCTGACAAGCAACTCAGAGACCAACAGTGCTTTATTTAGATTTAATATATTCCTAACCTCCTTCCCCAGTGTGGATTAAATTGTCACCTATTTGGGTAATATTATGTTAGAGTATTTGATCTTAAAAATTTGGTGTTTGAGGCCAGGTAGTGGTGGCACAAGACTTTAATCCCAGCACTCAGGAGGCAGAGGTAGGCTGATCTCTGAGAGCTGAATGCCAGCCTAGTCTACAGAGAAAGTTCCAGGACAGCCAAATATACACAGAGAAACCCTGTCTTGAAAAAATTAAAAATTGCTGTTTGAGTTGCTGACTTGAGTTTCATTTTTTAAAAGAATCATTAAATTTTTACTTAGGATTGTGACAGAGTGTCCAGCAATTTTGAAGTGGCTCCAAAATATTTCTGTCGTTTTGTAGTACATGTATTATGAAGCAATGTTTTCAATTTTGATTATATGCATATATATAATCAAAATTGAAAACTTTAATCCCAGCACTCAGGAGGCAGAGGTAGGCTGCCTATATATATCCTGGACCATTGAAGGTGCTCTGTGTTCTTCACTATCTATCTTCACTATTAAATAATCTGCTCATATTTAATATTTTATGTAAAAATTGTTACATCTTTTCCATTAGTGTGAAAATTTTCTCTCATCACCACTAAATGATAAAATTGTATGCCTAGCAAACATTAGAAAGGTCTTAATTTGATTACCAGTTTTCTAATTCTACATACTCCAAGTCATGTAAGGATTTATTGGGCAGAGGGGTGTAGGAAGTGGAAAAATTTAGGAAGCCCTGAAATACAGTGAGATTGCAAAGACTGTATGCTTCTAAGATAAATACTAATAATTGACAGTAAACTAGGATGAAAACAAAAGCGCGCGCGCACACACACACACACACACACACACACACACACACACACATATATATATATATATATATTATATATATATAGTCATGGACTGCAGTTTTTCTACTGTACAAAGTTTTCTAAATGGGTAGATTCACAGTGATATATATATAATATATATATATATATATATATATATGGAACTATTTATCAAAGTTGTGAGACAACATGTTTAAGATCAAGGCATACACAGCTTTAGCTGAAGGTGAGTTCTGTGTCCTTTAGCAGTAATGAAGGCTGTGTCCTGAGATAGTAGATAGATATATGTACAGAGAAGAACAGCCTAGGATACTGCCCCTTTGATCTCTCTCACAAGGCCAGGGAGCTGTGCTGTCCAGATGTAGCCATTGGCCTAAGACCCAGCCTTTTACTGTCACCTTAGTGATATTTTCAACATATATACATATGTATATATATACATATATGCATACATGCACATACACACATTCACAAATAAATATATACATCTATACATATCTCATGTACACATAAACATATATTCATTAGCGCTAGACACAAAACGTTTTACAGAAATCTTGCAAACACAATTTTAATGCTCTTCATTACATAATGTTCTTTAGACAAGAAGTTATTTGCCTTTGTTTTTGTACCTTTAAAAGTCCATTTAGAAAGTGGTAGCAAGAGACATTGTTATAATAATAACAGAGTGTAATTGATTACAGCAAATTTTCCCCATGTTAACATCAATCCTCAATTATTTTGTATTTCATACTATTTTCTCATTGTTCCTATTCTTCCCTCAAAAACTTGATTTCTTCCTTTCCTTTTCTCTGTTGTTCCTTTCTAGTGCTATGATTTTTCTTTCCCACCCTTTCTACTCTCTTTGTACCTAAAACAAACAGAAGAGAAATGTGGCGTAGGTCCAAGAGGAAAAGAATGTTAGGTAATGCCATGTCAAGAGTAGGGCTTCACATAACAGGGAGATAATTCTTCAAATAGATTGAATGAACCATGGATCTGACCAATATGGAAATATGTGGGTTTGCAAAATTCACCACCATAAAAGGAAATATTGATTTATAGCAGAACACTCAGAAGATGGAAGCTTCATTTTTCTTGGTCAAAAAATACAGCAAGGAAAATATGATAAAAAATGAATATGTATGTATACATGGACAAGAAGAGAACTTTACATTTAACTGCAAACTATATTCCACAATTAACCTATAAGTATAACTTTTAATATATTGAACACCTCATCAATTTGACTACTTTTAAGATCTGAAAATGAATGTGAGGATAAATTTAATCTTGTTTGAGGGTCTTCAAGTTTTCTTGGGTCCATTATTAAAAATCGGACTTCAAGTAGATAAAATATTCTGTAAAAATTTCCACCAAACACTGTGGAAACAGATACTAAACTTTATTTATTTATTTATTTATTTATTTATTTATTTATTGGTTTTTCGAGATAGGGTTTCTCTATGTAGCTTTGGAGACTATCTTGGCACTAGCTCTGGAGACCAGACTGGCCTCGAACTCACAGAGATCCGCCTACCTCTGCCTCCCGAATGCTGGGAATAAAGACATGTTTCCCCAGCTTGAGGGTTTCTGGTAATTCCTGGGTCCGAGGGGGACTAAGCCTGAAAATAAATGGGCGAGAAAGACAAAGCAGTGTCCTTGTCAAGGTCTAATTTTATTGATTATAAACAAGGGGTTTTTAAAGAGAAAGGAGGAAATAAAGTAAGAGGAAGTAAGGGAGGGGGGAGGAATGGGTGTTAAATGCCCTCAGGCATGAGCAGGTGTCTGAACTTTCCTGTGGTTAACTTGAACACTAACCTAAGGGGTGGGGTGCTTGACTAAATTGGTGGTTTAGCTTGGAGGTCGCCAGGCCTCTTGTAAAGGAGACTTTTATATCTGATCAGGGCTGGCTCCTGACAGCATGTGCCACCAACACCCAGCCCTAAACTTTATTTATAACAATGTCATTCCTCTTTGAAGTCAGCAAACTATGGTGTGCCTAGTGAATTTGTCCTTTCCAGGATATTTAGCTTCAAATCCCTCTTGTGAAAAAGTGAGATAACGATTAAAACATAGCCTTGCAAAGGGATTCCTCCAGTCCCATGCCTGGGTACCAGAGCTTATTATGGCTGTTAATATCCTTCCATAAAGGCCTGTGTTGCAGAGTCTTTAAGCTTCAGCTGAAGCCTCAAACCAACACTGATCTCCATTAAGGGTTATGATAACTATGCATCGTCTTGACAGTCAATGTATTTATCAAACACATACTTGTGTATTCATTAGCAAGAAACTTCATGCACTCACCCAGGATATTGGTAGAAACTAAAGTAACTTACATGTTGCCTGTATATCTAGAGATAACTATAGCTATTTTCCTCAGTACAGAGAAAGACAAACCTAGCCAGAATTTACTTCTGGAACTGGATATATGGATTTGTCTATGTCAGTATTTCCAGGAGATAAAGAGGAGTGTTAAGGCAAAAAAGAAATGTTTACCAGAATGGACTCTGTTAAATATAGTTATTGAAGAATTGGGATTACAATATCTTGTCCATCCTGTTTACAAACACAAAACTCTAATGTGTCATTGTCTCTTCTTAATTAACCAATTCATTAATTTACTTGGACATTTTCTATTATGTTGTGAACAGCTATTTGGATGAATTGCCTAGTAATTTATATCTTGTTATGTTTCATTTTAGGTATTTCATTTGAATTTCACTTCTCCTCTCATGTTTTAAATTATTTGAGCTTAGGCAAGTGTGGAGTGAATTACTGTATACTGAACTCTACTGTTCTGACTTTTGGAGTGCTGCATAGACTTTCTAGTCAGTTTCCCCCGAGTGCACATGAAAATGGTTGTTTTGTTTCTACACCTATTGTGAAAATAAAAGCAATCTGCTGGTGCTTTCAGAATGCTCTCTTTATCTAGCATTTCATTGTCTGGTGTCCTGAGAAGGGCAGCTTGCATTTTAATGTTCATGATTACCTCCAATTTCTCATGGCATTCTGAACAGAAATTTTACTCTATCTCATTTTTGATAAATAATTACACAAGCGCTTTTTCAAGGAAAAAGGTAACTTTTAGAATACCTGAAAGTGTAAAAAGAAAATGTCATTATAAAGCTTGATAAGTATGTGGTCATCTTGGAACTAAAATAGAGGGGAAAAATCAACTCAACTTCCGCCTTTCAAATCAGAAGGATTTTGTGCTTCTGTCATCCAGACAATGCCCAGATGGGTCCCTATGTCTGATTGTGGAAGGAAACCTAAAATGAGTTTTATGCAAATTTCCTTACAATGAAACATTTTTAAAGTCATTATACTAAAAAGAACTTTTCACAAAGCACTTGCAAAATAAAATCAGCTGATAATTTAGCAACATCTGAAGAAAGTGTGAGACAATTAAACTTTTTCAGGAATCACATGAATCCTTAGACATTCCTGTACCATTGCAGTTGTGAAAGAAAACATCTCTCTCCCTAGGTTTTCCTTCCTCAGCTGCCATTTTCTCACTTAAAAGTGATGTTTAAGGCTATTTTTAGTCTGTTTCCAACTGCTACTGATACATCGAAGTTATATAGTTTGATTTTTTTATTTTAGTATCATGAGAAATGATTTCAACTAGGGGAAGCCCAAGCCTCAAATACCTATGGAAGGAAGATTAATGCCATTTGAATTTGGCAGGAAAATAACTTCAAAGTTGACATTTTCGTTGGAGGAGCTAAAATATCTACAGTAACAGTTTTAGTAAGGGTTAGTCTAGAATACTGCTCAGGGCAACGAAATCTACAGTATACTATAACTGTCGCGAGGCAAGCCAGAGATGGATTTATAGGCCATACTTAGCATTGTCACCCTGAGAGTGAAGCACTTTGAAAGGCTGAATGAAGATGAACAGTCCATCTCTCTGGAGAAAAGTCTTGCCATTTATTATTTTTTATTAGTTCTAAGAGTGATGGCATATTGTGTCATGCATTGAACAGCATCTAGTAAGAATATCTGCTATGCTTTGGAAAGCAGCCTCTGTCTGCATCCAACCTCTCCTGTTCAAGAATTCAAGTTAGGATACATGGCAAGGGAAGGATGAAACTCTGGGTCCCCTGTAGCTTTGGAAGCTTCTGAAGATGCTTGTCCATTATGGGAAATTATTGTAAGGTGTGTTACACTTGTTTCTGCTGTAGAACATTTGTTTAATGATGCAAAGATGTGTTGCATTCTTTTGTGCTGCATTTGTTTGTGAAGCTGTGTTACTTGGCTTGTCTAAAACACATGATGATCTAATAAAGAGCCGAATGACCAATAGCAAGGCAGGAGAGAGGAGATTGGGACTGGATGGCACAGAGACTAAATAGAAGGAGGAGCAAGAAGACAAGGAGATGAGGAAAAATGCATGTGAAGAAGGAGAGGAGGATGCCAGGAGCCAGGCACTTAGTCAGCCACGGGGTAAGAGTGAAAGTAACATTACAAATATATGAAAAGGGAAAAACTCCAGACTCAAAAGGTAGAAGGGATTATTTAAGAAAACCCACAGAAACAGCTGACCTGAGTAAATGGGAGCTCAAGGACCCCAGTCTGGGGGTCTAGCATAGGACCAAACAAGGACCCCTGAACTTGGGTATCATTTATGAGGCCTGAACAGTCTATAGGGCCCTCTGGCAGTGGAACCAGCATGTATCCCTAGTGTATGCTTCGGGAGCCCATTCCCCATGGAGAGATATTCTCTCGGTCTAGATACATAGTGGCAGACCTAGGCCCTGCCCCAAATGATTTGACAGACTTTGATGATCCCTCATGGAAGTCCCCACCCTCCCTGGGGAATAGTTGGGGGATGGATGGGGGGGTCAGTGGGGGGTATGGGAGGAAGGGAGGGAGAGGGAACTGGGATTGATTCGTAAAATAAGATTGTTTCTAATTTAAATAAAATTTACAAAAAAAAACAGCAAAGAATAAGCTGGCTAGAAATAAACCAAGCTAATGTCATGCTTTCATAAATAAGACTATGCCCCCCACTCTGTGTGCTTATTTTGGATCTTGGTAGCACCCCCCAGCGCAAAAAAAAAAAAAGAGTAGTAAAGAGTAAAACCAACAATAGTTCACGGAAACTGTTTCTCTTGGTATCCCTTCCCTCTCTTCTCTTTGTATTTTCTTTGTCTCTCCAGAAGCTGATGCCCTGGTTCAGTGAGTGTGTGTAGTTTGAGCAGTAGTAGTGCAGTGAGAAATACAACATGATTCCCCTTGAAAGGCACATTGTGTTATGATGGAGACTCACAAAAATAGAACAATCAAAGTAAAGCAAGTTCTATAAAGTGATGACATGCATGCCTTTTAAATTAAAATAATGTAACTGCTGCTTCCTGACCATGTGCTAGGTATATAGCTTGCTAAATTGTCATTTTCTTAAGGAGATGGTAGAACTTCCTGTTATAAAATTTTTCTGCCAGACAGGAAACATTCCCAAATTTGATTTGTCATAATTACTAATGTCCAAAGCATGATACAATTATTTAATAACTAGGTTATTACATAGTTGTCATGTAGTAGTTGGTATTACAGTGGTAAAATAAATGTCTGATGTTTTCCTCAGAGTGAGAACCTACAACTACTATAAGTTATGTATTTGAGATATCTAATAATGACTTAGTAAAGCAAATGAGTTGGCACTAGACAGGTATGTTTGCTCCTGGAGCAGTCTCAGCGGCATGTGCGTGAAGAAAGGCCCATGGTTGGTTTAATGCTCAGCTGTTACCATCCTGATATGCTAACAAACTTTGAATCAGAGTTCCTTTATTTTCATCTTGACTGAGTTTCCAAATTAAACAGCTGGTCCTAATAGCATAGTACAATGTGTAACCTATGGAGTGCTGGTGGAATAATAACTAGGGCACGTATTGGTGCCTCCTGAAGAAACACGGCCAAAGGCTGTGTGCCACAGGAAATTATTTCACCTCGAATTTATGGTTCCAGCTTAACTCTGAGTAATGTGGAGAGGTTGGATATTAGGATGGAAGAGAGGAGGGCATTACAGGAAGAAAGGGCCCCACTAACCAAATGTTTTTCTGCCATGTTATCCCAACTCTGTAGTTCAGGGAGTAGTGACCAAAGTTGCTAATGAGCAGGGTGCAACAGAGCAAGTTAGACCATTGTCAAAGCATATGGCTGTGAGTCTAAGCCACATTCCATGTGTACCCTTTTTGATAAAGAGCCTGGAGAGGATGGCAGAGAAGATAACATGGAAAATGAAGGAGTTGAGTCCTAAGGCCAGCGTAGTTCTATGTCCATATTCCTTTAATTAAAATTGCCACCCCAGATGACTAGAGAACCCTGAACCCTAGGATGACTATGATAGAAAACATGATTCTATGTCCTGGAGTTTGAAAAGAATATGAATAATGACTCAGAAATAGAAATACCCATAGCAGAATTAAAACTGGCTTTGATTTTAATAACAGGAAAGGGAAAAGGAAGGGTTGGAGGCAATAGATGAGCCTGAGGAAGACACAACCTATGCTACTGGGAGAAGAAAACCCTTGAAAATAAGTAAGAAAGCCATAGCGGCACGGGGAACAGAATCTCGACATTCTGTTCAATTGTAAGTGGAGAAGGTTAGTTAGTCCATTCAGGACAGTAATCAGATGGCTTCTAGAAGCATTTGACCAAAACCATCTGTTTGCTTTGACACTTTACAAACACTTCTTGAACAAACTGTATTAGACAAATACTTTGAGTAGCAAAACATCTCAGCATTTTGAAAGTGAACCAGAAAGTACCTGATGGGCGGTTTCTGCTTTCTTAGGCAGCACCAAACTGTTTGAATATCTGTTTAACGGTGCTTACAGAAAAATCATTTGAAGTACGCGTATACCTCAGACATGCACGCTGACAGAAAAATTGTCAATTCTTAGCTTTCTGTGAAGGTAAAGGTGATTACATTCCATGCCTTGCACAGTTAGGAGCAGTTTTGGTTTCACTCACCTCCTTCTCAATATTTCCCTGTGCATACATATGCTAAAATGAAATGTATTGTGCAAAAGTAAACTGCCAATGCAAATGAGCCACAGAACTCAACTATTTTTTCCTGAAAAGAAAGGATTTCAGGCTAGGCAAATTTATGCATCAGTGGCTTCTTTCCCTTTCCTCCTGATAATGTCTGATTGACACTACCACAGCATTACTTTAGAGAAACTCAAACGAATCCCACAGCCTCATGCAGTGGGGCCTTCCCCTGTCAGTGCGCAATGACCACTGAGGCCTGACTGATGGCTCCAGCCACTGTGTGAAATGTTTTCCATCATTTAGAAGATCCACAATGGGGTGGGGCAACTTGCATAATTAGATAGTGTGAAGCAAAGTCAGAAGTCAAGAGTATCGCCCCTGTAACTTCTTGCATTGTCTCTTGATTTTTTTTTTAACCCACTGAGAATGAAATGGGTCACCCTGCCCTCTTTTTCTACATTGCTTGAGGCCAAACATTGTGAATCTCTATTGATTAGTCAAACAACTCTTAATTACTGAAGTTGTGATCTATGTGTGAGCTGCAGTTCTTCTTGATGGTTCTACTGATTTATCCCAGGTTCACTGATTTTTGATGGATAGTCAGAAATAAAGTGAAGGATGGGTGAGGCTCAGTTGAAGCATTTTTGTAAAGTTGACTTGTTTTTATGTAATCCACTACTTCTGTGCAAAGCCATAGATGAAGTCTAAACCATTAGCCAAGTGGATTC
The DNA here is from genome assembly GCF_003668045.3 of Cricetulus griseus. Taxonomy (NCBI): domain Eukaryota; kingdom Metazoa; phylum Chordata; class Mammalia; order Rodentia; family Cricetidae; genus Cricetulus; species Cricetulus griseus. The sequence continues at coordinate 37,224,260 of NW_023276807.1, forward strand.
TCATGATCCTTTCATTTGTGAGTCTTCAGGTCTAAAGGCAATTGTATATAAAGTTTCTTTGAATTTTATGTTGTGGTCCATTTAATTGGGTTTTAAGAAACCAGTGACATAAATTGATGTAAAAACTACAAAATTATGTAAAGACAATAGAAAACAGAGAAATTGAATGTAAATTGCAGGATACACACACACACACACACACACACACACACACACACACGCACTCACACACATAAAATTTGATTTTGTAGAGAAGTAGTTTTTCATGCCACTGATAGAAACACTCTGCTGCCATAGGGTGAATCACCCAGATTGTTCTTCATCAAGCACTGATTGAAGGAAAACATCACATTTAGCTGTTGGTAGAGGTGGAAGCAAAGGCTTACACAGAGAAAAGTATCCATTGAAAGGAAGGTGTGGGGCCATGAATAGGCTCAGTGAGAAAAGATACTTGATACCAAGTCTAATGACCTGAGTTCAATCCCCAGGAACCACATAGTGTGGTTATGGGAAGTATGGGTACAGATGTTTCACTAGGGTGCCTAATGTAAAAAAAAAAAAAAAAAAAAAAAAAAAAGTTAGAAAGGATGATAGGAATAGGTCAATCTGTCAATCCTGTCAGAGTGAAGATGTGACCACTGTTACCCCAGGGTGTTATATACTGGAGAACATGAAGATATTCTGGTTACAATTTAAGTGTTTAATTAAGCTCCTTGGTGTAAGTAAGAAGATGGGGTGGGAAGGGAAGGATGGAGAGAAAGATAGCTGGGTGGAGAGAGGGTGAGAAGGAGAGTATTTTGTAGGCACTTTCCTTGAGATGCTTTGAGTGACTGAGTAAAATTTGCAACACCAGGAAGGAAACAGGACTCAGTTCAGAGGCAGTGAAGGACTGAGATCAGAGAGCAAAGAGAAGAAGGATAGGGTTGATTTTGACAAATGCGGCAAGACTGGGCTTCAAAAACAGACTGGCCCTTGGGCTTAGCTGTAATGAGGTCATCAGAAACCTCACAGAAGGTCACTTTCTCCCCAGTGACAAAGGCTCAGGCTGGACCAGACAAAGTTGAAAAGCTTATGAGGATTGGGGACAGCACACAAAATGTAGGCTAGGATCCCACATGTGATAAGAAAAGAGAATCAAGAATCTGCCCATCAGCTAAAGTCAGGATGTTTTTGAAAATTTAACAAAGCTTTTAGTTACAATATATATATTTTTAAAAAATCACAGATCCCCAAACAACATCTAAATTATAAGGTTGTTTTTGTTTGTTAACTTCTTTCCAAGCATATAATTGTTGAATACATATATATTTTTATTTTTCTACTTACCACTAGAGTCAGAGAACATAAATAACTCTAGGATCCTCAATATTTCCATGACAGAGTGACAGAATGACAGAGAAATTAGAAAGCAAGAAAGAGAGAACTGTAACTGACCTATACAGAGAGATACAAAAGAATATCGTTATACAGAAAGTGAATGAAAATCCAAGGAAGTTACTTGTCTACAATTTATGTTTATAATCATGACATTGATCTAACTGTAAGTCTTAAATTCTGGACAGAGTTTGTTAGCTTATCAGCAAGAACATTTTTAATATTGCCTGCTTCATAAAGTGTGCTATACAGCAACTTTATGTTTCATAACAGCAAGAACGGCTAGGGATAATCACAGCTCATCAAGAACCAAGGAAGATAATTCAATATGAATAGGGTTAATGACTTTAAGCAAGGGCATATGCTTTTTAAAAGTATGTCAACAGGTTTGTCAAAAATCTGACAACTTTTAAATTATTCCTCTATTGGGACACAATTGTAAATAAACTTGTTTTCTGATTGGAGTAGAAGATTATTGAGGAGTGTTCTGTATGGTGTTAGGGCAGAGGTAACGTAAGCATGCCTTTGACTCTGCTCACACCAGGCTTTGATAAGTCTGAAACTATCAGCAGCTGAACCATGGGTGAAGGAGTGAGTGAATCCAGCTGCCCTTTTTCCCATCTACCAAGACAACTAAATTCAAATGAGGAGAGCTATTAAAATTAAGTGATATCTTCATCTGAAAATTCCACATGCTGTATTTGACTACCTAGTTCTAAGGGTTTGTGTCCTTTTTCAGGAGTAAAAAGCAAAGCAAAACAAAACAAAACAACAACAACAAACCAGCTTTTTAATATCCTAAGAGGAATGTAAAAGTCAAAGGTTTAAATTAAACACAAAGCAACTCTAGGTTATCCACTTTATTTAGAAACTATGTTTAATGCAAAATTACCACAAGATGTATGTCATTGGGGGGTCACTGCTGAATATTTTGGGGGGGTTCTCTCTGTTGGATATGCAATTTCAGCTAAATGTTTTGAAGAGAAGGAATCAAATAAATTGCCCTATTTTGGGTCCTTCTCATCTGTATACAGTCGCATAGCTCCAGTAGACCTGAAAATTGCCCAGAGACAAACTTTAAAAAAATAGAGTGCATTTGAGGCAGAAAATTGCTTTTCTGCAGTATGGTCTAAAGGACAGGCAGTGACAGGAGGACAAGAAGTTGTCACCATGCAGTGACATCGTAAAGCATGGCTCCCATAACCAAAAGGATAATTTGTCTTTATTTTCTTCCTTATTAGACTACAAGAGGATTCTATGCAATAATATAATGCTTGGCTTTAAGGAAAACCTTTGGAAGCAAATGCGCAGTTAGTTTCTTGAAAGTCCATCTCTCACCTGCACGTGGTGCTTACTTAGTCTCTCAGAAAACAGATAGCTTAATATAGCAGACGATTCTGTACTTCTTGATTTCTTCAGTAGGCAGAAATATGTGTAGGCTTTGGGATAAAATAGAAACTAATTGTAGAGGCCTCTTGGTTTTTCTGTGTAAAACATCAGTTTCTGAGTAGCATTACAACAAGGCTTGTGTAGTTTAATATTTAAAAAAAGTATTTTATGCATCTGGATTGGACCCTTGATATTTTTGGAGGATTTTTTATGTGGTTTAATTTCCATTTTTATGGTGGAATGAACAAAAAAATGGGGGAATATATGTCTTTTCTGTGTTAAGGGACTTGGAACTCCTTTGGGCCTGTTATCATGTTAATGAGACAGTTGAGAGATATCAGGGTTTTCTGTATTAATCTTAGCAGGCATTTGCACACCAGAAGTGCTCATTTAGAGTTTTAATGGTGTTAACGCTGAATTTGCACAAAATTAACAAAAGAAATGGTTCTGTATAATAGATCTCTAAGACCAGATATTTATTAAAGCTATTAAAATTATACTATATATATATGTGTGTGTATATATACATATATAATATATATAATATATATATATATATATGTGTGTGTGTGTGTGTGTGTGTGTGTGTGCACAAGATAATGTGCAACTCATGTAATGTTAAATTTTTCAGTTGCTTTTCTGAATTTTGAAATCTTTTGCTTTAATTATTGACAGGAAGGATTTTTCTGCACAGTTTGATGTCTGGTCAAATGATTCACCCCTTCCCCAAACTCAATGATTTCTTTGAACCTAATAGAAAGCATTCATGCTTTCATACAAAGTGTTTTTCTTGCCCACACCAGTTCACAGATGTGCACAATGTAACTCAACTGCTAAAATTGACCATTCAGAAATGAAGAGCAGCTGGGCTTTTTTTTTTTTTTTAAATTTACTTCCTAATGTTTACAGGGATACTGAACAATGAATTTACAGAGTAGAGGCAGCCCGAGAAAATGTCCAGGTCTTTTCTCATTAGTTGTGAATAACCACTCCCCTATCAGTCGAGACTTAAAATTTACTTTAAAATTTACACTAGATGGCCTCAGCTCCAGTGATCTATGTCTTTTCTCTTTCTTCTAAAGTATGTACCATTTCATATTTTCATAGAATTAGTCCATTCTTTCCATTTAGTAATTATTTGTCTATCACTCCCTCCTGGCCCTCACCCTCTCTTTCCTGAGATGAGGCCTTGCCATGTTGTCTAGGATCGTCTCAAACTTGTCTTCTGATGCCCCAGCCTGCCTATTGCTAGCATTTTAGGCATACACTCCCACACTCAACATAACGCTTCTATTACTCGATATAAAAATGTAATATACTTTGAGCAGATCTAATACAAATTTCCAAAAACTGAAATCTTTCAAAATCCAAATTTTATTCAGTATGTGGTAAGGTTTATGGACATATTATAACATAAAAACAAGATAAAATCCAAGTAGGAAATGTTTCCAGTGATGCTTTTCAGATAAAGAATCCAAATCACTAGAGAGGCATAGGATTAGAATCAATTGTCAGCTTTACAGGATCCAGAATCACCTGGGAGATGAGTTAGTAGGCACAGTTGTGAGACATTATACTGATTGCCTGAATGTAGGTAAGAACCCCACCCATGTGGGTGGTGCCACTACCTGGCTAGGATCTTCTGTGTACACTGGAAGAGAGCTGAGATTTTGGAAAGCCTTGATTTAAACATTGTGATGGGCTGTATGTACCCTTGAACTGGGAGCCACAATAAATCCTTTCTCCCTTAAGTTGCTTTGCTGGGGTTTTTATCATAGCAATGACAAAGAAAACCATGCAAGGCAGGTGTGTGTGCTACAAACTTGTTCCACATTTTTGGGGAATTTATAATTCAGGTGAGGTCAGTCTATAGCTCTGATGGTCTAATGTCCTTATGGTAGCCAGTCACACCATTTTGGTGAAAATACTGGCACACTGACAGATTCATCATCTTTAGAGACATTTCTATCTCCACCTCTTCTATTTTAATTATGACCAAACATTTACCTAAGAGGTATATTACCACTGAATAGTGTAGCTTTCTATTTGTCATTTATTTCTGCTCATCTTTTCTATACTTGTTTTTTACAAAGCTAGAATTATCTGACTAATATTAATGCCTACCCCATAGACTTTGGATACATGTTTCCTGAACATGGTGCCAAATGACTGACAGTCATGTGTTTCCATTCTGATTTGTCAGTGAGTGTATCTAAGAGGTAACTACTTCATCTGTCGAACCCAACTGTAATATAAAAAATGACTTATCTTTTATTTACAGTGAGTTTACAATTTAGATGATAATTGCAATTTCTCTTGTTTGATTGAATGTTTACACCCTTGCTCCTGAAGTGTTAATGAGTGTTACCTTACTAGATGTATAGGAGTTTCAGACTAACCTGAAAACACTGCTGTGGAATTATTTATTGTAAACTCCACAAATGTCACTTGGGCCTCATCTTCATTAGAGTCTTCTTAGGTGTTGAGCTGTAATTGTCCTAAAGCTGTAATAGTCTCAATCTGACTCATGCTTCTTCCTTCCCAGTCACCATTACCATCCTGCACATTACAATTACTATACCTCTACTCCTTGGGTACAAAAGGTGCCATTATTTTCAATTTGTGCTATGCTCATCTCTGGCCTTAGCCTATTAATTGGGGCCAAGAACAGGGACAAATGGCAGAGGCTCATTGCATGCTCAGCATCACCTTCATTGAATTTCTATCACACACTCTGAGGCCTTTGCTAGAAGTACACTCAGAAGACTCTAACAGCACCACTGGGTCTGAGTTCATGGATACACCATCTCAAGTCACTATTTTAGATGAGATTGCATGTAATGGCAATGGGGGAACATCACATGTTGGTTCCTAGTGATAAATTAAACCAGTAACTTAGAATATTCTCAACATTAGTTTAACAATAAGCCATCTTTTATTAATTTTTATTAAAATTAAAATCAATCTTATTTTACATACCAATTCCAGTTCCCTTTCCCTCCCATCCTCCCATTCTCCTCACCACCTCTGCATCCCATCCCCTATGTGTCTTGGCTCAGGGAGTATCCCTAATTTGGAATGTGTTCCCAAAGTCCACACCTATGCTAGGGATAAGTACTGAACTACTGCTACAGGAGGTCCCGTAGATTCCTGAGGTTTCCTCACTGAAACCAAAGTTCCTGGGCTCTGGATCTGTCCCATGCTGGTATCCCAGCTATCAGTCTGGGGACCAAGAGTTCCCCATTGTTCAGGTCAGCTGTTTCTGTGGGTTTCACCAGCTTGGTCTGGACCCCTTTGCTCTTCACTCATCCTTCTCTGCAACTGGATTCCAGATCAGTTCAGTGATTAGTTGTGGGTGTCTGCTTCTACTTCTACAATAATGAGGGTTATTGGGTGGCATATAAGTCAGTCATCTACTCATTATCAGGGGAGGGCATTTAAGGTAGCCTCTCCTCTGTTGCTTACATTGTTAGCTGGTGTCATCCTTGTAGATCTCCAGATGTTTCCCTAGTGCCTGATTTCTCTGTAAACCTAGAATGTCTCCCTCCATTATGGTATCTCCATTCTTGTTATCTTCTATTCTTCCCCTGACTCAAACTTTCTTCTCCCTCATGTCCTCTGCATCCCTCCTCTTCTCCCCTTCTCATTCTCCTAGCTCCCTCCCCCCTCTTGCTGAGCTCCCAATTTGCTCAGGACATCTTGACCCTTTCCCCTTCTCCAGTAGACCATGTATGTCTTTCTTAGGGTCCTCCTTGTTTACTAGCTTCTCTGGCAGTGTGGTAATCCTTTACTCTATGTCTAAAATCCACGTATGAGTGAGTACATACCATGTTTGTCTTTTTGTGATTGGGTTACCTCTCTCAGAATGGTTTCTTCTAGTTCCATCCATTTTCCTGCAAATTTCAAGATTCCATTTTTTTCCTGCTGAGTAGTACTCCATTGTGTAAATGTACCACATTTTCTCTATCCATTCTTCATTCTTCATTTGAGGTGCATCTAGGCTGTTTCCAGTTTCTGGCTATTACAAATAGTGCTGCTATTAACATCATTGAACAGATGTCCTTGTTGTATGAATGTGCTTCTTTTGTGTATATGCCTGAGTGGAATTTTATGCATGCATTTTAAAATACAGGAACCACAAATGAGAGAAAATTTATGGTATCTGTTTTTCTTTCTGCAGTTGGCTTAATTATTTTAATATGATTATGTCTGGTTGAGTTCGTTTTCCTGCAAACAACATACCTTCTTTCTCATTTATGACTGAGGAATTTACAATGTGTATATGTACCACATTTTACTCAAACATTCTCAGATTCTGAACACCTACATTGAATCCATAATTAAGGTAAGTTTTCAAGTTACTTTGTGAGAACTCCTAGAGACAACCCAAAAGAGGAGAGGAGCAGAGGGACTGAGGCAAGTTGAATATTCAGGGATCGCCCATCACTTACATCTGAACTGTCCTCCACTCTTTTGTGTGGTTGGCTTTCTCACGTTGTTTGAAGATAATGTTCTGTTGATAACATAGAACTTTGAAATTCAATGTAGAGTTAAGTATAGGATATGAAGTATGTCCCCTACAGCAATTGGGAAAGAGTGCCCTGCCCCTCCACAGGACAAAACAGCTGAGCTGGACCTGGTGTTTTGAGTGTCAGTGACCTTGATCTGAGGACCTGAGTGCAGGAGAACTGGCCCTGATCCTTGCTGCAAGCTACACTATGTGAGCTAGCCAAGAAAGTGCTACAGAGCTTACCTGGGTAGTGACAATGAGGGAAATCTGGCAAGCTGACCAAACTGAGTCTACTAATCCTACTAATTATTAACAGGTGAGAAATGGCTCACCTGTTAAGGGCACTTGCCAGTCTTCTAGAAGACCTGAGTTCAGTTCCTACCAGTTATTGGAATTGCTCATAAATACCTTGAACTCCAGTTCTGTGGAATCCAATACCTTCTCTGGGCATCTGAACACATGCAGCACAAACTTCAACACACAAAGTAAAAATAATTATTTTCATTAAGGTAATCTACCTTAAGGGTCTCCTGATTTTTGGTTGTGAGCCTAGCCTTTAACGGCTGAGCCATCTCTCCAGCCCGGGTCTCCTGATTTTTAAGATACCTTTATAAGGGGGTTTACTGATAACTTCAGCTGTGTTACTATTTTATTCTCTTGTTTTCTCCTACTATATGTCACTAGTAAGTGCATATTATTTTTGGTGTTTTGTTTGTTAAAAGTTCTATAATAAAATCATATGAGGAGGTAGCTCAGTAGATAAAATACTCACTATGAACATGAAAGCACTGGGGCCTGAATCCCCAGAAACTACATCAAAGCTGGGCATATGTGAGAGGTCTCAGAAGTGGAGAAAGGAGAACTTTAAGCCAAGGTGGCTCACTAGACTAGTCATAACCAGTGTGTTCTAGGCTCAGGGACAGAAATAGCCTCAAAAGGAAACTGAAGAATGATTGAGGAAGACACCTAATTTCAATTTAAGATCTACCAACTCACAAGCATGTACATGAACACAAATCACACACCCCCACACTCCCCCATATACATACACACCACACACATACACACACACCACATACACAGAAACACACACCCCACACACAACATACATACCACACATACATGTCATACACACACAAAGATCTCACACACACACATACACCACACACACATACACATTCATTCCACACATCACACACAAATCACACACACACACCATACACAAACACACACACACACACACACACACACACACACACACACACACACACAACCACCACCACCACACAATACACATCACACGATATACACCACACACACCATATACATACATCACACACACCACACACACATATACCACATATACACATACACTCACTTTGAAATATACACTCACATGCACACACACACTTGACACACAAATACACATAAAAATAAACAATAATAAGGACTTTCTAGAATATATTATAAGGACCATGGGTCAGGGGTATTCTGAAATATCTGAAGTGATTTTAGTTTCCTGTTTTTCCTCTACGTATAGATTCAGTTAAGCTCTGGGCACTTTACAAGTCTGCACACTGAACTCTTTAATGGGTCAGATAGTGTTTACTTTGTTCCTTTAAACATTAATTTCCTTTATTTTGTGTGTGAGTGTTTTGTCTGCATGTATGTGTGTGTGAACATGCATGTGCCTGGTGCTTATGGAGGTCAGAAGAGGGCATCAGATCCTCCAGTAATGGAATTACTGATCACTGTGAACCAATCATCTGGATACTGGGAATCAAAATTGGGTCCTCTGCAAGAGCAACATGTGCTGTTAACTGACAAGCCACCTCTCCATCCCTGAACATTTGCTTTAAAGGACCAACTTACACTACCCAATTGTTTTCTATCTCCTCTTTTGTCGAGTGTGAAAAGGGGGAACCAATGATTAGACTTTCTTATTAACACAAATAAATTCAATCCAGTGAATCAACCCCCAGCCAAGAAAGAAAATCAAGAAACAAAACAACAACCAAAAAGAATAACCATTTAACTTTAATTGAGTCAGTGATTTGAAACTAGTTGAAAAATTTTACAACTAAATAAATGGATTTGAAACTACTGAAGCTTGACTTGGAATTGCTATTTTTTTCACCATCATTAATTGCAATTCTCATGACTGTAAAAGTTCAAAGAAAGATACCAAATACAGAGAGAGAAAGATGAGAGTGACAGCAGCCAGAGTCATGTCCAAGAGCCTCAAGGCTTTCCACTTACTCAAGCAATCCCTGTAGCGCAGGGATCAGCTCAGCATTGTTGGGAGGGGCACTGGGATATTCTTTAAGTCGCTTCATCTCTCTCTTCTTTCCAGGGCTCTCTGAGCTAAGCTCTTGGGGTCAAGTACACCCAGGCAGAGCCAGAAAATTCATATTGTCCTTCCCATAAAAATGCTTGGAAACCATAAGGGTCAAATGCAGCCTAAAATTAGTCTTACAGGTGCTAAATATGCTATCCTGAGAGGCTGCTTCTGGAAGTAGAAAACAAACATTGATTAAAGAGCCTAATAGAATGTTTTGCCTTGATAATTGCAGAAGCTGCGGGGAAGAATGCATAGTCTCTGAGTCCAACTTTGCTAAATGAGGGTCACTAGCTCTAAGCTTTTTTGTAGGAGAGGCTCAACCCTGCAGTAAGTGAATATTTTAACCACAGGAACCTGAAAATTCAATGATATTTTTATAATTACAATTCGGATAGTCAATAAACACTGTAATCTAAAGTAGCTCACTTTGAAGAAAACTTGATTGCCTCACCAAAAGCACTGTACCACATAATACTAATAAACCTAACTACTGAACTCAGATTAAAATAGAACAATTACCCCCAGAAAGCATTAGTATTCATTATGCCCCAAACATTAGTTTATATAGACAGCTGCAGACACAATTCAGGTAGCATAATTACAATGAATTCGAGATAGTCACTACAATATTATTGAAATTTTCTGTATAGCTTATCTGTCTCAAATGCTTTCTTTAATATTACAATGGCATGGCTGAACAGAAATAATGTTTATACACATACAATAGATATTAGAGAGAGAAATATAATTATTGGAATCTAAGTGAAATATGGTAGTCTATACAATGAGTTTATGCAGACATTTATTTTCCTTTTCTACAATAATAGAAATATTTTAAATAAAATGCTCAATTTTAAAATAAATGCCAGATATTGTGAGTTGATTTATGCATTCTGCTATAAATCTAAAGCATCTTCAAGTCTTTGGCTTCAATTTAAGCTCCCTGAACTTCTACTTACTTTGTTGCATGTGAACTTGACCACCTCATAAACTCATTCAGAAAGAGTCATCATAAAGAACAATCTAGAAGAGATGTAGTTATAGAATTAAAAGTTGGTTCACATTCAACAAAGTAAAAATATACTATCCCAAACTTCTCACATATGAATGTTGCTTGTGAGCAATCAAACTTGTTTAGAGTGTAACATAAAGAACAGACATCACACACCATTCTAAATTATGTTAATTTATTAACCCTACCTAACTAAGGGGCCATTAAGGGAGAGAGAGATATGTAACACTTCACACCAATGGAAAATCTCTCATCCCCAATGACAACTTGTTAGCTAAAAAGACAATGTTTGTTGAGCAATTCCCAACTTGCTTTTTGGTCAGTTATTTTAAGTGCCAAATTTAGTGTCCTAGAATTTAGAACAATCAGCTCTCATAGTATACACCTTCATTCCAGCTGCCTAAGAGAAAAAGACAGTTTTCTCTAAGCTAACAGTCCTGGCAGGTGGACTGCTATCCAGTGGAAAAACACTATCCAGAAATACCTGTGAAGTACAAACTGATCTTGAAGGATTAAAACAAAATGACCCAAAGTTGGGAGGGTGGGATATGGGGTATAAGTTCACAAAGAGTTGGAGGATGGGGGTAAATATAATTAAAACAGGTTGCATGAAAATATCAAAGGATTAGTAATAGAGGTAGAAGAAAAGAGGAGGAAGAGGAAGAAGGAAAGAAAGATGTAAGATGGGAGGAGAAGGGAGAAAGGAGGGGAAAAGAAGGGAGAAAATAAGAATGAAGAAGAAGATGATGAAAACAGCACAAACAAAACAGACAAAAACCAAGATAAGTCCTGAAGTTATAGAAGGATGTCTTGACTATTGCTGATTTTTTAAGGAAAAATATGAGGGATTGAGATGAGGCCATCTTTCCACTAGTAATCTTTCATTTTGTTTTATTTAAGTCAATTCATCAGATTTAAAAATATTTTTTATTCTCTGAAGATTTGTACATGAATACCAAGTATCCTGATCAGCAATGACACTCTAATCTCTCCTGGAATCCCAACACATCTTCCTCCCTAGTTCACATTTCTGGTATTTGAAATTTGCTGTTGTATATCTTTCCTGGATCTAAGGATTATGCCACAAACAATTGTATAACTTGTCTGATTGATTTATTGCTAAGGTGCCCATGTCTTTGCTTATATTTCTTGGAGAGGTCTTAATTTCATGTTTGAACCTGAGCAAGCTATAATGATAATTAATATACAGAAACAAAGATGCATGCAAGACTATAGCCACATTCATCACCCTTAAATTAGAAATGGATAATGAACACAGAATTAGAAAAGTAAACTAATGGCATATTTGCTTAGATAGAAGAAAAATACTAGACAGTAAGAATAGATTTTTTAAAGTTATTCCGTTGTTTTACATGCATATTTTCCCTACGTGTATATCTCCACAACATGTTCCTGCCTAGCACAATTGGTAGCCAGAGCAGGGTGACAGATCTGGAATCATAGGAACAGACAGTTGCAAGCCACAATGTGGGTTCTGAGTACTGACACCAGGTACTCAGGAAGAGCAGACACTGCTCTTAAGCACTGAGCCATCTCTCCGGTCCTTCATTCCTGAACAATGACCAAAAGTGTGCAGTAAATATGCCATTTCACATATTTTCCATATTTTCTGGGACAATTCAGAAAATTATCTAGTTTGCAGTTCAGGTTTAAAATTATATTAGATTCATTATACTTAATGAAAAAAGATGCTTTCTATAATAATTACCATGAGCAAGTATGATTCTCCTATCATCTTGAGAAATTGTAAAAACTATACAAAATTATAATCTATATTTGTAGTTGTGAACCTGATGTGAGAACCCTCTCAATGTCATATTGACAGATTCATATTATTTAAAACTAGTATTATTTGATGGAAAGATGATTTACTCTCTTGGGGTATGCCTATTTCATTGTGACATAGCATCTACCATTTATTTCATAGCATTCTCAAAATGATACAAAATAATTGTAAATCTCACTTATGTTTTCACATTCCTTACCATATGTTTGAGCAGACAAAAGGAGCAGACATGGAATGCGTAAGAAAGATCAGAACACAGATGTAGCCAGATGCCGCAGCTACAGCTGACTCACTAGGCATAGTGAGACTTTGAAAGAGAGGAATACAGTCTGAGCCACACAGGAAGGAAGCCTCATAAAAAAGATGGGCTTGAGGAAGGCTGTTCACACTTAAAGAAATGTCATAAAGGCATAACTTAGTAAGATAAATATGGTAGGAAATAGCAAGAATATTGGCTAGAAACAGAATTTTATGTTGGCAAGAAATTATAATCAAGTTGCATAATAACAATCTGACTTCTGTCAAATCCCTGAGTAAGTATTTTTATATTGACATGTACCATCATTCCTGAACTGTGAGTGTGTGTGTGGGGGGGACACGTGTGTGCACAAGCACACACACTTGAATGTGTGCTTCTATAGAAAACACATAAAGCCTTGTGAGTTATAAACAGGTTCTCCATAGCGACACTATTAGCCCTTATCTTATTAGATATCTTAATAAATTGTCTAGACTGTCCTTGAACTCACTCAGTAGTCCAGGCAGGCTTTCAAATGGTGAACCTCCCCTGCCTTGACCTCCTAAATGAATCAGAACAGAGGCCTACAATACCAGGTCCCAACAGGAGAACTTAAACAATAATAGTAATCAAGCTAAATGGAGTTTCTTTGAGCCTAGCAAATCTATTTTTAGGAAATTTATCAAAAAGTATAACATCTGTATTTTTCAATAGCAAGATTGTTTAGAATATTTCTGTGGACAAATATGGCTAATTTTTATAATACATATGAATTATTTTTAAAGAATCCCCAATAGCGACATTAATGTCATATTACAATTCATTTCTTTGCACATGAAAATGAATGTTTTATTAAATGCAATGAAGCAGAAGCAGCCATTCAATAAAATATATCCAAAATGATATTAGTCGAGAAAGTAATGATTAATCATAATAAACAAGAAATTTTCTGTGCTATTTCAAAACTTCTGAGTTTCAGAGTGACCAGTTGATGAAAGCCCAGGAAGAATTGAAAGTAGATACATATATAGTATAAAATAAAAATGTATCAGTGTGATTTTATTGTTCAGTTGTTCTTGTTCTTATTTTTCCCCATTATATGTGTGTTGGCAAGTAACTGGAGACAGAGCCAAACAACCCCAATTAATTCAGCACCGTTTGGCACAATTGGCACCCCCTGCTATGACTAAAGGAGATCTGAGCAAAGCAAAAGGTCTGAATTGGCTCTTCATAGCTGGGAAAATGTATCTCCCCAGATGCGCATCATTGACATCACCTACAGTGCATTCTGGGTAGCTAACATTGCAGGTTGCTGGTATTTCACTCAGATAGTTTATTAAGACCAATGTGCACTTCCCCCACCGCTACAATTTAAGATTTGAGATTTGTCTATGTGCTTATTGTGTACTTGTAAGTGTGCAAGCGTTTCTATGATTATGGGGTGGATTTGTTAAAATTGATGAGTTACTCAAAAATCATGAATCTTCAGTTTGTAATTACATTGGAATGTGAATTCTCTTTAGGGTTACTGCCAAGGGTGCACATTTCCATTATTCTTTTTTATGAAAATCTGTCATCCTCTTTTCACATTTCTTAGGATCAGTTCCCTCTATGTCTTGGCATCCAGTGCCAACTATTTGGGAACCAATCTATAAGGAATTTCAAAGCAATCATTTTGAGTTTTATTCAAAGAAAATCTAATTTCTTAATAGAAAGCTGAAAAATCAGCTGGACTCCCTTCTCTTTACAGACATAGCTGACAGCTCATTTGATTTTATTACTGTCTGGTAACACCAGTGCTTTGGAATAGAGTTATAAGCTGGACTTTGATTAGCAAGAGGGAATCTATTACAATGTGCTTGGTGATTCAACAAGCTTTGTATATCTGGTTGTCATCATCGTTGTTGTTAATATAAAGGTAACTCATTAGCATGAATATTTGTGAGTTACTTAGTAAGGTAGGTTGATGTATACATGTTTTTGTTATAACATATAGAAAAGTTTCTTACTAGCACATTCTTCAAACACTCAACCCTTTAGTGATCTCCAGAGTTGTTTTTCATTCTCAAAAATATTAGTATTTTATCTGAAATTATCTTCAGTATTGTGAAATGAAGTGTTCCCCTTTCCAGTTCCTTCAATTGAATTTTGGAGTTGACATGTTCCCCCCTCTTTCATAGCCCTCCAGGCAACGTATGTTATTAAACCATAGTCAGTCACCAGGGGAAGCAGAGAGCATGTGGGAAATTAGAGATCCTAAGCAGAGAGGGGTTGGTAAGCCTGTAAAACCATAAGTAATCTCTCTCAAGCCATCTTTTCACTTTAAATTACCCATGTTAACCAAAATAACCTCAAGGAAATTCTTGATTATGGTGCTCTGAAATACTTTGTTGAGTTGTTGTCAGGGTGTCGGTATTATATTTTTATACCCAATGTTTTCTCTTGGCACTCAGTGGTATTGATTTTGTGGCCAAAGGGATATGATCAATGAAGTGACAGTTGGAACCTAAAAATGAGTAGGGCTGGAAACACAGTAATGATGAGCTAACTAACCTCTAAAGGCTCAGGGTAGAGGTACTCATCTGGACCTCTTGGCTTCTTGAAATTGGGAGGGAATCCTGAGAGAACTACTTTTAGCAAGGATTCTATTGACACATACTTTATGTCAGGTCAAACATATCATAAGGACATCTCTTCCACTGTGTTTTAGCCATGGGCCAATAAACTGTTAAAGGGCACCATGAAAGGAAGATAAAGCAAAGTTACATTTGTTATATAATGGAAAGAAGTGACAGAATTCTAAACTCCAGGTTCTGTGAAGAATCAAAGTGTCATCCCTAGTAATTTTCAGCCATAAATATAGTCATCCCCAAACTAAATTTCCTCTCCTATGTACATATTGACTGACTTATGTTTTATTAGCACTGATATTTAATAAGGCTTTCAAAATCTCTAGAATTCTTCAAGTTTCATCATTGAATTCGTCTAGTAGATACTGATATGCTACTATTTACAGGATAACAAGGCAGATACATAGAATTAAATGATATTTTGTATACAAATCCTCCTCAATTTGTATGGGGATTTTAACTTGATGACCTTGTACTAAGATTAAAATGCCAATGCATTTAACACAGAGAAACTGTCATACTCACAAGTCAGCAACACAGTCTACTGTGGTATATTCATTGTTTTAGTTATCAATGCTGTGGCTGACTGGGAGCTGTGGCTGGTGACAATTGTCTACCATATCTTGAAAGACTATTGCATTATATTATATCTAGTGAGCTAAGGAAAAGAATAAATTGCAAAATTTTTAGTATGTTTTCTACTTAAGATATATCACTTTCCTACCATAATAATGTCATGACAGAACAAAACAATACAAGCACACCTTAAGTATGATCTTGGAGAACCGACAAACACCACTTTACTAAACAAGCAAAATCACTAACTACACTGTAGATATCTGCAGCAAGCTTTTTCATTGGCCACCAGCTCACAAATAATGACATGGAGATGTATTATTATGAAACCTCAGCCTATAGCTTAGGGATATCCTTCTAGCTATTATAACTTAACCCATATTTTTAATCTACATTTTACCTCTATCTCATTCTGTGTATCTAACTTCTTCTGCATCTTGATGGAATTCTCTTCCTCTCTCTGCCAGGAAGTCCCACCTATCTCCCCTGCCTACCTATGACCATTAAGCTTTTTATTATACTAATCACAGCAAAACATATTTACACAGTATACAAATATCCCATAACATAAGGACAGATATATGTCTTTATGCCCACAAATAAGAAAAGTCCTCATTCCTCATCAAGGAAACTTCTCTTTTAAACAGAGGGAGTCCATTACAAAATATGATACCCAATCAAAAGACAGAGTTGTGCATTCAGCCCAGTCCCTAAGAATACGTCTATAAAACACTCCCACACTTAAGGCTCAGGGAACATTACAGAAGAGGAGCAGAAAGAGTTTAAGATCCAGGGAATCATGGAGTTTACTAAGAGACTGTAACTCCTAGCAGTATCAGAGATACTCTCATAACACCTAAATAGGAACAATAAGAAATTAAGGAATGCTGAGAGCAGGAAAAAGTCTTTCCCAGGGAAGGGTATACTAATTGGTTACCCAGTACCAAATGGTCAGCCCTAAAACACATGCATAAAAGTAACAGGGAGACTATACAGGTTATATTTAGGTGAATATGTGGATATACATATGCACATAACAATAATTAATCAATATAAAAGACCATGTAGATAGAGGAGAACAAAGAGGAGTACATAAAATGGTTTGAAGTTTGAAAATGGAAGAGGAAAATAATATAATTATATTATAATCTCAAAAATGTAACAGTAAATAAAATTATAAGTAGACGATTGTCCCTGTAACATTTATCTTTAATATACCTAAATGCTTTATCCATCCACATTATATTATGTTATATGCATTATAAGTAGACAAAGATCAATTTTACAGACATAGCCTCTGGAAGATATATCACCTGCACTTAGTAAGAAAATTTGGAGAGAATTTCTTTTCCATTTCTTTCCCAGACAAATACCTATGCAAAAGCCTGAAGAAAAGAAAATGCAACACGCTTTTGTGATATGGTACTCAGTAATCACAGATACAAAAAGGCAGCTGGAAAAGAGAAGAAGGAAGAAACCAGGCAAAAACCAGACATTCTTTTGCACCAAGCTAAGGAACCTAGTTTTCTCTACAGGCGAAGAAGTATCCTCACTAAGATTGTTTCTGCAAAGGCTGATGTGGGTGTGACAATAGGAGAGCTGCTCCAGTGTCCTTTGTCACAGAAGCAGCTGCCAGAAGGTTGTGAAGCTCAGTCTGTATCAGTCTGTCTGAAAAAAATAATTGGGATATTTCCCAGAAGCAGCACACTTTTTAGGGAACTGATGTACTAACAATAACCTTCCTTGCAGTGATTTTTTTAAAATGTACTTCTTAAATTATTAGCAATTTCACAAATTATGTGAATACATCTTGTACATGTGCATTGAATGGAAATTGCTATCAGGAAATAACATACACCAGGTTTATTATCTACCTACCTGATTTACAAATAGTTAAGTTTGCCACTTGTATAGATTATACACTTATGGACTGAAAATATCCACTTAATGTACTTCCAGAAAAGAAAGGTTTGTCATAGACCAAGGTGCAATTTATGTTTTATATTTTATTACATTTAAAGAAGCAAGGTATACAGATATTAAGTCTGGAATACTTACTAAAACAATCAAACCTGTGCCCTTGGGCTATTTAATCTCATAAAACTGTTTTTGTCACATGTAAAAATCCAATCAAGTTACTATAAACATTAGGCTGATTAGCCAAAGCAAAGCTTCTCAGAAGTCATGTGTCTAATATCATCTCACTTCAGGATTCAGGATTTTTTGAGTATTATTTAGATATTTCATTGATATGAAAACAGAACACTTGAGACTACAGAGAGTAGAACGCCTTAGGCAACCAAGCGTATCAAAATACAGTGCACAGAGAGACTTTTTACTGCTGCCACTATTTAAAGACCTATTTTCATGAGCTTATTAGCTCCTAGCGATCCCGAAGGAGAAATGCAATTAAAACTTAATCATACCAAAAGCTGGGATTCTTCTGATTCAGCGAACTTGTAATCTATTATATAGTTTACTTGTAAATGTCGGAATGCTGAGAACGAGAAGCCTATAAATGAATTTCATTCTACAGCGATACAGTCTTATTAGACTCAATGTAGGCTCTGCCTAATTTGTGTGCACTTTACTCCTTCACACCCACCCCCTGGACACTTTCCCATTTCTAAATGGTAGCATCTCCTTTTCTTTGGTGAAACACAATGGCTCCTGTTCCCCTTCACTCTCATATTTCCCTGCTCCCTAGATCTCAGATATGAAATCAGATCCCTGTAAAAATAGATGATGCTGAGGAACTTGATCTCATACATATATGCAAGTCAAGCAAAGAGTTTAGAGAGATCTAAAAACCACACTTGAGTGATACTGTATTTGCCTAGAGGCTCGAGGTGAACTGGGAGATTTTATTACTCAGAGTATGAAAAGGATGGCCTGTTTCCTTTACAAATATTGATTCTCATGTATATTGCTCCTCTATCCCCGACCTCCACCTCTGATTTTTGCCATGGGATAGTTTGCATCTCCTTAGAGCCATGCAAAGCAGACAGGAATAGTGAGAGCAAGAAGCAGGATGTTTTCTGCCTTCCATTGAGAAGTATTGTCTGGTTTTCATCCACAACTCACTATACTTTGACACCTGCAAGGAAGCCCGACTAGAACAGATCAGGCATAACAGCAAACCATGAGCTTTTAGGCATTCCATTTAAACATTGGCCAAGTCAACTTTTTAAATGCACCTTTCAAGTGGACATGGACTTGCCATTTTGCTGACACAGGTGCCACGGTCCTCCCTCCCTCCCCCTTTCTCCTTTCTTCTTGCTTTCCTTTTCATTCTCTTCCATCACCACCATCTCCTCCGCAGCTCCTCCTCCTCCTCTTCCTCCTCCTCCTCTTTCTAAACTAGAAATTGGAGTAGTTGTGCCAGTAGATAATAGATGTTGATTCTATCAGGGTCCATATTACTTTTGAATCTTATAGTTTAAGAAAAATAAAGTTGTATATGCACTTAACCTTTCATTAAACTTGTAATTGTTTTTGGAGAGAATGAACATTCAAGGAGAAACAGGATGCTTTATAGAGGGGGGAAAGAATTAGGGTAAATAATGTGGAGCTGTTGAAAAGCAGTCTGAGGGTAGTGTTGTCCCTCCTGTTAACTTCAGGGAACACCGCTTCTGCTCAACATCCAACTCCTTGCATCTTCAACAAAACCTTCTCTTCTATCACATTAATAAATAAGTTGCCCCAGGGGTGTACTTCACTGCCTTTAAAGAGACACACAACCCAGCCTTCTTTCTCTTGAATGGGATCATAAAACCATGACTTGCTTTCCTTTTTTGGTAGTGAATTCCTTCAGTGTGAGGATTCTTTCTCCACTCAAGTTCCTTTGTGAGAAAATTCAATGCCACAATAGAATGACCCTAAATTATGGTCTGTCCATTGCAATTATAGATGTAGTAAAGAAATCAGAAAGAGGATACAATGTTATTTTATTGTGGACCTAAAGGGATACCTCTGTTTCATATGAATCTCAAGAAAGACTTCAGATCAGAAAGACAGAGCTTTGAAACTGCTCCTCAGAGAAGGGTGAAAGAGCATTTAAGTTTGACTAAGGCAAGGAAGAAAATCAGCAAGGGTGGTGAGAAAGAAGTCATGGAACAAATACTCCAAGAAACATTCTATTTTGATAAAAAGGTAGAGGAAGAGCTACTAGGAGACTCAAAAGAATATTTCATTAGGGAAAAATAAATAACCCTGTTTTACATTAAATACATGAATGGTCCCAGAATAGAATTTAAAAAACCTAGTAGAGAAATATTAGTATTTTCAAAACTTGTCTATGATTTGCTAAAAAGGAAAAGCCTGACATTGTACCTTTCTCTACCTTATTCTGTGGCTAT
This sequence comes from Cricetulus griseus, assembly GCF_003668045.3. NCBI lineage: Eukaryota > Metazoa > Chordata > Mammalia > Rodentia > Cricetidae > Cricetulus > Cricetulus griseus. The sequence continues at coordinate 37,244,495 of NW_023276807.1, forward strand.
TGACTGAATGGTAACTGTAAGGATATGTTTGAATTCCATGACTTTTAGTCATTGCTAGCCCTGTGTTTAGCTCCAAATGTGTGAGGGAATTCTAGCAAAATCTTACTACACAGCAAACTGACCAACATAATAAATTTCTGTGGTTGTCACTATTTGATGTGACCCACAGTCCCTGAAGACCAGAAAGTTCTGAGTGACTGATTTCCCTTTCACATTGGGCACATGAGGATAGTTAGTGATTCCATCCATTAGACTAAGCTAGTAAACAGCTTTAGTCTTCTGGGTACATGGATGACAGTGGCAGTAGGCTAAAGTTACTTTCTGTCATTTTTGTCAAGATTTTCTTTCCAACTATACTCTGATTCAATGATAGTACACCTTTGAATATATAGTTTCAGAAAAGACTTGTTTATATAAAAACTGAACCTCGGCTAGTCTTGGCAGAACTTCTCAAGTTTTTTCATGAAAGCTTTGAAAAGGAACCCATTTTATAGAGTTAACATTAGATTATTAACTGTAAAGATGTGTAATATATCTACTTAATATTTTTTGAAAAAAGAAAAGCCACAATAATATATGACATTTTGGGACTACTACTTTTAAATCATGTGACACTATTATGTTAACAAATGCAATAGGTATAGGAGTCTCCAGCATCTTGATATTGTTATATGACTTTGTCATCTAGAAATGCTGTGGATACATTCAGAGCTATCTTCGGATGCCTTTGCCTGCTTACCATAGGTTTGATAGCCCTGTAAGTTTCACTGTATGTATTAAGCTACCTTTTAGGTATGATAATAAATGACAATCTAGTACATCAGATAATATACTTGGATTCAAATTAGAGATCATTTCATGTCTGAGAGAGCAAAATTTTACTTGCTTTTCTCCTCAGTAGATTTAAACAAATTATTATTAAAGATAATGAAAATTTAAGTTCTAGGTATTTATTGCTGGTATTAAATTTTTAACACTGTTACCTATTATTTAATTTTAATGAAGCTCTACACTATGGTAAGTACGTCCTGAGTCTATACCTTAACTCAATCAATTGTTCTTGAATGACCCATGTAAGTCTTCTACTGAACGTGGATCTATGGGAAGGAAATTCAAAACATGTCTACCTATTAATATCAATCTTTTCTCTTTGATCTACAATAATGGAAAACCATTTTAGACTTATTCTTAGGACATTAAATAAATATATACACTGATTTTCCTCTATTGTACTCACAAACTCCCTATAAGTCCTATGTAATTCATGACTACATTTTGTGCCCTCATGTGGTCACCACCCTATCTTCATCTCCCTTTACTTATTTACTATGATCAGGACACCTGGACCTTTTTGCCATTTCTTGTAGTTTCAAAGAAATATGGTATTTGTTGGAATGGAAGCAATCATAACATATGAATTTTTAACCTCCTCTTGTAAACTTCTTATTGCCCTCTCTGGGCATTATCATCTTGCTGATAATGCACGGAGGAGATGAGGGACATCCAGCATTTGACATTTCTTTATATAAATTCCTTCTACTGATATATTAGAAAATCCCTTCATTAAATGTCTACAGAAATATAAAACAAAAACAAAAATTAAGTATGAAAACTAACCGAAAAATTCTAGTGAGTGAAATTAAAACTTTAGGTAGAGAGAAATCTACATATGGTGCCAGCTTTGTGTCTTTTAGAATGCATGTGTCACTTCCAGGAACCAAATCCAGAAATTTGCTCTGTAAATGGTAAATTGCAAATCTTGGGATTTAACTTTATTTTTTTTCTTTGACTGAAAATTTGATGTTTTCCTCATTTATGTTTTCCACCCATTCTAATCCCCCAATTTCTGTTCCCAACCTGGATCCACCTCACTTCTGCCTCTCATTAGAAAACAAGCAGGCTTCTAAGGGAAAATGATGAAATAAAGTATAATATAATGAGATAAAGCATGAACTAACACATTGGAATTGGATAAAATAAACAAACAGATGGAAAAATCACCCAAGAGGAGGCACAAAAATCACCGACCCAATTACTCATTTGTACACTCAGGATTCCTACTAAAGCATCCTGCTCAGTTTCTGTGAGTTTATATATGAAATTTGTTCATGTTGATTTAGAGGGGACTGTTTTCTTGGTGTTCACCATGCCATCTGGCTCTTAACTCTTTTCTCCTCTTCTAAAGGGTGCCCTGAGTTCGGATACAAAGGATATGATGGAGAAATTCCATTTAGGGCTGACTGTTCCTAGGTCTCCCACTCTCTGCATGGTAGCTGCCTGCCGGTCTCTATGGTTGTTCTCATTAGCTGCTAGAGGAAGCTTCTCTGATGCTGATTGAACAAGGCACTGCTCTAAAATTATAGCAGAATGTCATTAGGAGTCATTTTATTGCCTCCTCCTCCTTCCACTCCTTTTTTAGAACAATATTTGGTCCCTGGGATATTTACTCTCAGGTTCTTGGTCACCCAGGAAATGCCACATAGGATTCTATCTCATGCAGTGGGCTTTAAGCCAATCTGATATTGGTTGGTTACTTCTACAAGCTTTGTACCAACATTGCCCTATCCTATCTTGCAGTCAGGACACCACTGTAGATATAAAAGTTTTGTGACTGTGTTGGTGTTTACCTTTCTCTTTTGGTAGCATGCAGAGTACAGTGATGAGGTGCTTCAAAACTTTACATAAAAATTGTTACAATAATTTAGAAAACCCCAAGGAAGAAATTAGCATAATTAATTTTACCACACTAAATTTTTCTATTGCTTTATGTGCGAATCTTATTTTGCCCAAACCCGGTAATTTAACATAGTAAATGTAGTGTCTTATTGTGAGAGTCTAGGGGCTACAAAATCTGAATTATGCCTCTAATGATTGTTTCCTTGTTGACAGCCAATGCAAACTTTTACTAAAGAAATGAAGGGCCTATTATTATAATGAATGTAATTAATTTTTCAGGCATTAAAGATTTAAAATGACTCATGAAAAAAATGGGAGAAATGCGCTTCCTTCTCCAGAGTTAAGTCTTATATTTCCAACTGTAAATTTATATTGAATTTACGAAGGTTAGATTGGCTTTTTAATTACCTCTCCAATGACCAATGATGTATCTGACCTTGAAACCAATATTAATTAGCTGATCTAATATCTTGCAGGTGCATATTATTAGAGTTGGCTATCAATGTGCTCTGCCTTAATCTTTGCTGTAGCAAATACCATTTTAGTGTAATATTAATGGGAGATGTCTGAGTTTTGAGGTCTGCATCTGAAAATCACTATGCACAAGATGATGAATAACCTGAAAAACACACAAGATATGAAGTTGCTAATAAGCTAGTGTGCCCTTAACATCATTTGTTTCCCAGGCTAACCGCTGCTTTAAAAGGCATATCAGGACTTTATTTGGGATGTTTTTTGCCTGTTATTTACAAAGAAAGAAAGTATGTCCTCTTCTATAGGTCATTGGGACCTTTGCTAAGGAAAGGTAAATGTGAGTGAAAAAGAGAGATTTAAGTCTGGCATACAGGGCCTTGTCTTAAATGTTAAAGAGAATTCCAAATCATTTTGAAGATGGAGAACTTCAAGCCAGAAGTTTAAAAAGTGTAAAATGAAGATTAAATATACCCATATGAGACTTGAGTCACTGTAAAACAATGAGAAAGCTGGAAAACATAAGTGAGGGTAAACAATGCTCCAAATGTCTGTATTTTTTCTTTGTAACTTTCTTGCTGAATCACATTCTAATATCACAGTAAGGGAATTTTCATACACTATACTCATTTCAAAGAAAAACCGAGCATACTAATATGTTCAATGCATAAATGTACCTGGAAAGGTTATGTTAGATTTATTTAGAGGGGGAAAAAGAATATCAAGGAGATAACACAACAATAATTAAAGTTAAACAACAAAAATGTACTAAATATAAGCATGATTTGGCAACTTACTAGGCACCTCCTAGGCAGTTTAGGAAGAAACTTTTGGGGATTTATTGTTGTGGGAACTCTTTCAGCCAATAATCTCTGAGGTACCGGCCCCTTCTGGGCGGAGTCTTGGGTATTATATGCCAACTGGGAGGTGAGCTGTCTCTCCTCTTGAGTGGCCTCCCATGGAGTTGTGGGTTTGTACCCCACTTCTGATACCACCTCAAAGACTATTGGCTGAAAGAGTTCCCACAACAGCTTACATTATTCTCATCATCATGTCTCCAGTTTACATAGAAGGACATACACACCACTAGACCAGAAGCCATCCATTCCATTCACTTGAGCTACCTGAACATTAACCCTACTTCTATAGTTCCTTGTAATGGCCTAATGATACCAGAGACACAGTATCTACAGTGTGGGCAGTAGGACTTCTTGGCAATCTGGATGATGCTTCTCAAGGACTCCATATTACAGTTAACTCTATCAACCCTCAGGGTTGCTAATATAGTCTTCCTTGGAGCTCTTAGCCTTAGCTAGGAGCCCTCAGCATCTAACCATTCCACATCTTTCACCTAATAATAGCTTCCAGTAGCAAACAGGAATTTTTTAAGTGGAATGTATTAAAGTCCTGATTCTTATTAAAGTACCTATTTCTAAAATAATGTGCAATAATATCTCATCTACAATTACAGAGAGCAAGAGAGAAATATGGAAAGGGCAAGAGATGGGATTTTTCCAGTGAAAATGATTAATTGCTATAGTACCATGTGTTCATCATCAGTGTCTTATAGACTTCACTGTGAGTCAGAAATTATCTGTAACTCAAAACTCAGGAGGGCTGTCACTTGATGTTTAATTTACTCACTTTCCATAACCATAAGAATTCGTTTGTATGTTTGTTTTAAATGTATCAAACTTAGCTAGGCCATTTCTTTACTCAGACCTACTAAGATTTTATAATTCTGCTTCTTGGATTATGTGTCTATATTCTAAAGTTATGGCCAAGCAGTTTCTATCTGCACATAATTAAAATACAGATATAAAACAAAATTAATATAGTAATTATTATTAAGATTTAATTACGAAGGCCTAACCTAGATAGCAAAAAATGTCTGGGAAAATAATAATATTAATAGTAACTGATATAAAACAAGAATAAATACCAATATTGGGAAACTATCTGTTTATATTCAGGTTATTAATTGATTATTGCTGCTTATGCATGACATTTGAATAGATATATGTTCAGAAGTCAGAGAGGAAATAGACTATATATCTTAGAAGGCTTCTTTCTCCAACTTTTAAGGGAATGAATGTGTGGGCTCAGAAGAAATAAGACAAATTATAAATTAAGTAAAACATATCTTGAAACAACCAAAGAGAGGTTACCCAAACATATTAACGAGTATTAACGTTAAAATAACTAAAAATTAGTTAAGGATCCACCACATAATGAATGTGTGTTGACTGAAATGCTGGGTGAGGCTCTGAAAGTTCAAGTGTGAACAACCGATGCCCATTATCCACCATGATGAAAGCCCCGAGCCCAACAATGGTCAAAGTCACCAAGTGTTTTAGCATGTCATCTAACAAGGGCTGGTAGGTAAGTCCAGAAAATGCTACCAGGAAGAATGTCCTTTGCTTTGAAATCAAACCTTTGGGTGATAAGGTGATAAGGTTATGATTGTTGCTGAGAAGACCTGCATGTGCTAAAGTTTCAAAGAGAATAACTCAGAGGGACACATGAGGATGGGCTGACAGACCATGGCAAAGCAAATGAAAAGCAATACTGAATGAGGGAAAAGCTGTACATAAGAGAAGTACTTATGTATAATAATTTACACATTTAAACAAAGAAAAAACATTTAAATTTAATTAAGAGATAAAAATTTTTCATAACTATGTTATTTAAATGCACCAATTAAATAGAAGCAAGGTGTAATTTCCTTTGAATTTATTTTGATGTGCACATCATAATGTGTGAGAAATTGTAACACACTATCAAAAATATAGAAGCATCTTTATAATTTAGATAACCAAATGAATTAATATTTGAAGAATATAGTGTCTAGATCATTTCATCACCTTTATTTGAAGTTATCTTCCAAATGTCATTTATTAGAGAGGGGGACATTCAGTGATGTCTTCTATATGTTTATCTCAGATAATTATTTGAACTAAAAAATACTGTTTGTTTCATCTGCTTTCCATTCTCAGAGGAAGAAAAAACATGTCTCATTTTTTCATTGCAGATGCAGGTAAATGAGTCCTTCAAAATTTTACTCTGAATTTCACCTGAGTAAAATCCTTTGGATTTTAAGAGTATCCTCTTTATATGCATATGAAATGGCTGTTACTTAAAACTTGCAAAAAAGTTTAAGCCCAGATTTTTTTTTTTTAAGTCAGCTCTTGGACTTCTGCTGCTGTGGGTTCAAAAACAAGGAAGTTAATTTTAAAAGCTCATTATATTAAGTTAACAGTGAATTAAAAAACCAATGAAATTAATTTTAGAGCCATTTAATTTAGTTCAGGAAAGAGTGAGTCTCTTTTATTAACTTAATTATTTTGGAATTCACTGTTTTAGAGTCCAATAAATGTTATGTATTTTATTTCCAATTAACTTCATTGTGTTCTGAATCATATTTTCTTTCTCCATTCGGCTGAATCTCACCTCTCATTTTGCACACAGGGTGACTATTCACAAATGGGCTGCTCTGCACATTAGATATAAGTATGGTGCATTGTGGAGGGATTTAGTGTCTGTTGACTATTATTTTAGTGCCATGTACTTTTGGAATGTGGAATTAACACATTCCTGTCCAACAGGATGGGGTAAGTCACCATTTTTCTGTCTGCCCATGTCCAATGATACAAACTGGCTTATAGATATTTTTAAATCTGGGATAACCCCATGGTGTAATTTTCCATGCTCAGGCAGTAGTTTAAAATAAAAATTAATAACTAGTTTGCACAGAAGAGATAATAGGGCAGGCCTTTACTGCCCAATTTTGAGAAATGAAAGTCAACATACTATAAAGTATTATACTTGATAAATCTTTGTGTTTAATTTAGAGTTGTATATAATCCAAAGGGAGTGAGTCCTTCGGTTTTAGGGACATTTTAAGATCTGAAGAGTATGTCACAAAAATGTGCCAAGCCTTTTTTTTCATAACCTCTTACTTATTTTTTTTTTCGGTTTTTCGAGACAGGGTTTCTCTGTGGCTTTGGAGGCTGTCCTGGAACTAGCTCTTGTAGACCAGGCTGGTCTAGAACTCACAGAGATCCACCTGCCTCTGCCTCCCGAGTGCTGGGATTAAAGGCGTGCATTACTTTTTTATAAGTAATCCACACAGAAGGGATAATTGGTAACCAAATTAGGTCATAACCTCTTACTTATTTCTTAGTCTGATATATTAAGGTGAGGAATCCTCTATACTGTGTCCACTGTAATAATAATGCCAATGTATGTTTCTGCAAAGATTATGTAAACCATGGAAACTCAACTACATTTTCCTATTTTCAGCACAATGGGATGTATGTATGGGAGTGTTGAGGTGAGCAATCTCATGATAAGTCTCCAGATCTTCTATTTCGTGCTTTTACCTCTGTGTGAAATACAAAAATTAAAATTAAAGAAACACTTATCTCTCTGGTTGATGCCACAAATGGAGCTGTCAGACAGGATGCCTGGTTAGGGCAGCAGCCATGTAAAACTTTGCCACTAATTGGCTGACATTCAGAGCCTGAGCCTCAGCAGCTGTTGAAGCAAATTTAGTCTGGATATAAGGCAGATTTTTTCATTCATTTCAATTAATTACCAGACACATCAGAATCTCTACTTAAAGTAGTCTCAAATGGGTACCTCCAAGGAAGGAACCATGCTTAGATATGCAAACACCTTACTTATTCTACCGATATATAATCAAATTGTTTTCATTCATTTACAGACATGACCTTTTCTTGAATTATGGAAATCATTTCTCCTTACATCAAATACAATTTCATCTTGATTCCAGAGAGAAATTTCTAATGGTGGGAAATGGGTGATGGGAAGCACAATGAGGATGAGGGCAATTGCATGTATTTAGTATGTATGGCCTTGTATGTGGGAGTAATACTTTCATAAAACAACAGAGAATCATCACCTTTGCATGCTTATAGTAGCGATAAAGCATGCAGCTTGCATATTGCAATATCTGTGCACTTTGCACAAAAGTCCTTTATCTGGAAATAATGTAATTCTATATGATGCAGTGCTCTAATTAGAACAGAGCTTTATTGGACAGAAAAGTAAATAGGCCACCCCAACCTACACATTGCAGTATGTTAGAATATCCATAGTGTATTGCATTTGCCTAGAATGTGTATGCCTTTTAATTTTACTATATTGAATTCCTTCTTATATATGACCTGAAGGTGGCCATTTGCTCTATGTCTAGCAGCTGTTTAAGAGACTTGGAGTGGGACTTTTGGCAATAAAAATCTCATGTATTTGTACATATGTATGTGTGAAATGCAAATCCATTCCACTTCAATTAGATCATCATTTATTACTGCAATCTATTTATTTAATAAATGTTACTACACATACTTTTGTGATTTAGACATTTATTAAATAGGTTTTATTATGAGTGAATGAAGAAAAAGAATTCCTTATATTTTATTTTTTAAATTTAAATGCAATGAAGCCATTTCCCCTCTTCCCTTTTCTCCTTCAAAGCATTTCTGTTTTCCCCCTCATTTACTCTCAAATTTTCATGGCCTCTGGTCTTAAATGTATGAGTGTGAGTACACAGATAGATGAAAGAGAGATAGATAGGTGATAAGATATAGATATATGGATAGATAGAAATATAGATGTGTGTGTGTGTGTGTGTGTGTGTGTGTGTGTGTGTGTGTGTGTATCCATGAATGCATAAATACAACCTTCAATTAGAGGGCTCATCCCTAGAAAAGATTTAATTCTTCCACTCTCATCAGTGCCTAGTTACCTGTAGTTCTTCTTCTTTTAGATATTATACCCATGAGAGTCTCCTCTTCCATGTTAGCATGTGATTGGTGTTGCCTTTGTTTAGGTGGCTATATTTTTTGGGAACCATGGGTAAAGTTTCCCTGTCAGTTTTAGGGAACTTGTCTAACATCAGTTATACTTGCTCTGCTTCCTTTCTTCTGTGTTTTCCAAGCCTTAGGTACAGGAGTTGTGTTGTAGCTGCATCTACTAGGGTTAGATACACTATGCTCATCTGTCCTGTGCATTTTAACCAGAGTTAGTAGTATATTTCAAAGAGACATTTCTTCATTGAAGGGTGAGAGCTACATTCATCTAATTATTTCTAATCCAGTAAGGAATTATGCTGGTTTACTAAAGTGGGAGTAGTAGATTCTTTAAGATTCATCTCTTTAGCCATGGGTAGTTGATTAAGTTTCCAGTACCAGGCATGATTTGCCTCTTGCTGAGGCAAATTAGACAGCTGTTAGTTATTGCCAAGATATGAGTGTCACTATTGTTCCATTAGGGATATAATACCATGCTGGTCATTGTCATGGCTCATAGGAACCATAGTTAGTTTAGGACTATTATTTGCTACTCTCCCTTGGCAGCTTGCATAGCATCTTCCAGTACTATGAAGGCTAGTTCTCATGGACAAGGCTTTCAGTTCAGCTCCATCTTGGATTCTCTGACTCCTATGTCTGAGGTTCATGGTGTCTTCTGGAATAGGAACTTCCTTCAACATCTGGGCAGCAACCAAAGGCAATGGCAATAACCTGCATTTTGGAGGGAGTATTTTGTAGTGCCCTAACAACTCAAAAAGGGGCTTTTCATGTCTGCTTGGCAGTCTGTGGCTTTAAGGAGAAGCATTATCAGTCCAGTTATAGTTCTAAATGTATGCACAAAGACCTTTATGCATTATATGTAATTTTAGGAAAACAAAAATAGTATGGTTCCTTATGGCTACATCAAACATTCTTAGTATTTGTTGTACACACACACACACACACACACACACACACACACACACACACACACACACACACACAATCCCTCTCCTTCTGCTTTGATCTCTCTGCCCCCTCCCACTTAAGATTCCTGCTATTTTCCCCAATCCCTCCTTCATATCACTTGTAGGAAAAGGATGCCTTAGTATGTATTGCTGAAGTATGCATATTGACAACCATTTGGGGCAAAGATAAGTGAAAAATCATTTAAACTTGTACCCATGTGATCCCATAAGCCTTGTTCTCTATATTCTAGAAAATCCAAAGTTACTTAGTGAGACAACAAATGATAATGGTGGTTATTAACCACCCCCAAACCTCTCCACCTATCCATCTTCAATTAACATCCACTAAAATATTTTAAAGCTTTTAACATAATTATGTATCAGTTTGTGTATGCAAAAATAGCCTCATATTTACTAAGGTGGCTAAGAATAAAACTACCAGTAGTTCAATCTCCTTTGACTATTTTGCTGACAGTCTGTTTCCTATACTTAATTAAATACTATAATAATGTGTTATAAATGAATAACTTATTTTTCCTTTGGAAAAACATTTCCTTTTAATATTTAATAAAAGCCCAGTCTAATAAGTAAAGTTGAAGCACAGTGATTTTATAATGTTTTTCAGAGCCATTTGCAAATCTATAGAAAACTAACAAACCCAAACCTTTGGCGTCGGAGAGAGGGCACTCGCAAGTATAGTTCTTTGAAGTAATATTTAGTTAATGATTCAAGAGGACACAGAGATTCACTGAAGAGAGCTTCCCAAACAGATGCTAAATGGACTTTCATAAGGTTCAGCTAGAGCCATTAGCAGCACAAAGATCTGGAATAAACTCTCCCTGCATCCTATGGAATCAACTTCTGCTCTTGTGGGAATGTGGACTAGTGTGTTATAGGACAAGGAGCATTTTCCCAAACACCAAAGCATATGTAAGAATCATGACTCCAATTTCACTCCCCTGTAAATTTTGTTACGTGAACACAATACAATTATTGTTTTCCCGGATTAATCCTCTTAATTGTATTGTCTGTCACAGTGATTTACATTCTATTAAACAAAACCTGATCTAATAATTTGTATTGCCTTTACTAATAATTTACATTCGATTAAACAAATCTATAAGCAGTCATGTTTTTATTGGGGGAGGCGGTGAGGAAACATGAGCAGCTGGCAACCACACCTTGATTCATTTTAGCCCCTAGAGTCCTGGTATGGTGCATTAATTTCTCAGTTTGTAATTTGCCAGCTGCATTTAATGGAACCAATTTTCATTACATCTGTTCTATGGTTCAAAGAGCTCTTTCAGTTGCCAAAGGGGGCTAGCTTCACACAGAATTGAGAGGGGCTAAGGCACAGTTTCTTGAAGTATTAGATAACTGAAGATGATTCCTAGTTTTACAGCAAACAAATTATTTTGACAGAGGCAAGTTTTATATTCTTGACTCACTATTGGTCGTTTTCAAATCAAAAGTATAGTATGTGCCCTTTTCCTAGGAATTACATATTGATCTTCATGCCATTTTCCTTATAACATCAACTGATAACCTGTCTTTGCAATCAGTGGTAGATTTATTGTTTAGAAGTTAAAGGAAACATAATTTTGCTTAAGTAAATCCTCTTGGTAAATTGCAGGTGGCTAACAGGTATTTCTTAGGCAAATGGGCAATTTATAAATGGTTTTAAAATTTATTATCATAAGCATTATTTATGGACAAGAAAAGTCGTATCTCTTCATAGTACCTGGTGGAGAAATTTTAATAGTAGAAATGGTTTTGCTTGGGCAACTTTACATTCTTAGTGTGTAATTTTAATCTCCATAAAGATATGTCACTGTTGTGTAATACCAAATGTAGGATTCCAGTTGAAAGCAACTTTCAATGAGAGGGGTTTTCTCATGGGCAGGAGAGAAATTTGAAATGTTCTACAGCACTTTGAAGTTCTAAAACTTCAGCTGGGAGAATTATAAAGCATTAAACCTGCACAGTTCCCACCTGATGGTCATGAAATAGTGTGCCTATATGAAAACTGACTCCAGTTCCTGCCCTTGGGCATTCTTTTTCTTTTCTTTTTACGAGTTTCAAAAATATCATGCATCATTCTATATTGAAAAGATTATCTTAGAAAGACTTTATCCCTTTGAAATCATTAAGGCACATAGCATCATTGTGTTTATAAACGAAAGCTTGATGACCTAATGATCTGTTTTGGGTGTTACACTATCAATGAACAACTCAAGCTTGAACCCAAATTATAGATAACTTTATATTCTATAAAATTATTTCATGGACTTAATTATTTTTTCCTAGTTTCCTAAGACAAAAATAGTATACTAGAAATTATAACCTGAATTTGTTGTTGTATTTAACTTGTAGTTTACCTTGCAATTTCCATAAATTCATGTGTCCCTCACCACATTATGGATAATATTTAAACAAATAACTCAGTGTTAAAAAGAATAACCTTTTCATCTGGACAAAATAAAATTGACAAAAGACACTTGATGAGGAGCTCTGACCTCCATGTGTACACAAGCACACACACACACACACACACATACACACTCACACACACACACACACACACACACACACACACACACACACACTCACACACACACACACACACACACACACACACACAATGCTTCACCAAAGCAACCATAGTTAAGAATTGTTTTAGAAATTTTCTTAGAAAATTTGGAAATGCTTTATATGATGTAGTTCTCTTAAAAAATAGTTTTAAAACAAGTGGCATCCTCTCCCTTTTATTGTATCTCAGTACATTTCTTTTGCTAGGCTAGAGCACTAAAATACTGACTTGTGAACTCATAAACTCTGGCTTTCTTAGAGGCAAAAGACACTTATGAATTGTCTACTCAACCACCATGATTTTGTGCTCAATGTGGTCCAGGAGAATCCATGGCCAGTTAAGAGTCTTGAAACTTGGCCGAATGCTGTTGATGTGTACCAGTCAATTTCATGATCCTCCTCATTCCTGTTGGAAATGCCCTTCAAGAGAGTTGCTTGGTATCAGTTCATCAATGATACAATGCCATTGCTTATTTTTCTGCCACAAATCACATGTTTGGCTCTCCTGAGTCTATGTGTCTTTCTGTCATCATCTGCTTTCCCAGGATTTCCTTCAAACCCACAAAGCTGCCTGATATCTATCCTAACAAGTGACATCAGGAAACAGAAAAGCAGCCTTCAATTCCTTTATTCATCTTTTATTGCGAATCAATTGTTTTATCAGCAACTGATCAATTTGATGTGCCATCAAAGTTTGAAGTAGATCTGATGACTACCTATGATTTTTGGAAAACAAATCCAAAAAAAAAAAAAAAAAAAAAACTCCCGATTTCCCCCTATCTTCCTGTAAACATTAATCTAAAAAATCTATTTGGTACCATGTTACTATTGAATTTTTTCTGTACTGAAATTACCTCCTGTAATCTTTTACATTACTCATAAATCTTGTTGTACAAAACCCAAAGAGGCAGTGTACAAACTAACATAATAGTTCAATTAGAATGTGACAGTTCATTGGCATGCTTGAAATACTTTACCTTTCATTGAAAACTCAGAAGGATTGCAGTGTCATTAGTACTAACATTTAAATAGACACTGAAAAGAATGCCCTGTGGTTCTGTGAGCTCCCCATGAACAGAGCAGCTAATGCTATTTTAGGTTAAGATGGAAGTTGCCTCAGGAATAAGGCAAATGAAATATATTGTGTATATCACAGGAAATGGAAAGCCATGGACCTTCGCTTCAGTAGATAAAGAGAATAGCTAAGGCAGGAGGGGGCAACATGGGAAACTCCTTGAACTCACATCCTTAACCAAAATGTCCAGGAGCATTTCTAAACCATCCTTATTCTTTCCTGGGGGTTAGTGGGATCTTTTGAGCATCATCAGACTTGTGTTCCTTTATTTTCTGTACTCAAAGAAATGTCTGATTGGAGACAGAGTACAGGGCCAGATGCTAGCACACTGCTTGCACCTGTCTTCAGTCAGCCCTACATATTTATCTATAAAAGAAGCGTGGGAATGCCACACACACACACACACACACACACACACACACACACACACACACACACACACACTGACCATATGCTTAAATCTGCACAAAGCACTATAAAACACACATTTCTCCTTTGAATAAGCCTCCTCAGAATTAGCTAAGAGACGGGAGAACAAAAGTCCTTCACCTTTGGTCTCTAGTTAAAAATGCTATGGTAGTCCCAATATTGCAAAGCAGTCTCTGGGCTTTAGAGCGGTAGCTTTATTTGGAGTGATCTGGTGCCCACATTTTTAGCCTTCTAACACGTCAGCTTTAGATGCTTAAAAAATGCATGCCTTCTCCCAATAAAGAACAAAATTTCTGTCATCCCATAAGAATTCTAATCTCTTGTCTTTTTTCATTACATGGAATCAAAGAAAGAAAGGAGACCCTAGTGGGTTCTAAACAGTCTGGAAAACAGCAGGGCAGTTGTGGTGTGAGTTACATTCAGAATTTATTTCTTGTTTGGATTATTTTATATGGTGAGCTAATGATCACATTTACATTTTTTTAGAAATAAAAATACATCTGGGTGGGGGGGTAGAACTCACACATCTGTGAAAATGCCTAAAGGGGTCAAAATTCAGCATATATAATCATAAGGAATTACTGTTATAATAAGTTACACTTTGACTAATAGCAGAAATATGCTCTTCAATTGTCCTTCTGCTGTAATTTTAAACAAGATATACTGAAACAAAAGAACCAGAGCCTGGAGACATGGTATTCAGGCCTGACCATCCCCTTTGTTTTACTTCAAGACACAGGAACACAAACAGACAAAGGGGTTTTTCAGTCCATTTTGAAACATGAAAGAATCATAAAAGGAACAAATGGAAATGCATAATAAGCAACAAACTGTAGGAATTTGAAGCAGAAAAAAAGAAAGGGGAAATCCCCGTTTCATAGACAGTGATTAAAGGATATAATTGTTCCAGAAAACAATGGAATTGCAGAGTTACCCTTTTGCAAGATAGGGACATTGTTTTGCTTATAGGATATGTAATATTTTGTCACCTTCCATGTTAATTTCTAAGGTATTACCAAATCCTGATTCTGGAAAGCTCCTATCACTCTTTAAGTCATAAACTATTCATCTCTAATAGTAACCTATGTTCAGAGTCTGTACAAAAATTTGAGATACTTCATTAGTACTCTATAATAATGGAAAATGAGCATTTTAGAGCTTTAGTTCATAATGTTAGCATATTATGGTATATTTACCTTGCAATAAGATGCTGATGAAAAGGCTTATATAAAAGCTGAAATGTACCACAAAGTAGTAAGCTGATAAACAATATGCAGAAATGCTCCACAGTGGAACTGCATCTTAATTACTAAAGTTTACTATTACTGTGAAAGAATGCCTATCCATATACTCATTTACTTAAACTTCATGTCAATTTCATTCAAGTTCATGTCAATTTCTTACAAGTTCCTTAATATCTAATTGGAATTGCTGAAGCATAATGCTTTAAGAACCTCTATGATACTTCTGACAATCAAAAATCTACAAACTAAACTATCCATCAAAGTATATTAAAAATGACAGTAACCAGAGGGAGAGAATGGCATGTGCCATTACTATTTAAGGGATAGTTTATATACTGGAGAAGTTTGACTCAAGAGCTAAAACCTCCAACCACTGTGTCTACTTCATCATCTCTTGGATGAACAATTCTTTAGTCACTGCTGAACCCTTGAAATACTTTGTCATTCCATTCTGCTCCTCAATACTCCTTTAAGTTATTTCAGTGCTTAGGGAAACGGACTGAAGGATAGAAGTCATCAGTGATCATCTTCCACTCACAGTAACTTGTTGTCACCATGAAAATGTAATATCTCCTCTTTATCTCTGTGAAAGTATGTTGAATACAGTAATTCATTTTGAGGCTACAATGGCATTCTGTGCTTTAATGACAAATGAGCTAAACTGCCTATAGGCAAGAGAGAATGAGAGAAAGTAAGAGAGAGAGAGAGAGAAAAGAAAAGAGAGAGAAAGAGAAAGAAAGGAGAAGGAAGGGTTGAAGGAAGAAGAGAGAGGGAGGGAGAGCGAGGAAGGAAGGAAGGAAGGAAGGAAGGAAGGAAGGAAGGAAGGAAGGAAGCAAGGAAGGAAGGAAGGAAGCAAGGAAGGAAGGAAGGAAGAAAAAGGAAGGGAAAGAAAGGAGAGGTGAAGAAAAGAAATAAAGTAGAAAAGGGATGGGGAAAAGATAAAGGGAAAGAAGAAAGAAAACTTCTGAGAATGAACATCATCACAGTTATTTCCTAATAACAATGATATATCTGAATTTCCTTGTACTTGTCAAAAGAGTCTTAGGTGTAAGTTTATCCTCCAGTCATAATTTTGGAAAACATCTTATACAACCCACTTATATGCCCTTGCTTTATACTCAAAATAATCATCTGAGCACCTTCCTCCCAGGCTACATCCTATTCTCTACTGGAATCTGTGCTTTTTGTCTTAGAATTATGAATGTGCTTTTCTTAACAGAGCATTTGAGCCTCCTTAGATGACTCTCTCATAAGTGTAAGTTGCCAAATATAGAAAAATCTCTTTGAGAATGTTTCCTAAACTCATACAGAATGCAAATCACAATAAAAATGTAATAATATACATTTTTATCTGCACATATACATATACACATAAAAATAGCCATCTCTGCTTTCTCAGAAAAGTCCATATGAAAGCCCAGGACTAACAATAGATCTGATATTTCAGTTGCTTTCTCAAGTCCTTTGAGGCACATGGCATGAAGGGCTATGTAAATAAGAGTATATGAAATACTGCGAAAGGTTTAATACAATTCATCCTGGCTTAGCCTGAGTGTTTTCATGGTTTCTTGTGACTTAATTGTTAAATATTATTTCTATAAGCTAATAATAATTTAAAGAATTAACTATTGATTCAATTAATGCCCCTATTCATTATTTATAATAGCTAAGAAGTAGATTTAAAAACAAATCTTTTTCATTGTTGTAATACTCATGGAAATCACTGACATGTCTTGGTATTACTGTGTCATGCTGTAACCAGCTTTAAACTTTTGTTCTGAACACTGCTGGTCTTTTTCTTACAAGTTTGCCTTTTGCTTTTATCAAATACTTATGCTTGCATATTGTATTTATGTCAATTTTACCACTCTATCCCTTGAATGTACCATTCTTTGTTCTATAACATATACTCTGTTTTTCATTTGGTTGTATGCATCAATATAAAATTGTACTACTGTGTGATGCCAAAATGTGCAAAAACTTCATCACCTCTGTTTTTCTAGGCAGCTAAGCCCTTATTTAGTGATATATTGAAAATTTCTCAATCTTAAGTGTAGATAAGTGAAAAGGTTGATGGAAAAATCCAAATGTAAATAATAATTTAGTAAAGCAAACAGGAAAAATTTTAAAATCAGAAATTCCATTTATAAATGACATGCACTTATTTTATGTTTAACAAGTAAGATTAGTGTTGTAGTCTTTCCTCCTTAAGATGCAGCATAATATAGGAAAGTTAAAAACAAAAGTAGTTCTATCATTTAAAATAAGGACACTATCTAAGGAATACAAACAGCAAGTCTTTCCATGTTCCTTTGGACAAGGTATAGAAGAAAAGCATCTTGCTTATCACCAAAGACATACTGTGCTGTAAAACTGGAGTAGTAACCCCAGGACAAAGATACTGTACCTAACAAAAGTTTCCTGAGTTATAATATATATGGAGTATTACCAATTCCCGTCCCCCTTTTATTGAATGGGAACAAAAGATCCCTGTAAGTTTAGGTCTATGATCTGCATAAAGAAAAAGTTACTCCAGGAGGGTGGGGACAAACGCCCAACATGTTTTCTGGGTTGAAAGCAACAATACAGAGGGAAACACACTGAGCCATATGTGGCTTACATAGCTCAACATCTTGCAAAATCAGCTCCCTTTCCATGCACAAATGTGCTACAGCTGATTTTACAAACTAGGCAGCAGTGTGTGTCCAAGTATCTGATTCAGCAGCTGGCCCACATTTTTTATTATGAAAAATGAGGATTAATTGATGAGAATGTTGACCTTCCTCCTAAAAAATCAGGCTTTTTAAAGGAAGCATCTTTGTTGGAGTTGGCAACCAAATATTGTTAGACTTAAATGGTTTATTTAAAGAATAGATAGAAATGGCAACAACATGCACAAGAATTTAACAGAAAATGAGAACATGAATCACATTTTTTTTTTTTACTACTTTTGGAGCTGCTGCTCACTATTCTATTTTCAGTTACAAACTGGAAAGGAATTTTGGCAATGACATTGCATTTTTTAAACATTATTTGACCTCAATTGTTTCTTTGTAATGATAGAAACCAGATTCTTTCAATGGAAACTGATTTGGAAAGAAGATAAAATCATTCTATGAGCAAAGCTTTAATGGTTTAAAATCAAATGGATGTATGCTGAGAATTGAAGGATGGCAGAGATTGATGAAGCATAAACACCATATTCAAGGAAAAATGTATAAGGCAGAGAAAAGACATGTGCACACACACACACTCACACACACACACACACACACACAGAGAGAGAGAGAGAGAGAGAGAGAGAGAGAGAGAGAGAGAGAGTCAGTCACACACTGGGCATTAGAGGTGGCAGACTCAATCAGTTCTGTGTTCCTTGACTTCTCAACATTTGAAATGGTCTATGTGTCATCATAGTTGACAAACCCTACAATTCTGTGATTTTTTTTAGTATCAAAAATGAAAACATGTAAGAAATATTTCTTATTTTCAGAACAGGCATCTCTGTTAGTTCTCTATTAGTTTTCTGTTTTATTAAAACAACAAAAAACATCTTCATGGTAACTCCATATTGTAGAGACAAATAGAGGTGAGGACAATGAATATCACATACATGATAACTCAGGTTTAATATCTATTGTTTCTTTTCCTGATACATGAAGTATAAATTAGAAACATCATTGCCGGGGTTCAGCCTGTATCAGTCCCATGCTTCAGAGGCCATCTATTCTAGATGACTATTCTAGGCCATCTATTTGGGGCAGCATTTGGAGCCAGCCGAATAGCTCCAGGTCCATCCCTAAGTGGGAGCGTGTGGATCAGGAAACTCCTAGCTATCCTGAAGCTTTAAGGATGAGACAGAGACATCTTGTCATCTCAGAAGGGCTCTCAGTCCATGCAAGAGACTCAAAACCACGGATTATTCAATCATTCTCATAAATAGCTTACCAACAGTAAAGGTGATAGCAAAAGACATCTATTATGATATATAAAGCTGATATAAGGCCGGGCGTTGGTGGCACACGCCTTTAATCCCAGCACTCAGGAGGCAGAGGCAGGCAGAGCTCTGTGAGTTCAAGGCCAGCCTGGTCTCCAGAGCTAGTGCCAGGATAGCCTCCAAAGCTACACAGAGAAACCCTGTCTCGAAAAACGAACAAACAAACAAAGCTGATATAAAATATTTCCTTTAATCCTAGAGGTAGTCTCGGAACGCATGTAAACAAGCCCCCTGACATTCTATCAGGCACGTCTCACTAGTTGCTTACTAGTTTCTACGGGTGTGCATCCCCCCAGGGGCTTAGGACAATTGTTAAACAAACTAGGAACCATTCCCCACCAAGGCCAGATATCTGGAGGTAATCTGCTCGCATCTGAAAGACAATGGGAGATTCAAGCTCCTGGGATGGAGCTGAGGTTTGTAACCCAAAATACCATAATCGATATTTTTGGGCCCCAACACATCATGACACTTTATTCATGAACACATCACTACATGATGGCATCAAAGACCCATTATCTAACTTTGAAAAATTAACCAGGGTTATTTAATACTAGCTAATACTTGTTGTTATACCTTGGGAGGTTGAATCAGGTCCTTCCATCTGCCCCATCTCTTTCGTGGATTATTGCTGTAGGTGTGACTTGATCATAACATATGGATATTATCAAGGCATCATGTCTGGAATTATCTGGCAACTTTTCCAGGCTTGAGATTTGCCTTATAGCTTCTTCTTGATCAACCTTACTCATTTTCTCCATTTTTCTGTTCATGCTCTTCCTCAAAAATAACTTTTTGAAAAAATATTCACTCAAAAATTATGATTGTACAAGAACTATATGTCCCCCTGGATTTTAGCATTTGATTACATCTTTCAGTGCATTCTATATATGCATATAAATAAGAAAATACTTTTACAAAGGTCATCCCTTAAAAGTATCACCTCTTGACACTTCCATTTTCCCACTTTCCAGAGATAGCTGTTTTTAACTTTTGCAGTAGATTCTATGATTCTTACCACTTCTTTTAAATGACTGTGTGTACATCTATCTATCTATCTATCTATCTATCTATCTATCTATCTATCTATCTATCTATCTTTCTGTCTGTCTGTCTGTGTGTGTGTGCACATTTGCTTGTGTTTGGGTTGGAGGACAACTCGAAGGAGCAGTTCTTACCCTGTATTTGTTTCAGGCTATTTAACTCAGGTCATCAGGTTTGGCAGCAAACACCCTTATCCACAGAGTCCATTCCTTAATAACACGCTTCTCCATTCTTTTCTCTAGTCCAGTCCCAAACATTTTTAACCATATTGCTCTTCTCTGCATGTTTGATTTCAGATATTAGCTCTTCAGTTACTAAAATTAAAGAAAATTTAGCTTCCATGAATACAAATGGAGGTCAGATAAATGCTGCTACCATTTTGTTAGGTGAATTTAAAAGACAAGAATTTCAATTCAGCAAATTTTATGTATCAAATTTTATGTGATTTTTCCCCTTAATCATCCTAGTTTCTCCATCTAGAGCCTTCTGTTTTATAATCTCTCGAGATTAAACCCAAGGTTCTGAATTAGGGAGACATGAGAGGTTGTTTTCCAGTTGTAGGAAGATCTAAACAGTCTTAACTACTCCTTACCTACTGTTACCAATTCAAGAGCACCTGGAATAATCAATATCTGGGAGTGATTTATGTGACTTTTTGATATAAGTTTGGCCACTTCTAACCTTGCTCAATAGTGATGATGCAGTAGTCACTCTTCCTAGGTCTCCTAATTTGGTTACCAATTATCCCTTCTGTGTGGATTTACTTATAAAAAAGACAAAGAATACATCATCTTCAGATGTAAATTCTGGTCCTTAGTTCTTAGTTTAAAGCCAGGATTGCTTACACATAACCAGCTAGACTCAACTCTCAATCTTTTCTTTGAGACATCATTTCTGCCATTGCATTTTTTTGGTCCCATCATCCTCCTCCATATTGCAGAAGATGGCATTCATTCACAAGTCTCATCTAATGCCCTCTGAGTCAATTTTAACTACTGCTTTGCACATCTCTCTTCATCTCCATTCAGTACAAAATCTAATGATTGAAATATGTTTCTCACCTTGGTGTCATTTTTCTTGACTCATCTTTAATCCACAGTAGGCTTCTGCTATGTGTATCAAATGCATTAAGGAATGCATGACATTATAATCAACCAAAGACAACTAATTAAAAAAAAGATAGTACTCAGCCCTAGTGTGGCATTAAGTGAGAAAGTCATTAGCTGAGAAAATGCAACTTGCTCTCTTACTTGTGGTTGGTTTCACTATAGCCTGATAAAACCAATTTGAATGAACAGTTACAGAATTCATTTGTGTCTTGCCTATTTATGCCAATATAGTAAACTTCAGGCTTGGGCACTTTGTTCATTGTTTTATGAAGTTGTAAAATCTGAAGTTTGTAATATTTTGCTAAGTTTTGTTTTATGTTTTTTCCCCCCTGTCTAAACAGAAACACATGAAAGAATGCTTGTAAAATGACTCTATATATTTGAGAGTTGACTACTCCACATCAATACAAATATTTTATTGGTTTTAACTAAAGTTCCATGAAAACACTCAGCCACTCTACATATCATTGCTTGGAGGTTAAGGAGCACATTAACTTCACAACCTTGAAATCATGTGCTCTGTTTTTTTGTATGTGCCCTAGCTGTGCAGTCTCTGTCTGCTCAACATCTATGAAAGCAAACTCCCTAGGGGAAACCATTTCATAAATATCTGACCACTCTAAACTCAATCTTTGATGTTAAAACTTCACAGGGAGCTGCTTTTGGTTACGGAGGTGTCAGAGCATTCGTAGTCTAGGTTTTAAGATTGTTCATTTGATTTATTCTAGCTCATCACTTTTAGGTCTTCTTGTAACTGAAGCATTTCACTTTGTGGAACAGTTCTGGGAGGCATCCCAACTCACTAAGCAGAGATGAAGAAATCAAAATGAATATCTGGATGAAAACTAGCATCCTGCTGGAAAAGAATGGAGTCAGTGGTAATAGAGTGGGGATATGGAGTATGCAATCTCCACTCTGTACTTGCAAAGAATGCTTGGTTTGGGAATTTTGGATAATGCACTAACCCTGAGATGAATTGTTTAAACAGTTGCTACACAGCAGAATTGAGATTATTAAAGAGTTTTGAGGTTCTTTAACAGGAAGGAATGTGCCCTGCCCAACAGGAACTCAGAATTTACTCTTACAGCTCAACTTCTTTGTCTCCCAGTTTTGTTTGGCTGTTTCTTGTTCTGTGATACTTGATGTCTGCTCTGTCTGTCTAATTAGATGCTTAAAGTAACAGGCTCCAGATGCATTCTGGGTGTTATCCCTATTGACCATGATTTCTTGTTCCCTGACTTCCTTGGATTTAACTCTCAGGTAACCCATCATGCCCCCTTTCAGCACCATGCCCACAAAGTATTATTCCTTCACTGTTGATGTTCTTTTATTTTATTTCTAACAGATTTAGCAATTTCTAATTGTAGTCAGATTTTTTTATTTAGAACCAATCATATCAATCTCCCTGCTCCCTCTCCCTCTCATCCTCCCCTGCCCCCCACCAACCCACCCAACTCACCTCCCTCCCACTCCCCAAGGATAGTGGGGCCTTCCACAGGGGAATCATCAAAGCCTGTCACATCATTTGGGGTAGGGCCTAGGCCCTCCTTGCTGTATCTGGACTGTAATAGTATCTCTCCATAGGGAGTGGACTCCCAAAGTCCATTTGTTCACTAGGGATAAATACTGGTTCCACTGTTAGAGGTTCCATTGACTGTCTTGGCCTCCTAACTGGCACCATATTCAGAGGGCTTGGTTGGTCCAATGCTGGTTCCCCATCTTTATGCCTGGGGTCTGTGTGCTCTCACTAGATCAGGTCATCTGTTTCTGTAGATTTCTCCAGCATGGTCTTGACAGCTTTGCTTATCCTCCCTCCCTCTCAACAACTGGATTCCAGGAGTATGGCTCAGTGCTTAGCTGTAGGTGCCTGCTTCTACTTCCACCAGCTATTTTATAGGGTGAATAATACCAGTTAGTATGGAAAGTACATTCCTTCTAGGCCATGATCTATGCAAAGCATTTCACAAACAGTGTATTAAATCACTTGAACGGCATCCTCATGTCTGCAGAACTTGATTGTCATGTTACAGTTGAGGTTGAGGACATGAGATTCAGCCAGGTTTGATATCATTCCCAAGCTCACACTACCAGAAAGTTCTAGAATCTGGAGTTTAGATTTTATCTTAAATCGTCTTTATTCATAATTATTCTTGTAGGTATGTATCAGAGGAAAAAAGGGAAGAGTGTCCATAAATACTTTTGCTGAAATGCATTGTGTATTCATAGGTATTTCTCTAATTATTAAAGTACTATATTGCTTTCTTGTATATATACATATGTTTTTATGTTAATATATTAGTATTTCATAGAACCCTGTGTACTTTTCATCTATAATTCTTATGAACTTTTAACATATTTTTATCTGTGAAAATAAAGTAATTTTGATGCCTTGTAATATCTAATGTGCAAAAATACTGTATTTTACAATATACTAACTAGTATTTGTTTTTGTCTAACTTCCTATCATGAAAAAAATGGTATTGTGGGCAGTTAACTGGTGATTATCCAAGGAAATAGTCTAGCCTGGCTTCTGAGAGCACTTCTTTTTACCATTTTTATTATTGTACCAGCCTTGAAACAATTGCATTAGCTGAAATGGACAGGAATTTTCATATTAATTTCACCAAACAGTCTGTGTTTCAATTGGTCTGATATATTTTACTTCATCTGCACAGACATCTCTGTGTTGATATTTCTCTAATACTGGTTGATCTTCATAAATATATACCAAGCAAAAGACAAACTTCACAACGAAGTTTTGGAGTTTTTTAGGATGATGGCAGAGATCCTAATTTCCTATTTTCATCCTCATATCAGCTGGGCAGTTACTGTTCAGGAGACCTGAGCTTTTCCTATATGTGAGTAGTATCACTAATCACACATTCCTTTACTGATGTGTGGGGTAAGACCTGGTAAGCCAGTGGCTAGCTTGGCTTCTGAAGTTACTATCCTGCTGTTTTGTGGAATGCTACACTGAAAAGCAGATTCTTCATGTGTGAAGATTTGAATCACAAATTAGGTCAGAGATTATTTTCCATTGATGGACGAATTTAAGTAACATCTGAGATACCTGTAAATACTTTAGTGTCTGTAACATCCAGTCTTTGCTCAGCGATTGTATTCTTAAATTTCTCTTTGCAAACTTTAAGCATAAACATTGCTTTGGTAGTTAATGTTTATGAGAGGATAAGCTCCCTTCATAATATTTTTTAAGGCTTTTGTTTAACTTCTTATTCTTGGTCTTATGACACTTGCAGTGATTCAAAATTTTAAGCACACCCACACGTTTATAAACTGCCTAACTGTAATTTTTCAAACAGAACTGTGTCATGTTTTCTAAGAATACCCAAGAAATGGCTATTCTATAGTCCCTTCCTAAGGTCTTTGCATAATACATATAGCTGACTGTACCTTATTTCAAATATTTGCCTCCAGACTGTGTGCAGAGGGGAAGATGTTTGCATCCCAACTTGAAAACTGCCTTCACTTTGTGTATGTGTATTTTTAAGTACATTATAAAGAGGATGAAAGGGGGGGTGTACTATTCCTAGTGATGAACACCTATTCTTTCAATTATTAATGTCTTAAATTTACTGTTAGCATTGATCTCTTCCAACATTTTGCCTGATAAATTTGGAACATGCATAAAACAGATGGGTGAAACACCATGATTGGTAGTAACTATTATTATATAGCTATTTAATAGTTGTTATTATTATCAGTAATCATGATAGTTTGAGGTCATCAATTACTGCTCTAAAGACTCTAAAGACTTTATTTATCTCTATTCCTCCTAAACATTATGACAAGCTGATGTTGTGATTTAAATTTGCAAACCAGAAATAGTGGTCAGAATGTTGAATGTGTCATCAAGTGTTGCCTGATTAGAAACTAGCAAGCAATATCAGTTGAGCTTAAAACTCTGTGATTTTATGCTCTTTCAGATCTTCCCTGACTGACTTAAATTATTTCAGAAAATTGAACGAGGTTAGACCTGTGCCATACCAATTCACAGAAGATTTCAGCTAAAAATCAATTTGGGTACAAATGTCAGTCCCTGTCAGAAATCTATTCTTTTTCCTTTATTTGCAAATTATTTCCTGAGTTACTGCAGTTATGAGCCAGGCAATGTGTTGGTTTTTCATATATAATGTGGATAGGGAAAGGGCATGATTTCCAGCCACATAGTGATAAATGTCCACCATGCAGATAGTGCTGCAATTCCTGCAGAGATTCTGCAATGTATGTTTCTGACATCCAAGATAATAAAGGGTATTATCGACCAGCATCTGTTGAAGCTCCCTTACTTCCTACAGTATTTCTGTGGCGAGGAACCTCCAATAAGCTATTTCTCCATTGAAGATCTTTCCCAAATTAAAGAAAAATAGAACTAAGTAGAAATATTTTTAAGATATTCATACAAAGGACAACAATCTCCTTGCTTACACATCAAGGTCATGGCTTAGATTTTCTGATGTAGAAGGGAGATTTCATATTTTACAAACATTCCCAAATGATTCTGTCATGCAGCAATGACTGATTATCCTCTCCGCATCCTTGGGAAGATACCACTTTGTTTGTGATTTCCCATAATGAATCTATAAAAGTCTTGTGACTGCCATGGAAATCTGTCTGATGCAGCTGGTCCCTGTCTCTTGCCCAGAATTTGTTCTGAGTTCCTGAACCATTGTTGTCACTTCTTTTTCTGACATTTCTTCATCAATTCCAGCTCTGCATTGGCTCTTCTCACTTGATTCTGGCTAATTCTTCCCAGAACCGCTCTTTGCGGAGTATGTGGGAATGATCTTGACCTTCAGTGTTGGCTTCTGGTTGTTATATATACTGTCCAGGGCCCTGATGTCTCCATCTTCACCATGACTGTTTCTAAACCCTAGCCTTAATAGTCACAATTTCTCTGTTTTGGTAGCTGGATAAGAAGTAAGTCAGTGATGAAAGGACACACACACACACACACACACACACCACACACACACACACACACACACACACACACAATACACACATACCACACATACACACAGAGACGCACACATACACAAGGTAAGTGGGACTGAGAAGTCTCAACTGACTTGATGGTAATAATCTTTTAACAAAATACACATTTGTGTGAGATCAGAATACTTTAATATGTGTAAGTTTTATTTGATAGTTATACCACAGAAAATCGAAAGCAACACATGAAATATAAAACAGAAACCCAAATGAAAAAGTTGACAAAATTTTTGAATTAAATTAGGCAAACAATCAGCAAGATCCATGGCTCACACAGATGAGAACCCCACTCATGCTGTCCTTCCACATTCTCTCTAAGCTAAGCTGCTCAAGGAGCAGTAGCTAGCCTTGTCCCATAAAACTTCTTTCTTCTGTGTTTCTCCTTTGAAACTTGCTTGTCTCTTTAGAAAGCAAAAACTTGCTGCTCATTGGAATCTGACTTGTGTGGAACTTTTAAGTTTGTTTGCTTTTTGTTTTTTCCAACTTTAATACTCACTGGTGAAGTGGGATTATTATTTTTTTCACTTTTATTGCTTCTTTGTGGATTTCATATCATGCTTTCAGATCCCACTTATCTCCCCTTTACCTCGAATCCACTCTCGGCCCATGCAACCACCCAACAAAACAAAACAAAATTTGGGAGAAAAACCAAAAATTAAACCAAAGAGAAACAGAGGGAAGGAGGGAGGGAGGGAAGGAGAGAGGGAGAGAGGGAAGGAGGGAGGGAAGAACGGAAGGAGGGAGAGAAAAAGAGTGCAAGAGATAGATAGATAGATAGAGAGAGAGAGAGAGAGAGAGAGAGAGAGAGAGAGAGAGAGAGAGACTCATGTTGTGATGAAAGCTGTAGTGTGGCCTGTTGTATCATATAATTTACCCTTTAGTGTATCCATCTTTACTTACAAGTGTTTATTGCCACAAGTCATTGATTTGACTCAAGGCCTCTGACTTCTGCTTCCCCATTGATAATAGATTCTCACTGGGGCTTCTCTTGGCTATCCTGTTGCACCCTGTGTCATATAGATCCTGCTATTTCTCATCTGTAGGTTCACCCCCTTCACATGTTCCAACAGTTCATAAATGATGTGGTTGTTGGGGTGGGCCAGCTCATAGTCCTGGTTTTGGGCCTGGGTTGTAGTTGGATTAGTCAGTCTGCCAGCTTTCCCTCATTGTAAGCTTTTCCTCAGGTCTCTAAACTTTTCCTTGGCTAGCTTGCCCAAATCAGGTTGCAGAAAGGAGCGGGCCAGTTCTGTTCTTAGGTTCTCAGATCAGGGTCACCCATACTCACATCACCAGGGCCAGCTCTACTGTTTTGCCCAGGCAAGATACAGGACCCTGTCTCCCTATTGCTGTAGGGGATATATGAAGGAGAGGAGGCCAGCTCTCCTACTCTCAACCTCTCAGGACTGGCTTACCTGCACCCTGGACATCAGGGTCAACTCTTATGTGCTGCCCAGGCAGGGTCCAGGGTTCCCTTTCCTTTGTGCTGTAGCTGGTGTGGGGCAAGCCTAGTTTTCTCAGTCTCAAGACTCTGGTGCCAGCTCTCTAGCTTGCCACAGGTGGTGAGAGGAGAGGGCATCTTTCTCTCAAGCCACACTAACACATGCCTGACAAGAGGGGATGGAGTCAGCTCTCCTACTCACATGCCCTTAGGGTCAGCTCACCTGAGTCAGTCCCTGACCATCAGGTCAGCTCTAGAGTGTGACTCAGTTGAGGTGCATGCCTGTGGTGAGGTTGGGCATGGAGGGGCAGCTCTCCCCAACTGGCCAGAGTCAGCTCTCCTGCTGCAGCCCTATAGCCTCCAAGGTCTGAGTTTATATCTTTTGCTACTGTTACCACCTAGGGCTATGCAGAATCCCAGAGTCTGGTAAGCCACCTGAGGGCCATGCTGCTTACAGGGGGCATACTGATCTGGATAGCCTGGGCTGTCACCAGGGCCATGGAGACTTCTTCTAGGCCCAGTCATCTGCCTCTTTCCGTGTCTGGGTCCTAGGTCTTGCTGCATCTGGGGTCTGTGATAATGTCATGTTGGTGGCCTGGAGTCATCACAATGGAACCATGCTGTGCTGAGCCAACCCCACCCTTCTCTGGCCCTGGAATTGCTAGCCTTGCCCCTCACTGGATACTGCAACAGGATTATTAAGCTTTTAATTGAAAAAATGTTTTTCTACTATATATTCTGATTATGCTTTGCTCCTCCCCCTTTTCCACCCAGATCCCTCCCAAGAGCTCATCTCTATGCCCCTTCTTTCTCTTTTCATAAACAGACAACCAATTCTGGATATAAACATTCTCTTTATGGAGACAATGAGGGAGACCAAAAAAAAACAAATACCCTGAAGCAAAATGACACACACGAATGAAAACGCCACACCAAAATCTCTCACTTTGTACACTAATCTAAAACATTTAAATTAAAAGCACTTGCTAGGTTTCTAGGCTGATGTCTACACTCTAGACGCAGTTGGACCTGGGAGAATGGCGCCAATAAATGAGGTGGCCTAAAGTCTCATGCAATTAGCAACTTTATTCAGAGGGTAAAGAAAAGTCGCCCAGGTAAAGTTCTCATGAGTTGAAGCTGCATACAATCACAAGGACAAGCTTCAAGTGACAAAAGCATGTTTGTTTGTTTGTTTCTGACAGAGGCATATAAAGGACAGTTTAAGCATTCAATTGAAAAACAACAGAATCTGAAGGAAACTCATTCCTATCTGCGGGGGGTGGGGGGCACTGGAAAACACATTTCAAGAACAATTTCATAGACACTGAGGTCACAATACTCTTGTCTTGTTTACTTGGAGTTTTCTCACAAGCACTCAGAATTCTCCTCACAGGACTCCATCCTTGGACCATGCACCAACAAGTAGAATGTATGGGAGAGGCTAAGACAGACTGCAAATACAGATACAAGCTGACCTTTCCTGGTGTACTTGGACCTAGGCTTGAGTGGACCTGGATTGCTGTGGGCACAATGACCTCTCCTTTATATCCTATTGTGTGTGTGTGTGTGTGTGTGTGTGTGTGTGTGTGTGTGTGTGTGTGTGTGTGTGATATAATTATACACTAATCCTAAGAACAAGGGTGTTTAAGACATTGCTGCAATGGGAAAGCAATTTTTCATTGTTGGATATGAATACCCCTGGATGTATGTTTTTTGGCTTTTTATGTTTTCAGTTTTCTGCAGTGAAATGCAGCATCCAATTCAATGAAAACCATCTCTATATCAACAATTCACCAATTGTGAACTCCACACTGTGATAAATGTCACACTATCACATGCCTTTCCCAGGATGTGACTCAGCCCTTGTTGACTATATCCATTTTGTACATACTATCTGCCTGTTAGAAATACTTAGGGCCAACTTAATCAGACTGATGATAATGGTGCTTTGGTCCAAGAAAGTCTCCTGTCTCTAATAGTTGTCTCCAAGCAAAGGAGGAGTGATTCTGGCCAAGGAGTATGCCAAAAAAAATATCATGTTTTTCAAGTAAAAATGATGAAAGTACTGTATGTATTTTGAGAACAAGAAGGAACACATTCACAGAAAAATTTTTGGAGTCATTTTGTAATTGTTTTATTTTCTATGGGTTGTTGCTGCTAAAATCTTCCTGCACCTACTTTCTTTTTTATGCATATGTAGGTATGCAACATAAGTATACATGTGATGTGTCCATAAAGAATAAATACAGTTCCAGAAACCTCAGGGATTGCTTAAAACCACAGATAGACACTTCTCACACTATTGGTTCTGCATACAAATACACAGATCCACTTTTAATGTCTTTCCATCAGAACTAAACACTTGTCATGCATGATGGTCATTGACTTTGCAGTTTGAGATATGAGAGGAAAAGAAGCACAGACATTTCATTTTTTCTCCGCAATTTCACAAATCTTCATTTTTTTCCCCATAGTTCTTAGAAACCTCAGCGGATGGCATGAGTATCTTTTTCTCATTCAGGCATGAACTGTCACTTAGAGGTGTCCTTTCGAGTTCCTCTCTGCATACCTGCATTATCAATATCATTGTTTTTGTATTCTGGTGCCATTGTTAAATACGATAGGGCGATCTAAACACCAATATTCTGATAACACAACATTTGATGACAAAATGAAGACACTAAGGAACCAAAAGTCAGTCACAAACATAGCACATGTATGTTTGAGAAGGAGTCATTCAAGTTTAGGGTAGCGCTGAATGGATTGAGATGCAATCTAGTGTTACTCTGGACAGCAGTCTATTTAAATAATGTAAGTTGTTCACCTGTGGACTTCCTTTGAAAAGTTTTAGACTGTGCTTGACCATAGAACCTTTCCTCTGGGGGCACGGGGTTGGGGGAGGGAACTACAACTTACTTAGGTCTACTTTATGCTACACGAATTTGTCTTGGGGTTTGGGATTTTTTTCTTTTTTTTGTTGTGGATTGGCTATGAGAAGTCAAAAAGACAAACATTCCCTTGACACTGAATGCCTCAGAAAAATATTATTATCAACAACAATGAATCAATCAATTTGCAGGAGGTATCAGGCATATAAATATGAGAACCTTTGATCCAGAAAGAGCAAATTCATGATGAAACATCTGCTAATGGAACTGAATGCCTAAGACACTGACATAAGAAAAGCTGGAGTGGACAAACGGAAGGAAGTCCTCACGAGCTGTGGACTGGGCAGAAAGTTGACAGATAAATGAGGCAGTGCTCACATAGATAATGCCTTCAGGTGAAAGAGATAAAAACAGTAATTTGTGCATGTTGAGTTCTCTCATAAAGCTGTCACAACTGCTACCTAAATTTGTAGTTTTAATATTCAAGGGGTTAATTACACCAAGGCATTGTTGCCAGCTAAACTAAAGATATAAGGATTGTTGCAGATGGTTTCCTGGAGACCTTAACCTCACATGACTTTGGGTGAAACAACCAAACAAACATTGAAAATAATGAGAAAAGGTTTTAATATAAAGTAGTACATGAGACTATAGTGAGCAATGATTTGATTACTTTGCTTCTTGGAAAATGGTTAAGAAAACCAGCAAAAATAGTTCCCCTCAAGAAGTACCAATGCAGACTGTGGTCCCAGTCCTGAGAAAGTTGCTGTTTGGTGAGCAGAGGGAATGACCAGGTAAGGAAATAATAGTAAGCTGTGCTTGAGAGCTCCCAGAGGCATGTGGAGGTCACTGTGGGAGAAGATAAGATGTGGCCATTGACTTTGTCCTGAGAAATCAAGAGTAGATAAAATAGAAAACTGAGCATTTGAGTTGAATTAAACAAATGGTTGGAACTTTCTGGGAAAGGGGTTTTGGATTAAGCCTTCCATGAAGAGACAAACATCTGCAAAGCCACGGTTCTTGAAAATGCTAGGCAGATTTATTGGGCAGAGTATTATAAATGGCATATGTCATATGAGGAAGAAAAGAATAATTATTGCAGAAGAGCCCAAAGTGACAAAGTAAAGTCAAATGTTCAGATAGGTTTGACAAAACTGTGCTGCAGTAACAATTAGTCCTTAGTCTTCAATGACTTGAAACTACCATGACATGACTATCCCAGTCAGTTCCGAGCTCCGTTCCTCATTTTTGCCTCTGGGAAGTCCAAGACAATGAGTCTCAGTGTCAGAATGCCAATGCTAGTACATACTATGGTATGTAGAAAAAATATCAAAAGCTGTGTCCTGATTATTTAAAGATATTTGTCTAACACCTCTTTTAAGTTTCACTTTCTGTATACCAAATTCAGAATACATGGGCATGCCAACTACCCCATTCAGATGAGTCAGAGAAGAGAAAACTTAGCACTGCCCTGAAGAAATATAGAAAATTGTAAGCTGTACTATTGACTACCCCAAAAGCTCTGCTAAAGGCAACACCTAGTGAGAGTTAGCAGTGATCTATGCATATGGGAAATGAAATAACTGAGTTTCTTACAAAGAGGGTTAGCCAATAGAGTACAGATCAACCAGACCATTAAGATTCTTATTTTTAATACTTATCAAAAGCAATGAAAGTATTTGTTTAAAAACCATGAAGCAGCAGGCCCTATACTCAGAGTTTGTTATCCCATAGGTCTGGTGTGGCTTGAGAGTTTCTCTTTCTAACAAGTGCCCTACGGGTGTTGACATCTTGGAGACAACATTTGGATTGGCACTGTTCTTTTGGATTCAGATAACAGTTATTGAGGATGACTGATAGAAAGAGATGAGTAAAACTATAAGAGCAATGAGGGCACAAGAAAGATGATGGCAGACCTCAGAACCATTTTGTTCTTTTTATGTTGAATTTGTAGGCTCTTATGACATTGCCAGTTCATAGTAAAGATCAAAGCATTAAAAATGGCAAGGCCTCCACATTTTAGAAAGAATTGTCTTGTGGGTCAAATGAGATCTGTAGGAGAAGGAGAGAGGGTAGGAAAGGATGAGTGTTGAGGGAACACAAAGAAAGAAAACAAACCCAGTTTATGAAAACTTAGCTATAGTTTCCATAAAAGATCCAGGTTTGCTCTGCCTAGTAGGCAATGCAAATGCAGCTCCGGGTCTTTGAACATCACTAGTGCCACAGATAAAAATTACCAGCAACACATGAAGTGGAAACCACTGGGAAAATCAAAAGATGCCAGAAAGGGCTTTGGTTAAGAAAGGGAAAGAACTTAAACAAAATCCTGAAATAAAGACAATGTTGACAGGACAGAAAAGGACATTAAAAAACAATAGTCTGAAAGATAGAAGAAGACTAGAAGAGGGCCCCGTTCCAGAGAATGAGAGATCAGAGATTAAAGATCATGGCATAATAAATGGTGTCATTTATTTTAGAGAGATCAAACATTGAGAACTCAAAGCAAGCTGATGACAACTGTGCCACATTGCTTTATTCAGCCATACCATAGCCAAGCTGCTGGACATCTTGTATACTCTCCATCAGCTTCCACATGTCTTTAATCTTTCTTGAATTTATTACAGAATGCTTTAAGCCACCAGGCTCATCCTTTTTAAAGCTGCACACATCCCCGAGGAATAAGCTTTTGTGCAATCACAGGCCCTTGAAGATTATCTCTTCCTCTTTGCAATGAGATCCCTGTGAGCCTTGACTTGATAATGCCTCAAAGACGGCTGGATATTAGGACTAGAAGTATGCTGCTTATAGACAGACTTGTAGTTGTTTTATTTTGGCTCTGGTGTGTGTGTGTGTGTGTGTGTGTGTGTGTGTGTGTGTGTGTGTGTGTGTGTGTGTGTGTTTTCCACTGTGTGGGCTTATTTGAATTAGTTTATGTTGTACAAAATAATAGGCTTCACTGCAGCATCACACATGTGTACCTTGCATTCATCAGGCTTAGCACAATTTGCTATCTCTTTCTATCTCTTTTTGTTCCCCATCCTGATTATGCCCTCCTTTTTCCCAGGTATCCCCAATTTTGCTTTCATACTGTTTTGTTTTTTCTTTATTATTAATATTATTTATTTATTTATTTATTTATTCATTTTATAAACAATCTTATTTTATACACCAATCCCAGGTCCCTCTCCCTCTGGTTCTCCCCCTGCCACCAACCCCCCATACTATCCTCATCCACTCCCCAGGGATAGTGAGGCATCCCATGGGGAATCATCAAAGTCTGTCACATCATTTGGGGCAGGACCTAGGCCGTCCCCCATGTATCTAGGCTGAGAAAGTATTCCTCCCTAAGGAATGGGCGCCAAAAGCCAGTTCATGAAGTAGGGAGGGATAAATGCTGGTTCCACTACGAATTGCCCCATAGACTGCCCAAGTCCCCCAACTGCCACCCACGTTCAGGGGCCTAGTTCAAGCAGGTTGTTTGTTCTTAATCTAGATTACATATGAAAGAAAGACATGTCATGTTTCTCTTTGTGAATCTAGCTCAGTTTACTATGGTAATTTAGAGTTCTACCTAGTTTCTTACAAAAAATAGAATTTCATTTTTCTTTTTAAATCATGCAATACATACTACATATTTTATATCTACTACATATAATTATAGCATAATTTTATCTACAAATATAATATGTTACAATTAATTTTTTGAGTTTTCTGTGATGTCCTTTGGTTATAGCTACCCACAACTCTTCCCATATCTAACAGCTGACCTGAACACAGCCAACTCTGTGTCATTTTTTAAATCTTTGACGATTAATTTGTGATACCCAAATATTCTTGGATATGTGGCCTTCCACTGAAGTAGGGTCAACTTACCAGGGCTTCACTCATAGAGAAAACTGATTATCTGGCACAAAATCCAGCAGTACCTAATATCTCACTGGTTAGGGATGAGATTGTGTGCTCAACTCCCCTCTTCATGCTGGGTTTTGGTCTTATGTGGTCTTAAACAGGATTGTGTACAGTCTCACAACCACGGTGAGTTTGTATATGGTGCTCTACCATGACCAGAAGACACTGTTTGCTTGTAGTCATCCCCCATCCTCTATCCCTTCAATCATTCCACTCCATCCTCTGTATTGACCCCTGAGGATGTGTGTGTGTGTGTGTGTGTTCCATCAGCCCTCTGAAATCTCTTATTTCCTGGACCATGGCCAGTTATGGGTTGCAGAATGCAAATAGAAGGTTCTCAGTTGAGAGTTGAGAGAGACACTGTTCTATGGGCATAATGATAAGCCACTAAAAATCCATTTAATACTATGCCCATTTAGCAAAATAATAGTGGTAGGTTCTCTTATAGCACCCATATCCTGTCTAGGAATAGGTTTTTGGCCATATAACAGTACCTGGTATGGGTTTCACCTTGTGAAGCAGGACTTAAATCCATCAGAAACTGGTTTGTTACATATTTAATGCTAAATTAAACACCGTTGTATATGTGTACCTCCTTGCATTGTCTTTATCCTTTCAACTTTCCTTTCTGGGGACCTATATGATGCTATAACTTGGATATTGAAGACATTGCCACAAGAATCACAGACGTGCATCTACCTCTATTTATGCAGATTTTGAATCTGTCAAGGGATATTTATCCAATATTCTGAAAGTCTTCTAGTCACTCTGTGATTCTAAATCATTCATTTAAACCCTGACCCTTCCCAACTTGTGTTACATATACAGCTAACAGACTATTTCCCCAGCTGTACCTTCACTGGGTTGGCTATACAATATGGTTGTCCAGCTCAAGCCTGAAGAACTGCCACAATAATCCCAAGTCTCTTGCATACTCCATTCAACTTGCTTGCCATTCAGATACATTTTACCAGTGATCCAGTGAAGGCATAACCACCCCTCTTCCAGATTCTAACTATATTATATCCAGTCTTCTCTCTAAGCAAATGAAGATACAAAACACAGAAACAATGAGGATGGCACATGTGTACATTGATAGAAACAAATGGTTTAAAAAACACTTAAACATAGCACACTTAATACTAATGATTCAGAATAGGATATTATATTTATTTCTTAGTCTTTATTCATAAAAACTTTGACTGGAAAACATCTATATTACTTTATTTTAGCTGAAAGAAAAGAACTGTTTTTTTTATTGGGCCATTATGAAAAAGTTGTAATTTGAATTTTACTGATGAGGGGAAATAGAGAAAAATAAAAAAGTGGCAAATATGAGTAAAAATATAGATTTTTTATGAAATTATCATAAACCCTTAACTTTCCTTTCATAATGACCCAAGTATAAGATAAATAACTTCCCAAATACCCAGTAGATATTAAAGATTTAAAAAAGAACACAAGATGTTAGACTCAAGAGTTTTGCATGAACCTCCTAGGTATAATTATTTAATGTTATTCTTCAACCAGATTTCTTCCAGAAATGTTTAATAATCATTCTATGAAAGCTTATATGAAACTGAATCCTGAGCTCTCTCTTTATATCCTACTCTTTTATCACATATTAGAGACTGCATGTGAGCAGCATCTGCTCAGAAATAACTCCGTCATCAGAACAGAAAAAGTTCAGCAGAAGAGTTGAGTGCTTTCTGATACAGATGGCACCTGTCATTTAAATAAGTTATTTAAATCAAGTAGGGGAAATATCTGACAAATTTTTTTCAGACAAAAACACCAAAGAAATCTGGAACAACATCTAAGACATCAGAAGTTGTTTTTGGACCGTTAAGATTTCCTTTCATTCAGGCAGCAAACCGTTGTGTCTGTGCAGTCTCCTCTCCTCTCTCTCTCTCTCTCTCTCTCTCTCTCTCTCTCTCTCTCTCTCTCTCTCTCTCTCTCTCTCCTCTCTCTCTCCCTCCTCCCTCCCTCCCTCCCCTCCCTCCCTCCCCCCTCTCCCCTCTCTCTTTCACACTCACTCTCATGAATTCCATCTGCTTATAAGTGTCGTTGCTGGAGCTTGCACAAACCACTTTTGATTAGCACTAAAAAGGTCTAATGTTTGAGACCTCGAATGCAAAACTTGTAATAAAAATAAACTTCAAGGTCTCAGAGTACTCTTATCAGATCAGCTGTATGGTCCCAGAGTAGGTTGCTTAAATCCGGGCTAAGCTTGGTAGTGAAAAGCTTAATACCCACAGGCTTGCAATCTTTTTGAATGTGATTATAATTCGGCACCAGCTTTGCATCCTGGATAAAGGTTCCCCTTGAACACAAAGTACGTTACATGCTTGTGTGGTGGTGATCAAGATACTCAGCGGATTATGGTGCTTGCTGTTCTTCAACCTCCAAAGTGGTGTTCAAATGCTACATCCAATCAGCTAAGCTGTAAATTAAATTTTTTAGATTGAAGACATAGTTTTATTTCATATGCCAGAAACTCATTTCAACCCTAGCATTTCTGTTAGCACATTGCATCTAGCAGCATAACTCAAGAGGTTTAATGAAAGTTTAAAAACAATCTGTTGCAGATTTTGTGCCTAATTTATTTTTAATTGCAAATTGTACGGCACGGTATAGCCTGTGCAAATAGAAATTTAATTTCCTTCCGTTTTTTTCTTTCATTCTTTCTTTCCTCCTATTCCCCCTCCTCCATAATTCTGTTACAACCAAAGAGGAAACAGGCTTTTAGCATGTTGTTTCCTGAATTTTGTTTCTTTATTCCTAGATCCTTGATTGTGCAGTATATATCTCATGCCACTTAGCATTATCCTTTAAACTTGTTTTCATGTCTTAAGAATGCGCTCCTTGGAATTCTAAGAAGTTACACTTATCCAAGTGTGTAATATGAACTACTTCACCCCAGTGCAGGATGCTGGACCCCTTCAAACAGTGTCAAACTCACAGCTATAGGTGTTTTCAATTTTACAGCCCTCTTATTGTTGATGCAGTAATAGTACAAACAAGTTAAGTTTTAATTATAAGGACAGTTGTCCAATTTGAAAAAAGTAAACATTATCCTTAATATTTTTATAATAGTAGAACAAAGAACTTTATTATTATGCTGTTTCTTTGTATTATAACAATTAATGTTTTAAAATCGCCTTCCTTGCAATGCATTAAAGGGAAAATCAAAAGCGCCTTTTCAGAAAGTTTTGTCGCACTCTGTTGCCTCTGATGGTTTGAAGTTGTAGAGGAATCTGAAATGTCAAAACATAAGGGTTGGAAACAAAGGTCTTCTGTGCTCTGTTTGCATTCCCTGCTGACATCTTTGGCAAATTTACATCAGAACTGTGTTGTATTATTTATTTTCCGTTCCCTTACTTTCTCTTTCTCCTCTGCCCTTAGAGAGTAGCCATCAGCTCCCTTTCTCCCAGCAAGCCTTCCCCCTCCTTGCTAGCATTGTGTCAACTAAGCAAACTGCCACCTAAGCTAGTGACAAGTTCAGTGCTGCCAGTTACCATATTGGATGGGAATTAGTGTCCCAAGCAGGTCTCTCCTTCCTGTTATACCAGTGCTTTCAGCTTCCACAAGGCACAAATCCAGTGATGGTCTGAGCAACATGAGGCCCTCTTTGGTGTTGGCTCTTTCACAAAGTGCCTTACCCAGCACGGAATTCCACGGAGCACAGGTGTTATGAGTGAGTGCCTTCACAGCCTCGAGATGATGCAAACTCAGATGGGACTTGCTGGCTGTCCGCGGTAGAGGAAATAAACTCAATCTAAAGTATTTGCAACTTATAAAATCAGGCAGAGAAAAGGTCAGAAACTAAGTTACAAATAATAAAAATAAGTATAAAATAGGATGAGCTTTTTCAAGGAAGAGTTTATTATTTTAATATAGTATATTGAAGTAGAAAATATACTATGGGCTAACAACCACTATCTAGTGCCTGGAGGCATTTGCACGTTTTATTTTTAATTTTTAGAAGATTTGATGTATATATAATCACTTCTCTCACTTCACAACACATCCTCAATGAGAAATAATTTGAAATATTATTTGTAGTATTTTTCCTCTTTGTAGCTTAGACATTAGTTTTGATAACTGAAAACAATGCAATAAAAATATTTGGTGAAGGAGTAAATAGAGGCATTTTGAAGACATGGATTACATCTCGGCAATAGATAAATTAGAAGAGAAAATGTTGCTTGTCTATGTATTTGTTTAGCAGAAGAATCAATACACATTTTATGAAAAGGTATTTGGTGAAACCTGATGCCTCTTTGAAACTTGACCAGATAATGGGATAAACATTCCCCAAAAAGTTTTGGAAAATATTCTTGACCAAATGAATGAAGACTACAGTTATGGATTGCATCAGTCATAGGCAATATTTAAAATCTAGTAATATGTGTGTTAGATTTGATAGACTTGGTATATATTCACATGTAATTCATTGTGGCAAAAGCCAATCCTGTTGCCAGGACATGAATTCTATCTGTTTTGGTAAATTCATGTCCAGAAAGAAGGCACCTCCCTCCCTCCCTACCTCCCTCCCTCCCTCCCTCCTCCCTCTCCCTCCTCCCTCCCTCCTCTCCCTTCCTCCCCCCTCCCTCCCTCTTGTCCTGCCCTCAGATTCCTATTACATTCTTTTTTCTCCATTTTTTATTTAAATTAGAAACAAGATTGTTTTACATGTCAATCCCAGTTCTGTCTCCCTCCACTCCTCCCCTGCCCCTCCCACCCAACTAATACCCTACCTACCCCATACCCTTTCTTCTCCCCAGGGAGGGTGGAACTTCCTATTACATTCTATGATCAGAGATTTAGGTAAAGGGACTAAATTTTTGGTAAGCTCTTTAGCGAAAACTTTGCTACTAGTGAAAAGGTAGTTTGGAGTTTAGTCTGTTTGGGCTTTTCCAGCCTAATCCACGTGGTGAATCCTCAGTTCTTTGCTTGTTAAAGGCATACTCATTTCTTTTCTTTTATTCATTATAACTTCACAATGCTTCCAAGGACTCGATTTCAATCTCTCTCTCTCTCTCTCTCTCTCTCTCTCTCTCTCTCTCTGTGTGTGTGTGTGTGTGTGTGTGTGTGTGTGTGTGTGTTCACTCACTCATTCCCACCCAACAGAGCTTCATAATCTGATCCATGTTGAGATAGTGTACAAGTATATCTATAATCTTGGATAGTATAAAAGTGTATCTATAATCTGGGTGTTCTTAGCAACCTGTAAAAAAGAATATATCTATTTTAAAAAAATCAGAATCATCAGAAAACCATCATCAGGACCAGAAGATCATTGTGAATACATCTCTGCTGACTCTATGATTTTCCAAATTTAACTTATACCAGGTAACATACTGTTAGGAAAAGAATATATTGTATAAATAAAAATATAATAATAAAAATTTATATGGATAATTTATGATACATTGTAGCCCAATCTATGGCATTCAAAATTGTTTGAAAAATAGAGTCATAAATATCAAAATATGTTTTAAATTGTAAAGCAATTGAACATAAATACGTATAATGTCATATGAAAGGTAATAACCAAAAAGCTTAGCAATTACTTTTTTTACATGAAATTTAAACTATTTTAGGACTCGAGGATTTTTTTGCACTAAAACTAAATTTTAAAATTAATTTATAACCCCAAAATATAAAAGGTAAACTTAATAACTCATTGTAGCATTTGCAAACACATATGTATATCACACTAAATAGCTTATAAAATGATTACGTTTTTGGTTTTGTGAGACAGGGTTTCACTATTGCTTTGGAGCCTGTTCTGGAACTCACTTTGTAGACCATGTTGGCCTTAAACTCATAGAGATCTGCCTGTCTCTTCCTCTCAAGTGCAGTAATTAAAGATGTGTGCTACTACTGCCTGGCAAATGATTACCTTTAACTTCTTCCACTAAAAAGATCAAGGCAAAGGAAACTATTTTGTGGTACCAGGACATGTATATGATTCAGTTTGTTCTCTCACCCAAATTGTGCTGCCATGCAAATTGGGGATATTTCTTTGCCTAAGGCCTATTACCACACTGTCAGACCTACACTGTATTTATTTCGTACATGGCTTTATTTTTGCTCTGTTTTTTTTTTTTTTCTCTTTATTTGGGTAGCAAATGTAGTTATCCTGATGTGGAAGGCATACATTCAGTGAAATAACCTTTTAAATACCACTATAGAAAACCAACCAAACAACAACAAAAATGACAGCCACAAACATTCTCAGTCCCAAGCAACCAAATTTGTCTGTGGACATGTCTGCAGCAATTAACAATCTCCAGTCCCTTGTGGTAATAGTAATCCCCTACAGTGGGACATTCAAATTAGCAGACACCTTAGGGATAACAAGTCTAACAGCCTATTTTTTTTAGCTAAA
Source organism: Cricetulus griseus (assembly GCF_003668045.3). Classification (NCBI taxonomy): domain Eukaryota; kingdom Metazoa; phylum Chordata; class Mammalia; order Rodentia; family Cricetidae; genus Cricetulus; species Cricetulus griseus. The sequence continues at coordinate 37,285,552 of NW_023276807.1, forward strand.
GGACCTGACATTGGGAGAAATTAAATCATTTAACCCATGTCATAAACTTAAATGGAGCAAATTCAAAGTGCCTGTTGTCCTGTCTAAGACATTCTAGTACTGCTTTAACTGATTGATTTAGCTCCTAGGAATTATCCTGACCATTTATTCCCCAGTTCTGGAATCTAAGAGATGAGAACCATAAGGCAAACCTATCACAGTAAGGTGCCACTTGGCATGAGATTGGATTTTAAATCCTTGGAAAGGGAAAGTCTGGGTGCAATTAAACTAATAATATAGCTAAAGCATTAGTATTTTTAAGGAAAATTAAAAGGTCCCTTGAAAATAACTTAGAAATACATTCTCATAGATGTTTCTACTGAGAAATAAAACTGGGTCGTTCTGAAAATGGAACAACCATGGACATTATGTCAGGTCTATTGCTGATGTCCTCCATCACCCTGCCATGAGCCACAATGATAAATGATGAGAAATGTGCACAGGAATACTACCAAAATAATTCTGGGGTTGCTGGACTAGAGAAATGGTGCAGTTAAGAATACTTAATTTTCAAACAGAGAGCCTGTGTTCAATTCCCTGTACCCGCACAATACCTAATAGCTGCCTGTAACTCCAGCTCCAAGGAATCTTGTTCTGACCTCTGCAGGCTCCTGAATGCCCATGAGCACATATATATGCTGAGCAGCATACACATGCACTCATGTAAATGAGTACATGTTTTAAAAATAAAATTTCAGATACAATCCTGGCAATGAAGACATGCCAGGAGGTGGGCATTTTACTGTCTTCTCTTAAATGTAGATATTTAGTTTTATGAATGACAGTAGTTGTAATTACAGAGCAGAAAATGAGTCAGATCATAAAATCTGACCACATGGCTGCTCAGGCAGCATGATGGATATAGTTCTTCCAATCCATGAGCAGATAGGATCTGAGTGACTATATGACTGTGCCACCTATGTGCCTAAAAGATAAATGAATGACAGAAAAGATAAATCTTATTTCCTAATTATACTGGTCACTTTCATGTCACTGTGACTATACAATGAAAGGAAGCAAGTTAGAGGACACTTCTGTTGGCACATGATTTCAGCCCATTATAGTAAAAAAGTGTGGTGGTGGTAGGCAAGGGAGACAACAGGTTCATTTTTGGTTCACCAGGAGGCAGAGATAGGACCAGAAGCAGGCTCACACTCAAGGCCAGCCTATCCCAGTCTATGCTTCACAAAGTATCACTAACAGCTGAAACCAAGTGTTCAGACACAGTACCATATAGGGGCCATTTCACATCCAAGCTATAACATGAACGTTAGGAATGGACTGGGGTTCAATTTGAAGACCGAAAGTGAAGAAGACAGGTAAAGTCATTCCTATGTATCTATCCCCCATTGATAACAGGCTGCTTTTGAGTATGCATTGAGATTTTAGCATGGATCTTTTGATCTACCTTTTGATGCTATATATATTGAGGAGAAAGTCAGATATAATTCAGGGTCTCAGTGCGAAGCTCAGTGACTAATAACCAATGGCAAGTATGGATTCCCAGTGTGTGTGGAAAACATATGTTAGAAGCCAGACGGAGTTAAAAGAACATGTGTTTTTGCAGAGTCTCTGGGCATATCCTGTATAACAAAAGCACTGATTTTGGAATCGTTTCACCAAAATTCATTCTAATACCACCATATAGGACATAATCTTGATTAATGAATCTATATTCTCTGTCTTATTATTTTTATTTACAGAATGGGGTTAATAATCAATGACACTGAGTAAATGTTTGAAGGATAAAATGGATGCCTGGAATTGTAGTGAATTGCACAAATAATTACTGGTCTCTTGCACAAATAATTACTGGTCTCTTTTGCATTTATGAAAGAGAGGGAAGTCAGTGAATATGAGGAAGATAACCAGGGGCTATACTGCTTGCTCCCTTGATGCCTAGACATTTGGACTTTGAATGAAGATGCTGATAAAGATAGTGAGAGAGTTTTCCAGATCATCTGAAACATGGAACTAGTATAAAAGTTGTAAAAAGTACTCTGAGGTCTCAGGAGTGAGAAGTAAATTTGCTGAGATTTAAGGAGGCCAACAATATGATTTTAGTAGAGAGGAGAATAAAAAGTTCTATGATGGCATATAGATCATATAAATACATGTCAGGATGCATACTTCACTCTCAAATTATTTGTTCTATCTATGGAAGTAAATGTCTTCCATCAAAGTGGGTGCCCTGACACAGCTAAGACCACCTGATTAGCTCTCTCGTTTTAACCTAAGATGACTCTGGACATCCCTGGGGTCTTCTGTCATATCCTGTCTTATCCTTTCTTAAAACACATGGGAATCCCTCTTATTATCTATAAAACCTTAGTAGGCAATACAAATGACTTTGTGAATAGTGTTGTCTCCTATATTTTCTTCCTGTATGAAATAATAAAATAGTAAAATCTCATCTATAAAAAACCATGTGATATATAAAGACATATAAATTTGGATTGCTTAAAAAAAAACAAAGAACTTTTCTCAGTTGATGTTTTATTGCGGTGAAAGGACACCATGATCATGGCAACTATTATAACGGAAAGCATTTAGATGGTGGCTTCCTTCCAGCTTCAGAGGGTTAGTTTTTGTGATGGGGAGCATGGTGGCATGTAGGCAGACATGGTGCTAGAGAAGTGTCTGAGAGTTCTGTTTCCAGATCTGCAGGCATCAGGAAAAAGATTGGGACTGGTTCTGGCTTTTGGAAACCTCAAAGCCAACCCCCACTGACATACTTCCTTTGACCAGGCCATACCTACTCCAATAAGATCATACCTCTTAATCCCTCTCAAATTGTACTACTCCCTAATGACTAAACATTCAAATATATGAGTCTGTGGGGGTCATTCTTATTCAAACCACCACACCTCTTTTGCAATGATACATTGTATGGCTTACTTTGGGGAAATACAAAAGTAGATGTATGGAGAAGTAGACAATCACTGCTATGAGCATATCAGAGCTAGTTTTCTTGAGAGTCCAGGTAAGCAGTACTGACCTTATTTGATAATACAAATGAAAATTCTCCTAGTGCAATTTCATGATCATGGACTTTTTATCCTCAATTGGCCCCTACACAGAAACAAACCAAATGATGATAGCAGGTCTATTGATTTCCATTTTGGATATTTTTAAGCTCATCAAATACAGGTAGTTGCTGTAATCAAATATTTACTATTTCACATTTGCAGCTTTTCAGGTAATAAATTCAGCCCCCTGTCATGAGTTTGATTTGGTAAACTCTTCTAAACATTGGCAATGCTGTGATGGATGAGCACATACCCAACTAACACCTCATGTTTTGTCACAAAAGGCTAATTTAGGCTGCTGTAAATTAGTAGTCTGTAGAGTAGAAACTAATGTGGTTAAGGGAAGATGTGTTAAACGACCTCCTGACTGTCTCACTCTGTGATGTGGCACTGTTTCATCAGTGTCTCATAGACCTAAAGCAGACTAGCCTGGTTTCTACATCCATGGTTATCACTTCACAGTGAACACTGACCTGTCCTGTTAGGGAATCCACAATTGTACTTGGTGTTTGCTCTGGACTTGCATTTTAGTAATGAGCAGTGTAGATGGGCCCTCGTAGAAAACAACCATAGAGACATTCTCCACAATCAAAGATGATCCATCTCTTCACTAAAGATAAGATTCCTACTCTATCCTTGATGAGCCGTACCCATGTCTGATAAGCACACTTCAAATGAACAACTGACTTTAGACAGGACTCCTTGATAGAGATTTCTCTTCCTATTTGAGCACTGGGATGGAGGTGAAATCTGTGCATCTTTGTACATGCCTTGGGCACCTTATTATCTAAAAATACAAGGAAACAGAAATATTGGGTAACTTTCTAATAAATGATACTTCAACATTCAATTTGTTCTGTCTTTTCAAGCAGAATTAGTTTTAGAGGTATTTTTGTTCATTTATTATTGGAAAAGACCTTACTAACTTATTCAAGCAAGAAAATTACCCCAAAAGCTCACAAGATTTATAATGCTTGGGGAAAAAAAAAGGCAATTCAAAACCTAATGAGACATTTTAGGCCTCATTTACATCTCTAACCTGACCCATTTTCTGCAAAACGTTTTTGTTGGTAATTTACATACTAAAAGCTAGTTATTTATCCATCCCTAACCAAAAAGTTGATGAGATTACTAATACCACAGTGATGTTACGATTACCCTAAAAGCTAAATACAACCATTACTAGGAGGTTGACTATTGAGTCATTTATTTAGCTATAATCTTCATTACAGGCTGGCAATGTACCCAAACTCTGAAAAAGAAAATGACATGAAAGCCCAAATATTTCATTGCCACACTGAGTCTGAGAGCAATGATCTGCCTAACAATTTACACTTTGGAAGTAAAGAACAGCGAGATGTTTTTTGTCTATGTACATGTTCATATATTAGAAAAATATACAGCAAAGTGGAATTCCTTCTCTAAACTAGTTAAAGTCTCTCTCTCTCTTCTCTCTCTTTCTCTCTCTCTCTCTCTCTCTCTCTCTCTCTCTCTCTCTCTGTGTGTGTGTGTGTGTGTGTGTCTGTCTCTGTCTCTCTGTCTCTGTCTCTGTCTCTGTCTCTCTCTCTCTGTCTCTCTCTCTCTCTCACACACACATATATATATTGTATATGTTAAAACCCTGTATGAATTTGAAGCAACTAAGTTATTGTTTTATTGATGTAATTAGAATATTTGTTGAGTTGTGTATGTGTCGGAACATTTTTGTGCATGTGAGCAGTTACAAGTATATATGGGTATGTGCAAACTTGTATACTTGTATGTGATTGTAAAAGACAAAGGACACTGGGTATCATATTTCTTAAGATACCTTCCAACAAGTTTTTTTTTGTTTTTGTATTTTTCTCAGATAGGGTCTCTATCTCTGGGTCCAAGGCTTGCCAATTTGGATCAACTGGCTAGTCACTAAGCCACAAGGATTACCTATCTCAATTTACCCTCAACTAGGATTAAAAGAATTTGCCACCATGTCTGGCCTTTTACATGGGTTCTGGTCATTGAACTTTGTTTCTCTCACTTGCATGGAAATCACTGTGCTCACTGAGACCTCTCATTTGGCCTAGATCTAGTTACACTTTTGTGTTTGCTTATTAAAGAGTATTAACTTCCATTATTTAAAGGGAAAGGAAGGCCACACTGAGGAGGTGCATTGTCTCTCATAAGTTTCAGGAAAATTTGGGTTTTCTTTTTCATGATTGACTGGAAACCAGAGTCATAAAAGGATGAAAGGCAAAGAAAGAAGATAGAAAGAAGTTGGAAAACAGATAAGAAGTTACAGATAACAGTGGTAAATTCTGAATTCTGTGTCAAAGTAGAGTGATTGTAGCCAGAGATATATTGTATATTCAAAATACCTAGAAGAAAAGACTTTGAATGTTTTAATAGCAAGGCAATTGTGTGTATTTAAAGTGATGTATACAATAAGTAACTAAAATTGATGACCCTTTGTTGTGTGCATGCATCAAAACACACAATACATTATTAGGAGCTGGCTAACAATATATATCCATATGTATATAAACCCTCCACTAATATCTAAAGGGGATATGCAAAATACAAGGTTTTCAATGAGAAAAGTGCTTATTGGTCAAGCTTGAGGACTTGAGTTAGGATACCCAGAACCCATATAAAATTCTGCATAGTTTGTGGCATGCATCTCTGAACCAGTGCAAGTAAAGCTGTGAAGAAAGACAGATCCTGGCATCATGCTGGCCACCATTTTAACCAAAAGGGCAAGCTCAAGGTTCAATGACAGCCCCAATATCAAAAAATAATAATAATAAAGCAGAGAAGCAATTGCAAAGGTGTTCTTAAGGTTAATATCTGATCAATCCACATTCCCTCATGGACAAGAGCACCTATACACATATGTGTATATGTGTGAGTATGCATACACCTGCACATACACAGATGGAAGATAAGAGATGGGAGATTTCAATGACTGTGAAATCAGACATTGACCATCTCCAATTCTCCCCTGATCTGAATGCACACCAACAACTGTGTTCTACCCTTATCCACCTTTATCACATATTAAAAATAATACTTGTCTCTGAATATACCTCTGCAATAAGGTAAACAACAAGGAATGAATAGTTTCTGAGGCCAGCGCTCAGAAAAAAAGGAATAGTCCTAGAATGACTCATGTTTTAAGGACACTCATCAGACAATCAGAAACCTCAATTGTCTCCCTTGTGTTGGAGGAAGTAAGAGGGCAGCGGTAGCCTCAACTATTATACCAATGGGGGTATCCATGAATGGAATACAAGAGAAGAAGAGACTTCTTTGGTGAGGTGGAGTGTGACCATCACTTACTCTTATAGAGTGATAATCATTTTAAGAGGCAAATCCTTTGTGCTATGCTTCATTTCTCTTCATTTTTTCCTGAACTGTTAATGTACTATTATAAAGTGAGCAGGCTAGATGCTTACCAATACATCTTTCCATTAGACTTCAACACTACAACTTGGATATCCTAACAAGATTTATTCCACTGCCAACAAGATGAGAAACAGAGCCTTAATGGTTTTGCTACTTAACTACCACCAAGCATATGTTTTCAATGTGTTATCTTCATATACAGTGAAAAATGTATAAAACTACAAATGCACGGTTATATTTCAGGAAAAAAACTTTAACACTCTGAAAATTATGATGCAGAAACATAAGAATTACCATAACCCTTTAATTTTTATTTGTACATTATTCTTGAGCAAGACATTGAAGTACTGGCTCCTATGTAAAACATGCTTTTCTCTCTCCAGGTGAAAATCAGCTGCCTAAAAAGAACACCCTAGGCTAAGCAAACACGTGGCCACGAAACTCCACCTGTGGCAGGCCAGCAGACTGAGGCATAGCTCACTGAGTTTGCTGGCAGCCAGTCCACCCTGGAGCTCTGCAGTGATCTCCAGAGAAGAGGTGAGTGTCTGTGTGTGGGCAGGTGCTTTGATAGCCTTGTCTTCTGGGTGAACTCTTTATTGGATTTTCCAGTCAATCATGTCATTTGTTTCAACAGCAACTGTCAACATATTACCTCTTCTCTTTTCAGTTGTTCTATACTTTGCCTGCAACCACTCTCCTCACAGAAATAAATTGATACCTCACTTTATCTTGTTTTGAGCATGTGTATAATGTTACAACTAAAAATACAGAATGAAAGAGAGAGAGAAGGAGAAAGAAGGATCATTCTGTACATTTTAAGAAAATTATGTTTATTTTTAAATTATTTAAATGTAGCTATTATCAAGGTTCCAGTTTTCAAGGGCTTTGAGACCCTGAACTTATTTACTAGTAATTTATATTAAAAAAGGTATAAAATGTAAAATATCTTTGCTTCCTAAAAAGGAAAGGCAAAATGTTGCCAGGAGCAAAATCTAGAAGATGTGTGTGGAGAACTGTGTGAATGAAAATCTGCCGTTTGCTAGCAAGAGAGTTAAATGTAAATCAAGGATATATGCTGTGCTAATGAGCACTTTGTCTCCAACTACATAAAAGGAAGTGTATCCCAGAACATATGATATGTAAATTTTGCAAATATAACTTTTATTGGTGGAATATTGTTGAACGCAAAAATCATGACTATATTGTAAAGTTTCTTACAGTTCAAGTTGCCATTGAGTTTCTTAATTTGATGTTTCTAAGTTTTTCCATATATGACACTGATTTCATTAACCCATTTATAACCAAGAATTATAAAGGATATAAATGCACACAAACTTATGATTTACTGCACCATATACTCTCTCTGTTTCTGACTAATTTCAGGTCTCTGACTATATTTAGAGAAAGCTAGTTCCTGCATATGATAGAGGCAATGGCTGAAAGTAGAAATTCTATAGAATGTCTAAATGTCACAGGTGTTATTGGAATGGAAATGCACTTTTCTATACATTTTCTAGGTGTTATATATAGATGAAGGTAGATACCATATTGTTCCACTTTATTTCAGACTCGTCACCTATCACCTTTTTCCAAATTACTAGAAACTAAAAATACCATCATGAAATCATGAACAGGAGTGCTTTGGCAGAAGCGTGGAGTTCAGGTTCACTACTGTCTTTAAGAAATATGGTATATGTCACATTCAATATTGCTGGTGGGTTGAGCCAAATTAATAAATGTAGAACTGATTTGAGTTTTAGAAACAATTACTGCAGGAAGAATAATCATTTCAAAAAGGAAGGGCAAAGAAATGTGTAATAAAATTGTTAGAGGAAAAGCAGGTGTCAGAAAGGAAATGTTCGAAGTTACGAAAACCATATAGAGGTTCATTTCACATGTCCTTTCATAAAGATTTATTTTATTGATTTTAATTATGTGTATGTGTTTGTATGGAGGGAAATGTACACATGAGTGTGGGTGCTCACAGAAGCCAAAGGAGGATGTAAGATCCTCTGGACATGTGGGATTGGAATCGAAGTCAATTGATAATTACCCAATTGTTAGCTACTCAACCTGGTTCTGAGAGTCAAACCCAAGTCTCTAAAAGGGAAATATATACTCCTACCTGTTAGGCCATCTTTTTAGGCCTTTGATCAGGAAAATAAAGCCTTCACAATTTTTCCACTGCTGAAATCAAGTTTTACAGTGTTTAAGGAAAATGAGGTGGGAATTGTTTTGTGAGTCAAGCAATGTGTGCATTTACAGTCAGTGTATTAGATTAAAAAAAATGGAATGCTTCATTCTTCATTTTAAAATGAGTCATCAAATTAGAAATAAGGGAAATGATGCCTTTAAATTATAAGGTTTGCTTAGAGAACACATCAATAAGTTAATCACATATAAGACTTCTTAATACAGACAAAGCTTAACCCTTTCATGTCATAAACTTCCACAGAACCCTTTGCCATCTGCCTGTTTATGCTCAGGTGTGTGATCATTTCTAATCAGATGTGTGCTTGCTTTATATTAAGGTCCTCGTGAATCAATACAAGGGGTCTTAGTATTTATGACAGCATCCTTTCATTAGTTACCTGAGAAACATGCATTGCAGTCATGTTAATTTTTCAGAGACTTAATAACACTTGGAGGCACACAACAATTTTCCTTCTAGAGATAGAAAGATGTTAAAACACAAAACACATAACATATAGAAAATTTATAGAATGTATTCTTTCACTAATGATTTTTATTTTCTACTAGATATGAGTATTTTACTATGTGAAAAAGGGCAGGTGAAGTACATTACTTTGTTGATCTCAGATTTTGAATATCCAGTTCAGAATGAGATGGAGCTTGTTCAGAGGACACAGCTTCTCGTATTCTTCTATTATCATTTAAACTTCATTTCATGTTTTGACATCCCTTATTAGAAAGTGGAGAAAACATCAATGTTTACTTCTTACTTATATAGTCATTTTGAAGTTTAGAAGCACAGTTCTATGGCAAACATTGCTATAATATATGGTATCGCTGGGAAGGAAGAAAAATACCACTTTGAATCCATCAATGTAATAACTTTTAGTTGCAAGCTGTAATTAATGTGAATAATGACAAAAAGGGAATGTATAAGAAACGTAATTTTAGCCTTTATTTAAAGAAGTTTAATGTAAGCAACACTCTTCTCCTTAACAAATATTTATGTGCCAGAAATCTTGTTGGTAGGTGTTAGGAGTCCTGAAGTTTTCACCGACACTGTGCTATCATTGCAAGTTCCTCTGAGTGTTAGAAGAAGTAAATTACAAATTTCCCCAAAGCTTACATGTAACAGAAAAAGTTCTCAATATCATATAGGTGAAGAGGAAATGATAATATAAAGTTTAAGATTCAGTGAAAGCATCATTTGAATTTAGAAAGCGAAAGTTTATGGGCAATTTCCTGAATAGAGAACTAGCTGGCATGATTGGGGAAGTAAAAGCCACACAGTGTGGTGACTGAAGCATACAGAATGAGTAGAGAAGAGAATGATCAGGATTTACCAGTGCAAGAGGGAAGAGAAAGGCACAAGAGGTCCTGATGACCCAATGTAAGAAATCTGACTTCCCATCTAAGTACAGTGCGGCCTTAGATAGTAAATGATGTAGCCAGGGTTCCATTAGTAATACAGTCTGTGATAGATGGGTTGTCATGAAAAGGAGGAGACCATATAGAAAGACATATCTGGAAAATTTTACATCAATGTAAAAGGCCTAGCATTTTGAAGTTTAATAATTGGTTTATTACATAAATGAATCACTTTTAAGTTGCTATTGCTAATGGGATCTTTGTGAGCAAAATTTCAGCATTTAAAATTATACTTAAATTAAGTAATATCTAGTTACTTGTATATCATGTGGATATCATCAGTGCTAATCTAATTTGAGGAAGCAATAAGAGATAAAAGACAGTGGAATTCTTGAAAAATGTATTCATTAAAGTTTTTAAAACTTCACAAAAATCTCAAAAGTCTGAAACTAATGAGCTTAATTTATAGATACAAACAACATGCATACATACATACATACATACATACATACATACATACATACATAGTTTTCTTAAAATAAAACTAAATAATAAAAGATATTTTAGAATGTGGGCATATCCAGCAATAATAACAGTGTTAACTTTAGGCAAAGGGGAAAGCCAGTGATTTTTTTTCTGAAGCTAGCTCTATATGGAAAAGGCATCTGGATGCTACACAAGGCATATCTCCTATGATAGTGACTCGTTTACTATTGTTCTGAGATTTTATATTATGGGGAAAAATATTGAATGAAGTAGATTTTGAATTTTCAGATCTGCAGCTAAGTATCAAATAACAGAACTGAGGCTGGATTCTGTGAAATGGCAAAGCACAGAGTTTGATCGCTGACATATGAAATTTCAATCCATTTTTGGATCGTCTAGAGAGGCCTGAACCATTAACCTGTTCCCCGGGAGTTCTTAAACCATTTGTTCTGATGTTGACATAATGGAGATGAAGTAGTTAAGAGTTTAAAAGCAAAGAATGAACAAGTGATTTATGAATTCTGGGGAAATTCAGGCTGCTAATGCAAACTTCGTCATGTTGGAGGGATCTTAGACTGACATACCAGGAGGCAGGAGTCTAAGATTCCACAGCATGTTTCTATCCATGGAAAACTTGGATTCAATATGAACTGAGAAGTGGGATAGGCAAGTCATGCTTGTATTGAGATTAAATATTCAATTTTATTTGTGATTGTAGGTAATTAATACAGTTTTTATTTTTTAATTTAAATTAGAAATAAGATTGTTTTACATGTCGATACCCATTCCCTCTCCCTTACTTCCTCCCCTGCCCGCAACTAACACTCTACCTATCCAATACCATTTCTGCTCCCCAGGGAGGGTGAGGCCTTCCATGGGGGGGGGGTCTTCAGTGTCTGTCCTATCTTTTGGTATAGGGCATAGGCCCTCCCCCTTGTGTCTAGGCTGAGGGAGTATCCCTCTATGTGAAATGGGCTCCCAAAGTCCATTCCTACACTAGGGATAAGTTCTGATCTACTACAAGTGGCCCCATATATTTCTGAGGTCTCCTCACTGACACCCACATTCATGGGGTCTGTATCAGTTCCATGCTGGTTTCCAAGTGATCTGTCTGGGGGCCAAAAGCTCCCCCTTGTTCAGGCCAGCTGTTTCTGTGGTTTTCACCAGCATGGTCTTGACCCCTTTGCTCATCACTCCTCCTTCTCTACAACTGGATTCCAGTTCAGTTCAGTTTTTAGCTGTGGGTATCTGCTTCTAAGGTCTTGGAATAGAATTTAAAATTTTTAAAGCATATTGTTTATTTTTCTGTCTAAAATATTTTGAATATTTGAATAACATCATGGATTTTAGGATTGCAGTATCATATTGCAACATCATGACAGTATATTCTTGGAATCAGTTAGAAATTTCTTTATGAATTCTCCAAACAGTGGCAGGCAATTTGAGAAGCATATGACTACCCATAGGTCAGTTCTTTGTGGGGACACTTTATCTTTTGGTTTGTATATTTAGTAGAGTAACAAATTCATATCTAAGAGATGACATCCATACAGGAATCCTAAAGGTATTGGAATTGCTAACAGCTTGAATGGTGATGGAACAAACCAAAACCAGAGAGAGCGATTTTAACACCATAGAGATAGTTTATTTAGAGTTCATATTTTACAAAAGAAAAGGAGCTCAGGCTTTCAAATAGGGCAAGTAGTGTTTCAAAATGCTTTCTGCTCATATTTAATTTCTCAATATTCAACAGTACACAGAAAGGTAAATGGCAAAGGGCTTGACAGGACTTTTAAGTCAGTCACATAATAATCCCTTTGTTAAGCATCTTATGAATGATACAATCAAAGGAACATGTGCAAACACAGACATCAATATGTTTCCTATGAGTTTAAAATTATTATTTACTTTAGAAGTTTTGGCCAACTCCTTTATACTATGTCCTTCTTTGTAGTCAATTCTTGTTTGAGGCTCTTGATAAAACCCTGTCACTTCAGAGGAAGTTCAAGTGAATGGGCATTACAGAATCAGTTATTACTAATCAATACATTTTGAACCATAAACAGGGTAATCTTTAAGGACAAAATTCATCAAAAAATGGCTTACCAGGGCTCCTCACACTATTTTCATTGCATTTCTTTCTACTGGATGGTATGGCAGATATTCTATATGTGACACAGAGTTATATTGAAAATAAAGAAGTCAGTTGTTCAAAAATGTTCAGTTATAAACAAAACAATCCAATGCAAGGTTTTGAAGGAAGGAAACATACCTTAGATTTAAGATGTTACCCTCTTAATACCCTTCACAGATATCATAACAAGACAAGCCAATACCCTCTTTTAAAATTATTTCTTTTTTGTGAATATAATTACATCATTTTCATCTTATATTTCATTCCTCCCTTGTGGTCTTTCAAAATCATGTCTCTTTTTTCATTAATTGTTGTTACATACAACTTTGTTATATGTATTTACACATATACTCCTAAATACTAAGTACATTCTTCTCAGTCTGTATTATGTTCCTTGTATATGTGTTATCAGAGCTGTCCATTTGATATTGGATAGCCAACTGGTGTGTTCTTCCTAGAGAAGACTAGAACATGCTGTCAGCATTCTTTAGTTGACTATAGTTCTTTGTCTACAATTGAAGATGCAAAAGTTTTCCATACCTAAGTTAGTATGTCTATTGGGTTGTTCCTGTTCAACTCATGTTTAAGCACTCCTGGCATAGTGACATCATGACGGTAGCTCGGACATTCCTAGGACATACAGTCTCACAGAAAACTCCCTGATCTTCTGGCTCTTCCAATTGTTCTGTCCCCTCTTCTGAAATGTTTTTTTGAGTCTTAGATGCAAGGGTTGCATCTTAGATGTATCTATTGGTAATGAGCTCCACAACTTTGCATTTTGGTTGGTTGTGGTATTCTATAATTGTCTCTGTCCAAGGAATCTGTTAAAAAGAGAGGTTTCCTTGAGGAGAGTGAGGACTGTAAATATCTGTAGGTATAAGGACAAATATATATGATATAATGAGGGATTATGTCCATTTAGTAAAGTAGCATTCATAGCTTCTCAAATGTCTGTGATTTCACTAGCCCTGGGCAGTAGGCTAGATTTCTAGTACTAGGCATAATTTCTCTTGTGTAGATATTAGGTTCAATTAGAGTGCTATTGGTTCCTGCAAAGGTATAAATGCCACTATTGATTCACATAATAAATGAAAGATTCAAGTGTGAATTTCAGTATTAACTTGTGTGCAATGGAAGCTTAGAAATAATTTCATTTAGTGCTCCTGTAATGACTGCATAACATTTGAGAATAAATATACCTAGTCATTGTATCTTGAGCTCTACATATCTATGTATTAAAGAAAACATGAAAGAAATGGTGAAGTTCATGTTGTAAAGTAACTTAAAATAAATCTTACTGAAAAGCAAACCATTGGTGTATAAAAAGAATAATAGCTTTCTAATCTTGAACATCTTTATCTTTGTATATAATGCTAGGTTGAAGTCAAAGCAACATATTCTATTCACTATTCCACAAAGAATCTGAAATAACATATCTTAAATTGTTTTACAAGATAAAACATTACTGCTCAATCAGAGGTACAAAGATAAAATGTTCTGAAAATGAGATTTTTCATTTCAATAATCAATTTTGTTTTCTGACATCTAGCCCTTTAGGTCATAATTTGTACATTTTACCCAATATCTACCCAAATAGCACATTATTATAATGTTATCATGAAAGACACAATTTATTACTATAACTATGTGGGAAAACCACCTGTGTTGCCTGGAAGAATTTTAATCTGTGGGTTAGTGAGATGGCTCAAGGCTGACAACTTGGGTTCTGTCCCTAGTATCCACCAGGGTGAAGGAGAGAACTGACTCCAGCAAGTTTTCCTTAGATCTCCATATGCACACTGCAACATGCGTGCCCTTTTCCACAACCCAAGACACATGCTATGTAAGTCAATGTAAAAAAAAAAAAAAGCTAATTGAAGTAAGAAAGAAATACTCTTTGTGAAAACAACAAACAAACTAACACATGCATAGGGTTTAGAGAGCTGACTTGGTGTCAGAAGTGATTACTCTTGACATGCATGAAGTCCAGAGTATGGGTGACAGTATCCATATAACAAGCCAGGTGTCCTCACAGGGGAGGGGAGAAAGAAGGATCATTGAGGCTTTCAGGCTTCCAGCCTAGAAGAAATACAAACAACCAGGTTGAGGGAGAGACCATGCTTCAAAAGGAAATTCAGAGAGTGATACAAAAGGACACAGATGTTCTCTTCTGGCCTCTACCTGCACAGTTGGAACCAGGTACCCCAAAACACAGACAAATATACTAAAATAATTAAATACACACATAAAAAAGTTCTTTGCAATCAAAAGAAAAAACACATGGTGACACTCGGCATTGACCTACAGACTGCCAATATTCTTTCTCTGGCCTAGCAATACTTGGACACCTTACAATCACCTGTGGTACCCATACTGTAACTACGTCCCCATCATTGCAATTCAGCTAATGGGTTGCTGAGATACAATTGTAGCTTCAGGGGAGTTTTCTTTCTTTTTTGTGCATGTGTGCTTTTATGGCTTTTGTATCCTTGAAAAATATTTCATTAAATGACAATATGCTATAATGTGATGTATTAATCAAAGACCAGACTTCTTAGTTGTGATTCAGTGTTTGTTTCTTTGTTTGTTTTTGAGTACACATGCTGTACAGGTATTATGTATACATAGATTTCGTTCATCTTGGGCAAATACCTGAAAAGTAGAGTTTCTCTGTCTTACATTTTCTCCTGAAATTCACATACTAAGTGTATGTTTACTTCTATGAAATTACCAAATTACTTCCAAAAATTCCCAGATGTTTTTATTTGCATGCTCTTATATGGAACTCACTTGTGTCCCCTTTTCTCAATGCCTTGTGATTGCCAGTATTTCTAGTTTTAGCTACCTCAGGGCTTACAGAATCAGATAGTCAATTTAGATAATGGCTTACATGTTTTGGCTATTGGGATATGTTTTGTTGTTGTTGTTCACAAAATTCCATTACAATATTTTCCATTTTGTAAAATATACTTCTGTAGTTTCTTTTTTTTTAGTTTTTTATTTTTTATATAATTGAATTACAAACAAGTATGAATTACATGACAATCCCAGTTCCCTTCTCCCTCCCTCCTCTACCACCCCTCCCCAAATAAAATCCTACCTATCATATGTCCGTTCTTCTAATCTACACCTGACTCAGCCTTTCTGCTTCCTCATGACCTATGCATCATCCTTTTCTTCCCTTCTCACTCTTGTAGCTTCCTGCCCCCTCTTCCCATGTTCTCAATTTGCTCAGTGGATGGTGACCCTTTCCCCTTCTCCAGAGGGCAAAGTTTGTTTCTTTTGGGGTCTTACTTGTTCACTAGTTTCTCTGGCAGTGTGGATTGTAGGATGGTAATCCCTTACTCTATGTCTAAAATCCACATATGAGTGAGTACATATCATGTTTGTCTTTTTGTGATTGGGTTACCTCACTCACAATGGTTTCTTTGAGTTGCATCCATTTTCCTGCAAATTTCAAGATTCCATTGCTTTTTTCTGCTGAGTAGTACTCCATTGTGTAAATGAACCACATTTTCTCCATCCATTATTTGTTGAGGGGCATCTAGGCTGCTTCCAGTTTCTGGCCATTACAGATAATGCTACTATGAATGTTGTTGAACAGATGTCTTTGTTGTAAGAATGTGCTTCTAACTGGATTTCTTCTCCATTCTTTTGTCAGATGTTAATCCTGCAAATTATTTTTCCTACTGAATAATGTTCCTTTTTAATTTCTGAATTTTCTTTGTTTAACATTTATTTTGTATTTATTCTTTTCTTTATTTAATAAATTTTATTTAAATAAGAAAAAAATCTTATTTTACATATCAATCTCAGTTCCTCTCCCTCCCATCCTACCATGCCCCCCACCCCTATCCTATCCCCCATCCACTCCCCAGGGAGGGTAGGCCCTAACATACAGGATCATGAAAATCTGTCAAGTCATTTGGGGCAGGGCTTAGACCCTCCCCTGTGTATCTAGACTAAGAAGTTCATTCTTGCACTAGGGATACTTCCTGGTTCCCTACCAGAGACCCCATAGACTGCCCAGTCCTCCTAGCTGACACCCACATTCAGGGGGCCTGGCTTGCTCCTATGTTGGTTCTCCAGCCATCAGACTGAGGTCCACAGTTCCCACTTGCTCAGGTCAGCTGTTTCTGTGGTTTTTCCCAGCATGATCTTGAACCCTTTGTCAGTCCTCCCTCTTGACAACTGGATTCCAGGAGTTTGGCTCAGTGCTTAACTGTGGATCTCTGCTTCGGCTTCCATCAGCTTCTAGATGAAGGGTATAGGATAGGATTTAAGGTAATCTTCATTCTCATTATAGGGGAAGGGCATTTAAGAAGCTAAAACTATACAATGGGAAAAAGAAAGCATCTTCAACAAATGATGCTGACATAACTGGATGCAGACATGTAGAAAATTGCAGATAGATCCATATCTGTCACCATGAACAAAACTTAAGACCAAATGAGTCAAAGACCTCAACATAAATCCAGTCACAATGAACCTCTTAGAAGAGAAAGTGGGAGGTATCTTGAATGAATTGGCACATGAAACCTCTTCCTGAACATAATACCAGTAGCATAGGCACTGAGATGAACAATTAATAAATGTGACCTCCTGAAACTGAGAAGCTTCTCTAAGGTAAAGGACACAGTCAGCAAGACAAAACGGCAGTCCACAGAATGGGAAAAGTCTTCACCCCACATCTAACAGAGAGCTGATTTCCAAAATATACAAAGAACTCAAGAAGTGGGGTATAGAACTAAAGAGAGAATTCTCAATAGAGGAATCTAAAATGGCTGAAAGACACTTAAGAAATTGCTTGACATCCTTAGTCATCAGGGAAATGCAAATGCAACTCTGAGATACCATCTTACTCCTGTCAGAATGGCTAAAATCAAAATCACCAATGATAGCTTATACTGGAGAGGATGTGGAGGATGGGAAATGTTCTTCCATTGTTGGTGGGAGTGCAAACTTGTACAGCCACTTTGGAAATCAGTATGGAGGTCTCTGAAGAAAATCATAATCAGTCTACCTCAAGATCCAGCAATTCTGCTCTTAATCATATACCCAAAAGATGCACATTCATTCAACAAGGACATCTGTTCATCTATGTTCAAAGCAGCATTGTTTGGAATAGCCAGAACCTGGAAGCAACCTAGATGCCCCTCAACTGAAGAATGGATAAAGAAAATGTGGTACATTTATACAATGGAGTACTACTCAGAGGGAAAAAAAACAATGAAATCTTGAAATTCGAAGGTAAATGGATGGAACTAGAAGAAATCATACTAAGTGAGGTAACCCAGTCACAGAAAGACAAATAGGGTATGTACTCACTCATATACGGATAGGATATTAGACATGGAGCAGAGGATTACCAGCCTACAATCCACACCTCCAGAGAAATTAGGGAAGAAGGAAAGACATAAATGGTAACCTGGAGAATGGGAAAGGGACAAGAGCTCCTGAACAAATTGGGAACATGGGGGAAGTGAGAGGGACATAGGAAAAAGAGGAGGGGAGAGGAGGAGTAGGGAGGAGAGCATGAGGGATCAGGAAGATCAAGTCAGGAGATGAATAGAGGAGAGCAAGAAAAGAGACACATCAATAGAGGGAGTCATTATAGATTTAAGGAGAAATCTGGCACTAAGAAATTGTACAGAGATCCACAAAGATGGCCCCAACTAGGTAGTGGAGCAGCTACCTGAATAGTTTCTTTTAAAGTAGAACTGTTTTGCTTTGATTTTTGTTTTCATACAGGGTCTCAGGTACCCTAGGTTTCCCTCAAACTTTGTGTAAATAGGATGAAAAATTTATTTTTTTACTTTCCTGTACTAAGAAAACTCAACCTCAACCTAAAGCTCACACATGTCAGTCAAGTACTGGACCACTGAGCTCTATCCTCAATCTTAAGTGAGAAAGTTTTAAAACCTGATTAAATAGTTTTTTAATTTTTTTAAACTTCATTATCTGGGATGATTTTTGTTTTGTTTCATTTTTTGATTTTCGAAAAGGTTTCTCTGTGTAGCCCTGGCTGCCCTGGAACTTCCTCTGTAGACCAGGCTGGCCTTGAACTCACAGATATCGGCCTGCCTCTGCCTCCAGAGTGCTGGGATTAAAGGCTTGTGCTACCACTGCTCTGCTAAGAACATTCATTCCTAATTTCCTTAGGTGTATCCAGTTGTTGCTTAGGACATGGAAAATTGTATATACTATATTCATTGAATAATGTGTGAAACTATTGGCTTTATAATTTTGTTAATATCATATATTATCTCATAGTAGCTTTCATTTATTAGTATGTAAATCTTCCTGTTTTTAATTGCATTCTTATGGGTTGTTATATTCATCTTTAAATCACTTTGGGTCACTAAAGGTAACATTTTGTTATTCAACTTCACTTAAGAAATCCAAAAGTTCCTTCTTGTATTATAGGGTCCTTCTAATCTAGCTGTTAGTACCATGTACTCTTTACAGACTTGAGACATTTTTGGGACTTGTCAGTGTTAATACTGAGGATTTACATCCACTCTTTCACCAGATTTGGGTAATTTCTTTCCTTGGACATACAAATTAAAGACCAAAGTTCAGGCCCATGGGCAGGCACCTGGAGTCTTCTCTATCTGTAGTGTGTGTGACAACTACCTGGGACACTTTGACCACAGTTGTTGTGAAGGTAGCTGGCCTTTCTGTTTCTCTCTGTATTGTGATAACTAACGCTTGGAGTTAGGAAAACCTGGTCAATCTTAGGGCTCACTTCCTTATTCTTGTTTCTCATCCAAAACCTGATAATTTGTTTTCAATATTACTCCCAGTTTACTGTTTCTTTTCTTTTCTTTTATTTGTCTGTTTTAAAGTCATGGTAGCATTTTTGTTCCATGTTAGAAAATTATTCCCAGAAGTAGATATTTTGTTTCTTTGTTGTTTTTGTCTGTGCTTTTGAGACATAATTTATATGCCATTTCTGCTTAGAAACAACTATTGCTCCCCTCCTTTTCTCTGCTGAGACATGTTCCCCTTGCGTGTATCTCTATTCACACTGATTCTGTCAGTTATGACATTTATTTTACATCACATGCCATGTGTTGATTTACTTTTCTCCCTCACCATATAACGCTACCCATGAGGGTAGGAACTGATATTTATTCATCTCTATGGCCTGCATACTAGCACATCACCTATATTTTACTGACACTATCAAGCCCGGCTCTGCAGCGAACAGCTGGAATTATTCTGCCTTGTTTACATATTAGGCCTATATATCTCTTGCTAATTTCCTAGATTGCAGCAGCATGACCTGCCTTCTCTGCTGTAAACTCTTCTCTGTAAGAGCCATAGGGCCAGCATAGCTGAGGGGATGCACAAGTTTGAAGAGCTCACTGTTCTCTGCTTCGGAATATTACTTTACGTGCGTTTCTACCTAAAATCTCAATTTTCATGACCCTATGTTTAAAAGTACTATAGCCCATCAACCTGTGTCACATACATCCCTTCTATGGCTTCTTTGGATTAATCACCGAGACTTTGCTTTTCATTCAGTACATTTCCACTTATTTTATCAAAACCTCTGTGTATCCTATTCTACAAGTATTTCATTTTCTGCTGTATCATTCCTTGTCTGCTAGGCTGATCAACAACGTTGCCAGCTGCCTCCTCCTAATTAGCTGCTTTATCTCTCTTTGAGTAAAAAGAAAAAATATGTATGCTGTTCTTCTTTTAGACCTTTCTATAAGAATAAACGTCCAATAAGTATTTGGATGAGTAAACTAGGAAAACAACAGAAGAAAATTATTTTTTTCTCTCTCCATTTTTATTTAAATTAGAAACAAGATTATTTTACATGTCAATCCCAGTTCCCTCTGCCCCCCCCCAACTAACACCTACCCTTTTTGCTCCCCAGGGAGGGTGAGGCCTTCCATAAGGGGTCTTCAGAGTCTGTCATGTCCTTTGGGATAGAGCCTAGGCCCTCCCCCTTATGTCTAGGCTCAGGGAGTATCCTTCTATGTGGAATGGGCTCCCAAAGTCTACTCCTATACTAATCTACAAAAGTCCCCATAGATTTGCAAGGTCTCCTCACTGACACCCATGTTCATGGGGTCTAGAACAGTCTCAGGCTGGTTCCCCAGCTATCAATCTGGGAACCAAGAGTTCCCCCTTGTTTAGGTCAGCTGTTTCTGTTGGTTTCAACAGCCTGGTATGGACCCCTTTGCTCATCACTCCTCCTTCTCTGCAACTGGATTCCAGTTCAGTTCAGTGTTTAGCTGTGGGTGTCTGCTCCTACTTCCACCAGCTGCTGGTGAAGGCTATAGGATGGCATATAAGTCAGTCATCAATCTCCTTATCAGGGGAGGCCATTTAAGGTAGCCTGTCCTCTGTTGCTTAGACTGTTAGTTGGTGTCATCATTGTAGATCTACAGACATCTTGATAATTATAATTGCCAGAACCATTTTTAATATAGCAGCTTTATTGTGTTATGATTCATATACAATAATTTTTGTTTTGTTTTGTTTTGTTTTGGTAAACAGAAACAGGGTTTCTGTGTGTAACAGTCCTGAATATTCTGCAACTCACTCTGTAGACCAGGCTGCCTTTGAACTCACAGAGATCCATCTGCTTCTGCCTCTGCTTCTGCCTCTCAAATGCTGGGATTAAAGGCGTGCACTACCACAGCAAAGATACCATAAATTTTTAAATTGTGCCTACATTATAATGCCCTTTGGTGAGCTCAAGAAGGGCTGCAATTACTATAACTTTCTAATTTTAATACATTTGTATTTTCCCCCAAAAAACTCTTGACTCTTCAGCCCCCTATTCCTCTAGACAACTTCATGTGTCTATGGATTTGCTATTTCATAGAGTTTGTACAGTAGAACCATGACATTTCTGTCATACAAATAAAACAACTGTACCTGGCACCTTTAACTTAAAACAAGGACATTGATTCATCAATGGTGTTGAAAGTAACAGTACTCCTTTGCTTTTCATTGTCCACTCTATGACCATATATATGTATGTATGAATATATATATAAATATATATATTTAAACAAATATGTATATTGCTTCTGACTTTTTAGATATAGTGAGTAATGATAGTAAAACAAACTATTCTTAAGTTTTGTAAAAGGTTTTATATGGATGTGTTCTTATTTCTCTTAGATTTATGTATAGCATATAATCTCTAGGTTACAGGGCAAATCATTACTTAACATCTTTAAACAGTGACAAATATCTAATATCGCTTTTTATTTATTTAACATGTCTGCAAATCGTTACTGGCCCTCTATGTATCTCCTATTGAAAGATACCTACTCAAAAAGTTGATCAAGATTTTTATTGGGCCATTTGTATTTTATTGTTGACCTGAGGAAGTCCTTTATATATTCTGGGTGTGATTGTATGTTGGATACATGATTTATGAATTCTGCTCTTCATTTGGCTAGCTATCTTTTTCATTTTCTTAGTGATATCCTTGGATGCATATTTTAAAAATGTTTTTAAATTTTAGTCCCTTTATATTTTTGCTGACATCTCTGGTGTCATGTCTAACAAACTGTTTCTAACACAAAGTCAAGCTGGGCTGTGATTCATGATGCACTGGTGGCATAGAGTGTACATGGTTCCAGGTTGAATTTCAAGTACCAGAAATTAAATACAGATTTTTTTTCTAATCCAAATCCAATCAACTTATTTTTTTCTATGTTGAGTGTTTTATACAACTGGAAAGTGGTGGTACACACCTTTAATCCCATTATTCAGGTCTCAGAGGCAGAAGAATTTCTGAGTTTGAAGCCAGTCTGTTCTACAGAGCAAGTCCCAGGTCATCCAGGACTACACAGGAAAATCCTATCTTGGAAAAAGAAGTTTTATATGTTTAACTCACAAATTCAAGACCATGATCCATTTTGAATTAATTTTTTATAAGAGAGCCCAGCTGAAAAATAAATGTTCATACAGCCTTCTTTTTAAATATATTTAGTATAATTTTATCAGACAAAAAGTACACAGAAAAAGTTGGCATCATTACAATCTATCACTTTCTATTTAAATATAAATAAATTCATTATTTATGTATATTAGGCAAAATTTTCCCAAGACAGTGGTCATCCAAGAATTTTGTACCTAATAAACTGATTCTACTTAGAAATGATCTTTTCATTAGTTTTCTTTCATTTATTTGCTCTAAAAATGTAGTATGCTATAAACATAATGTCTGATAATGGTAAATCTGAAGAAATTATCAAATTTAAAATTATTAAAATTTATAAAAGTATTTATTATCCATCCATTCTTCAGTTGAGGGGCATCTAGGTTATCAGAGTTGTACAAGGATGACACCAACTAACAATCGAAACAATAGTGGAGAGGCTACCTTAAATGCCCTTCTCAGATAATGAGATAAATGAATACCTTATACGCTAAACTGGAGCCTTCATCCAGTAGCTGATGGAAACAGAGGCAGACACCTACAGCTAAACACTGAGCTGAACTCTGGAATGCACTTGCAGAGAGGGAGGAGTGATGAGCAAAGGGATTAGAACAAGACTGGAAAACCCACAGGGACAGCTGACCTGAACAAGGGGTTGCTCATGGACCCCAGACTGATAGCTGGGAAACCAGCATAGGACTGTTCCAGACCGTTAGCGAGGATATCAGTTTGCAGGTCTGGGCAATCTATGGGGCCTCTGGTAGTGGGTCAGTATTTATCCCTAGTATATGAATGGACTTTGGGAGTCCACTCCACATAGAGGGATACTCTCTCAGCCTAGACACACGGGGGAGGGTCTAGGCCCTGGTTCCAAATGGTATGACAGACTTTGGAGATCCCCCATGGAAGGCATCGCCCTCCCTGGGGAGCAGAAAAGGGTTGGGATGGGGGGTGGGGGTAGGGGAGGAAGAGAGGGAGAGGGAACTGGGATTGAAATGTAAAAAAAAAAAAAAAGCTTGTTTCTAATAAAAATGAAAAATAAAGAATTTATTATTAAAATGTATGGAAATGTAGGAATATTTATAAAGGAACCAGATTTTTCTTTTTTTCAAAACACAAATTCTGGAGCAGATAGAATTCCTACTTTTAAAAGTTTGTTTTGGTAGACAATTTTTAAAAAATATTTCGAAGCCCAGTTGGATCCATATATGGAAGGAAAGCATGTAGACAATCTGGAACATACAGAGAAGGACTGTCAACGGAGGAAGTGACCTCTTGTACATATTGCAACTTGTCAATACACAGGACAGAGATGGCGGGGAGAAGCCACAAACAGGTGGACTTAGGCCTGCAGTAACACTGTGCTTCTTGTATTTGCTTGGGTAATTAATTACATGTTCCCTCATTTAAAACTCCTCAGTAAATGTTACATTTTACCCTCAGATGGTGTATCAGCTGCAGCCTACATGCAGAGTTTGTTCCAAGCAATTACTTGAAATCCTTGACATCCCCTTAAACATGTGGGAGGGCCAAGTTCATGTATAAGACTACTGAGTTGCATGGAACTTAATGTCAACAAGAAGCACTGTGTGACAGTGTGATCATGTCATGCTGTGAGGGCCACCTACACTTTTCAGTGATTGATTGTGTATATGTAATTTATTCCTTTAGAATTCATTATTATAATACAAGAAATTCTTAGGGAGCTAGAGGGAAGAACATTTCACAGTTAGATGGTAATGACTATTTAGAGTATTTTAAATCACTCGGGTTGTTCTATATTAGACAAACAAACCCTCTACAATTATGTCATTTATACATTGCTATGCCTTCTGACTTCGTAATTGAGAAGGAGCATGCTATTACATATTTTCATATTGATATTTGGGAAAGTAGTTGCTTAAAATGTGAAATACTGCCCTTTACACACTTATGAGTTAGAGTAAAATAGTCTCATATGTATATCAGTGAAATTTAAAATTATCTAACATTAGTACAATGGTTCCATTTTATTATATTATTGTGATGTAACTTAATTCATAGAGTAACTCATTCCTAGTAACTTTCTCAAAATTTTTCATTGGTGCTATTTTAATTTTAGAGAAAGCATTAGATGGTCTTTTTTTCTGTAGTTAATGTCATTGATCAATTCTACTGTGTATAACATTCTGCAATCTTCCTGCCATCAATCTCACATAAAAGTTCCTACCATGTTTTATTGTATGTGAGAATGGCGTGAAATCTTACTGCTCCAGTCTTCTATTGCCAGCTCATTGAAGGTAGAGGCTTCTTAGAGGGCAAACACATAATAGTTATCTATTCATCTAATTAATGCTCCTGTTGTAGAAAATTAAAATTTAATAACAGATGAAAAACAATTTTTGAAGACAGGAAAATGACAAATTTAGAGATATTTTCTTACTGAAAAATTATATGGAGATGAGTGAGAGATAATGAAATGAGGACAGATGTGGCCATCACCAGAGAATGGCAAGTGGGTGATCCAAGGGAACAGAGTAGTAAAGAGCATCTGGGGACACATTTGCATTTATTTATATTTTGAGACTGTTTGTGTACAAGTACAAATTATTTTTAGAAACTTAAGTTGGTAATGTCCCTGTTTTCAAGCAACAATATTTTATTTTCAGAACTTTTATCATTATGTTCAGGAAACCACATTAATTCTCCATTACATAATTTAGATTTTTTTTTTTGCAGATTACAATGGTCCATCATTTGTTTTGTTATGCAGTTATACCATCATAAAAGTTTACAAGATTAGAAATGCACCTGAATAACAAAGTAGTGTGTTATCCCTGGGCTATTTATTTATTGATTGATTGATTGATTGATTGATTGATTGATTTGCCTTCACCATCTTCCTCGTATCTGGTCTGTTTGTTACAAAGTTGCCTAGATTTTCTATATTTTCCTTTCAAATAATAAAGGACAAACTTGAGGTACTTGCCATTTAGGTACCAGTCATCCCTGGATAGGAATGGCAGGCAACGGAAGCAAAGCACTGCTGATGTCATCTGTTTGGCCACTAACTATACTGTGCTATTGCAGCTTCTGTTACCTAGTGAACTTGGCCGCCAGTGTTTTGGGGGGATGCCGCTAGCACTGGAGTTCTCTATGGGCCCGCGCTCTACAGCACAAAAACGAACCTAGGGTCTGTTTCTCACTCCTGGCTTCTGCCAGTTCTCTGATATGGAAGTCTATCCTCTTTAGCATTCCAATCTAAATTTCAGATTTTTATAGGGTTTTCTTTTTTGCCAGCATTTGCCTTTGCCTTCGCTGATCTAACATGCTTGCCTAGGGGATCCTCAGCTTTCCTTGCAAACATGGCTTCTGAAAATGTCACTAAGTTTCACCAACCTTTTGTTTCTGATGAACCTAGTTGACTTTCCTATGTAAAAATTGCTTTTGCTTCCCAGTGACACTTAATTTATAAAACTAACACATCGGCAGGGATGTCAAGATGGTTTTCAAGCTACTCAGAGCCATTGAGACATTATCTTTATAGAACCTAGTAATGGTTAGCCTGTGTTACACACAAAGGATTTAAAATTTTTCTTTACATGTCTTTCCTATTCTCCACTATCATGCAAACATTTTTTATTGGTTTTCTCAACACTTTGGACTTGGGGTGCAATGATATTCTGGCTGACATCCTAGTACAATGTAATCTAATTTGTATTTGAACAGCAACAAACCACACTAAGCCTCATAACCAGAGCCATTATTTTCCTTCTTCTGGCATATATTTATATATAATTTGACTTGAGATATTTTGACTTTTATAAGTTATTATGGCATCTAGAAAACAATGTTTTAATTTTGGCTTAACTATCTTATAATATTTCTATTTGGACAGAAATAAAGCTTATTTATAACCAGTCAATTTAAAATTTTGATTTGAGATACACTCACATATTTTTGATGTTAGAAATTGGACCCGTGCACAGTTTTCCATAGCATTATAGTTCAGGGTAGGAAGCCATGGTTCATGGCCAGAAGAGCAAGCTGACAGAAAAATAATGGAAGCCATTTCTAAATGACTGCAGTTTTGTGCGAATATAACCAAATAGCAATTCCAGAAAATTGTTGAGAATAATTAAGTAAAAAGCTAATTTGTCTGCTTCCTTTCCTGTTGGCTTTAAATAACATTATGCTTCATTTTTCCTTTCAACTGTATTATTTTCATCCCATAACAAGTTAGCTAATAAAAGTCTGCTTCATTAAATGTTATGCCTAAAACCTGCACTCTTTTATGCTTAAAATACGACTTAATTATAACCTCAGAGTCATTTTGCAAACATATATAGTACAAAAATCTTACATCCTACATATTATTTTATTAAATCTTATTAAGTACACAGAACGCTGATCAATCTGTTAAGTATGGTTATCTCTGGAGATGTCACATGGGTGATGAAAATTTTTAGCCCAATATGTTACTGTCTTCCCTTTGCCAACTCATAGTGAAAGATTTACCAGCTGAGAAAAGTGCCAGGTACCTTCTATTAGGAAACCTCTGGAGCATTATTTTAAAGGAATTCTGTTAGGTGTTTTAAACAATTTACATCAAATCTGTTTTCTTTTTCTTTAATTTTTAATTTAACTTTATCTTTAAGCTTCACATAAAACTTATAAACATGCTTATGGAACACAATGTACTATTTCACAAGGTGGATGGTTGGTGTAATATTCAAATCAGGGCAAATATATCTACCTCCTTGCATATTTACCACATACTTGCCCATGTTGTTTAATTTTTCATTGGAGATAAGGTTTCATATAGTCCAGGCTGGCCTTATAACTGTCCTGTAGCCAAGAATGGCCTTGAATTCCTGATCCCTCAGCTTGTGTCTAAGTGCTAGGGATACAGGTGTGCACCACACTAACAGGATGTGTAATTGTAAACATTCAAAATTCTTTCCTTTAGCTGTTGACATAATACTGTATATTATTGTTATTATGGTCACCCTTCTGTGCAGTGGTAGACAAGCATGTCTTATTCACTCTAAAGATAACTTAGTTCACATTGAGTTTTCAAACAGTCAGGAAATGATCTTACACAGAGACAGAATATATAAAATATGTTACTTACTTTGAGGTGGATTCTAAGAGAAACTTCATTTCATTAGAAAGCACATTTCATCTTTATTCCTCCAAAGAGTTCTTTATAGTTTTGCTATGATGATATATGTGTTTTTATATGTATATAGGATATCCCATGTACTTGACACATGATAAATTGTTTTAGTGATCTATAAAATATTACTTTTGATCACTGTGGAAAAGCTAAAGCACTGAAATGGACATTATATGGCTGTTCTTTTAGACAGGAACACATTTGTCCTAATGCACTACAGCATTTTGATTTGTGTGTGCTTCCCACAGCCTCTCTCTCTCTCTCTCTGTCTGTCTCTCTTTCTCTCTCTCTCTTCCCCCGTGTGTGTGTGTGTGTGTGTGTCTGTGTGTGTGTGTGTGTGTGTGTGTGTGTGTCTGTGTGTGTGTGTCTGTGTGTGTGTGTGTGTGTGTGTGTGTGTCTCTGTGTGTGTGTGACTGTGAGTAGGACTATAGTCATGAGAATCTATTAAAGAGTGTTGACATCATTATTTCCATTTGGAGGTTAAGAACAATTCTTTAACCTGTCACTTTCTTAGATTTAAGGTTTTTAACATTTAATATTTGAAAATAGGCCATAATTAACAAGTTGCAGTGATGTAATTTACTGAAATCATTATCTTTGTGTTTTTCTGTATCTGCAAATATTGATTTAGGAAATACCACTCTACACCAGCACACCCATAGGTCTAACTGTGTGGCCACATAGTTGATTGGAAGGTAAAAGATTTTGCCAAATGCTGGCAACTTTCTCTCTTTGTTAAAGTGAAACTAATTTTATTTTTTTACAACTATCATACCTTTGACCTCATTGATTTCTTCAGATATGGCATTATTTGCTTAGATTCATATTCATTTTTAAAAGAAATTAGAAAGATTTCACTATTCCTCACTACAGAAAACTAAACAGAGGCATTGTACTGATTTTTCTGGTGTCCATTCATTAACACACATGAAAAATTATCTCATTAGCATTCATCACTTCAGCTTTAGAATACTGTAAGTATCACATCTTATGATAACTGATAAAAATACTACCTCAAAAAAAATCATAGTTTTAACCCTCTTCTTTTGAGCATGGTACTCCATGTAACATGGGATGCTTACATGTAAAGAAATTGGTAGATGTGGTATGGATAATTCAATGGGAAACTGATATCCCACATCTAATACTTTTGATATTAATGTATTTCTACGTCTTCCACAACTTTTTTACAGTACTACATGAGAAGCGTTATTTTGTCGCAGCTTCTAAAATTCATTTCAGAGCCATCTTCTCTTCACTTGAGCTATAGAAAAGGAAACTGGGTTGGCTAAGTATTTCCACACAGTTGTGGTATTTGAGGTCAAGATGAAAAAAGTTGAAATAGTGTTTGTGGAAACCTGTTTTTAAATTTTGAATCCTAGTCCTGTTCCAAGTCCTCTGCCATCACCCTGTGTTGAGGTGTTTCCAGATGAAGATGCCAGATCAGCCTAATATGTGTGAAATATAAGACTTTAGGGAGGAGAAATAATACATGTCTTCTCACACATCAAAAGAGTCATGACTGATACTCTGTGATAACAGATTGATAAGATCAGAGTATGAGAGAGCTATTGAACTATAGTTCACTCAGCATGGGAGCTTTCAGAAATGAAGGACCTAAGACTCAAGGGAAGCTGTTCTTTCATTGACATCCACGTACAAGAGTGGAGAGGGGGTGGAGAGATGTCTCAGGGGTTAAGAGCACTGACTGCTCTTCCAGAGGACCTGGGTTCAAATCCCAGGACCCACATGGCAGCTCACAACTGTCTGTAACTCCAGTTCCAGGGGATCTGATACCTTCACATCAATGCTCATAGAATAAAATTAAATAAATTATTTTTTTAAAAAAAGAGTGATTGGAGAATAGCAGCAAACTAAAGGGGATATAGGAGAGACTGACCTTCTGGCACCCTTGGGCGTTTACCTTGTTTCTTTTCTTGTATCTGTGACAATATACCCAAATAAAACAACTTAAGGAAGGATGGGAAGGATCACTGTTCAAGAAAGGATAGAGTCCACCATGGCAAGGAAGGTATGGCAGAAAGAACACAAAGAAGCTAGCTGGCCCCACTGCATCTGTGGTCAGGAAGCAGAAAGGGTACAGGCAAGGTTGGGCTATCATACCTCAAAGACTCCCCACGACTCACTTCCTTAGCTAGGCTCCATCCCTAAAGTATCTTTAATGTCCCAAAACAATGCTGCAAATTGTGGATCACATATTACAATATGAGCATTTGGGGGACATTTCACATTCAAAGGGCAAAGGAGCAAGAAACTTTATACTTGTTTATGAGGGAATTCCCAGTAGAAAGAGGGAGGTCAGAACACGGTTTCTTACTCTTGTCTTCTCCACTTCCAATGGGCCATAGTTTGGAAAATCATGCTCTGAGCTTTGACAAGGTCCATGGCTTTCTCTATAGGTACCTATCACAAACTTGATAGACATGAGAGTAAGTTTACTTATCTACTTAACCATGGGTTTATTAAAGGATTTTTAACAAGAACTTGAGAGAGCAAAGAGAGAAAAGAAAAAGGGCTTAAAACTAGTATGAGGCTGTAAAGGTGAGAGGGCTCTTGTAACAAGATAGGCAACTGGCTGAGAAATTAAGCACCAAAGGGGAACATATGGTCTGCCATGAAACAAAGGAGGATTCTAATTAATTCATCATAGATCTGTTCAACCCAGAATAGAGAAGATGAACACAGAATCCCAAACAGCTCTCTGCTGCAATATTAAGATCCTCTTGGGGAGAGGCTAGACCAAATGCTTATAAGGCATCTTTCTGAGCATAGAAGAGGTGACCTCTAAATCTTAAGGAGAGGAAGGAGGAATCCTCTAGATACACAAGTAGAGGGACAAACACATTTTTTGAATTTTTGGACCACAGGATTTTTGTTTGTTTGCTTGCTGACATTCATAGTACTTTCTGAGTTTTGAAATTGCAGGAGTCATTTTCCAACTTTATTTTTTTTAAGTCATTTGAGTCAAATTGTCTACCAAAGATGCTAGCAAAGACGTCCTAAAAGATGGTATATATTGTGCCATGCTGTTGTTGCAGTTGACCTCTGCCAATTTTCCATTCCCTTTCAGTCAAATTATTGCCTGTTTACTTTGCATTCTTTTTTATCTTATTTATTTATTTATTTTTATTAGTTCAAATTTGGAACAAGCTTGCTTCACATGTCAATCCATTCTCCCTCTCCCTCCCCTCCCCCAAACCCCCACCTGTCCCCCACCCCATCCACCCTCCACTCCCCAGGCAGGGTAGGGTCCTCCATGGGGGCTCCCCAAAGTCTACCACATCATTCTGGGCCGGGCCTAGGCCCTCCCCCATGTGTCCAGGCCAAGAGTGCATCCCTTCTCATAGGATGGGATCTCAAAGTCCCTTTTTACACCAGGGAAAAATACTAATCCACTACCAGGGGCCCCCTAGAGTGCAGAGTCCTCCTAATTGACATCCATGTTCAGTGGTCTGGATCAATATGATCTTATAGAAGAAAATGTGTCACTAGAGGTGAACTTGAACTTTTAAAAACCTACTATCATCCTAGTTTTCTCTCTCTGTCTCTGTCTCATGGTAGATGTCTCAAGACACAGGCTCTCAGCTACTGCTGCAGTGTCATGCCTGCCTGCCTGTGGCCATGCTTTCCACCATGATGACTATAAACCCATGAACTCACCCTCTGAAACTGTAATCCCTCAATGAACTCTTTATTCTATAGGTTCCTTTGGTAAAGGTGTTTCTAACAGCTAGAGAGAATAACAATGAGACAGGACAAACAATATTTTAATGACATAAACTTAAATATCAAGATTCATGCAAAAATTGATGTTAAAAAATCTAAGTTATAAATGAAGACAAGGATGGGAAATAAAAAAAATTAAACAAAATGTTTACCTTTGTCATGCTTCAATATGAAATATGAGAATGTTGTTCTCCTTTATTTTAAATATTTTTGTGTGTTTTATCTTGTTTTTTATTTGGTGTGTTTATATACACACACATGTGCTTTATGTGCAGAAGCATAATTGCCAGTGTTTAATATGTCAATATCAGAGGACAACTTTCAGGAGTCATTTCTTTTTTTTTTTTTAACAATGTTGGTCCCAGGGACTCAAGTCTTCTCAGGTTTGGGTTCAAGAGACTTCACCCACTTGAGCTATCTCTTAGTCACAAGATATTCTTCTTGAAGAAAGATCTGAATCTTCTTGGGATAGATCCTTTGCATAAACTGGCATGCCTACTGACTGATGAGTTTTGTGTACCTCCTGAACATTTAACAATTGCCACAGTTGTGATTGTATACATTTGCATTCACATTTACTCAAAAAATTGACAGTTACCATATAATACTGTAATGAATTGGATATGAAATATAATGGTTCTATTATGTGAGGATTTCACACAATGTATTTTAATCATACTCACCCCTATTCCCCCAACTCTTCCTATATTCACCCTTACCTTCCCTATATCTTCCGACTTCATGCACTTAAAAATAATCTACTGAGTTCATAATATACTAACCATATATTCATGGATGTGGTAGATCCATCAGGGGCCTTATCCTTCAAATAATCAATTCTCCCTTTCTCAGAAGCCAGCAACTGTCAGTAGTTCCTTAGTTAGGGGTAGGAAATTGTGAGCCTCCCATTTTCTATCTTAGAATGTTGAGTGGCTTGTACAGTCCTTGGGTAAGCAACCATAGCTGTTTTGAGTCCATGAGTGTACTTGTCTTATCATGTCTAGAACATATAGCTTCATTCCCTGAACCCTGCCCTAAAAGTCTTTCCAGATCCTCGTATACAATAGTTTTTGAAGCTAAGGGTGAGTGATAAGAAGTGATAAATATTTATTCCTGAGCATTCCACTGACACTTTTCTATACTTTTACTAGTTGTGAGTTTCTGCATTAACCAATGTCCACTAGAGAAGGTAATTTCTCTCACAAGGTCTGAAAGAATCGCTAATTTTCAGTTTAAAAGATACAAATTTAGAGGACAGTTTCATACTATTTCCATTTAGCAAAATAATAGTTATTGTTTCACCCCTGTGTGTTCCCTTATCATAGCTTCCTGGCCAGATCTACATGCATTTCCTCCTGTGAAATAGTCCTTAAATCCAACCAGAAAGTGGTTTGTTACCCTCATAATATTGATGCCAATATTGCACCCATGGGTATACTTTGCCAAGCCAGTTACTATTATAGTTCATTAGGTTAACAGCTGAGTATTATTGATGATTTCTTTCCCTTAGCAACCAAATAGTGCCTTCTGGTACTATGAAAGCCTGCAAGAAATAATCTTCCTGGTCAGTGACAACCTGCATTGTTCAAGTCAAGTGTGCTATGTCTTCAGTAACAGGGATTTACTGTCAACTTATAATGGGCAGACAAAATCACTAGCAATCCTTTGTATAATTTGGTGGGTCTCCAAGACACTAGGGAACAATTCAAGCAGTATAGTCTCATGCTTGACACTGGGCTTTCTATTTGACAACTATGGCTTCTGGGAGGAGCATTATTCCCTGTGTAGAGTAACTCCAATAAAACTCATATATATATATATATATATATATATATATGTCAGTAGGTTTCCATACAGCCTTTTCAAAGGCATCCATTATCTTTCTCCTCACCCGTCACTTGCCCTATGCTCCTATGTCTCTCCCAACTTAAACTTCTCTCCCCATGGGAAAGGGACATAATGAACTAAATTTTAAAATCCATTGTGAAAATATCTTTCAATAGTTAATAAACACATAAACAAATGTATACATTAAGAAAATATTTTAAAATTCTGAGTTGTTTTAATTTAAACAAAGGCTGGAATTCCATACCCTGTTTCTATATCTTCATGTACATATTTAGCCTAAAGAGACTCTGAACTCCAAATGTTTCAGGGAAAACACTTTATCAACAAATGTTTACCTGCAAATATCTGAAAATATTTAACAATGAAAACACACAAAAATGTATGCCTACCTCATGTCTCCCTTCATTTGAGAAAATGATTATTTTTAAGTGTAATCTCTCTATGTCACAAAGCTTTACCCCCTCTTTCTGGTAAAGCTAGAAACAGGTGCAGGCTCATCCTAGAATAATCTCTACTAACAGAGAATAGTAGCATTTTCTTTTTCTTGCTAGTGATTCATTTTCATTTGCTGTCTTTCTCTATTTTGGACTCTGTATGTTGCTAGAACCTGTCGTTACAAAGTCATACAAGTAAATTCACCATCTATCTATATATTAGCTTGTGTGCTTCTGCATGGAGATTCTGTGACAAGAGCAGAGTTCTTTGGAAATTTTATTGAGTACTTCTGTCCTGTAATTGGCTGAATGTAAACAAATCAAAAGTTCCTGAGTCTGGCCCTTTGCTCTCTAGACATAGTGGAGTGTCTGTAGTGTATTTCTTGCCTGTGTGGTGTATTTGAGATGAGAGGCACATTCATTATGAGAGGGGCTTCAGGTCAGAATCACTCTGCGTCATAAATGCCATTATCTGTTGATTTAGCTGGGCTGAAAACTAATCCTTTTTGTGCCCTTGTCAGTGGTTACAGCCTAGAGTCATAGAAATTCTGCTCTACCTGAGTCAGGTAATCGTTACAAAATGAATTTGGCTCCCAACTCTGTGGAAGTAATTGGGAGAAAATATCTCATAGCTATGATGAACATTCCCTAAGTTAAACCTGTCTAGCACACAAAAAGTACAAATGCTTGTAACAGCTAAGCTACTATTAGACACCAGTGGATTATAATTCAAGCTGAACACAGGTGATCACTTAAAACATGTGGCCAAGCCCAGCAGTGTTGTGCTGTTCCTTTGCCCTGGCACCCTTGCTGGGCTCAGTTCATTTTGCAGAGGTCTTCCCTTGCAGTGCACAAACTGATTACCCAGCAGGCAATTCGGTTACAGAAGGGAAGTCAGAATGATGTGGACAATTCCCTGGGGAGGGACATCCTGTAGAAACACCAAGGTTGAGAACTGTCATATTCACAGCAGTAGGTGCATTTTCCTCAGAAATTAATGGAGCAAGCCAGGCAAAACCCGTTCTTAAGCTGCGCCTTCCCTAGAGTAAGATGCAAATTCAAAGCTTGTTTGAAGCCTTGGAATGAAAGCTAAAGATAAGACTTTTTAGGTTCTTTTTGTTGTTGTTGTTTTGAGATTGATAATATAGGCAACCATAGCACAAGGAATATTAAAATGAAATGCTAGATAAGCGAGATAGCTGTTGCAGACTGCAGCAGCAAAAGGTTCCCGAGCACATGTACCCAGACTGATTTTAATAGATGGTGATTGGGGCATCTCTGTATGCTTCTCCCTCCACTGAGTTATGGACAAGCAATGCTATCAAATTATGATTTCATATTTTTAGTTTGTGATAAATCTATTCAGTGAGGAGCTCTGATCCTGACATTAACATCTGGCGGAAATGTAGTAGCCATCTTTGGAAACTCTCTGGTTAGTGTGCTGCAGGGCAATGGGGGTGGAAGCAGCGTTACTTTTTCCCTACAGAGCATGCAATGATCTTAAATTATAATCCTATTCAAGAGGAGGAAGAGAATTATGTGCTAAGCTTAAAAGAATGTGCAGGCCATTCTGGAGAACTATTTGTTACCCTTTCTTTGAAAATGTGCCCATAAATACGGTTTGAGTGAGCTGGTGATGGCTCCACTAAAAGTTTCTGATGCTTCAAAATTACCTCTTCTGTTCACATGGCGAAGTTGAGGAAAAACCTCACATAGAAGCCTTTTGTTTCTGGAAGCATTTGCAGAAAGACAGTCCCTACCTGGGACTTTGTACTCATGTCTTAAACAAAACAAAACAAAACAAAAGCTCTGTAGTAGTCTTTACAACTTCTCAGGTGCAGCACATTCTAGAAGCATGCTGACCTCTTCCCTCCCCGCCCACATACTCACTCCCACTTAAGAAGCCACCCGGGCTCCCACACTGTTTGCCTTATTTTACCAAGAAGAAAATTGTGATTTGCAAAGGTCAGGTAATTTGCCCAAGAGAAGACAGTAAAATCTAATTAATTTGTTCATTCATTCATTCATCCATTTAGCCAATACAAAGAAAATTTATCCATTCTACCCTGAACCAGATACACTGTCCCTTCTACAGCTGGGTAGTTCTGTGGCTCTTAGCAAATTTTGAAACCTTGCTATAAGCCAGTTAGTTCAAAAAAGAAGTGCAGAGAAAGCTTGGGCATCAAAACTCATCCCTATAATCCCAGAATTCAAGAGGCTGAAAGAAGAGAATCATAGTTCAAGGTCAGACTAAGATAGACAGGGAGACTCTACTTCCAAAATATTAAAATTGAAAATATTTAAAGTGCCTAAACAGGAAGATGCAGAAATGAGAAAACCTTGACAATTAGGATCTGTGGTAAGTTATCTTTCAAAATCCATTTTAGTCCTCGTGTTCACTGCATACAGTATCCTATTGCAGTTTTTCTGTTTCCCTCTTCCTGTTCACTCACTGACTTGTACCTCATGAGATAGTGCTCCCTACTTTCATTCTGCGGCAGACGATTGCAGAGAAACTAAAATCGAATTACATCAAACATCTTTTGATACTTTGATGAAATATTTGGAAAGCACACCTATCCATGAAAATACATTTTCCATATCTTTAATGACTTTTCTCATGGCTAAATATTTTAAGTCACCCACATTATGATCAGGCATCTCCTCTCAACTGAGTAAATGTTGTAGAGAGGATCGTCTAATACAGGTAAAATATTTTTAATCAGAATTTGGAATCTCCTCTTATGAAATTGCTGCCATCTGAAAAATTTGTGGCTCACAAAGGTTAGACAATTTGCCTGAGATCACAAGGAAAAAAAGAAATGGCATCCAACTAATTGGAAAAGCAAAATGCTGGAGCAGCTGTGTGTGAGTCACTGTCACTAATGAAAGGTCCAGAGCCTCATGAGTGTTTCTAATCCTGAATTATTTGAATGTTGACAAGGGCAAAAGAGTCTCCCATTTTTGTGTTACATGTTTGAAGGTGGGTTAAGGGATTTGAAAACAGCCTTTGCAGGAAAATGGGTTAGAATCTTTGAACCATTAATGATGGAAAAAAACATGTTTTCTGCTTGCTCATATACATGAAAAATGGCCTGGATATGCATTAGAAGTTATCTCCAAATATTCCATAAAATTATAATCATATCAATTAAATGCTACTAGCAAATATTTCAATTATCCTTAATGGGACAGGGTTTATAAATGAGCAAACCGGGAGAAGACTTGTACTTTATGTGTAGCCGTTCTCTTGGAAAAGCAACAATTATAGTGTTGGTGGTGAAAACCAGTTCATAAAATGCAAATGTGCTACAATCTTGGAGTTTTATTTTAATGTAACATTATCATACGGTATTATAATAACCTCGCTATTTCCTTTTGCAAAAGCTATAAAAGTAATCATTTCAAGACACACATTAGTGCAGTGCTTCATTAAAATGTCATCTTTCAAGTGGACTCAGGATTTCCTTTGTAATTTTACTATCTTTGCCACATTTGATGTCCAGCAAATATTCGCATGCCTTCTGTAACAAGGTACAGTGGCTAGATTGTCCAACATAAGAGACCTCAAAAACCCTGAGCCACACTAGCCTGTCATTTTTGTTAGTTTCAGGCTCTGAGTGCCTTGTGTCTTAATGTTTGTATATGAAAATACTCTGTCCATTGTCAATAGTCCACTCTCCCTTGCTTTTCACAGTGAAAGAATCTTATTTCTCCTCAACGTACTTTCTTTAAATATATCAAGAGATTTAAATTTAGACATCCGAAGCTCTCACTAGATGACACATTATTAAAACATCTGCCTTTCCATACACCATCCTGTTCCTTGCCATTCCACATGTCCTTTTCTACTTCACCAGGCAAAATTGCCCAATCTAAATTTCAGCTCAAGTGTTTGATGGTTTTCACGCTGAGCTCAAACTGTTAATGCTTCCCTGAGAGAATAGAATTGAAACGGGATTTAATCTAAAATAACAAAATAGAATAAAGGTTTTACATATAAATAAGTAATGCCCTCCACAAGCTTATGCAAGTTTATCTTTTCTAGATTTTGCACACAGTAGAGAGAAAAAGAAATTTGAAAAGATTCAGGATTTGATGGCCAAATGCATTGTGAGTAAATAAATAATTGCTGCTGTATACTATCCCGTTAATATACTTCATTTCAAACCCAATTTCAAAGCCAAATGGAAATGTATTTTTCCAATAAGCCTTTCCTAATATTAACTTTTTATTTGGTGTCACTATTCTAGCTCATGACATTTTCAAATATCATGTTAGGTAACCAAAGCGAATATCCTGGAAAATGCTAATTGGGGGAGTAGCTAATATCTGCCTTGGTAGAAGTGTCACTAAAGGCTGAGATTCCTAGGAAGCATTCTCTGCTAGAACCCCATGCTTCAATTCACCACGCATCACAAAGCAAATAACAAATTACCTACACGTAGCATGGCTCCAAATACCAGGAACAAGATTTTAGAGAGAAACCCTGCGGTCTTTGCCAGAAGGAAATAAAAACCCCTTTAAAATAAAAAGTCATTATAGTACCAGACCATCTTCCCTAGCTTCCTTTCTCCTAATATAAAAATAAAAGTTCACATTCTTTATTACATTCTGACACAAAAGCAAATAGAAGTGTAATTCCATATGAAAAAAATAATTAGTAGGATTTGTAACATTATCCTTTCACCTACTTTGTAAATGTTGAGAAGTATCATTTGGCGTATTTTCTATGTATAGTTTTTATTCATATGACTGGGTATTCTATAAACAACAAATTACATTTAAGGATGCAAGTTTGGTTCCTTCAGCTATGGTACGGGAATAATTAGAATGTCTCACAGGGTGAGTATGAGACTGAATGAATTAGGGATGTGCTTTGTAAAATCTGAGCTCAGTGTCGCTGTGGGTTTGAAACTCTACTCAGTAATTGCAATAACTAATAACATTTTAATTTTATAAACATCACTTTTGTTTATACAAATAAAATCAATTTAGAGCTAATTTTGAGAATCCTGCAAGCCCAGCTATGACTTTGTGAGAATTATTTTAAAGGAAAGAGAAATCAGTTGCTGTTAACTTGTAGAGGCACCTGTCACATATGTGTGTTTACTTTGTTTCTGTTTGCTGTTTATAATAAAGATATGCTTTTGTGGGGGTTGCTTTTTTGGTGATTGGCTTTGATGCTTTCTGTTGACTTGGTATTTTATTTTGTGTTAGCACAGACTTGCATAGCCTACACTGGCCTCTGACACTTTTCTAACTTCAGCCTCCTAAATGTTGCTAGGATTTAAGGTATGCACCACTAGACATGCATATATGTATTATCTACTCAGAGTTCCACCAAAAGGTAGTTGCTTATTTAGAAGGTCACACAAGAAGGGGAGTGGGATATGGCTTCTAATTCTGTTTCTTTTTGCATAAATGGTAAAATGTGCTTTTTTTTTTAACCAACTAAGTTGGACAAAGTTAGTAACCAACAAATAAACTGAGAAATAGTTTCACCCTTTATTGGTACCTGTTATCAATGTTTGATGTTAATTATACAAAAAATTCTGTGTTAAATTGGATGTTAATTTGCAAATTTTTAGAATTATTTTAGAATAGACATCTATTAGTAAGTTGGCTGCATGATTTAAATGGAAAGCTTTTAATTTCTTTCTGCCAAAATTAACATATGTATGAAGAGACCTCAAACATTTTAGTGTAAGATTATAAATTGAGCAGAAACTTGATGTAGATGAAGATAGACTTGTTTTGTTTTAGAATTATAAATATATGGCAATATATTTTATTTATGTAAGAATAGCTACAAGGATACATACTATAGAGTCACATATAAAATATATATATAAATATACCTTATAGTTTTATAGAACATAATTTACTATATATGGTATATAAGTAAAAATATACTGTAAATATATATATCATTTATAAATGTCTGTAATCTTCAAAATTGGAAATTTTTTATTTGGTAATAGTTATTTACCATGAAACTGCTACAATATATCTAGCTTTAAAAATTCTCCATAAGAAGTCAAAATTAAATATCTTAGTAAAACCAGAAGTACTTTAGGAACATTTAAAAATTTACAAATTTGGCTTATGAGATAACCTAGAAAGGAACTATTAGTGGCTTCTCTTTTCCTAAAACTTACTTTGATAAATTTTTACTTAAATATCAAAAACAACCATTTACAGAAATTTCCAAGGGAAATGTCAAATTTCCCACCATAAACCTAGTACTTTTCTCAAAACTAACACAGGAATAATCCAAGTGTGAGTGCATCTGGCCTGGCCCTGCTTTTGAATAGATAGTGTGACAAAGTTTTGTGTTCCATTTGTATAGACACCCATGAAGGAAGGTATTTCCTCTTTCAGATATCTTCACTTTGAAGTTATGTCCAGAGCAATGGAACTGCTATTGCTATGTGCTAAAATCTGCTCACATATTGTTCCTCCATGTTTAACAGTGAAGAAGTGAAGGTACTTCTTCCATAGTTTAATTTACTAACTTGGTAAATCCATAAGCAGAAAGTGGCAGATTGAGACCATGTAATTCCAGAATCTGTGTTGTCATTAAATGTTCTCTCCTGCAATGGGGCTGGAATGTCAGGGCATCAGTGGCTCTATGGGCACCAAGCTTATCCTTCACCCTAAATGCAATCTTATTGTGTGCCAAAACAAGCCATCGATAACCTCAGTCCAGCACATAACAAAAACATCAATGAAATTTAGCTTTCATTATCCTCATAATTACTTTGACTTTACTTACATATCTTTGGGAAAGGTCTCACTATTGTATACCTGGTCAGTCAGGAATTTACTCTGGAGCCACTTGAACTTATTCCTGCTTTTGCTCTCAAGATCCAGGATTGCAGATGTATGACAATTTGTCCAATTTAATTTGACATTTATCTTCATGTGTAGTATCTCCCCCTTTCTTTTGCTGTCCATGCTCTGATACTCACAATGGACCTCAGTCTCATAATACTAGTTTCAAGACTTTCAAGGCAAAGAGACAAATGGGTGTGTGGTGATAAAACCTGCAAACTCAGCACCAGCAATCTTAGTGCTCTGAGCCACCTGACAGGACTTGGTTCTCAATCCCAACAAACCAAACAAAATAACATCCAAAACAATCAAACAACAACCCCCAAAGAATAACTAACAAAACAATACACTATGCACACACAGACAAAACAACAACAAAAAAACTCACAGATGCCAGATGGTGGTGGCATACACCTTTAATCCTAGCACTCAGGGAGACAGAAGCAGGTGAATCTCTCTGAGTTTGAAGTGGCAGACAGATTGAGTTCAAAGACAGCCATGGCTGCTCAGATAAATACTGTCACAACAAACAAGCAAACAATCAAGCAAAAAACTCACACATATTTATATAATGTGTGTGTGTGTGTGTGTGTGTGTGTGTGTGTGTGAAAGAGAAAGAACATTTAAATTTTTATTAGAGTATATTAGTATAACTGTTCTATTTTACTTTTTTTTGTTGTTGACCTCTTACAATGCCTATTATATTGTAGTTTGATCATAGTTAATATTAGCAAGAATATAATTTATATAGAGAACTACCTAAGATTTCAGACATCCACTGGAGATTTTTGGAATGGACTTATGAATAAATAGTGACTATTGAATTCTTTCAAGAATGTCTAGTAAATCGATTCCTACAAACCATATGGCCAGGCCACAATATTTCATATTGTCTATTTTACTCTGATGTCAATCTTCAAAGAAAATTTCCCAAGCCCACTTACATGAACCTCAAAGCTGCTAGAAAGTATTGACTAATAACAAATCCTTAAGAAGTTCAACTTAATTCTTTCCAATGATAGGGAAAATATAAAGAGACCATTTAAAAACAAATGCCAGTCTTTCCTGCATAAATGTAGACAAGTTTACAGAGATTAATTATCCTATAATCACTTCATTCATCAATGTTAAGGAGTTTGTCTTAGTTTTCATATTCAGTAAATAAATTATTATTTATGGTCGTTTTCAAGCCAATAGAGAAACTGAGCAGCAAATTATGTCTAAAAAGTAACAGATACCAGTCTGTAAGCTGTGCCTTGGATGTAGAAATATGTGAATGCTTGACATCAAGAGTTCCTACATGCAAGACATGGGTCTGTGTATATGTGTAATGTTTCACTTTAATAGCTGCTTTGTTGATGACTGTACGGAAATCACTTTCCCTTTAACCTTCAAAAGTAGGCTTCCTTTCACATCAGTGACATTCCCATCTTTTGTTGTTATTTTCTCTTTACCATGTTTTTGCTTGAAGATCTAGTACATATATTCCACCTCTATGATTTACTAGCATTTCACCTTTTATGTCCTCACAAGTAATGAATCTTTTTATTATCATCCTGTGACTGAAATCTAAATGAATTAGAGGAAGAACATTCAAAAGCAAAGATTGTTCTGGCTTTGATGATCCAATATGTAATGTACAAAATATCTACTTTGTACCCC
This sequence comes from Cricetulus griseus, assembly GCF_003668045.3. Taxonomy (NCBI): domain Eukaryota; kingdom Metazoa; phylum Chordata; class Mammalia; order Rodentia; family Cricetidae; genus Cricetulus; species Cricetulus griseus. The sequence goes on from NW_023276807.1 coordinate 37,327,787, forward strand.
AGAAAAACATGGAGTATCCCTATGGCCAAAAATATTGGTCACTATTCTTTGTACTATTGACCTTCTCAGGCAAAATCTTACAAAAAATATGAAATTATCTTTGTATATAAATCTTGATTTCTTATTTGTGTAAAGATAATTTTTGTCTTTACCCTCAAAGGATTCAATTTTCATTATTAGGCTGACATTGAACAAATATCTCTCTGGTACTTTTAGACTGTATTGTCCAGAAACTCTTTCTTGCCAGTTAATGTTGGCGGAGTTTTGCAATGTATTTTTCATTGTTAGCTTTAACATTCAAGACTGCTGTGACATTCCATGTGATCAAAAGCACAATTTTATCATTTGTGAGTACAAATAGTACGTTCACCCTATGATGCTAATCAGCCAAACCTCATTGAAAAGAAAGAAAATAATAAGCATAGTTGTTTTGTGGATTAAATCATTCGATTTCATAAGGTGGAATTCTTTCAAAATACCCTACAGGTCTTTGTAAGGTTTTTGAAAGTTCCACCCAAATATATACAGTATTAAAAGCAAAATATGTTGGGTATCCTCTAAGTATTGCCACTAGAGTTACTTAAAAAAAATCTGGCATCTGATTGTTGTTGATGTACCTCTTCTCCTGTCACTAAATGCCAGCAGAGGTAAGGTAAAAGACATGTCACACAAGTCTCACCCATGTTACACATTTTATCAGAATGTGATTGTTGTACTTTGCAAGCCTTTAATTATCAAAACTGACCAAAAGACATTTGGCACTGAACAGTCAAAGCTTGTCCCAACCTCTTGATTTCAGGTTTGTTTGTTTTTTATGTCTACATTCTCGTCCTAGAATACTCACACACACAAAATAATGGTGACATACTCCCACCTATTTTTAATTTTATGTTTTTAAATCACAGAATTGGTGTGGGCAAATTTGGGCTATCATCCTTTTTTTTTCTCTTAACTTTAAAATGATCTAATGCCCTTAGAATGTGGTTTGTTTGTGTTTCCCGGCTCTGGTGTGGATGCCTCTCTCTCTCTCTCTCTCTCTCTCTCTCTCTCTCTCTCTCTCTCTCTCTCTCTCTCTCCCTGTGTGTGTGTGTGTGTGTGTGTGTGTGTGTGTGTGTGTGTGTGTGTTTTATCCCAGCTAGTTATATCCTGCTAACCTGGTATCATACTGTGCTTTAACATAATAATACAGTCATCAAACTAAAGAAACACAGTAAGAGGTCACATTAACCATCATTTTACTTGATCACTCGGGAGAGATTAAACTTACTCATTTTTACTATAGATAATCAAATATTAAAACATGCTAAAGTAAAGGGTGGTGGAATTATTGAGCTGTGACATGCTCATTGCCAAAACAACCTCTTCCATCCGACGTGTAACGCTTGTTGGCAAGATGTTTGGGGAAATTTCATCAGGTCTTTTTCTTCTCATTTGCATATGGTTTATCTAAAGTGAAATCCATTCAATTTTATTGAACTGTAATTCTAGTAATTTACAATATTTACATGCTGCAGTTAGATTGAAATCAGTCCTTAATTCAAATTCAATCTAAATTTACTGCATAGTAATTAGGGCTTCGTAACTGACACTGGGGGCCTATTGATTTAATGAAAAACTTAACCTTACAGTAAGTGTTTAATTAGCTGCTGCAGTGGATTCTGTTCTGTCCTAAATTGTGGACTTTGGAGAATCAGGTACTAATTTAAATTACACAACTATATAAAGATCAGAACTAATTTTTTTATATGTAGCCTAACAGATGAATTAATTCCTTCCTCTTTGAAAGGATAAGGAAAAGAGTCAGTAATGAAAGTAATTTCCTATCCTGCCTGATCTCATGCAAGGCCAAGCCAGCCATGCTAGGAATGACTGCCTGTGTCTGTTAAATATTGATGCAGAGTTATGAAAATTAAAAGTCAATGGTATTTCTACAAGGATTATTTACTAAATGGGAAAACAGAAACAGCATACACATCTTAAAGCCCCAAATCTCTTTTACAGAAAGATCACTGAAACATTACTCAAAATGAAATATTTTTCTTTAGCTAATTTTAAGCAATCCTCAAAAGTTTGACTTTTAGCAGTTATTGATTTGCTGATAAATAAAATTTTAAACCCAGTTTTAAACTGATCACAGTGATTGGAAATGGTCTGTATCACTGATATTCTGTTTATAAAAATTTAAATCAGAGAACAATTTTCCTCATTTATTCTAAATGTTATGATAGCTGTTAAAATAATGGCAGTTTTAAACTGCATGTTAACCTGTCTATACTACATCAGATCTAAAGTATACATTTGTGTTACCAAAGCTAGAAATAGTGATACTTCTGTATAAAACTGAGAGATTAATGGGAAAAGAATGGATTTTGCTAGCTTGTTATCCATCACACATCTAATTTATACTAGATGGACTGACGGTACAAAAAGGATGATTTTTGCTTTTCAGCCCTTGTAAAATACAAACTACTAACTAATGTTTATTTGATGACCACAAACAAAAGAAGAGGTTTGTTCTTAATGTGGGAACTTGAAATATTTTAATGTATATTTTCAATTACTGAAAATGTCTTAGGTATATAATATGGAATACATCATTAACACTTGAAATTGGCATGAAGAGATAATTAGTATAGTTAATACATTCGTACTGCATTGATGTCTAATCACAGTGGGTGAAAGGAACACTTTATTGTTGAATAACATTGAATTCATTGAAAAAATATGCAAGCAATGAATCAACAAATTCGTATAATGGATAATAATAAAAAGTAGAACCTGGTTTATGACTCCAAATGATTGAGAGATTGTTTAAAATAAGCCAGTTGTTACTCAAATTAAAAATTTTTAATAGAAAGATTCCTGATTTGGAAACTTTAATTTGTAAACAGAGCCATATATGAAGAATTCTGCTCTAAGATTTACAGCTCTTAATATGAAGATATGTAAGATACCATTCCAAAACTGGAAAGAAGAAACTTGTGCATGTGTGAGGTTATTCAAGATACTGTTTTGTGAAAAGAGTTTGCAAAAAAAAAAAAAAAAACAAAGGAAAAAAAAACCTTTTAATTTCTTGACAAGGTACCCGATTCAGACTCCACCACCTTGACAATACACCGGACTCAGACCTCACTGCCCCAACACACCTCAGCATGACGGCATCCACACCAGGTACAGAAGGTTGAAGACCACACTTGGCGCCCTTTAATGCTTGCTCTGATGAATGGCACACACAGAAGCCATGCTGCCCATCTCTCAGAGTGGCCTTCGCTGCCAGCACAGCTGAAATCTGGAGGCTTGCCGCATTCACATTGTCAGCTTAAATACCCAGTAAGGACTCAAACTGGGAATAAGACAAAGTACTGTAGCATGCTGATCCACTTCACTGGCCCCACCAATTAGCTGTGAAGAATAAGGCTCATTTAGAAGTGTATATGATAATACTGAACCATAACTGAAAATTAGATATATAAAAAAGGAGGTCATTAGCTTGCTCTTGTGTTATCTTCAGCTAAATGTATTGAAGACAAAATCAAATAGGGTAAGTTAAGCCTTTTTAAGCTTTGGGGCCCTTTCTTACTATTTACATTAGATGGGTCTTTGTAAAGTAGGTTTATAACACTGCCATTTACAATACCACAGCTAATACTGTCACAGTTTCCATTACCAACCTGTTTTCAAAGGTGCATAGCTTCTTTCACATACACATTTATTCTAGACTATAAGAAGAGCACTGCAGTAGAGTATATACAGAAAATAAGCCTGAAAATAATATCTACATAATTCTCAGAGATGAAAATTTGAAGATAATAGAAAGTTACAATGTCATCTGCTACATGTTGATGATTTACATATATAATCTGTTAACAATTATCTGTATTTTTTCTGACATTTATGCTTTTGAGATTTTTTTTTAATTTGTGACCTAAACAAAATAGGTAATAGAAGAAATTTATCTAAACAAGGGGGGAGAAACTAGCAATAGTTTAAAGTCACATTTATAAGCTATCTGAAGTGCGTGTATTAGTTACTTAGCATATACATATTATGCAAAAAGGAAGATTTACAACATGAACTTTGGTGTGTGTGTGTGTGTGTGTGTGTGTGTGTGTGTGTGTGTGTGTTTATTTTAGTTAGAGAATACAAAACGTTATCAACCAGAAGATTCATAATCCCAAATAATAACAAGATTGTAATATGTGTATGTAGATCACAACTCAGTGGATTACATTATGGTCATTTTCTGTTTGAGAATTATTGTTTAAATGTGATGCTTGAACTGTTAGGAGGCTCTCTGATAATCACCAATCTTGACCCCTTTGGGCTGTTGTCACAAATCACACAAACTGACTGTCTCATAGACAATAGAAAGTCTACCACTTCTAGAAGCTGGGGAAGCAAAGATTAAAGTCCAGGGTCTGATGAAGGCCAGTTTTTTTATTAATAAACAGCACATTCTCTATATGCATTTAGCTGTACATGGGGTAAGAGGGCTCGATTGGGTCTTTTTCATAAGGGCACTAATCCTATTCTTAAGGGCTTAGCGGTCTAGTTCTAATCTCTGTCCCAAAGGACTAACCTAATATTACATCAGAAGCAATTAGAATTACAATATATAAATTTTAGGGGGATATGCATTAATATCATAACCTCTCAAAATATCTGACACATCAACCATCAGCTAAAGATACCCTATCTTAAAATTGATTCTAGGAGATTCCATTCGACACTGATTTCATTTACTTTTACTGGACCCATTATATCCAGATTTTTAAATGTTCCTTAAGGGTCCTAGGAAAAGGGAGGTATGGTGTCCAAATTTACAAATTGTTTCTATGGGCTTGCATTTCAGAAACATGTGAACAAAAGTTTTCATAGTCTGATAGTTTGGTTCCTAAATCTCCTGAGGCAATATTGACTCTGAAAAGTCATCAAAGATTTGAATTGTGTGCTGGACTTCATGATCATTGTAGATAGTTGAAGAGCTCCAGAAGAAAGCTGTGAAATGAACTTGGGCTTTGCAGTGTGGACCCTGTTGAATTCTTAGTTTTTCAACCAAAATACTATTTAATTATTTGAGATCTGCTTTCTATAAGTGTGGAAAATGTTATTAGACTTGCTTGGTGATTTTGTAGGTCTAGATAAAATGTTCCATTCATATAATATACTGCCTACTCTGAACAGGATGTGAGGAGACAAATAAACCTTTGGTTGTATTTGGTAGTATCTCAGTCCAATGGTAAATCTCTGTATTTCCTTTAGATCATCTCCAAGCCTTTCAGACCTTTTATCCCTTTACATTCTCATCTGAGTGGGATTTTAGAGATTTCTGGGCTGCAAAATCAAGGTTAAAAATAATCTTTCTCATTAAGAGAATCATTTTATGAGTAAACAAGGAGTACTGCTTAGAAAATTTATTCTGAATTAGGAAAAAACTATAGAATCTGTCAACTTTAACATGATTTAGTCTAATTATCAAAACCTTCTGGAAGATATGTAAATTTGTAGCCACATAAATTACCACTTAAAAACAATGTCCATCTTAACTACATAATAGATTATACCGAATGTCATGGAAATGTTCAGTTAACCAGCCAACTTTGCTGTTTAAATTTCTGTTTTGCTTGTATGCAGTTGCTTGTATGTCCTAACAAATATAAGCACAGTGTAATACTCAGGAATCTTATTCTGCAAGTTATGCTTAGAGAGCACAGTTTAGAAACCACAAAATTACCCTCAGCACATTTTTCAAAATGAAAGATTTGCTATATAGCTGTAGTGGCCTCATCAGAAAGCTTTCAGAGTGGCCACTCTGTCATTCTCTAACAGAGAAGATGAAGATCCAGGAGCAGTGCCTTCACACCACAGCCACTGATGGTGAGATCCAATTCCTTAGAATAATGTACTCTTGATAATTCTGCAGACCCAAGGGAACCCTTACTAAACATCTCAGGGACTGAGAAAGCCATTCTTCCATCTGGGGGGTAACTGCACCATGATTCTAAGATTTCTCAGTGTTTCCTCCCATAGCAGCCTTTCATCCGATGCCTCTGTTCTGTGAACAATACTGAATCCTAGGATTTTACTGTCTCTAGAAAATAAACCCTAATTATAGTGATTGTGAGTTTCCTTTCACTAGACAAATTTCCATGCAGGCAATGACTATTATAAAGCTCTATGTAAGCTCCCGATGCAATTTTGGAAATACATAGAGAAGTCAGGTTGGGCTCACAAAAGTGCTCTTGTATGTGCACAATATGTTTGACTATGAATGTGTATGTGTGTGAATGAGTTATAGTCAAATTCAGACAAGAGTGAGAATTAATCAGTTTAAGTAAAAATTGATTTGTCCCTCACTTTTAATGATTTATGTACAGTCACACCCCCACCTTAGATGCTTGAGCATTTGATCCAGCCTCCATTTCTGTCATTTAGAAAAACCCTAGTATTTGTTTAGAAAAAATTATGTAAAATATTTGACTACACTAGTGAAATAGGGTAATAGTAGAAGCAAGCTAATTTGTACATGTGTTTTGTGTTTGTGAATATGTGCATACATGATTAGAACCCCACATAATGCAAATTATTGTCTTTTAAGATTTCCTTGGTAACTAAGTTTACTATTTCAACCTTGTCTAAGTGTGACGAAAACAGAAAATATCAACGGAGAGGCATATTTTCAGTTTAATATGGTACATATTTTAGTTAAATTGCCATCTCAGTATTATCCAACAGAGTAGGCATATGTTTCAGCAATGGTTTTAATGGCATTCCCATTTTATCTGATAATAAGTTAAATACAATTCCTCAAATCTTGTAGCTTTGATGTCGCATATGTGGTGCTACTACAGTTATATTTTATATTACAATAAACTAGAGTTTTGCCTTCAGTTTGATGAGAGAAGATGTTAACGTATACCTGGGGATATTCAGTGACACCAGATGGTACTTTGCCATCTACAGACTCTACTTTGACTGCTTTGCAAGTTTGTGACAGCCCACAGGGAGGTGGCAAGGCATCCATCCAGTCAATAATGTATCTAGGACAATTTGAACACTGCAAACATCTTCATGAGCTTAAACAGCATCCTCTGTTATTACCCTGACAAAGTGGAAGATGATAAGGCAGAGCATTCTGTCAAGAAAGAACACACTGTTAATTGCCCTCATCTGAGGCAAGAGGATGGAATAAATGCAAGTCCATATACAGACTTCCAGAAAGAGCTACAGAAATCATAACTACTTTGTGATGATTCCCATCAAGAGTTCAGAATATCATATCCGCAGGAGCATCTTGCTTTATATATATATATATATATATATTATATATATATATATATATATAGTCTCTGTGTGTGTGTACAGATATATAACATATATGCCACAATGGATGCTCCTATTACTAGCACATCATCACAGTCAGGATTTTTTTTTAAATATGAGAATTTAAATTTTGAGAATCTATAATGAGGTGTGGGCTGTGTATGCTGCTTAGAACTTTTAGGCTTTGATGAGTCTCCTGAGTGTTGTGCTATGGAGCAAATAATGTCCCATCTGTCTTCAGATTCATCAAGTAGCATGATCCCAAGTGACTTGAAATTTTCTAGGCACCCGTCATTCCATCCCTACCACACTGCAATTTTACCTTTTTATTCATAAAACAAACTAGCTATTGAATGCATCTTAAAATTATAATGATTATGTAATATCTTTCAAATTAATTTGGACTGTTATTTGTGAGCTAGGTCTGGGAGATATCATTAGGGACTTAGGAATTTAAGAAAATAATTTATAGATTAACAGAAACAATTTTTAAGTTTTATGTAGGTTTGGAATTTATTGTCCCTCTATCCAACAGTAATGGAAAGCAGAATGTATGGTCTATTTCTGTGACCCAGTACTTGGGAAGGAATAGAATGAAGAATATAAATTGTCAGCCAGCCTAGGGTCCTTCCTGAGTCCTAGAGCATACAGAACTACAGTGCAGGTTGTCTCAAACAGAAACAGAATGAAGAAATAAAGGAAAGGAGGGGAGGGCAGATAAAGGGAGGAAGGGAGGGATGGGGAAGGCAGAAGGGATGGAGGAAGAACAAAAACTTCAAGCCTAACTTTCTTTTTAGTTTTTAAATTAAGTCTTTTTATATAAACTAGAAATAAAAGGTGAGGTCACTCTAATAATTTGATTGGATTTTTCATCTTCACATTATAAAAATAAAATACCTTAGAGAGTAAATGAGTAAGTGGAATAAAGTGGAGCTTGTTTAAATAATTTTCTCATATGCATTTTATCATGCCTTCTGTCCATCCTACTTGCCTCAGACTTCAGAAATATACCTTATAAACTTATAATGAGAAATGAAATAGGTCATGCCACAACTACATATGTATAGCATATGTGTTTTTAAATTACATCTTCACAATTAAAAAACAGGAAGTATTTCTCACAATGTGGGGTCTATATTTTAGGACGTTTTTGAGAAATAGAGATAGCCCTATCAATTAATCACTTTTGAAGTCTTCTGGATAATGATTCTCTTCAAATTCATTGTGGAAAGCTACCAAAGATGAGTGCTATTAAAGTGTATTATTCTATGTATGATTTTGCTTTCAGCCAGGAAAGTGGACATTAATTTGTAGGGTTTTTTTGCATTAGTAATTTTTCTCCTTATGTCATTCAGTTTACTTAATATATTATGGAAGTTGGATCTTTACAAAGAAAGATTGAATCCCACTTCTGACCATCCAGTCAAAATTTTAAAAATTTGATATCATTTGAAAATGTGACCTTCATCCCTTTTCCTGTTCTAATGAATGGGAATTTAGAAGTACAAGCATTTGTTCTAATGGGGTTATGTTCCCTCCTTGAAAGGGAGAACTAGACAAATCTTGTTTTTTTATTATTATTTTCATCTTTTGCTGTGAATGTGTCCTTTTGCTTTATTTCTATCCTAGCTAGATAGTCGTGGTAATATCTGATGTTTAGAATTGGAGGCATCATTCTGTGTATGAAAGAGGAGCTGCACCACTTCTGCTGAAAACACTTCTGTAACTTAAGAAATTTTCAAGATGTGATGAAATCAAACTTGAACATACCTTAAGAAAATGCTAAGCACTGCTACCTGTTTTGTTTTCCTACAAAGTATCAATTACTTTAGCAAGCCTCAGGAGGACTGTCTGAGAGAATCCAGTCTCTCCTTTTGTACCCAGCAGAAGTATTTTCCTAAATGAAGTAGTCAACATAACCAGTATTGACAGTCTGAAAACACAAATACAGCATGCTAATTGTTGTAATGCTTTTTGTATGTAGATTTGTGAAATTGGGAAGAAAATATATAGTAATCTTATTCTGGCAAGTTGCATTGTTTGTTTTCAATTATTATAAATGTTAGTAAATACTTTGTTCTGTGTTTATAGGGTAATTACAGTACCCTTTCCTTTTAGTTTTGTTGATACTTTAGACAGATTCCATATTTCCATTGCTGATTTTGTATCCTGACTAAATTGTGCTGTCAGAATATGATAAGGAAATGAACTGTGGTGTTATCCCAGACAAATCAGTTAATCCTGGTTCATTGTTCTCATCTGCTATATGAGAGTAGAATAGAGAATCTACACTTTTCCTGAAGCTATTCTTTTGCAGGTATAACCTATTTAATGATACATGGGGGTGGGAAGAGAGATTTAATTCTTTGTGTACATCCGTGTATTTGCCTATGTCTGTGTGTATGTCCTGGTTTGTGTGTGTAGGGGTACAGAAAATCAGTAGAGATGAAGAAAAAACAGTATCTAAACATGTTGTTTGATTTCACATTTCTTTAAAAAGCCTAAAAAGAAGCAGAGGTGGTGAGAGTGCCAAATCCTAACCACTAGACCGCCAGGGACTTTGGGAGCCCTTTCCCTCATGGAGGGATACACCCTCTGCTTAGATACAAAGGGGAGGGATTAGGCCCTGCCCCAAATGATGTGACAGACTATGATGATCCATCATGGAAGGTCTCACTCTCCCTGGGGAGTGAATGAGGGCTGGGGCATGGGGGGTGGGATGGGGACATGGGAAGATGGGAGGGAGAGGGAACTGGGATTGATATGTAAAATAAGATTGTTTCTAATTTAAATAAAAATAATTTAACTAAAATTTAAAAAGAAGCAGAGATGACACAAGTCAGATCACAGTGATAAAGAAAGCTAGGGTGCTAAACTCTGAATAGTAAAAATGTTATATAATGAAAGATAAACAGCAGGTTTGGCCAAAATATTTAAAAATGACTTTACCAAAATCAGAGAATGTGCTTCAAAATTTCCTATACATGCTTTTATATCTTGACAGAGAAATATTAAGAATCCTACTGTTAACGCCTGTGTGTGTACAGTATTGTCATCTACTCCTAAATCTTTCATAGTCATTTATCATTCCAATATTCCTAAGTGGCTGATTTCACTGCATATCTCTTTCAAGAGTTCCATTCCTCTAGGTCACATTAATAGCTGGAACAGTGGCCTCAGTAACAATAACAATAGCAAATTATTTAGACCTGGCCAGATAGTAGGTCAGAGATCCAGGGCATATTTGTGGGACTGTGTAGATGTGAACTTGTCTACAATTCACCATATCCATACAGAATAGTTAGTTGACTCCATCAAGGTTATATACTTTATTAAGTGATAGCATCTCAATTCACACACAACGGTCTGTCCCAGAGTGTTTCCTCCCAATGATTCTCATGGGTCCTCACTCTCCCATTCATCAGCTGCCTTCTTTAACTGCCACACACAATATAAAGCTCAGTGACTGCTGGTCTCCTGCCTTGTTCTCTCTTTCTTTCTCATCATATCCTAGTGCTAGGATGTCACATCCCTTAATCCTTACCCTCCACATGTAGTCAGTTTTATCGGAAATAATTCCATCATGCCATCACACCTTATCTTCTCTTTGCCTCTTCATTAAAGGCTTCAGACTGGGGCTGGAGAGAAGGCTCATCAGTATAGAGTAGCATTCATTGCCCTTTCAGAAGACTCAGGTTCTGTTTTCTAAGCCCACATGGTAGCTCTGAGCATTCTGTTACTCTAGCTCCAGAGTATCTGGTGCCCTCTTCTGACCTCTGGGGGCGCCAGAGCACACACATGATGCACAGGCAAACAAGGATATATACAGTTAAAACAAATCTATTAATAAGGATTTATAACTAGGAAAACAGACTTAAAATTTGTTACTATGTAGTTCATGTATTTTCTCCCAACGTGCTTTCCACATACCTATCCAAGGTCATCTTTATACAATGTTTGTCTTTGTGATATCTTCCCCAATTAAAATCTTCCAATAGTTTTCAATCTGCAAAATATTGTTGAAACTCTACCACAGATGCTTGATTGTCCTTCCAATGCGGTCTCCATAAATTATTTCCACAATTCATCTGCCCTCCTCTTTCCTCAACCTCACTCCTTTTTTACTTTTTAACCAAGTGTCTTTCAAGTGTTTTTCTTAGCTGTTCAATTCCAGTACAACCAGTACATTTATTCATACATGTCTCATATCATTTTGAGAAGATATCACATTTTAGACACCGAGTTTAAAAAATTAGCAACCAAATAATTTCTGTTAGACACAGATTTTGTTTTTAGTTCACTGGAAAAATAAATGTGTCTTTAAAAAAAACATGGGTTAGAACGTTTATTTCCTTAAATAGAAAATTAAAAGGAGAAAATAGAAACAACCAGAGGTATATTAAGTCTTGCCTACAAACTAAAAAGGAATTGGAGTTTATCAAGAATGAGAAATTGTCCTTTAGGTGTCAGGGACAATGTCTCAACAGCTCTGGAGGCGTCTATATAGCAGAGAAAAGTTGTGTGGAGAAATAAAAGCATTCTAGAAAATGGCATGTCTGTCTACTGCCTCCAGTTAGAGTCTAAATATTCCATGTTTCTATCTTGACAAAGATCACAGCCAGTTATTTACTCAATAGACACCGAGATTCCTAGTGCAAGTTCTTTGGAAACATTTCAGTATATATTGGAGATTCAATATATATAAATTTATTTTAAAAGATATTGAGATTTTATCAATGCTTTGCAAAGAGTTCAGTCTGCGAAAATAATGCAGAGTACTCATGTTGGACAAGAAGGTAGAATATGCGTGTATGTCCCTGTGTGCACATAAAATGAAAAACTCATGGGAAAATGGGGATGCTTAACAATGCTTTTTATGAAATAACCTTGTAGCATGTAAGAGCAACCCCATTTCCAAGAAAACACCATCAATATCCCAGCCAATATGGACAGACAGGAGAAGAAAAAGTGAATAAACAAGTCACAGTGAAACATTGCTTATTTCATGTACTTCTGTAGATGTAGTATACCCCAAATACGTTCAGAAAAGCTGCAAGCCAAACAACGGCATACTGTCAGAGGAGTGGTCAGAATATTTCCAACCATAGTGATTAAGTCCAGTCACTAATGAGAAGGTATTAAATATACTTGTGATCACTTGGATCTTTGACAGAAATGGAAGTGGATTCAGAGAAACTCAACAGCAAAGAGGGACTTGAGGGCACAGAAAGTTGGACCTAAATGTGGCAGGAAAAAAAAGAGGCAGATTTGGCAGATGTCATTCTATTTACTTATTTTATGGACATTATTATATATTTGATGGTATGATATTTGAAAGCTACTGGGTAGTTTCATCTCTTTGGTGTTTCCATGCTTGCTAACTTATTGACAACAATAATTTATAGATTTCAATTTTATTCATCCATGTGATACTTCAATTTTTCCTGAATGTTCTGGACATGTACACCTAAATGTATTTCCTTTAATATCAGTTAACCCACAACCCATATATAATTAAAAACTGGGGATATGCAAAGCTAAGAGTATAGCTCAGACGTAGAGTACTTACTTAGTATACAACAAAGCCTTAGAGTCAACCCCCCAAAAAAGAATAATAAAATAAAATTTTAGTGACATAATAAAATTATAGTACTATTTTTATTTAGACTTCTTTTTGCCATCAAACTGAGATGTCATTCTATAACTTTTTATTTTCTGATTTAAAAGGTTTCTTAAAAATTATCATTTATCCATGAGCAACACGTTTGTTAGTGATGGTTTACAATGGATCTTGCTTGAAAGTACACATAATATGCACGTGCTAAATGAATTCATTAAGACTAGTGTGATTACAGGGAATGTCAAGTGAATTAATAATAATGGGACTTCTAAGTGTTACCATTACTTTCACAGTGTGTTACTGTTTTTATACTTATGAGCCCTGAGGATAAATGACACTCACATATTATCCTTGTATGTTAATTGTATCTGCATAATCAAAGGTTGAGCTAGCAATTTTGTGGGCAGTAAAAATTTCTAACCCCCTGAACACAGAGAAATTACTATTATTTATAAGTTTCAGTGAAAAGTGATTCAATATTTTAGATTCTAATTATAAATGACATTTATATTATGTTTCCCACATAGTCACTAGAAACTTACACTCTTAGACGCATTTGTATGAATACTACATGGAACACAGAATTGAAATTAATAGAGTTTTTTTTCAAGAATTTTATGGTTTTCCTCACTTGAGATTATATGGTATATAAGAAATGAGCAAAAACGTTCACATGTTTGCTTTAATCTAATAATAAAGCACATAGTGGTACACATATATGTACATTGACTCATTGTGACTCGGGTATTTGATCTTGGGACAACTGTGTTTTTGATGACAGTTATATGTCATCCGCACTGTAATTACTGATAATCTGCTTTTACAAGTTCTGAAATCCTTGGACACTAGCATATAAAAGGCTCTCTTATTTCCTCTATTGACAACCCATCCATTATTCATGGTAGAGATGGTTGGAGGGATAGAAGAGTGGTCTTTGTGGTTGATTAAGAAAAAAAGACAACTTCAGGAATATGTGATAGATAATTTTAACTTAATGTAATCAACAGGCCTAAAATTTCATGCATAAAGTAAGAGAAAGATGCATAAAAGGTCTGTAAGTCCTACTGAAAAGAAATCAGTGAACTGTGTTTGTTTTGTCTTAAAACATCAATACTCAGTATCTTTTGGCATCATTAAGAGGTGGATATGTTTGTTTGATTTTGTTTTGGATTTCCTTTGTGATATTTGGCATGGAGACTTGGTGTATAATAGGCAAGAACTCTACCAAAGAACTAAGCCCCAAACTCTTTATTTTGTGAGTCAAATCTTATTACACAGCTCCAGTTTGTCTTCAGCTCAGATTTGTTCAGTTTCTACTTTCCAAATTCTGGGATTATAGAGATATGCCAACCTACCTGATTTGCTTCTTCATTTTAATGATCCAACATAGTAAGTCTGGAGCCACTCTCCCAATTCTTGAATTGTAGTTATTACTGTTATTTCATGTTATAATCTGAGTTCATGTTACTATGTAAGGTTTTATTTGGTAAATGGTGTTTCTATTCAGGGACAGATAGTCTGCAAACCCAGCATCGTGAGTTTTCTACCAGAAACACTTAAAAGAGTTAAACACTCACAAGCACACCTGGCAACCCAACCAGTTTTTATTATAATTATTAAGAGTAGGTGTTTCTCTTTTGACCAAAATTTTATGTAGTGTCCTAAATATCATATGTGGTGCATTCATGCAGTTATTAAATAACATGAAACTGACCAAAAATTTATAGTATGTTATTTTCCTTGTTTATGTCTGCAGTGCCTTTGAGGGGGCATACTCTCTAACAAGAAGGAAGACTAATCCTCCTCAAACTTCACACTCTAAGATTTAAGTAATTTTAAGGGAGAGGTCAGTAGGGCCTGGTAGAGATATCTGTGGAAATTACATTTTAGTTGATTGTAAATTCTGGAACAGAAAAAATCTATGGTAAGCTCAGATAACTGAAGACAGTTTGGGATCATATACAAAAGTCTACAAGGAAAGAAATGGCTTAGTACTCTAGTTTGATAGATCAAAACATGGAAACCTCCACTCAGTTCAAAACATTGCATCTCAAGAAGACATTTCCTCACTTATCTCTTTAAGACTTAACAGCAATGTGCTTGAGGGTGACATAACACATGCCACATGAGAAGCTGCCAGGAAAATGATGATAAAATTCCATGAGGAAATCTTAGCAATGGTCATATAGTTACAGGACTAACATGTAAAAGAAATAAAGTAACCAGTCTGTGTTTTGCTGAAGAATAAAACCATGTCTGATAGGAGGCAGACACAGTAATTTGGCTCACAACAAAAACAGACTTTAACATTAGAACAGAACATAGAGTGATGATTTCATGAATGAGTATCTTTACCACAAGGGTTAGGCCAGTATTTAAATATCTGCTTAACACCTGTCAGAAGGAGTGAGTTGGTAGTATTACCTGCTACTAACTAGGAAGCATTAATAGTGACATATTAGGTAGAAGAGTGGAGTTTATATTGTCTTACCAGTTTGGGAATTCTTTTTAATGTGATTCACAGTGTGAAAGGAGTTTCACATTAGGCATAGACATACACACAAAAGCATACATAACTGAAATAAAGTGATCACAAAATAATATCTATAATTATGAACATTCTTCATATATTCCCTCCCATTAGGTATCCCACTTCATATTTGCCTACCTGTATTGATGTCACATTCCAACAGTAAATCAGGACCCACAATTTGGAAACTATAAGACTATCATTCTGATCAATATACTGATTAGGACAAACATCTTCCAGGGTTAGAGATATGTGGCCCCCATGAGACTGACAGTAGTTATCAAATAGAGAGGAATCATCCTAATTTCTTGTGGTCTTTCCACAAGAAATTTTTCATTTCAATTGAAATTTAGAACCATAGTAATAGATATATTAAATTGTGTAGCACCTGTATTTGTGCATGCATACACATATAGCATATTTTAGTCAATATTTGGTAGTGAACTCCACTCTGGACCACTCTTTGATAATTCTATATAATAATCCCTATACAGGAATTACTATAAAGGAAAATGTAGCCTGTAGTAACTGTGTGACTTGGAGACATGAAGAAGCAAATGGGTAGCATTTGAGTATCATGTATCAGCTCTTATTTGAATGACAAGTGGAGAATGAAAATAAAAGCCTTAAAAACGTGTCCAATTTATGCTCCTTCCCAACCTGTACCCAGGAATTTGCAAAACTTTATTCCAATATTCTTAATGTTCCTACAAAATGTCTTATGCATTAGATAAACAATAATGGGTCTTTTGTGGGCTTTATTTTTTATTCCTGTTCAACAGCATGCATATTTTTGGTGTAACAATTTTCAAAGAGACTGTTAGGAGTAACAGTCTAAAAAATTCATCCCACTATGATAAAAGAGACGACCAACATAGACACCACCCAGGCCCAGAACCAAGACCATGAGGTGCCCGACCCTAACATCCACCAAACTATGAACTGCTGGCGCCAGTCCTGAACAGAAGGGGCAAGTCCAGGAGAACCAAAGCTGTAGGATCTCTGTGACACAGGGCAATACTAGGATATCCAAGGGAAGTCCCAGTGAGGGCCCAGATCAATAGTATAACAGAAACCAGAGGCCTCAAACCAGACTAATGATGCATTGCAATGAACACTTGCAAGTAAATATGTATGGACTAAACAGTATACTGTGTGACTCCCTATGACATACTATATATAGCTGCCACCACAAGATTTTTTTCCCTTTTAAAATTTTATTTTATTTTATTGTGGGTGTGGAGGTTGCAAGGGCAGACAGCAGATAAGAAGTGACAGGAAGAGGAATGGGATCCGGTTTCATGATATGAAATCCACAAGGAAGCAGTAGAAAGTTTTAAAATTTTTAATTAAAAAGAAAAGAAGCCTAGAAGCTTGGGTCACTAACCCATTCACCACTACTACCTCATATCCAACTCATAAGGAAGAGGAAAAATAAAAATTGCTGTCTCAAAGACAAAATTTCAGCCCGTCATACCACTTAAATACATAACTCCAAATTTCAGTTAGAATTGTTTTCGTGATTTTTTTGTAAAGCATTTTAGAGCAACATTCATTGTGTTTTGAATATAAAATGCCCCTTACAGGCTCATATCCCCACATGGTGGCACTGTTGGGAGGCTATGAAAACTTTTCGACATGGGTCAAGCTCATGGGGGATGTAGGTCTCCATCTAGAAGACTATGTGGTTTAGTGTTGTTCTGTGTTCTCTGACATCTGCTCCACCAAGCTTTGCTGCTTCTCCTATCACCGTGGACAGAACCTCTCCCACTCTGGTGGACCAGAGCCTCTCAACTATGGGCCACCTCCTCATTCCTTTAAGTTGACTCTATGGATATTCTGTCACATCAATGATAAATAACTCACACATTGGGTTTCATCAAAAGTTTTGGTATATCTTTAAGAAAACTAAGCAATCTCCCAACCCACTGTGTTGTTTGTGACTTTGTAAGGAAATGCTGGGGATCTGGACAGGATAGTAATCGCTCTGTCATCAGTTAGATGCTTGCACACTTGATATGTTTATACTCTATAACTTCCAGTCATTTCCACTTTCCAAATGAAAATGCCATTGTATAGTACTGAAAAGTACAGACAGAATGGACACGTACAAGAACTGTTCTCTCTGGATTACTTATTCGAATCAAGTTTGTACTCAGGGTTTATGTCCCCTGTTTTCTTTTGTATTTATTTTTAGTGACAGTAGTAGACAGCTCCTCACTCAGAATGCATTTTTATTTTCCTTGCAAAAGTCAGCTTGAATCACACAGAATCTTTCTAGTAACTACTGGTTATCCTTCTAAGCCCATAACATCTGCCCAGTACTGACTTTACTTTAGTCATTGGGGATGCATTTCTTTTCAAAGACAAACTGGCCTGACAACAACATTGGCCTGACAATTTGGTACAGGCTCTTGCCTAAACCTTTGATACTCACTTGCCTCCTATTGGCATTTTCTTAACCTGAGGACCTCATAGCTAATGACATGACTGCCCCATATCACAGAGTCACCAGATTTCCTCTTCTTGGCCAAGCAAAGAAAAGACATCAACACAGCAGAAAATAGAATAGGCTGCAAGTAGCAACTTTAAAGGTTGGCACTATGTTTGGCCCTTGCTGGTGGCAAAAGGAGGTAAAGAGAGGTTGAGTCAAGAATGACTTTAGGTTCCACAGGCAGGCAAGATCTGGTAGATGTCCCAAGTCATTCAAAGTAGAAAAATATTGTACCAGCAACAAATGCTAATATTATTGCTAGATAATAGTACTCAGAGTAACTATTCTTTGTACGTACAGAAGCAAAAATTACTATGTATCTCCCTATAATATTGTGAATTCCAAGAGGAAAGCAGATCAATTTAATGAGTTGACCAGATAGTCTAATATAAACATAATGTCAACCTGTGATTAGGAACTCAATTATAGTAAGTTTATAGCATGGAATGGAAGACAAAGATGTCATATCCCATAGTGGGTCAGCAATAGGAAGTGCTGGAAAACAAACAGGAAAGGGAAGAAACTAGACATTTAGTGGGTCCACCTTCTGCAGTAGTCTATAATATGGTTATTCCTCTACCACTGAGCTCCTGAGTTCACACACACAACAAGCTGAAGATGAAAGATATTAATAGATATCCTTACAGAGCCAAGGAGGTGAGCTGCCTCCCACCTGTGCTGCAGGTAAAGTAATGGGGGGGGGGGTATTGAATAAGCAAAAAAATAGTGTCAGAAAGTAGCCACAGAGGATTTTGTGAGTATTGGCCCCTATGAATAGGAGATATTAATAGGAGACACATATGGTGGTTGACATCCTAAGAGTTTGAACCACCATTTGGTATAATCCATTCATTAGCCTGACCACTTCCAGATTCCCTTCTCTGAACTTGTCTGTTCATTAAGATGTGAATACACTTTGGAAGCTCCAACATGAATTTTAAAAAGGAGTATTGTTCACATAAGAAAGTATACTGTGACAGGTATAAATTGTCTTTATACCACTCTGATTTTTTCTGGTGCGCTGCAAAATCTAAGGGCCAAATCTACGCTCAGAAAGAGGCTTGAAAGGGGTGCAGGGTAGCACAGACCCAAAACTGCCTTCCTGCTCATGGATTAGAACCTGGGTTTGGGATTCCAGCATAACATCCAAGCTGGACATGGAAACACTGCTGTCATGGGGACTTAATAGAGATCTAGTCTTACCCAATCCCCAAGATCCAGTTTCAACAAAAGAACTTCTTTCAAAAACTAAGGTGAGAATCTGTAGAAGACTCAAGAGGTCTCCCTGCAGCCCAGGCATGTGTGTGCACATGCCAGTGCTCCCCTACAGGGGAGCATACAGGCGCACACCCTGCACACACACAAAGAGGGTCCACACTGTCTTCAATTCAGATCATAGGGTAAGCTCATATCAGACCTTGTCTCCTTGTTAGGAGCTCTTCACATCCCAAGGCTAAGCAGCTTTCTCTCCAGCCTCAGATGGAGAACCCTGAACTTAGGGCCTCATCTTATCCACCTGCTCATACAGAAAAGAAAGAAAACTTCATCTATTGCAAGTCAGCATCTGCCCAGTGACCTTTCTGGGGGAATGGGAACAGAAACTTCTCTCATCCCAGGGTGGCTCAGCCCTGATTTTAATTCTGAAATCTTGTCCACCCATTCCTTGCATGCAGGAGAGCATCAGCTCCCTTCCCATCACAGCAGCTGATCCACTCAAAGCACAGCTCTGCTCTTAGGAAGAGGACTTCTTGGCTGGGAATATCTCAAAGCCCTGGAGGAGACTGCTTATCCCTTTTTCTTGTCTAGGTGCCAAAAGCACTTCCACCTTTTCTGTTTCTTAATCCAAGGGGTTAGTGACAAAACACTCCTCAAGCTGGCAATGTGCCTTCATCAGCCTTCAGGTCAATCTGGTTTACTCGTTGGGTGGGCAGGAGGTTGGAAGTGGTTAACCAGGCCCCTTCACTGTGTGTCCTTGCAGTACTCACTGTCAAGTGCAATGCGATTGGATCCTGATTAAAAGCCTTGCCAGCTTAGAAACACCAGCCTTTCAGAAGACCCCCTAAGTACTCACCAGTTGCTCAGAATGTGGGATGCCCCTCTGAAGAAGTCATAGGCACAATCTTGCATTTGTCTCCCCTCTTTTATACAACTGATGGCAGCAGACTCTTGCTCAAAAGTCAAGTGTGGAAAAGTGGGTGACTATGCTGATTTGGATTGCTTTCCTAAGGAAGCTAACAATAGACATCATGACCTTTTTTTTTTTTTTCATTTTCTGTTTCTCTCCATCAGTTTTTAATTCACCCTTTCCTTTTCTCTTTCCTATATGACCTAGAGGTCTAGAACACAGGTTAATTTTACATTGATGGTTAGACAAAGCTTTGCAAGAAAGCCTCAACCAAATGATTTTGTTCAAGGCATTTACATGGGACATGAATTTTCAATCCCACCCAAAAAATCTGCTTGTATGTTTAGATGTCCACCCATTCTTTACTGAGGTGCTGATAGCATCGCTGTATTTTGAGAAACTGTCTCCTATAGTCAAGAAATCAACCAGATCCCTAAAGTATACTCCAGTAATAAACAGTTGTATGATATTCGAAATCATATTAATCCCTACTAAAATCACAAATTTGTTTACTTAGCCCTGCTAGCCCGAGTGATGACATGCAATTGATCTTTGTCTGGCACAGCCTGAAAATCTGGCTCAAGACAAAACAGTGATACTTGACTCCAGAAAAAAAGCATTTGGGGTTAAATGTGCCAGGTGTGGGCCAGGCAGATGGCACAGCAATGGTGCCTTGTGTTGTCATGCACATAATCTGATTTCTGAAATGACCTCGAGACACCAATTTGCTCGGCTCAATATCAGGTGTGTTGCGAGGAGCCCCATCCCTGGGGAACAAGAACTCCACTTTTCAGTCCTTCTCATCTGTGGGCTAATGGACAGCACTCTCATTGGAAATGGCACTGTTTGCTCTTCCAACAGGAAGAAATTGTTCAAATGCTGGGAGCTTTACCAGGCAGCAGGTGTGGTCCTGCTTCCTGAGTAGATAATTGAAAAGATTGGTTTTTGGTTTTTTTTTTGTTTTTTTTTTTTAAGTTGAGACTTCGGCATCCAACAGTAAATAATACTATCCCCAGCTCCTACAATTGCACAAGGATTGAGCTTAATTTTTATTTGAGATACTTTATTTATATGTGCCAAAAGCTGTTATTTTCCATAGGATAAACCCTGAAAGATAAGCTTAGTCGTGGTAGTACCCTGCAACATATTTGTTCAGTAAATAACAATGAAACACAACCTATGTGCTCATTTCAACTGAACTTTCTATAGCATTTAACAAGATGACTATTTTTATTTTACTGAGAAAAATGTAAAAACAAAAGATACCATCTAAATTTAATGATCTAAAGCCAAAGGATTTTTATAAAGTTGAGAAATTCAATTAGGAAAGTCTACCAAATTTCCAATTTGACTTTTGCTGTGTGTCTATAGTTGCTTTTAAATGCCAGGTATTGTGAAACTGTCTGCAAAAAATAATCTCCTATATCCTAAAGGTAGAAAATAAGCACACTCACTCATCTATTTGAATTTATGAGAATAAAAATTTTAATAAATCATGCTTTTTATTTATAACTTACATATTTGTTAAATCGAACACATATTTCCAGTCATGGGAACAAATTATTGTTGAATGAATGAAAAGAGCTTTCTATACTTTTAACTACTTAGATTCATACTATGAAGATAAGATTCTGTTCTCAGTAAAGCATCCATCATACAGGAATCCAAGAGACATAATACTTAACAAAATACAGAAAGGATGAAGTAGTATTAAGTTACTGACAAACCAAAAGAGGATAATATTCCTCCCAAGAATTGTGAACTCTCTACCAGCCATAATGTTTAGGGATTTTTGGGCTAGAACTTTTTCTTTTTATCAAAAAACATTCTCACTGGGTGTGGTGGCAATTTGAACCCTACAACTCAGGAGGCAGACACAGGCAGATTTCTGACTTCAGGCCAGTCTAGTCTACACTGCAAAGTCTAGGACATCCAGAGCTACATTAGAAAGACTCTGTCTCAAAAACCCGGGATTATATATAATTATTTGCTACAAAATGGAAATACATTTTTATATATTTGGCATTTTAACTCAATGGCATGCATGGTGGGTGCCGTTCTTCTCATGTCTTGCATAGAATATTCATTTCCAGCTACTGTAACTTAATTAGTAAACCAACACCCTGGAATATATTTGGAGGTAAAGAGTAGAATCTTAGGAGGAAAAAAAATGGGACAAAAGGGAAACGGACCATCTGAAGAACACCTGCAGGACTGTGTATTTATCAGGGAGGAGTCAGAGGGCAGGATCTATCTAGACAAGCTTCCTGAGACTAAAGTTCACCAGGAGGAAAGCCCTAACTTTGACTCCATCTCTGAACCACAGGGTACCACCTCAGACTGGAAGTCAGTAAGAAGAATCCTGAACCGCCTGAAGAATGGCATGTCTCACTCTTAGAACTTGTTGCTCAGGTCAACCTTGGTTGCAGTTACTTGCATTCCAGAAAGAGTGGTAGCAGGCACCATTTCATAGCTTGTAGTAAGAGGTCTGGACTCAGACAGTATTGTGCTGTATGTCCCATCCAAAAGCTAAATTCTCTTCTCAGACACGAATTTGAATAAACTCTCCCTTCCTGTACCCATCCCTGATCCTGTAGATTCTGGTCTGACTGTATACTGTCCTAGTAGCTGCTTGTCCTCTGCCCCTAAAAGCTTGATCCCACAGCTGAATTCCATGTACCACAGAAGTGTTTATCTTCACAAAGTTGAAGTTGGGAGCAGAAAAACCCAGAATCAACACTTCTCATCATAACATTCAAGAGGGGAATTTTCCTTTGAAAACCTTAGAGTGTCACACGTGTGTCATCTAAAATTACATTGCGCCAGCCAATGGCACACTGTTAAATGCATCTAAATTCCCTGTCTTCCTTTTTGGAATCTGTTTACAAAATGATTCCTAAACACAGATGGAGCCTTTTCTGCCTGCACATATTAATTTACGTTTTTATTTATGCACTTCTGATCTTTCTGACATTTTGTCCTTTCGTTTGACACCAAGTCATTTTTTATACATGTCCTGTGGAAAGGTGGCCCTGGCCCTGCAGTCAGCCTCACAAATCCCTGATACACACGCATGCATTTTTTATTGTTCTCACATGTTGCTTAACAGCCTGCATGATTACTGCTGTACGGAAGAGCAGATGGGCTCTTGCGTAGCGGTGAAACAGATGAGACGCTCAAATCGATTGTTTTATCAACAATCAGTTGCAGATAAAAATCATTTTAATGAGAGAAATTAATGGTGTTTGCAAACATGATGTTAATTAAAGAACATTGCTTAGGCGTTTTTTCGCCTCTTTTTTTTTTCCACACACAATTTTTTGTTACCCATGACATCTTTCATTATTGACTCATGCCCCAAAGAAAAGGCGATTAAAATCTGCTTTTGTTTGATGTAGCTTTTATTGAAGAAAGAAATAGATCTTTCTGAAGCTTCCTGGTGAGATGAAAGTCTAATTATCTCCACAAATGAAAGGAAAAGCTTTAATTAGGCCTGTGCTGAATCTGCGCACTGTGAATTTGTGCATTGTGATGGATGGAGGCAGCATCTCCTCCGTGACTGCCGGAGAAATAATGAAGGAAGAGGCGAGGTAACCGGCTCCCAAGATTCAGCTGGCAGAGTGGAATTGGAGGTACACCTGGGTTGTGAGCCAGTGCCCAGAGCAGCTGCCACAGGCCATGTTTCAGTGCTGTGCATTCGGCGGTTTTACAGCCTCCCTCTGAGCTTTGATCTCTTTGCACACAGCAGGGGTCCTAACAAATCAAGCTTTTCATGTTTCACTCAGTTTCACTCTCTTTTGCTTCCCCATTCACACTGGAACTCCAAAGAGGATGGAGAAAATATTGTCTTTTTCTGAAGCAATTAATGATCAGCAGCTGACTGGATTGAAGTGGGTATTATGCCGTACAAGCAGTATTTTAAGGTTGACCGTAGGGAGGATACTAGGGAAAGAAATGAATTATTTATTTAACTTCTTAGTTGTTTACCCCACTGTTGATGGCTTCACTGATCATTTGTGCAAAGGGCTATGTGTGCATATAATTTAGGACACCGCTGAAATGGACACCAGGTAGAAAGGTTGACTTTGAAAATGGCACTAAATTGCTAATTGTCATGTGGGTAAAAATACCAAGGATGGCCCAGCCCTTTATTTGGCCCCACTTTTGCCATGTTGAATACAGTTTGGTCTATTTTCAAGTTACCCTGGTAGTGGTACAGAGGTCAAATTCCAATTTGCTTTCTCCTGGCTTGCTCTTAATCTGTTCTTTTCACTGAATCCAAAAGCACTTCTGACATCAAGAGTGATGATGGGGCTTATTTCAAACACCTTTTTTTTTCTTTCTTTCTTTCTTTCTTTTTTTTTTTGACCAGGATTAAAAAAAAAAAAGTTAGAGGGAACCACTAACGAAAACAAGCCCCACATGTAGGGATTTACTTTTCTTTACCTTTTTTCTACCACCCACTAATCTATGGTAAGAAAATCTTTCTTCAGAAAGGATGACAAATTCGTTTGCATGATATTAAAAAAAAAGTAGTTAACCCAATAGCAATGCAGAAAAGAAGTTTTATACCTGGAATATGTCACTAGTATTCTGTAAGTGAAGGTATTAAGTGAATTATAAAAAAAATGTAATCCCTAGACAATTCTGTTTTCTAGAGTTCAAGGCTGCCCAGTGAAGTTGTTTGGTGAACAAATGATTAAGTTAATGGAAATCAGGGTTTAATTTCTTCAGAGGATGGACAATTTGAAGGGAGTGATTTTATGTATGGGTGAGGAATTTCTTGTAACAACTTTCCCAAGGATAGTCACTCCTTGTCACAAAGCAGCTTTTCAGCCACTGGGTCTAGAGAATGACGACTGTTGCCCATGGATTCCATCCAGAGGAGTGACCTTCCTGTAGGTGGTTGGCACCCAGCTGGTGGCCTTAGTTAAGTAACAATGAAGTATCCACATGGACAAAGCGGAGATTGGCAGCTGTATTGCTCTATAGTCACTACTGAAATGATGTCACCCATGGCAAAAGGCAAGCACAAGAAAGAAGAGGCTGTACAGAGGTTGCCCAAGGTGCAGGATAACTGGAGAGAATTAACACAAGTTAGCTAAGAGGGAATGTCAGTGCACAGCTCATTCCACAGCCTATAGGAAGCCCAGACTGCGGTCTCTCCTGAAGTAAGAAGCGTGCAAGTGAATGTGGGAGCTTTCCTAACTCTATAATTTATTTCAGTGGAGTAGAACATCACAGCTAGATAGTAAACTAAAACGAAAACAGAATGCCAGAGAACAGATGCCAGCAAAGCCCCTAATTAAATGCTCACTTTCCTCCCTTCAAGCTTTATCTGTGTCAACATGCAATTTCACTCTGTAGAGCAGAGCACTGGCTCCTTCATGGGAGTTCAACAGTAGCACAAGTGTTTCCCATGGGTGTGTGTCCACTGCTTTTTCTATGGAGTGCAAGTGGAGGCAAGATAGTGTCTCGGAGCTCAAGACACAGAAGAAGCAGATCCCAGCTAGTGGCCGTGGACTTCGACAACAAAAAATATTTTCAAATTGGCTGCTTCTTTGCCAAGTTAATGTAGGAGCTGGAGAGAAGGCTCAGCCATTAAAAGCACTTGCTAATGTTGCAGAGGACCTGGACTCAGTTCTCAGCACACATATAGAGGCACACAACTGTCTATAACTCCAGTTACAGGGAATCCTATACCCTCCATAGGCTCTGGATACACATGGTACACAGAAATCTATGCAGGCAAAACACTCATCCGTAGAAATATATTGAGGTCATATTGAGTTAGTAGGAAAACTAGTATGAGATCAAAAACACTTAGTTTTCAGAGATTTCCATGCTCGCTGTAGAGCACCTGGAACTCTGATCTGTCTATCTTAGAGTCTCCAAAAGAATAAGCTTGTTTTGTAATAGTAGATTCAAATCAATACATTTATAAATAAATAAAACATATTAAACATAAACAAACTTAAATGATTTACTCTATTAACACATTTAAAAATAGAATGTCAAAAGGAGAGAGAGAGACTAAGCAGTTTAAGACAGAAAACTGAGGGGCAACGACTGAGGACATCTTAGGGTTTGGTTACTAAGCAGTATTTAAGAAAGAAAAAATGCTGAGGACATGGTTCAGTAGATGAGGGTGCTTGCAGCCAACCCTGAGCCTGAGGTCAGTCTCCAGCTCCCAAGAGAACAAAGGTTCACTGGCATCTTCAGACAAGTTAACAAGTGTTTCCACACACACAAAACAAAACAACAACTACAAAATGTTTGTGAAAAGAAAAAGAACCTTCTAGTAAGTATGAAGGAATAGCTTGTTCCTTGAAAACCAGGTTAAGTTTACCTTGTTTGGGGAAGCTGAGAGCCCTGAGGGAATTCTAAATTCCCCTGCTTTGTAGAACTGGGCAGTATTATTTTGAAACTGAGTCTATGCTTCCTAAGTTACCTTCATTATCATGTACTTAGATTGGCAGTCTATGTAGAAGACATATCTTGAGCTGAAATCTGGGATGGAATGCTTTTGAGACAATTTCTGGGCCCCTCTGTGTGAGAAAGCCTACATGCATGCTACATACTTGCATGAAGAAAGGCTAAAGAAAAGGCCTTTTGATCCATAAATTCTTTCTATCTCTCCCTCTGTTTCCTCTGACTCTCTCTGTCTCCCCCCCTCTCTCCACTGAGATAAACTTATATGAAAAATATTCTGTAGAAAAATAGTCTGTACTGAACATTTATAGAACCTTGTTGTCTATGCAGCATCACACTGAGTTGGGTACTACAGGTCATCTAGAGATGTCTGAGAGTGTTCAGAAAGATAAACAGTTCTGTGTAACTGTGATACCATTTATCAAGGAACTTGACCACCCCCAAGTTTTAACATCTGCTGGGGGCCTTGAGCTAATATTCCATGGATCCTAGGGGAAATTTAGGTTAAAGTGTTTAAAGATTATAAATAAATATAAAACTTAGTACAACAGATAGTACAGTGAAGGCAACCTCCTCATCCTATATCATAGGATCATACAGTATCTCTAGTGAGGAAATATTCCTAGACAGATGAGCCCTGTGACAGCTTACATCATGAGAAAAGCAACTATTTCATCAATATAATAAAGCAAGTTACACTGAAAATTGGCCCAGTTTCAAACCCATACAATACCAGCCATGGATATATGCTTTAGAATCTCCATTTTTCCAAATGAAAAAACAAAAAATTGCCTGCAATATCAGAGGCTTCTTTGTCCCTATGCTCTTGTTGAAGACCCTAAATGAGCAAGAAGATAGGAGCACATTGTACAGGTATAGTGAACATTCCTTGCCAGATTTTTCCTACAGACCCTCCTTAGGGTAGCAATATCTTTTTGTTTGTTTATTTATTTACTTCCTTGGTTACTTATGATGTTTTGAGATATGTTTCACCATATAGGCCAGACTGGCTTGAACTCTAGAGCCTCTGGCTCCCTATCACTTGCATTTCCAGGTATTCTCTACCATTCTTTATCAAAATCTACTTGAGAATCAGAAATAAACCTTTCCCCTCTCCCAGTGTTACTTGTACCTTAGCTGGGGTGGTTTGACTCTGACTTTTGGAACTGTGAAACTGTTCATATGCATATGGTTCATTCAGTCATTTACTTGCCTGAGAGACCAACAGAAAAGACCATCAATGACAATTTCAAAACAGATACAACTCCTGTGGGAAACCTTCAGTCTGGAAGGAAAGAAGTGGATGTCTTTGGGGCAGCCTGTAGGTCAGAAATGCCTGGGATTCTGCATCCTATAGAGGCATAGAAATTCACATAAGACAGTGATAAAATCAGCTGGCATCCCAATATTGCAGAGATCTGTGTTAATTATTAACAGTGTGTGAGTCTCAAAGTGTTGTTGTGGCAGATAGCAAGTATCATACAGGTTTAAAAGCCTTCGCCCAAGCATCCTTCTGATTTAGGTTTGAATGTGACAGTTCCTCCATAGGCTTATATGTTTGAACACTTGGTCCCTAGCTTGTGCAACTGATTTGGGAAGTTGTAAAATACTTGGCAAGTTAAGCCTTAATGGAGGAAGTCTGTTAACTAGGGGTGGGTCTTCAAGTTTCATAGCCTAATGTCACTTCCTGTCAATTCCTTGCTCCCTCACTGTGAAAACAATGTTACCAGCAGCTTAGGCTCTCCTACACCTTCCTTTCCATAATGACTGTGTATTCTCTAGACACACACACACACACACACACACACACACACACACACACACACACACTATTCATGTATATATGTGTGCCCAATTATATATGGATGTGTATACATAAACTGTATGTATTTACATGTAAATGTGATCATATATTACATATAATTATAATATATATGATTATATATATATGTGTGTATATATATTAGTTTGAATATATTTGGCCCCCATAAATTCATAGGGAGTGGCACTATTAAGAGGTGTGGTCTTGTTGGAGAAAGTTGGACAACACAAGCCTTTAATACAGACCTTGAGCATTCCCAATTAAATGTTTCCTTTTTACAAATTCTTGTAGTCATGGCGTCTCTTCACAGCAATAAAAAACCCTAAGACAACATGTATGTATGTTGATATATGATACATGTGTACATATGTACATATACATATATGATGTATTTATAAATGAATGTGTGTGTATATATTCAATCCAGAATAACTCTTCTTCCCTTAAAGTAGGTTCTTGATATATTCAGGAACAGCAGCAATAAACAAACAAATCATAAAGGAATAAATTAAAAGTACCTAGCATGCTTACACATACTCCAACTCTGCATTTACCGTCCACATTACTTCTTGGCAGAGTCTCTCTGGCAGCCTAAGTTCCTTGTTTTGGGGGAGCCCCTGCTCTGCCATTTCCTCCCAGATGCCAATGCCCCTCTCACTTTATCCTTCCTTTGCACTCTCTCTGTTGTGTTGTTTATTATGCACTATCATCACATCCATTTTTTTTTCTTCTAAAACAATCTGTCCCGTTCCCTCGAACCTGCCCACAGTTCTTTCCCCAGTGTCCCAGAGCACAATGCAGTGGTTTGTAGTTGCCTCCTGCAGAAATCTAAGAGCCTGCCTTTGTTTTCCTTACTTCCGTGCAAAAGTGAAAAAGGTGTGGTGTGGATTCATCTTCATTCCCCAAAGTATGTATTTATAAATTACTATAACTCAGTCCTTTTTACTGTATAGTGCTTTGACTGTGGTTTCCTTCTTTATACTTAAATATAATAGCTCACTTCTTTTTTTGAAAGACTCAAGCCTTACAAACTTCTAAATTTAACTTATACACTTTTCCATTTATCACCCAGCCTCCTGTACTTCAGAGAATTTTTCTGCAGCAGAGTCTATGAACCAGCTTTTCTATGGCACTTAAAAGTGTTTTTATAGGAAACAACCAAACATAAATAATAAATAGTGAAGTACATCTTACTCTTCCATCACAGTGCTAATTTGCCCTCCGGTTCCTATGCAATGCATCAGGTACACAAGTCTAGACTCATTTAGATTAGAAATAGCCCAGAATGTGTATTAGACATATATTTATCATCTTGATTTATTAAGGAACATCTGTAGAAAGATACTAATTAAGTGTTGAGGCTTTCTTTTTTAGACTATAATTGTTTTTGGAAAACAAAGTCGAAATATAAGGAAACAAATAGGAAAGTATATTAGAATGCATTAAAATCTATCTTATGAGTTAATATTTACCTCCATGTTCATGAAGCTAACAACTTAAAAGAGGGTCCTGGCTATAAAATGTTTATACCGTAGAGCAGAGGTTTTCAATCTGTGGGTCCTGACCCCCTTGAAATACCTCTATCTCCAGAAATATTCCCATTATTATTCATAACAGTATTGAAATTCCAGTTAGGAAATAGCAACAAAAATAATTTTATGGTTGGGTGTCAGCACAACATAAGGAACAATAAAAAAGAGTCACAACATTAAAAGGTTGAGAACCACTGCTTTAGACGTTCATCTAAAATGTTCCAAGACATTATGTATAGCATTTTGAGTCATTTAGCCTTGTTTTTTAAGTGTATTAAACTGCTGAACTCTTAGATAGGGATGGCTCTCCTTGCCACGTCCTTCATTCTCTATAATTTTTAATTAACTGTATGAATTTTCACAGACAGAGAAAACACAAGTGTTATATATGCTACTTAAGTCATGTAAATTTGTAAATATAAACTTGTGTAGATAATATGTTTCATAATACCGAGGCAGCATTTTTTAATAGACTTAACCTGAAGCCCTCTGCATTTGGCTTAGTTTCTCCATTAATGCTACTTAAATACTCAGATACGAGTAAGAAAAGATAAATGTTTGATAGTTGTGTGCCTTTTACATTGATTTGCTCACTACTCATAAACATCAAACTGTAAAGACTTCAAATAATAATGATGACGATGATGATGATGATGATGATAAATGGAATTCCATTGGATGTCCAATGGCCATAATGCATGTCAATAAAATGAAAGAAAATATTCGAGCAAGTTTGCTTTAGCCAAGCCCAGGAAGAGGAGCAGATTGGATAGTGTTTCCTTGAAAACAGCTAGCCTAGTAAAAGTTATTACAACCTCAAATCTCTGTCTTCACACTAAACCCAATTTATATGGAAACAGCTAGGTTGTAACAAGATCTACTCCTCCCGCGGAATTCTACTTCTAACTTTCTTGTCACTGTGGCCATTCCCTAGGATGTGTATTGCCTAAAAGTTCCCTACCAGTCCAACACTAGCTCTCAGTAAGGGGCCACTCCACATCACATCATTAAACACATCTCATTATTTTTAAATTCACAGGAAATTTATTTTTAACAATACATAAAGCATAACTATACATCTTCATGGGATGACATGATATTGCTTCTTTTTCATTCTCCTTTAAAACAAAGCTGGTATAAAATAGTTGACAAGAGCTGGGTGTTGGTGGCCCACACCTTTAATCCCAGCACTCAGGCAGAGGCAGGCAGATCTCTGTGAGTTCAAGACCAGCCTGGTCTACAGAGCGAGTGCCAGGATAGGCTCCAAAGCCACAGCGAAACCTTGTCTCGAAAAACCAAAAAAAAAAAAAAAAAGTAAACTAGAAAATGATTTTCCTCATCAACTAGAAGATTCATAGAAATTACTGGAACCATAATATAAATAACACAGTTACACAAGGACAGAGGCTGACAATCCATCTTGAGTAGTTGGTCCTTGGGTTGCAATTTGAAATAAGTCATCAGAGTTTGCAGAAGAGAAAACCCTGATAACACATCCAAAACTCAGCCCAGGTGAGGTTTCTGGAAATCAAGCATTGACTCTCAGTTTTAAGGAAACCCATTACTAAAGCAGTGCTGTGTTTACTTTGAGAATGTCAGATTTGTAATTCCTTTCTTTCCTTTTTCTTTTTGAAGCTGCTTATTTGTCTTAATTTTATTAAAATTTCCATAAAAGGGTAATGATATTGATCAATACATCATCATGTATACAGAATGAAAACCATGTGAACAGAAGAATGATAAATGATTTCATCTTAATATTAACATTACCAATGGCTAATGCTATCCAAATATTACATAGATGAATTAAGCAGATGTCATGAATTTATTTTTCCCTTTTATTTAAAATAGATATTTTTATAACATAATATATTCTGATTATGGTTTATCCTCCCCATACTCCTCCCAATTCCCCCCACCTCCTCTCCCATCCAGATTACCCCCTTTCTGTTTATAATTAGAGAAAAACATGCTTCTAAGTGACAATAATAAAATAAAACAAAAATGGCACATCAGAACTGGACAAAACAAATACAGAGAAGTTTTAGAGTCCAAGAGAATGTGCAAGAAACACAGACACATTCATTTGCAGTCACAAGTACCATAAAGATACTAAAATGGAAGCTATAATATACACACAAATGACCTTTAGGATGAAAAACGAAAAAAATGTAAATGACATAAAATTATAAAGATCTGACATGACATATTGAAACAAGGAATTTCCAAAGATGCTGCTGAGTTCATTTTCTGTTGAACATCTACATCTACGCAAGGCATACAGCTAACAATTAGGAGTAGTATGTTTTTCCAGTGAGACTCCTTTGGAGGAAACTAAATTTTCACTCACAAGTGGTTATTAATTGGGGATTCTCTCTGGGTTAAGGATGGGGACCTGTATCCACTTCTCTTTTCAGCTCTAGCACCCCAATCTAGTGTATACACGTGCTTTTCTCTACATGTTGCCATTCTGTGAGTTCATATGTGTATACATCCTGTTGATTTAGAAGGCCTTGTTTTCTTGGAGTCTTCTAGCTCATCTGGCTCTTGTACAAACTCTCTATGTCTCCTCTTTCCTCGGGTTCCCTGAGTCATGAGCTGAGGGTTTTGATGGGGATATCCTGCTTGGTGCTGAGTGTTACAAGGTCTCATTCTGAATCATATCTGGCTGTGGATCTCTGTATTTGTTCCCCTCTGCTGTATGAGGAAGCTTTCTCTGATGATGGCTGAGCAAGGCACTGATCTATGAGTGTATCAGAAGAGTCATTTTAGTGTTATTTTCTTTTTATTTAGAACAGTAGTACTTGGTTATATGCCAGGTCCCTAGGCTATCTAATGTCACACAAGCAATGTGCATATGTGTTACATCTCATAAAGTGGGCCTTAGTTAATCAAATACTGTTTGGTTACTCCCACAAGCTTTGTGCCACTATTGCACTAGCAATTCTTTCAGGCAGGACACCATTATCTATCCAAGGATTTTGGCTAAATTGGTGTATACATATTCACCTTTGGTAGTATGTAGAGTACATTCTTTTACCCAAGATGGAACCATATATGGGCTAAGGCTCTATGTAGATACAAGTTTGACTTCTCCCATTGAGTTATGTAGTTGTTTTCTTCAGTAATGGCCTTGCCCTCAGTTTGTGGAAAGCAATCTATACTCTTGGCCACTGCCTGGGTTGTTTGGGAAATACTCATGGTCACATTTGTTTGGGGATTCCCATAGTCCTTTTGGCCAACAACTTAAAAAGATGTAATCCAATTCCTTTACTGGAAGCTTCATTTGCTGACAAGATGTGTCCAGTTGGTGTTCTGTCTCCACTATTATTTGGAGATTTCAATTAGATTGCTTTCATATATGCATATATTTTAGGAAGCTTCTACTGTATTTGGCTTTCATATTACCTCCTCAAATGGCCTTTAATTTTAGCTGTCTTTTCCTTGTCCCCCATCTTCTCTCCTCCTCCCTACTAAGCCCTCTTGTTCCAGTCCCCCTCCCATCAATAACTATCTATTTTAGTTTTTTTATTTTTCCAAGAGAGGTCTGCCTGTCATCCTCTAGTCCTTTACTCTATAATTAGTTCTATGGAGTATGATTTGCTTGTCTTTGACTTGAAAGCTAATATCCACAAATAAGTGAGTATGTATCATATTTATCTTTCTGGGTCTTGGTTACCTCACTCAGGATATTTTTCCATTTCCTTCCACTTACCTGTGGATTCCATGATTTTTTTAATGGTGAAGTAATACTCCAATGGGTCAATGTACCACATTTTCTTTATCCATTTATCTATTGAAAAACATCTACACTGTGTACAGTTCCTTGTCAATGAACATGGTTGAGTAAGTATCTCTGTGCTGCTAGGCTTACATGTCCTATGGGTATACGGCCAAGAGTGGTATAACTGTATCTTAAGGTATAATAATTTCCATCTTCCTGAGGAACTGCCACACTGATTTCCATACTGGCTGTACAAGTTTGCACTACCACCAGGAATGGATGTGAGATCCTCTCCCTCCATATTTTCAACAGCATGAGCTGTCATGTATTTGATCTTAGCCATTCTGATGGGTGCAAAATAAAAATCTCAAAGTAGTTTCATTTATATTACCCTTATGACTAAAGATGTTAAACATTTCTCTAAGTATTTTTCTGCTATTTGAGCTTCCTTGTTTGAAAATTTTCCATTTTAATCTGGATCCAACATTTAATTGGGTTATTTGTTTCCTTAATACCTTGTTTTTTGGAGTTCTTTATATATTTTAGATATTAGCCCTGTGTCAGATGCACAGTTGTTAAAAATCTTTCCCATACCCTAACCACATAAATACCTAACATAGAAAGAATTACAGATCAATTTCCCTTATTAACATAGATACAAAAATTAATATACATACAAACTGAGTCCAAGAACATGTCAAAAAGATCATTCACCATGATCAAATAGGCTTCATCACAGAGATGAAGGGATTGGCCAACATACATAAATCAATAAATGTAGCCCACCATATAAACAGACTGAAAAATAAAAAAAACATATAATCATCTTATTAGATGCAGAAAATACTTTGCTAAATCCAATTCTCCACCATGGTAAAAGTACTAGAGAGACTAGCCATAAAAGGGACATATCTCAATATAATAAACATAATTTACATCAAGACCACATCCAACATCAGTCTAAATGAGAGAAACTGAAATCAATTCCACCAAAACAGAACAATACAAGGTTATCTACTCTCTCCATACCTATTCAATATAGTACTTGAAATCTTAGCTAGAGAGAAAAGACAACTGAGGGAAATCAAGCAAATGAATACAAAAAAGAAAGGAGGAATTCAAAGAATCTTTATTTGCAGTTGATATGATAGTATACATAAGTGACCCTAAAATTCCACCAGGAAACTCCTGCTGCTGATAAACTCTTTCAGCCAGGTATCTGGATACAAAATTAATTCACAAAAATTAGTATCCCTCCTATATACAAATGATAAATACTTAGAAAGAAAACAGGGAATCAACACCTTTCACAATAGCCTCAAATAATATAAAATATCTATGGGTAAACTATACACTAAGCAAGTGAAAGAGTTGTATGTTAAAAACTTCAGGTTACTAAGGAAAGAAATTGAAGAATATTAAGAGATCCATGCTTATGGATTGATAGGATTAATATAGTAAAAATGGCCATCCTGCCAAAGCAATATACAGATTCAATGCAATTCCCATCAAAATTCCAACCCAATTCTTTACATGTCTTTTCACCTTCATCTAATACATAACACATAACATCCAGGATAGATAAAGCAATCCTGAATAATAAAAGAATTGCTGAAACTATCACCATCCCTGATTTCAAGTTGTACTACAAATCTGTAGTGATGAAACAGTATGGTATTGGCATAAAACAGACATTATCAATCAAATTGAAGACCCAGACATAAATCTACATACTTATGGGCATCTTATTTTTAAATAAAGAAGCCAGAACTATGCACTGGGGGAAAAGACATCATTTTCACCAAATGGTTCTGGTCAAACTGGACAGCTGTGTGTAGAAGATGCCAAATATATTCATTCCTATCACCCTGAACAAACTCAACATAAACTGGACACACTAACTCTGATAGAAGAGAATGTAGGGAATAGCCTTTAACTCACTGGCACAGAAATGTACTTTCTGAACAGAACATTGTTAGCACAGGCACAAAGATGAACAATTAATTAATGGGACCACATGAAACTGAAAAGCTTCTGTACAGCAAAGGACACCATCATTTGGACAATTTACTTCCTTTTTAAGATAGTTGTCTAAGTGTTTTTGATCATAGGCATTCCCCTCTACCAACTCTTCCAAGATCCTTCCCTCTTCCACACACTCTCAAGTCTGTGTCTTATCTTAGATGTGTAATTTTTCATACAAGTATGGTTGAGTTAGAATGGCTTTCTCTTAGAAAACAAAATCTCTTCTTCTCCCAGCAGCTAACAATTGCCATCAAATCCATGGCTAGGCATAGGTTAGTGTGCCCAGCTCCCCTTTCCATGCTTAAGGGGTACACACAGAAAGCAGAGACCCCAAAATTAATATTTTAATCTGTTTAAAATAAAATAATTCAAAAATATAAATAACAATGTTCCAATTATAAGTACAGAAGCAGTAATGATGACTTTTCATTTTGCCTTAGTATCCAAATGGATTCATCTCTGTGTTGCTTACAATCAAAGCAGTCCCCAAACCCATTCCACCTGGAGACAAGAACACAAACACAAGGCCCACTCATCAGAATAATAATGTATATTAGTGTATACTGACTTCTCATTGCAACCCATGTAATATTCTAATCATTGTGTGCATATTGCTTCATTAAACATTTAAGTTGATATTTATTACTACTAACTCTATTTCATAAATTAGAACAAGTACCAAATCTAAGTGACAGAGTGGAGAGTCTTGTTCTCAATCCCAGTTCTACCATGCCTACATTCAACCAATACCGATCACCCATACACCATTATTTATCTAGTTCCATTCACTTTGATAGTTCTTATTTGTGTACACTGTAATCATATGTCCCTGTACCCCCCTTATATCCTCCCATTTCTACTCATCTTCTGATGGGGGAAGTCCTTCTGTGTATATGTCTCTCTTATTGGTTAATGAATAAAACACTGTTGGCCAATAGGGAAGCAAAATAAATGGGACTAGGAGAGAAGGAGGATTCTGGGAAATGTAGTAAAGAGAGTCACCATGTGAGCCCCAGGAAGAGAGGACACATAAGGCCAGCGTCCTATAAGTCTTATAAAATATATAGATTAATGGTTATGCTTGATACTTAGGACAGAGCTAGCAAATAAAAAATCCTAGGTTTTGGCCAACAGCATTGTTACTAACATAAGACTCTGTGTGTTATTTGGGGGCCCTAATGTGGCAATGGAACTCAGGCAACTAGCAGAAAGAGTTATCGTTATAAATGGCAACCACATGGTTTTACGAACTTCAACACAAAACTTCAAAAAAGTTTAAAAAGTGATTTTAGAAGCAAAAGAATAGAGACAAGCATGACTTCTTGGTAGCAGCATTTCTCTGGTGTTCTCTGTTTTGCTAGAGACAAGCAGAGACTCGAGAGCCTCCCTTAAGGGAGGTTTCCTGACTCAGCATAAGTAGAAAAAAACCTCAGGGCTCTTTTAAGAGGCCCTGCTAACATTTGAATGGTGTGTACAAGGACCTGGCTAGGTTTCTGGGTCTTATCATGATCCCCATGGTATGGACATCACCCCGAACCAGCAGGAATGAATTGACAATGCCCAAATTCCCAAATATTATTTATAAATTTTTTGTTTTCATTTAAATGGGGTGGGTTATTTGGGGGTCCTAAAGTGGTGCTGGAACTCAGACAGTTGTCAGGAAGAGTTATTGTTAGAATCTTCCTTTTCCCAAATAGCTTTTCTCCTATTTGCATACCTTATTTTTTTAAGTCATGGCTTAATTTTGTATTTATAAATATTTTAATGATTCAAGTTAGAACATATCAATAATATTCATCAAAACAAAAAACTTGCCTTTGACCATGAATATTCAATAACATATGTCCTGCCATTATCCTTACTAGGCATAAAAGTAAATAAATACAGCAAAGAAGTCACTAAATGTCCTATTAGAGAGACAAATTTGAACATGAACAATCAAAGAAACTAACGATACAAGCCTTTTTTTCGGGGGAGGGGGAGGGCATTTAGAGACCAGGTTTCTCTGTGGCTTTGGAGGCTGTCCTGGAACTAGCTCTTGTAGACCAGACTGGTCTTGAACTCAGAGTTGTGCCTGCTTCTGCCTCTTGAGTTCTGGGATCAAAGGCATGCACCACCACCGGCCAGCTGATTAAAACCATTTTTAATGGAAATTTAAATATAAGAGGATGCTAAGTAATTTCTGTTTGTTTGCCAGGAATAATAGTATCACTGTAAATTTTTAGAGGAGTTCTCTAGTATAGGTAAAACTTAAAGCACACTGCATAAATCAATTTCATTAGGATATGCTTTAAACTTTTTAAAAACTTTTAAAAAAAGAAACAAATGCTAAGGACATAGTGGTAGATAGATAATCAATATGATAATATGATAATAAACAAGAATATCTTTATGTCCCTTTTGAATGATAATAAGCAAAGCAGTGGGATTCCATACCCTTACTTAAGAGGCACATGGTGTAATGTATCACATAGATGGTAAGTCTAGACTACCTGAGTGAAGAAGGGGCATGAGAGTGAGAGGGAGGGAAAGCAGGAAGGAGTTGTTTGGGGTCACATGGTCTCCAACAACTCTCAGAAATCAGATAAGTGAGAACTGATCTATTATGAAAGAGAAGTGTCATGACTGAATGAACAGCATTTTTGAGCAGGTGTCACACAGTTCAGCACATGTGCTGTGTGCTCATAATTGAAATGGCCATTCATATCCAGAAGACAGCATTTTACAGTAATCCACACCCTTTAGCTCTTACACTATTTCAGGCCCTTCTTCCAAAGGACATTGCCCTGGCCTTCAGAATGGATGACACAGATACCCAGCCTGGAGCTGAGAACTGAGTAGTTACATATTCTCAGCACTTTGATGACTACAAGTCTCTGCTTTCGATGTTTTCCACTGTCAAAAAGGGTCTCAGCCTACAGCTGATGGCTGCCCCCATTAGCAGGGCACTATGCATTCACTCATTGAAAAGTACTCCCAAAATTCTCTGCTTGGCCTCTGGCTGTAAAGTGCAGTCTATTCAGCAGACACAATTATATTCTTGGTACCCAAACCTGGATGGAAACAAAGGAAAGTGGAGAACAATGAAAACAAATATCTTTATGGAGCCAATAAGTAAGAGCACTGACAGCTCTTCCAGAGGACCCAGGTTCAATTCCCAGTGCCCAGAGAGCAGCTGACAACTGTCTGTAATTCCAGTTCCAGGGGACCCAAAACCCATGGCAAAACACCAGTGCACATAAAATAAAATACATGTACAATACCTGGCTATGAATCAGTCATCATTAAAATTCAAAGAAAGGATCTAGGGAGATGGCTCGGTGAATAAGGGCTCTTGTTGTGTAAGCATGAAGACTTGGATTCAGATCACATTGGTGTCCACATAAAGACCAGGTGTTTCTCTGTGTGTCTGTAACCGTGGCCTTGGTTGGGGGAAGGGGTTACGCAGATTCTGGATCTCACTGGCCAGTCACCTTAGCTGAAACAACAAGCTTCTGTTCAGTGAGAGACATTGTCTCAAAAAAGACCATGGTGGAATTATAGAGATAGTTAAGTGGTCCTGCATGCTTACTGCCTTTCCAAAGCAACCGAGTTTGACTCTCACATGTTAAGCAACCATATCCACTCACAACTCCAGCTCCAAAGGGTCTAGTGACACACACAGACACAGACACAGACACAGACGCAGACGCAGACACAGACACAGACACAGACACAGACACAGACACAGACACAGACAGACAGAGATATGTATACATAAAGAAAACAAATGGGTAAAGTGGAGAGGTAGGGAAAGACACCAGAAAAAAAAAAAACTATCCTCTGCATGTGTGTGCATGCACATGTATACACACACACACACACACACACACACACACACACACACACACTGTCTTGTCACTAACAAAAAATGAGTACAAAACTTAGCTCTGCCTCTGCAGAGCACTGTTCCATCTCTTTAAAATGTCTTTGCTCCTCATTATTACCATAGAACAGCTACAAGACGTGGGATATTAACAAAACGAGCTCTTTGCACACACACCTCTGTTGTAGGGTCTATTCCCCTAGCACATTCCAGTTGTATTACAATTGGTTTGTTCATTTATTTTCCAATAACCAGAATGCTTTCTCCACTTCACAACTATTTCATAATAGTGCTGATGCCTGAACCACAGGGAGAAACGCAAATGATTCACATGAACTATCCTGTGTTGTAAATTTTCTCCCATATAAGACTTCACAAGTGATAACAGAATAATTCTCCACTATTATCAAACATGCCCTTTCCCTTTGATTTGTTTCAGTTTGGGTGTACATTTCAGATTTTGCCTAAGGAACAAGCCTTGAAAAACTTGCCAGGTTTTAATTAAGCCCTTTCCCACACGCTCAGGCGCACTCATTCAAAGCTATCCATCACATCCAAGCAAATCAGGAGGAGGGTTTAACATGTGTGGAGTAGTAATCGTGTTGTATTTGTGTTCATCTGTTCATCAAGGAAAAAAATTAGTCAATTTGAAGCAACATGGGAGTGGTGATCCATGTTTTGAAGGCAACTGTTGTATAATTGACCTCCTTTAGCATTTAATTTCTCAAGCCTCTAGGAAGCTTAATTTTGAACATCAAAGAGGTACCTGTGGAAGAGTCTGTTCCAGACTGGTGAGTAAACAAATTAGAGTTAATAGGGTCATTAGCTTTTGTGGTAAAATTTTAGACTGGATATTCCTCACAAAAGGATATGTAGACTGTCAGCATGTAGACCTAGAGTTTGACAAACTGTTATACATACTTTGTTTAATGCCATTCGGTAGGTGAAGCTTGCTTTTTAGCACATTAGAGAGTTTATGTGACTCCTTGCCTATCCACATACAATCCCTGAAGATTAATGTATTTTTCTATGTCCATGAGTTACAGAACTCTGTGACTGCAGCCACACAGTTGTAAATATCCTCTACTATTCAGGATACCAGCTGTGTAACAAGTACCTGGGTTCTAATTGCCCATAACATAATAGTAACAGTGATCTGTTTAAACACTTTGAGCGATTCCTGAAGATGCAAGGTTGGGGAAGGTGATTAATAAAATTAATGTTTGTGTTAAAAGTCTCAAATCTGCAGATGGAGAAAGAGAGAGGGGAAGGAAGGAAGGGAGGGAGGGAGAGAGAGAGTGAGAGAGAGCAAGAGAGAGAAAAACAGAGATGATATGGCTTTAACATATGTCTCAAGCTGCTGAATATAACTTACAAATGAAGATTTTAAAATGTATGTTTATTATTTCCTTATTGAAAAAATTATTTCAGAGATGTTATAGCCTTCCTCATAATTAGTATAGATCAGTTTTACATAAAATTTGGCCCCTATGGATATCCTTGTGTTCATCTTCTATCAAAAGTCATTTTTATATCCAAGCATTACTTACATAAAATTTAGACATGCATATTAATTTTAAAACATCATGGAGTGCTTAGATACAATCCCTATGTTACATCAGATAAACTGGAAAAGACTATGATGGTAATATTTAATAATAAGATGTTCATGGCTCATTGCTATGTTTTCCACTGCAGGGTTCATTCAAGTCAT
The DNA here is from genome assembly GCF_003668045.3 of Cricetulus griseus. Classification (NCBI taxonomy): domain Eukaryota; kingdom Metazoa; phylum Chordata; class Mammalia; order Rodentia; family Cricetidae; genus Cricetulus; species Cricetulus griseus. The sequence goes on from NW_023276807.1 coordinate 37,368,993, forward strand.
CTTATAATTACAGAAATTAGACATCATTGTTTTAAAGGTAATACATTGTCAACTTTTCTGAATGTTTTCTTAGCCACAGGGATAAATGTGAGCAGTTGACTTCCCTGTATCTGTGCCTATGAGCAGTAAAAGCCCCCTAAATAGAAATACCTTGAAGCTAAACTCTGAGAGGTAGGTTTAGTAAAGGACTCCTGGAGCCAAATACGGAACCTGCCCACGTGACCCATTTGGTACATGGAAGCTTTAGAATTGCTCAGGTCAGAAATTCTGTCTTATTTCCCAATATATGTAGCTGTAAATGCCCTTCTGGCACTCAGGCCCAGGAGGCTGCCTGGTTACTGACGTGCAATCTAGGTTCTGGGTCAGCAAATGAAGCATTAAGCTTTTCTACAGTATGATGGTAAAGCTCCAAATCCTGTACTCTTTTCAAGCTTTGCCATCCTTAGAGAGATAAACTCTGAGGACTCATAAAGGCCTTAAATTTACCACTTGTAAACAGCCTTATCATTTGATGTGGTGTGGACACACCGCTTCTACACAATACAGCAACAACCTGCGTGGCCCAGAACTCTGCTGCGCTGGCAGAAGAAAATGCTGATGTGTTTCCTCCTGCTGGATTTACAGCCTGAAGTTTGGAATATTTCTGTCTGTGAAATACTGCTGTCACCGTGGCATCTTTGCAACTGTCAGGATATATCAGTGTGTGTGTGTGTGTGTGTGTGTGTGTGTGTGTGTGTGTGTGTGTGTGTGGTTTCTGTGTTTTCTATCTTACAAGCATGAGAAGGATGTGAGAAACAATTTTAATAAGACTACACAAACTAGTATGCATAAGTACAGTGCAAAATAAAACAAATCCCATATGGTTTTTGTAAGAAAACAAAAAGAGAAATTGCTTAAATAGTTTTTTTACCCAAGATAACAGCAAAGACATTCGGGAAATAAAAGAATGAACAAGGTAAATATGGATCTTGGAAGATAAAGTTTATTATTTTAAATACTTGAGGCTTTTTCTTACTCTATTTATTTGATGGAAATTACTCTACATATAATATTGGGCTCCAATGTGTTCTTTGTTGTACTTTAGTCAGTGCCTCTTGGACACTTAACAATATCACAGCCCCAGAAGTTTTAAGCATCTGCATGTTTTACCCGAATTAATCATGTGGCATAAATTAAAAGTAAATCATCAATCATCATTAATTATCTGTTCAACTGATGCCTGCACTTTCTTACACTTTAATCTTCATTAGCATGTAGGAGAAAGGAGAATCCCAGAGGGCTTGCTGCATGTGTTTCTATGATGTGCATATGCCTCTCCAGAAGCCTCAACCACTCAGAAATACAGTTCACTTTAGTGAGAAGGTGATGTCACAGGACTCTTCCTCTGGATACTTCAGGTTAAATCAAAAGGTTCAATTTGAGCAGCCTGTGGCCAGAGCAAGACATAGCTCTTCACATCTGAACCTCTGTTCTGTTTCTCAAGTACCTTCTACAGCCCTTGAACAGGGTCTTGTAAGATCCATGCCAATTGCATCTGTGCATCCCAGAGAAACACAGCAGCTTCTTCCTTCCAGATGTTGACCTCTTACTCTTTGTTCTGAGCTCTTCTCTGAAAAACAAAATTCACTCTTAAGAACACCATTAACTGTTTTTAGTCCTTGTTAAACATACAAGCTTTGTAAAGTGATATATGGTATTTAAAGTGTCTAGCAGTCAGATTACCTGAAATAGTTTGTCTGTAAAGGGAAAATTAAAACATGAAGGTATTTTAATACAACATAAAGTGAATGACATTTTTATGCAGAAATTTCCTATTTTATATTTAGCATTGTTTCCTCCCTGGAAAGAAACAGACTCGCTTGGCCCACGAAATTGAAATTCAATGACAAGAGATATACATGTATGTTGGGCCCATCCATAAGCTTCAACATTGGAACTGTTTCAAACCAGACTGCCTACATGACTAAACTAGTCTCTCCCTGTAAGCTGAAAGCTAAAATATCATTTCCTCAGTTATTGACTGTTTCACTTGTAGTCCCCTTTTCTCCATTTCATGGCAGTAGTACCAAGCATGAATGAAATGGTCTATCCATCCCATCTGAATCCAGTGAAATACCTTGAAAAGCTGGCTTCTGTATACAGAGAGAATGCAACCTCATAGTTAAAATATTGCAATGTCAAAACTGACATGCTATCTCATCAACACAAAGGCCTTGAAAAATCTGAGCAGCACCCTTTAAACTCAAATGCATGCCAGTACACATACACAATGAACATGGTTATTTTATTATCTTTTTAAGATTTTAGAATGTTCTCGTATGATTAGAATAATGTTATGAAAATTTCTCTGTGCCACTCTGATTTGTTGAGCTAGTCTTCCAAAACAAGTCTGTAACCTTTATTTTTCAAGCTACCGGACAATAAATAGACTAACTGTTTCAGTTTCCCTTCCTTAATGGTAGAAATTTAAAAGGACCTATGTTCTGGGAGCTTTGAACAGTAAGTTTGGAGAGGTGATAAAGAGACTGTGGATTCATTCTTCTGTGTTGACTTAATGAATTGACAGATTTAGGGGTTGTAGTCATTTCTAAAACCACATTCCAAGGACAAGATAAAGATTGAAATGAGAGGCCCACACACAAATATCTATCTATTGATCAATCTATCATCTGTCTATCCATCTATCTATCTATCTCTATTTGTATCTATCTGTATATTTATAGACATAGATGCATATGAGAGAGAACTAGATACAAAGCATGAAGCCTGCACACTCAGAAAGCAGGGTGTGGCTTTCTGTCTTTAATCCTAGTTTGGATGCATTTATTCCCCAATATCCTTGTCTTGAGTGCCCCAAGAAAACTGGTGAGCTGGTATCCAAATTTGTTTCCTTAAAGCAAGCTTCAGGAGGGAAGAGAGGGTGTTCTTCTTCTCCCAAGGATCTGAAATCTTCAGACAGGTTCCCTCTGCACAGCAAAGTAGTTTTAACCTTCAAAAGTAGCAGCTTCCTTTGGTGTCCTCAGAGCAAAGCCACACAGAGCACCATGCTCCAGGACTCAAACATAGCATGGGAGGGCTCAATCAGCTCTGCAGAGCTTTCATTTAACAAAAGGGAAGGGAAACAAGTCTTTGTTGGTTCTCCTTTTCTTTCTTTCTTTTTTTTCACCCCCAGAAACAAAAGGCCATTCAATTCTCTCTTCCTTTTTCCTCTCCATTAAGTTCCCAGGATTCACCATGGTGCACTGCTGTAGAAGACAAAGGTCACTGGTTCCTTTATAATCCATGCAACAATAACCTTCTTATCATCATGCAAATTTTCCTTTATAACCAGTAGCCTGCAAAGATGTGGGAGAAGAACACTTGCAGCCATTTCCATGGTTTGTGGACATAGGAACAGGGAATTTTTCTTCTTCCACTTTGCAGATAGGATTGCAAATGCTTTGTTACAAGACAAGTGGAAATCATCTCAAATAAATTGGTAGTTCATTTCTTAATATATTAGTTAGGAAAACAAAACTGCCATGGCTGGAAAAACTCTCTCTCAGATCCATGAGCTATTGGAATTAAGAGGAAAGGTTTAAATAGTGTAGACAAAAAACTAGACATTCACATATTCTTTTTTGGATTGAAGGCATAGGTGTACAATCAGCTTTAGTATATTGAACTGCATAGCTATGAGTTTAGGGGTCTATTTGGTTAATCAGTTCCTAGCAGGATTTATGCATTAAATTTACTTTTTCAAAATGCAAAAGTTATTCTTATCCATGTCTCTCAGTTTGACTGATTAATTATCTATGGTTCCCCAGCACATCCCATGATCACAGTTATGTTCTTTGGAGATACAATCATCAAAGAGCATCCCTTGGTTAGAATGGTACATGAGAAGGGTATAAATAATGAAACAGAACAGGAGCCATTAATTCGTTCTGTTTTGTTTTCAGTGCTTGAAGGTTGGTTTACTAGGTAGGGGGTAAAGCAGAGTTGGGAAGCTAAGGAAAGGAAAAGTAAATTTAGCAGTGTTCCTTTCAACCAGTTCCTCTATGGGGACCATATACTAGAAGTCTTAGCAAGCCTTGAAGGCTTAGAAGTTGTCCTTTTGGCTTGGCAAGTTTTCAGCTTTCCAAAGGCACATTTGGCACTAATATTGTGTTTCCCCCAAATAAGGTGATTACCAGCAAAGGCTTGCTTATGATGCAAACATTAACCTAAGGTGGTGTTTTACGTAGTTTATTTTAAATAGTGTTGACATTGTATTGCTTATTAAGAATGGAGAAATACAAAGGACAAAAAGAAAAGCTTCCCAAGCACAGGCACCACTGACTTTTAATAGGATTGAAGTGCCACTTAACTGAGCTGTGACTAATGACCAGGGTTCACTTGGTAACCTGTATTGTGTAGTGTTCTGACTCATGTTGTGTAATATTAATGTCAAGAAATTCCAACCCTTGACCCATTGTCATAGCCCTTCACCTAATCACTGTTTCCTCTATGCTTTTCCTTTTTCTTTTCTGGCTTGAATGTTTCCATTGTATAGATGTTTTAGAATAAAACTGTCACCAACTAGATTACTTAATACTGAAACCATTTTCTCAAAGGCAATGAATGCTCCAGGGGCTATGACCCAGTGTGTCTTTCCCCCACATTAGTAGGAATGGCTGCATTAGTATCCCTAGAAAGAGCTAAGACAAGCACAGTGCTACTTTGCACATTTCCTTATGGATAATGAAGAACTGAGTGCCACAGCCAGCTAAAGGAATGTCAACCTGTACCTGAGTTGATTTTTTTCCGCTTCATAAGAATAGGGCACAGTAGACCTTAGGCAAACAATGTAATAAGAGGATGCCCAAGTAAGGCATGCCTGTAAGAATCTCTGCATTCTGCTTCCCCAAAGGGGCACAACAGAATCATCATTCTATCAAGATCAAAAATACACTTTCAAGTATGGAATGTTTTGTTGGAATTGTCCTCTGGAATAATTTGAAATTTAAATTACTGACCCATTTTCCCATGGTTGAACAAAATGATTCTTTCAACATTCCAAGAGAAAGGGATGCTAGAGTATTGGATTATTTTGCTGTATGGTTTTAAAATAATCTAAATAGCAATGGGAAAGTATTCATCTTTTTCACAAGAACCAGAAAATGGGTGAGGCCATGACATGGTCTTCTGGGACCTAAAACATATAGTCTGCCAGCTCCATGGGTTTTGAGGCTGTCACATCCACACTTGGATTTAAGCATGTACTTTTTTCCCCCTTTAGAAGTAGATTTCAATTAATTTTGCTTGCTTGACCCATACCAAGGAGAGACTGCGACCTTTCAAATCTTAACCAGGCAGGAACAGGTTCAAGTTGATGGTCCTCCTTGAAAGGCTTCTTGGAACTGCTCATGTGGGTGACACTTGTTGAATGTCAACTTGATCCTTTAATCTGAGTTCATGGGCTTCTTTTAACTCCATTCTGACACTTTTGTGGAGGTGAAGGTACTGTTATGGGTAGTATGTTTAGTTACAAGTAGGCTGTTACAACAGAAGTATTAGAATGAATGGGATAACTAACAGGAAGATCTGATTATAGCTTAATGGTCAATTGTCCCTCATTGTCCTTAGAGACTCTCACAATACATGTTATCCCCAATTCTCTCTCCTTCTTCACCTCTTTCTTTCTAAGAATCAATTTTTTCTTTCTGAAAGTGGGAAAGTACATTAGCAGATTTCTATACTTTTATAGTAACAAACATTAAATTAGGCTCAGGGTCAAGCACTACAATCTAGAGGCTGTTATCCTTGGTCACCATGATTCCATGTGGCCTGGCACTCTGTTACTCTGTTTCAAAGGAGGCCCCCAACTTCAACTAAAATGCATGGAAGACACTTTCTCGAATGTCTCACATTGCAGAAGCAATCAATGATGTTTTACAAGTGAGCCATAACAGAGGAGCTGAAAAAATGACCATAAATTGAGGTGTAACTAGATATGCACCTAAAGGTATTCACTGTCTGGACCCACCATGAGCTAGACAATATACAGACTTAGAGATAGGTTTCTTGTATTTTATTTTTATGATAAAATTATAACAAATAAAATGTGGAAATGCAAATAAAGTATGTATTTGTGTATAGTGTATATATGTGTTCATGAGAAAATAATTGAGGCAGTCATAATGTTTTCACTAACAGCACTATATATTAACAGAACATTGGCTGTCTGTTTACCCTGTGTGTACACACTTTGTGTCCTATTTTATAAACAGTTTTTAGATCACCTTTCTCCTCTTTAAATATCCCATCAATACTTCTGGGTTTTAAAATATTCTCCAAAAATCATATTATTGGCCAAGCACTTCCTTGTATAAATGTGCCAAAATACAATGGAAAAACATTTATTTTAAAGGAGAATAAATCCTTATTTTTTTAAAAAAATCTCAGCATACTTTTAAAAATTAAAGATGAATGAAATTATTTCATCAAAAACATCCATAAATTTCAAATCAACCTTTTACCTTTTTGCTTTGAACTAATTTATTTCTATATTTTTGCTTTTAAGATTTACAAAAGTCATTTTTTTTTAGAATCTCATGTGTAAAAATGATGTATTTCCCTAATTCCCACTTTCCCTCTTACTAAAATGGCATCTCTTATATTAATTTGTTAGACTGGGTTTTTGGTATACATAGTATTTAAAACAAAAGTCACCTAAGTTCTACATATTACTCTAAGTAAACCATTTTTGTGCTATTACCATAAGATTATTATTTTAATTCCAGATCAGAAAAAGTTTCTGAATAAAGAAGTATTAAAAACTGTATCCATGTGCTAATTTGTAAAAGATACTTTGATGCTTCTTAAACTTGAAACATTCAGGAAAGTGTGTCTTGAATATTAGTTAAGTCAGGGTTCCCTTTCAAACAGAATGATGGCTGAGGCTGGAAGGCAGGAAAGGGAAGCCCTAAAAAAGAAGTATAGAACTGCATATTTTGGGCAAACAAAACTAAAAGTTGGTGTTTGCCTTCTCCTTTATTTGGGTACAGAATACCTTCAAGTACCATGACCACTAGTCCATAGAGGTAGAGGCATTAGACAGCTCACATCTCCATATTCAATGAGTTGTATAGTTGACTTCAGCAACAAGTCCTTGCCCTCAGTTTTTGGAGAGCAACTAACAGCCTTGACAACAGCCTGGGTTGTTTGGGGGTTCCTTTTGAGCTGCTTTGGCCTAGAAATAGTAAAACTGTAATCCATTCCCAACACTGAAAATTTCATTTGGTGACAAGAGCTGTCCAGTTGGGGCTCCACTTACCCCATTTTTAGTTTAATTACATCAACTTCATTTATAAATACACATTAAGGAAATTTCTACTGTGTTAGTTTTCCATATGACCCCTTAAATGGCCCTTAGTTTCAGCTGTCCCTCCTGTCCTGTCCCCTCCTTCACCCATCTGTAACTATCTATTCATTTTCCCCATCCCTAGGGAAATCTGTCTATCCCTCTCTAGTCTCTGACTCTATACTTAACTGCTGTGGTTCTACAAATTTGCTTCTCTTTGACTTAACAGAAAATATCTGCACATAAGTGAATACATAACATATTTGTCTTTCTGGGTCTGAATCCTCACAGAAGATGATTTTTTTTTGTTTGCTTCATCCATTTGTGGATTTCATTTGTTGTTTTTTGTTTGTTTGTTTGTTTGTTTGTTTAGAATAGCTGAGTACTGTTACTTTCCTGTGTTCAAGTACTCTTTATAGTATCCTTCCTGTGAGGAAAGCACAGCAGATATTATTGAACCCACTTCACAGATGTAAAGACCGAGGTTTCAGGGAGGTTGAAATATCTTTGAACATGTTTTATAGCTGGAAAAAAAGATCTAGTGTCTTTAGTCCAATGGTCTTTCTCTCAAGTCTTCATTTGAAATGTACTCCATTTTATACAGGGGTGTGTGTGTGTGTGTGTGTGTGTGTGTGTGTGTGTGTGTGTGTGTGTGTGCGCGCGCGCGTGTGTTTGCTTAAGGAAGCCAGAGGATGGCATCAGATCCTCAGTACCTGGAATTACAAATAATAGCAAGCTACCAAGCATGGATGCTAGGAACTGATCCTTTGCCTTCAGAATGAACAGCAAGGGCTCTTAATGCCTCAGCCATCTCTGCAGCCCCAATTGTGCACTTTCTAAAATGTCCAGACATGTCACAGAAACTAATGTGGACCAACTTGGAAAAGGACAAAGGGTTGCAAGTTGTATTTGTTTTGATCTTGACAAGAGAAGGAAATGACTGAACTACTTTTTGGAAACAGCAGAGGCCCTGTTAACACACAACAGAAGAGTAGAGTCACTCAGCTCATGTCAAGTTTCTAACCTCTACAGTAATAAGGATTAATTTCAAACAGAAAATTCAAGGAAAAGAGCAGTAGATGATGCAACTACTATGACATAACCCTTTCAGCAAAACAAAAACAGAAACAAAACAACAAAACAAAAACCAAGAATTTAAACTCACAGATCAATCTATATACAATCATGTGGGAAAATAATTGTCATGGATGTCATGGTCATTTCACTTCTTCCCTATACTAGGCACATAGATGACTTTATCATGCTTATCTTGGGAGAGAATATACTGATGGGAGCTCTCAAGTGTTGCCAATCACTGGTCATTTAGCTCCATTTCTGTCCTGCTCCAACATTTAGGAGATGGGTATTTGGATTCAGAACTCAGAAGGCCCAATGATATGGATATTATGGGTTTGAAAAGCACTTGTGAGATTAAATAGAATTGGACTGAACTCTTAGTCTACTAAGACTAAGGTCAGCCTTATATGGGTAGATGCTCACTCTCTAAGACACAAACCACATACATGGCCCCATGTAAAGACCTAAGTCAGTTATTATCAACTAAAACAAAGCAAACATCAGAAATGGGGCACATCAAGAAGCATTTCGTACCCACATAGACTCCTCTTCACATTTCTATCTGGGAAAACTAGAATAATAACTGTGCACAATTACAATTTAATTTATGCTCCAAATGAGAAAGTGTTTTGTTTTGTATTTTTTCAAGGAGGGCTTTTTAAGTGTCATGGAAAAAGCATATTAAACTATTATTTCTTTCTCAGTGATCATAAAAACATGCATTCTGAAATCAGGACAGCTAGATACTTAAAAGCCCTACATATAGGGTAATAAATAAGACAAATGAATAATTAAAATTTTGTATTATGTTGCACCAATAGATTAATTTTTACAAGGGAACTTATTTCCAGTAATGATCTTAGGAAGTGAACTCTCATTAGTAGCTGTCAGTGAATGGGGGAGGTGACCGACATTTACTACACAGAAGGAAACTACAGGGCCAAAGATCTCATTGACTTTTAACAGCATTCTGCAGGTAATTCACAGGTAATTCATAAATCTACCCAACAAGCCAAGCTGGCTCTAAGACAGATCTTGCTGACCTATCATAGCAAGATCAGATTCTTCTGACCAATCATTGCCAATTTTAGCATTTATAAATCCAAACACCTCTTAATATACCTTTTTAAAATCACAAAAAATCTGAATCCTCAAAACAAATCTAGTTTATCTTTAATAAATGCTGATTCATCCAAAATTGTTTCAAAATTTTCAAATATCACATTCTTTGCATGGACATGTCCACACATATGGGTATATCTATTTCTAAAACTCAGAACTTCTTTATGAATTTAGTTGCATTTGCTTCTCTTCATAATGACACTTCTATGAAGAGCAATTCTGTCTTTTACAAATTAGAAGGTGGCTTTTGCTGATTCTTAAAATATATTTTATATGCCTGTCTGTGTATGATATGTGTGTACGATGTATGTGTTGTGTGTTTGTATGTGTATGCATTTGTGTTTGAATGCAGGTGCCTGCAAGCTGCCATGCATTTTCAGAGATCAGAGGACATTGTCAGGTGCCAATCCTCTCTTGCTTTCTTTGAGATAGTTTTTCTTGTTGTTCATAGGGGTGTACAGCAGACTAGCTGGCCCCTAGGTCTTGAGGGATTCTCCTATCTCTATCAGACATTTACTACAATAAAGGGCTTTACACATGTTCTGGGGATCTGAACTCAGGTTTTCAAGCATGCACAGTCCCATACTGTCATTTACATATCATCTCCAGTTGTTCAGCTCTTGTTCTGATGCCATTGCCAAGAACTTTCAGAAAAATCTCATGCCTCTTTATCCAAAATGAATATTAGCATTGTACTTATGGAATTCAAAATAGCTATCCATTTTTCTTCAGTTGAATATTTAAATGATATAATGATCTGTGGCTGATGTTTTGGGGGGGATTACATCGTAATCAGCACTAGCTTGAAGTCTAGGTAAAGGAAGAAAAAAATAGAAAGACTCACAATGAATGCATAAGGAACTTCCAAAGTCAGAGAAGCCAGTGGAAATTTCTCACTCAGTTCTTGACTTAGCTCAGAGACAGCTCTGAACGCCTTGGGTCCATTTCTGATGGTTTTGTTGGCCGTATATTCTTTCTGCTCCAATATTTCCTCCTATGGTTGAAATCAGTTACCCTATAATATGTTGTTTTTAATAAAAAGTTTATCCAGTGGATGGAAAGTATTGTAAATCACTGAGTGCCCACCAACCCCAAACATTGTCCAAGACTCTGGGAAGAGAGCATATAGTATAGCTTGGATTCTTACTTTATGGGACTTTAAGTTTAAAGAGGAAGGAAGACATTATATAAATAATGACGATGTTACATGCTGCAAAGGAGAAGCCTAGACTGCAGTGGCAATAGACAGTGGAAAACCTAGCACAATGTACATAACAGTAGATTTGAGGGATGGGGGAAAGGGAATGTGCACAAAGCTTCCTTGAGGAACCATCACATTAGGAGAAATATGAAGGATAAATCAGAGTTGTTAGTCCTTAATGCTGTGTTCAGCTCTCAACTTCAAAAGGTACCACTAGTTCATGTTATAAAGTCCATATGTGCATCTGCCCTGTACATGTAAGTGATACATTGCATGGATGTCCTGAAGATGAATTAAAAACTAGATAGCTAATGATAGAGGCTAGGAAATGATTACAAGAGAGGAATTTATCCTTGAAGAAGGAGAATAAACTAGTTTTAACAGAACTGTGGTATGCAGTAATGACACCAGGGAGTCAATGGGTGAACTTTATCCACTTTGCTGTTGTAACATTTTAATTAAATACATAAAGTCACTTGTTTTGTGTTTTTGGTTGTTTGGTTGGTCAGTTTTTTTTTTTTTTGAGACAGTTTTTCTATGTAGCCCTGGTTATTATGGAACTCTGTGTAGACCAGACTGGACTAGAACTCACAGATATCCTCCTGCCTCTGCTTCCCTACTGATAGAATTAGAGGAATGTACCACCACACCCCACTGAGCCATTTGTATAAAATGCATTTAAAACATTATTCATTATTTTGTTCTAAGAGGAGTAGTGAAGCTTGATGAACAGAGAGAAGTTTTACTTTTATTTATTACTATTATTTTGTGATGTTTTTGATTGTAGAATTAGGACCATGGCTAGCTCTAACCCTCTACAGAAACTGGTACAAGCACTTCAACTAGAGAGAGTAAGGTTTAGGGAGGCAGAAGAACACGCAGATTCTTGGGGTGAATACAGTCCATTGTACCAACTCATAGACCAAAACATGATGGGACTCGGCTTTTAACTTACTGTGTTTTAGGCACAAGATGAGACATAAAATAGAATATTAAATATGAAATTAAGAGTAGTTCTGAAAGGAAAAGTTCTTGGCCTTAGATACAAATTTGAGAATAAAACACCACATTTTAATGTATTCATAGATTTTGTTTATTTCAAGATTATCTCAGTGTGTTCTCAATTATAAATGGATTAGAAATCAACAGAATTAAAATTTCTCAATTTTCATTAGACCATCAAAAAAGGAAAGAGAATAAAACCCCAATTCCTTATGGTTAATTTAGTTGTACAAGAATGACTTGATGAAATTGGTTTCTGAGTGTTGTAGTTTTTTCCATTTTTAATGTTTGAGAATTTCATACAAGCAAATAATGTGTTTTGATCAAGTCCATCCAAATTTCCTCCCTTCCAGCATCCTTCCTATAGTCATCACCACCATTCCTTCCCTGTTTCTATGTGTTCTTTTTAAGTCCAATGTGCTTAGTTCTGCCAGAATATGCATGGGCATGGAGCCATCTATTGGAGCATGGGTCACCTGTCAAGAGTTGTATCTCTGAAAGAAGCTAACTCTACCAGTACAGATCTATTGCCAGTAACCTCAGATTACGGTGGGAATTCTGAATCATCTCCCCATTTCTGTGCTGGCATTTTGTCTGGCTTGATGAAGACCTTGTTGCACAAGTCTTCAGTAGCCTGTCATAACCTTTGTGAGTTTATATGCACAACTCTACTGTTGAGTCTGGAAGACTGTTTTGCGGTTGTTTTCTATTGCCTCTGAAAATCTTTTCAACCTCCTCTTCTCTCATGATCCCTGAATATTTGGGGGTTTATTCTCTGCATGGTGACCAGTTGTGGTTCTCCATACTCATCTATAGTGGGAAAATACCAATATGGAGTCAGGTAGAAATATAAGGGTATTTAATAGGGAAAAGCCTGACTTACAGAGCGACCTAGCCAGCCGGTGGCAGCAGCCTGTACAGCAAGAAGCAAAGAGAAACCGAAACCACAAATGCAGTCACACTACTTCACTCTGACCACGCCCTCACAAGCCTGGTCAGGCACACCTGTAGCCAGCACCTAAGAAGGCGTGGCTATAGCTTCCCCTACACTCATCACCATCTTTTACAGAAAGAAGCTTGTCTGATGAGGGATGAGGGATGCACTACTTTATGGATATAATGATAAGTCACTAGGAGTTATTGTGTCACTAAGTCCAGTTAACAGAATATTCATAATAGGTTCTCCCCACAACTTGCCTTACCACAGGTCCTTGGCCCAGTTAATGGTGCCAGGAATTACTACTTCTTTGTGGAGCATGCCTTGCCTCCAATCAGAAAGTGCTTGGCTACCCCCATGAACCTTTCCAGAGTGGTAATTGCTGTAGGCCGCACAAAGAGTACAGAGCTGATTAAGATGATGATTATTTTTCTTTCTTAGCAGTGTGGACATCATCTTCCATTGCTATGAAAGCTAACTAATAGTGATGAAGCTACCAGATGAGTAGTAACTTGATTGTTCCATGTTCCATGATTCAAGCACATGGTGTCTTCAACAATAGAGACTTAGCATTAAGTTCTGGAGGTAAACAAGAACATTGGCAGTAGTCTGTAATTTGAAGGATTCTGTAGAAATGCACTAATCAACAACTCCAACAAAAGGCAATTCATACTTGGCAGTGAACTTTCTGGTGGTTAGCCCACCAGTAGTTAAGTGAGGTGTTGTTTCCTTGTTTCTGGGTAATTCCATTTAATATACAAATGGAGTCTTCTGTACAACTAGTCTCCACATGGGCTTTTTAAAGGCATTTAATGTCAGTTATCCCCACTCATATTCTCTCTTCCAATCTGACCTCCCATCCCACATTCCACTTAATCCTTCTTGCTCTATTATTTCTTATTCTTTCTCATCCTACCTACATTGTATACCCCCTCCATTGAAATACACCCATGGTCCCACATTACTTTCATGACTTCTGTGGATATTATGCCTTAAATATACACATCTAAAGATCAAAGCTAGCATCCACATATGAGAAAGAATATTTGATATTTCTCTTTCTGGGCCTGGGTTAATTCATTTTATAAATGTTTCCAGTTATATACATTTGCCTATAAACTTCATTTTTTTCTTTAGTGATGAGTGGTATTCCACTGGGTAAATATACTACATTTTGGTTTTTTTATCAGTTGATAGACATCTAGGCCATTTCATTTTTTAGTGATGACAAATAGAATGGCAGTGATTATGGATAAAAATATTTCTGTAATAAAATAGCTTTCTATTTTAGCTTACCTATTTTTGTGGTATATGCCAGAGAGTCGTATAGCTTCAAAAGTGTTTCCCTTTATCCACATTGATACCAATATTTGTTGTTATTTGTGTTTTTTATATATTAGCCATTGTGCATGACAAAATGTGTTAAATATTTAATTTTTTTGATAATAAAATTACATCATTTACCCCTTCCTCTTATTCCCTCCAAACCACTAAAACATCTTATAAGCCATTCTGTATTTTCTTCTAAAGTTTGTGGATTCTGTTTTCTTTAATTGTTGTTATACACACACACACTCCTAAATACAACCTGCTCAGTCTGTATAATATTACTGATACCTATGTTTTCAGGGATAACCATTTGGTAATTGGACATCTCAACCAATCTGTTTCTTCTTTCTACTCAGTTCCATGCCCCAAAGTTTAATTGAGTTTTTTTTTTCTTGATACTTGCTTTGTTTTTGTTCTTGTTCTTTGTATGTTACAGACTTCAATCTCCAGTCAGTATACTGGTAAAAATCTTTCCACATTCTGTAGGCTACCTTCACACTTAGATAATGGTGTCCTTTGTTACTCAGAAGCGTTTTAATATTATGAGGTCTCATTTATCAATTATTGGATTTAATACCCATGCTACCAAAGTGTTGTGCAGAAAGCCAGTTCCTAGGCAAATGCCCTACTTTCTACTCTAAAAGATTCAGGGTATTATGTTGAGGTCCTTGACCAATTTGGAGTTTTTTGTTTAGCCTGAGAAATAGGGATTCAGTTTCATTCTTTTATGTGTTTCTATTCAATTTGATAAGCAATATTTGTTGATGCTATCCTTTCTCCAATATGTTTTTTATGTGTTTGTCAAAATTAAGAATGTATGTGTATATGTTTGTGAATCCTCAATTTTACACCACTGGTAAAACTCTCAAGTTTTATGCTAGTACCATGCTGTTTTAACACAACTCTATAGTATAAATTAAAATCAAGTATGGTGATATATGCAGCAATCCTTTTATTGTTCAGAATTGATTTGGTGATTATCATGGGCATTTTGTTTCTTCACATGAAATTTAATTTTGTAAAAAAAAATTCTATGAAGAATTGCATTGGTATTTTCATGGGGATTATATTGAATCTATAAATTGCTTTGATGGAATGATCATTTTCAACATTCTACAAATGATGGAGATAGAAGATCATTCCATTTTCTGATGTTTTCTTCAGTTTCTTTATTTGATGATTAGAGTCTGAACTTGGCAAGCCTTTTAGTTTCATGTTTAGGAAATTTAATCTCCTGTCTTGGAGGATATTGTGAATGGTCTTCTTTCCATTTTCTATTCCTTAGTACAATTGTTGGTAGTATACAGAAAGGTTACTTATTTTGTGTTAATTCCATATCCTGCTACTTTTCTGAAAGTGTTCACCAGCTATAGAAGTTTGCTGATGCTGTCTTTAAAGTCTTTTATATATAGAATTATAATATTTACAAGTCACAATACATTTTCATTGTCTATTTGTATCCTCTTTAGCTCCTTTACTCGTCATATTGCTCAACTTAAGACTTCAGGTTCTGTGTTGGGCAGGAATTGAGAGAATGGACTTAATTGTCTTGTTCTTAATTTTACTCAGAATACGCTGATTTTTTCTCCATTTAGTATGATGTTGACTATGGCTGAGTTTTATATTGTTTTTATTATGTTAAGATATGCCCCTTGTATCCTTTATTTCTGGGACTTTTATCATGAAAAGATATTGGATTTTGTCAAAGGTCATTTCTACATCTAATGAAATGATCATGTAGTTTCTGACTTTCTATTTATATAAGTTGCAACATCCCAGAATCTATGGCATGAAGCTGATTAGATCATGGTACTTCATCTTTCTGATGTACTTTTAAATTTGGTTTGTAAGTATTTTATTGAGAAAATTTGCATGTATGAGTCTCAGAGAGATGTGCCTACAATTTTTTGTTGAATCTTTATTTGGTATAGTTGTGTTGGTAATGCTGCTTTTGTAGAAAGAAATTGGAAGTTTCCCTTCCTTTCCTATTTTGGAGAATAGTTTGAGGAGTATTGATGTTAGTAGAATTCTATTCTGAGTCCATCTGGCCTTGGCTAGCTTAAGCAGATTTTTTCTTTTTAATTACTGCCTCCTCTCTCATGGATTGGTATGCATCTGCTTAGATTATGGACTTATCTTTGTTTAATTTAGTGGCTCTTATTTCATTTATTTTAGATTTCTAGTTTAGCAGAGTATGGGATTTAAAGAATGTGTTTATGATATCCTAAATTTTCTCAATGTCTGTTTTAATGTCTCCCTTTTCATCTCTAATTGTACGCTTTTCTGGTTTACTTGGGGCCATAATTTGGTTGAATGGTATCAACATTGCTATTTTTTTCAAATAGCCAATACTTCATTTTACTGTTCCTTTGTATTTATTTTTCTTTTTCTTCTTGTTGTTGTTGTTTATATTTTATTAATTTCAATCCTAAATTTGGTTGTATCTTTCAATTTACTGATTTGTTTTGCTGAGGTTTGATTTCCAAGGGCTTCATATGGATCCTTAAGTTATTAACTTGAGATTTCTCAAATTTTGTAATGTAACCTTTAGTGCTATGAAATTTCCTTAGAATTCTCTTTATTGGTCCCATGGATATTGATAAATTGTGTAGTCATTTACATTCAGTTCTAGGAATTTGCATTTTTTCTTGATGTAATTCTCATTCAGTAATATGCTATTTGGTTTTCATGAATCTGTGTGTGCCTTCTGCAGTTTCTTTTTTTATTTTATTTTTAATATACTTTTTATTCTTATAATGGTAATTAGGTCAATTTTAAATTAGAACCAAGCTTCTTTTACATATCCATCCCAGTTCTCTCTCCCTCCCATCCTCCTCTGCCTCCACCCCCATCCCAACCCCTATCTACTCCCCAAAGGTGGATGAGGCCTTCCATGGGGGAATCTGTCATATCATTGGGAGCAGGGCCTAGACCCTCTCCCATGTGTCTAGGCTGAGAGAGTGTCCCTCATGTGGAATGGGCTCCCAAAGTCCATTTGTACACTAGGGATAAATACTGATCCACTACCAGAGGCCCCATAGATTGCCTAGAACTCCAAACTGACATCCTCACTCAGGGGGTCTGGAACAGTCCTATGCTGGTATCCAGTCTATCAGTCTGGTGTCCATGAGCAACCCCTTGTTCTGGTCAGCTGTTTCTGTGGGTTTCTTCAGCCTAGTCTTGACCCCTTTGTTCATAATTCCTCCTTCTCTGCAACTGAATTCCACATACAGCAAAGGAGTACCAGCCTACAATCCTTCTGCAGTTTCTATTGCTGCTTATATCCAGTTTTATTTCATTATGGTCAGATAGAATGCAGGATGTGATTTCAGTTGCTCAATATTTTTGGAGACTTGATTTGTATCTTAATGCATTGCTAACTTTTGTAGAAAGTTCTATGAACTAGTGTTTTGATGGTATGTTCACTAGAAGATACATTGGGGGAGGTATTCTCTCCTTCTATTGTGTGAGTTCTGTGTATTGACCTCATGCCATACTTGGCAGCAAGTGCCTTTCACAGCTGAGCCATCTTGCTACCCCAGTGAAAAGTACCTTTTAAACTAACACATTTTAGTTCCTGTGCTATCATGAAAACTTGGTAGCCAATGTGGACAATTCTGAAGACCCCTTACTCAAATGCATTTGCCTTCCTATCTCAGCACCTTATACATTTGTCTTGAAATATGTTTTTATCCTATTTGTTTGACAATAAACATTCTGTATTTTAGTCTGAGACCAAGTTTTGATTTATCTGGAAGGCCTTCTGACATCCCATAATAAGAAAGATTTCTTTTGCAATATTTCCAGAATGCCTATTGATTCTCCTGCATCTATTTTGCAACATTTGTTGTACCCTTCTACTATAGTAGATCAGCAGTCTTACTTCCTGGCTTCTGGTGTTTGCACCCTGGTCCATAACACCCTGCTTTTCAATCAATAGTATTGTAGGCAACACTTATAGATTTCCAGTCATTTGGCTTCTGTGACCCACACTAATCTTCCTTGAAAGGTAAAAAGATACAGTGCTTATAAGCAAAACACAATGATATACATGCATGGAAAATGTGTGATGTGATTGGAAAGATGACTCAGTAATTAAGAGTGCTCACTGTTCTTCCTAAGGATCCAAATCTGGCTCCCATCACCCTTGTTGAATGCTTCAAAACCACCTTCAACTGGAGCTCAATGAGATCCCACACACTTTTCTGGCTTTAACAGTTGCCTGTATTCACATATACATATGCTTACACAATCACACACACACACACACATACATACATACATACATACACACACACACACACACAACACACTATATATATAATATATATATATATATCCATAAAGAAGAAAATGTCATAATGACATCCATTATTTTATATGATAATTAAAACTTTTATTAAATAATGTATGAGAGAGAAAGAGGGAGGGAGAGAGAGAGAGAGAGAGAGAGAGAGAGAGAGAGAGAGAGAGAGAGAGAGAGAGAGAGAGATCTAGTCTGACATCTGATCTGATTTTCCTCCTCTTTCTTCTAAGTTGGAGTACTCCTGGAGGATGCATTAGATGGCAGGAGCCTTTCTTTACTCATCAGTAATGATAATCATGCTGGCCTTGCTCTTTGTATCGGTGGATCCCTCTGCTTGAGCGTGTAGTTTATGTAGCATGACTTCAATGCCAACTCTGTTACAGGACATCTGGGTAAATGTTTTAAGCAGCCATGAAGAGCTCATCCAGGTTTGTATAGTCCCAGAACAATCCTACTCACCCCTTCAGTTTATAAATTAGTAGACAGCATTTCTCCCCCTGCCTCCCACTGCTAAGGATTCCTGTCCTGCCAATAGACTATTTGGAAGTGGGAATCGATATGTTCAATATGAATAGGTTTTGCTGAGTTCGTATCACTCTGTGGAAATTCAAAGAACCTCACTACACCATCAAATAACGGCCAGATAGCTTGCTCCCCTCCTGCCATGACTTTGATTATTTTATTTGACGTTCAGATGGGCTTAAAGCAACTAGCGTCATTGTCAAACGTTTGCAATAGGTTTGTACTGAGATCCCACTGCTTTCTATCACCCTAGTGTCTATAATATATGATAGGGAGGACAATCTTGTGCTGAGAGATACAACACATTGCACAAAATACTCAAATGTCTGCTTCTAACTCAGTCCAAGTAAAGGTCATTCTTCATGAAAGCTATGAATTTGAAAGATTCAGCCTCCAGTCTGTCACCTGCATTCTCCTTACTTTGTTCTAGCCAAATGGATCTTTTAAAGGTTCCTCTGTACAGCAAGCATGTCTATGCCTCAGGTCTTGTACTCTCTCTCTGATTCCTGTATCAGCCAAGACGATTCTCTAGTGTCTGTGTTGCTCAGTCCTGCTCCATTAGATCTTGCTTGAAGTATACCATGTGAAAAAGGTCACCCCAAAGCACCTGTCATACTGGGTGACACCCAGTAGTTTACCCTACTACACACTGGTCAACATAATATATGAGTGCTGATTATCCATCTCAATGAACACATACAAGCAAATACATATACATATTATCACAGAATAAATATTAAAAAATAAAATTTACATATAAGACCATTACATCTTGTTTTATTCATCTAAATGGTTTAGTTATTAGAACATATCTAGAAAATACATGGTGTGTTTTCAATAAATATTTTGCTTGAATAAATAAGTTAATTAATATCTCATCAACTACTTTTTAATTCAGTACCAATAAAATAGGAGTCTTGTCTCTCCTACATGTGCAAGTCACACTAACATGACCTTGACATTGTAGAGAAGCACAGCCCCTAAAGTCTTCTAGAGAGAGATGAAAAGCCTCCTACTTGAATGCTGTATTCCCCAACACAAATGTTCTCTAGCATTTTTCATTTCTCCACTGATGTACTGTAGGATGAGATGTGGAGCTGAATTTGTCAGCCTCTTATTAAACCCACAGATAGGAAGAAGTCTGACTCTAATTGTTGCTGTTCATGAGGCTATTTTTAAAGTGAAGGATATTTGGACCTAGAATAGTCAACACTGGATTTTTAGCTGTATTTCCACAATAAGACTTTTCACCCAACATCCTCTTCCACACTTACATATTTATAAATACTTGCATTATTTCCTTTTCTCAACTATATTATAACAAGTACAACTCATAAACCTGTCATATATTTTTACTGATGAGTCCCAATTGCATAGCAGAGCTTCTGGTATACTGTGAATACTTAAATACAATCTTCAGTAGCCAACCTGTTTAAAAGGCAATATAATTCCACTTCTAGTCATGCTATGCCCCTTTCTTGCTGTTTTAGGCTCATTGCCACCTTTGGATGGCACCCTTCTTTCTTGCTCCTGCATGAGGAGTTACTGTAAAGTCTGGCCATATTGCATATCTGAGATGATACATGAATTCTTAGTAAGCTTCTCCTTTACCTTATCTCAAGTATCTCAGACCTACAATCACAGCACTTGGGAAATTGAGGCAGGGGGATTCTGGAAGTTTGAGGCTAGCCTGGAATATATCGGTCAGTGAGTCTATCCAGCCTGAACTGTACAATGTAAGAACCAGTCTCAAAAATGTGTGTGTGTATGTGTGTGTGTGTGTGTGTGTGTGTGTGTGTGTGTGTGTGTGATATCCATAAAACTTGTGTATATGTATTTGTTACATTTCAAAATCAGAGTCAATAAAATAAAACCATTCAACTATTATTTAGAGGATAGAAAAGTGGGTAAGGAACTGTTAAATTAGAAATAAATTCTTAGCGTTCCTATGAGGAAATGGTCAAGTTGTTTATTTCTGCCGTTGCATTAGTTTCTGAGACATTAGGGCCACTGACTTATTTGGTTCTCTGGAGTGAATATGTCCTTGAAATGGATTCTATCATTTTGTTCTACCAGTAAGATCTAGTGTACAAAATTATTCAATAAAAAAATATCTTCATGTGGTTGGCTCATGGGCTTTTTGCCCTGCTGGATTTAAAAAGGAGCAATGGTTCATGAAATTGTAGAATTAATTTGCAATGAGAAATATGAAATAAGGAAATGGGAAGAGGACCCTTGTGAACCCTGCTCCCTGTTACAGATTGACTCATAAATCCTTAATCAGTGATTCATCAACTTACCAACATCAGCTAGGCCAATGGCTACAGATAAAGTAGGAATTCACTCTTACAATTTAGAGAATGATCCTAGATGTAATAAAACTTTACATGTTTATATTTGTCTTTTCCAAGTTCAAAGTCCTCTATAATACTTACTGCCTCCAAAAAGAGGCAGAGGAAGATTAACTTTGGAAATACTGACAGAGTAGGCTTGGTTAAGAAAGGAGGTTACCACACAGCTAGAAATCACTTCAAGTTTACTGACTCCTGGTTCAAAGGTCAAGGATGTTTATATGGGTATGATTGCTAATTTAACCTGAGAATTGGACCAAATATTTCTGTGGAGAACTTCTTTGTGAGATACTATGCCACCAAGTAAATCCTATAACTTTCAAAAGTCAAATAGCATTGTAGAGTAGAACAGGCCAGGGAGCATTTGAGTCCATGGGGAAACATGGACTCAGTAAGCCTCACTATTTTAGGCATTTGCAGAAAGAGCCAGTAACTGGTTCAGAGAAAAGACAAAAGCCAAAGGAAAATTTGTATTATATTCAAGTCCATCAGGAGAAAAGGAAATCATTAATAGTTAATGCATATATTTTGTGTCCTATGCACTATATTATCAGCATTTCATTACATAACTTCCAAGTAATGAGATGCTATCTTCCCCTTATCAATGCTCAAGAAACAATCTGATAAGCCAAATCGTTCACCCAATGTCACAGAGCTAGTAAAGAAAGAGGCTAAGAGGTCCATTTCTACCACCAAATCTGCATATTTTATATGTATGACACTACAAAATACTTAGCCAAAATTAGTGAGATAATCTCCTTTCTTGATTTACTTACCAGTAAAAACATTTATAAGCAGTATTACACTATGCCAATATATAACATAAAACTATTTAGTTAATAGAGTTCAGGGTTAGACAGTTTGCCTACCATATATGAGGATCTGTGCTCAATCCCAAGTACAAAAAAATAATAACAATAAAGACAATAATGGCACCTGAAATATGATTTACTTTACAAATATGACTTTCTTACTATATTTTAAGGACTGCACAGTTGTGCTTTGGAAAAGACATACAGATACACAGGTACTTCACAAATTTTTATTCCAGCACAATAACTGGCTTCATAGTTAACTAAGCATGGGCATGCCATTCTTTTAATTTAAAATTCCTGGCCTCCTGTAAGAGATGGACACAAAGAAAAAACTGTAGAAATATCATTAAGTATAAGATTAAAATGTTAAAAATGAACATATACTCAGTCACCTGCTATGTTTGTTTGTAATGCATAGATTAAAATTAGTCTGCCCTCCCGACATGATTAGTACCATGCTTACAGCAAGCATGGATAAAATAAGTTTTCAATCTTTTATCATCTACTCACTTTTTAAATATTAATATAGTCAGCTATATATTTATTAGGTGTCTCCTAGGGACTTGTAAAAACTCAGGCTACAAAGATAGAAGTGACAAATATTGGAGGTCACTACAAGTAGGAAAGTATGGAGAAAGAGGGGGCAGTGCTTAACGAAGCATGGAGTGAACAAATAGTCATAGAGAATTATATAAAGCAGAGTGAGTAGGAAGCACTGTAGAACCCATGTCAACGTGTCCATCAGAACTAGCTTCTGGAAGACCTTCATCATATGACTGTAGAAACTGAAATTGCGTAGAAAATGAAAGTTACAAATTAAGTAAAATATATGACAGAAAGAGCACAGCCATTAATTAACTATGGCTGTCAGAGTGCCCAGTGGTCCCTGAGGTAGAAGCCTTTGAGTATTTCCCAGCTACAATAAGGCCTGGATGTGGGGGCTTCCTTCACTTGGAGAGAAGTTGGCTTGGCAGATAATTGTCACAGGATTGTTTGCAGAATGATTAACTAAATCCTATACCAAATCTCTTTGAAGGCCATGAGAAGACTTTGGGATATCTGCTAAGAGTAATGAGAATCTTGAAGGTTTTGTGTAGATGACAGAGTGTCCTTTGTGATGGACTATGGGTAATTCTGTGAAGAACTGATGGTAGAATAGGGAACTGTGTGTCTTAAATGGCATTGCAGTCATAATAAAAATAATTAGTATTTCAATATTAGGAAAATAAAAGTTCGGATGGAGACAAATGGCTGTGTTTAAAATTCACTAGATGTCAGGTGAATTGGATATAGGCAAGAATGGTATGGATTAAAGAGAAAAATTCCTCCTTTTGATATCACCTGGAAAATTTCAGATTAAGTGGTTTTTCCTAGCCTTATATAACTTATTCTGATAGTATGAAATTAATTGATTAATTGAAAAGCACATCTAAGGTCTCCAGCCTTTGATCTCTAACCAAGAGGATACTCTCTTTTCCTAGAAAATTTCCAATACCTCCGTGTGTTTTAGAGTTGGGTTGAGAGCATCAATACAGTATTTTATGTAGTTCATTATTCAAAAACACCAAAGGCCTTTCCTCACTGAAGTACATCAAGGATGCCAGCATCCCCTGTACCCACCTACTATCAAAGAGGACCTTCCACAGAGTGCATTAATATATTCTTCATGGCTTCTTCCCTTCCTGTCTCACCCAACTCCCAGTAACACTTAAAATTCAGATGAAACAACTAGGAGATGGATATACCTAGAGAACTAGAGCCCCAAAAGTTTGCCTAGAAACTGCCACATAAACCATTTCCTCCATACTATCTTTGCTCATCAATTTTGTCTAGAAATGTCTTTATTAATAAGGACTCATTCTGACTACCTTTCAAGATTGGCATCATGGATGCCAGAAATGGCACAGAGTTCTCTGATAGATCCAGGGCTCTTAAAAACAAGGGAAGTGATAGGGTTATGGAGGGATACAGGCATGGAAGAGTCCAAGAAGAAGAAGGTATAGAAATAGGAGACAAAGGACAAAACAATCTTACGATATGGCTTAAGGGATTGTCTGAACAACTATCAAAGGAGCCAATTCCTAAGCCAAAGCTCTATTAGATGTATTGCAGAAGGATTTTATTTCTAATGATCAGCTCTATTAGTGTTCCTTAAACTGTAATTTTCTGGCTTTAACAATGCTAAATCACCACATGATTTTTCCCAACTAAACTCTGGGTAGGTCCAGCCTGACCTGACCTTGCATACTAACAGGTCTTAAATATCTGAGTGCTAACTATAAACTAGGAACTGCTATCCCAATTCTTCAACCTGGGTCATGTCAGAAATAGACAAAGTGCATCTTAACCTGCTTTAGAGTGATTTAACATTATACAGATGCAATACCAGTGCAAACAATAGACAGATTTTGATGACAGTCACAGGATAAGTTCTTTAAATAAAATGATATCAAAGGTAAATGAATAACAAAATATTGTAAGATATTAACACATTCCAGGTGTGTTTGTGCAATCCAGTAAGCTTAGACCCTCAGTTATTAAACCAGAATTGTAAGTTAAAGGCATGTTTCAGTTAAAGTGAGACACAGGTCAACATAGAGACCCTTCCCTGTCTCAAATTTTAAAATAAAACTAATGACTGGTGCTCTGCCTCAGTGAGAGAGAGCCTGCCTTGCCTGGAAGAGAACTTGGGTTCAATCCTTGGTACTGTAATTCCACTCATCAAAATTTATTTTTGATTTCCACTTTAATATACCAGAATACCAAATTTCTTAAGAAATTGTCTGTTCACCATTAATAATGATCACTTCATTTGCTAACATTGTATCAAAACAAAAGTGGCAAGGTGGATTTATGTTAAAATAATACATTTGAAGCTATAAAACTCACTTTAAGAATATTTTATATTTTCTCTTAAAGTAAATGAATATCTAACTCATATCTAAGTAGTTTAGCTAACATGAAAATCTGGCTTTTACTTAATATTTTAAAATATGGTTTTCTGCATTTAGGTACTTCAAAGTGATATTTTTCCCTTTAGGACTGAAAAAAAACCCAAGTATGTCACCCACTATCAATTACCCACATTTGGAAAACTCACATGCAGTTCTTTATGGGAATGTTTAATTCCAATCTACCATTCCTCGGCCACCCCTTTCTTTGTTGCTCCCTACTGCTGTCAGTTGGCACGAGTTCAAGGAATGCAAACATATTTTAATATTAGTTCTAGCAAAGTATTAGCAGGAAGGTAAACCTCCCAGGGAAAATTCACATAATGTATTCTAAAGTCAAATATAAAATGATTTTGGATTACCAGTCCCACCGTAGGCTTCCATTCAGACTGATAATTGAGAATTGACTATACTACTGTGTTCATAAACTACAGACCACACGTAGCCCACAAAAAAAAAAAAAAAAGAGATGGGCTCAGAAACACATATTAAAATAAGGGAGCCAGAAGGTACTGTAAAAACAGTGGGTCTTCATAAAGGAAGAACTGGAGCTGAGCTGACAAACGGTTTTACTTTTTTTTCTGCATGAGACTATGAAGTTTTAAATGATATGCAGGCAGAAGCAAGATGAAATTATAGCTCTCAGACACTTTATAATTCTGAAACAGATATGTGATTGATTGCAAAGTGGCATTGCTGCTGGCAGTTTCTGTCGGCACATTTTGATGATACAGTTTCTTAGGTGAACTTCAAGTACACCACTGACACGCTCTACGGTTCAGACACATTGAATGATTTTGAAGCTAATAATTTATGAGAGCTTTTGGAGCAAGTTATTAGATTTGAGTCAAGAGAGATTTATTTTGTTTAATCCTAGGTTCCTTGCTGTGTGCTCTGTTTATCTCATCCTATGTTGCTAGTAAACAAATATGTAAAACTTGAATGCACATGGATCCCCTGTATAACAGTGCCTCCTGCACCTAACAAGGTCCTACCTACCCCACCAGAAATGCACATTCTTTGCAGTCCCGTTGTACTTGAGACAGGACAGATAGAGCAAGGCATCTCAAGATTCAACTAAGAACCAGTTGAAAGGAATAATATATCATTTGTTCTAATTTTGGGCACTAAAGGATCATCTATCTCCAAATTTACAAACTTCCTGGAGAAAATACTGCACTCCCATGGGGCTTTGAGAGGTCTTAAAGCCATTTGAACAAATAAATGACAATACAGTATTTTCTTGTCTTGGCCCTCTTCAAATTTCTAGAACCTCATATGTCAGGATGTCATATTCATTTTGCTAAACATTCATTTGCTTGTAGATCACCAGGAAACACAAAAGCATGGCCAGCCAATTTCTAAATCCAATTATTAGAAGAGCCTTTGTCCTGTATTTTACTTTTAGTGTTTGATGATTGCTGTCTACATATTACAGTAGCTAAATGCATAATCTTTTTATGTTAGAGTTCACTAAGTGTAGAAAGAAATTCTGCATATATAAACTTGTTTTATGCAGTATTCTAATTTCTTGCTTCTGTCTTCTTAGTTGCATTGTTTGTTATTTGCTTGACTTGCAGAAAGAAGTGAGCCTGTGAGGTTCTATGTTGCTTTTTACATTGTTGCAGCCATTGTTCTTTTTTTCATAAAAGAGACCCGTGGAGAAGCACTATTGTTCTCCTGAAAACATGTGCATAGGGACAGTGGGACCAATCTCTTCACTTTGTCTTTAGAATACACACAGGAAGCCTTCAGGCATGGCCTATTGTTGACCTGGCATTTTTCTCTCTAGGGGGCATTGCAAGGATTTGTGGTTTTAGCCATTGTGGACAAAGCTGTTGCATCTGTGAGTGTCCTCTGGAGACCAGTCTGTTCAAATGGTAGCTCATGTCCTCCCTGGCCACAAACATGTTGCTGTTCTCTTTGCCTTCCCTGTATCTTCTGATTAGTCAAAAATGCATTACAATATTTAGGGATCCTGGGATCGCAGCATTACTGCCCGGCCACCATGAAAAGTCCACATCTGGAGACTAATTTGTCATTAAAAGCATTTTGTTCATTATATTGATTATTTTGGGGGAAAGTAATTGAACTGGAAGGTCACCTTATTGAAGTTCAGATCTTCCTAGAGAGGGGTTAGGTAATATGCTGTGAGAGTTTTCACAAGTGCAAACAGCCTGCCCTCTGTCGCAGCTTTTAACTTGATGTGATTGGCTTTAGTTTGGAGGGAATTGTGTTACTTCTGTTGCCCTTGTCACATTGTTTGTGGTAATATCATTCTCTGAGACAGTCTGGACTCAAAACACCTTAAATGATAATTTCTGTGCCGAACCATGTTACCCTCTCATTTTACTAGTTTGCCCTTAAATGTAAAGAGACAATCAAGAATCTCAACACTTATGAGAAAAAAATTGTTTAGGGCAAAAGTAGAGAAGCAGAACAAAATTATTAGAAAATTGAAAAATGGTGAAAGTGGAGGTGGCAGAACATTTCAAATTAAGTATAACTAATATGTTCAGAAAGTTAAATGATATTTTATATAGAGAGAAATAACTCCCTTAAAAATGTCAGAAGTTTAAAAAGTAATACTATCTCTGAAAAATTAAGTTGAAGCAATCGCCTGAAAACGTTTTTAAAAAACAGTAATAGAATAATCTAAATTATTTAGAAGATCAATCCAGGGCATGTAATATCAAGCTAATAAAAATTCAAGAATCTTAAAGAGAAAATGAAAATTCACAAGTCACTTATGAATATGCAAAAACATACAAGATTTGAAAGCCACTCATAAGAGTTAAAAGCCCTGTTGATGTTCTGGTCACAGGATTGAAGAAATAATCATAACACTTCTACAGATCATTCGATTACAGACAAGTCAATTAAATCCCAGATTGTTCTTCATATCAAAAACTGGACCAGTGTCAGAATTATTTTGAGCTTTCTAGTCAATGTCTTAAAATGTTTCCCCCAATGAATACTCTGCTTTCAAATGCATGCTTCTATTTTTATTCTACTAAGATGATGCTTGTTTGAAAATCAACTGAACAGAGGTCTCAGGAAATAGTTCTCTGTGTGCCTTCCTTGGGAAGCCTTTAGAGCTTTTCAACACTCAGCCATGAGAGTCAGTGTAGAAATGGAGAAATGACAGTCAGCCACAACATAAAGAAAACACCATTCTCAGAATGTTAATAGAGATGTATCAGTGGACAAAGAGAGGAGTAATTTGGAGTAAATATCAATTGTTACCAATAATTATTGATCTTTAGTGATTGTACTTCAGGATATTTGTTACATAGAACTAAAGGTAAAAAGGGTATGAAGATTAGATAATAGATGATAGAATATAGATAGATAGATAGATAGATAGATAGATAGATAGATAGATAAATAGATAGATGATAGGATAGATAACTGGACAAACACTAGACACTTAATAATAATAATACCTGTTCTAAACCTTCTTTTCTTAGAATCAAGGAAAACCAAGTATATTTAAAGCCCAAAAAGGAGAGATATTCATTTCAGCCAGAGGAGCCCAACTGTTTGGATTGATACCATGGAAATGGTCTGAGGTTTTTTCCTCCTTCTAAAATTGACAATGATCATGCTGGAAATCCCACCTAGTTTTTCATCTTAGACAAACATACATTCTCCATATTTCATGCCCTCACTCCCCACCAGAGGAGAGGCTGAGTACCAGACAAATCTATTAATAAATAGGTTTGAACAGTGACACCTGGAGTTGATGACCCCGAAATGAATTACAAGCCTGAGGATCATTTCTGAAGTTCAAAAGGAAAGGAAAGGAAAGGAAAGGAAAGGAAAGGGAAGGGAAGGGAAGGGAAGGGAAGGGAAGGGAAGGGAAGGGAAGGGAAGGAAAGGAAAGGAAAGGGGTTGTTTGCACTGTTCATGGTCCAGGGCAAGGTGGGGGTGGTGGTGTCAGCAAATCTCTTTTTTTCCCTCCAACTTCAAGGCATGAACACAGATTGGTAGTGTTTTTAATTCTCGTCTTCATTGTCTTTGGCCTACTCACCCTGGGATTCTTTTCATAACACTCCTTGTGATGCTGAAGGGCTTGCCTAACAGGTTACCTCATGATACTTCCTTCCTGGCTGCACAAGTATATGGTGTGCCAGGCTCAGCACTTCTTAAGTATGTAAGTTTGTTATTCTGTGTATGTTTAGATTTGTTCTCTTAAATATGAATCACATGGTGTGGTTTGCAATTATTTCGTATTTTCACCTAGTTCAAGTTCTTAACTTCTGAGAAGATTTTCATTTTCAAGAAAGACATAAAACGGTTCCTCCAGCCGTTCCTCCAGCCATCTCTTCCGACTGTTGTTCAGTGTTTGCCTGGTGTGGATGGGCATACTAGCATCCCTTTTGGGACCCTTAGGAAAAGACAACATTGGTTTCCTCAGCCTATAAAACGCGGAAGTTGGATTTCGTACTCTATAAATATCTCTTCAGTACTAAATCTTTCTGATTTGGTAAACCTAATACCCAGATGTGGTTTAGAAATCCACACATTTTTTTTTCTTTTAACAGCTTAAAGATATAATGTACATAATGTGTCTTGTCAGCATTTCCCATGGTGACGGAAGTGCTTGGAGTTCATTTTGCACTTCTGGTTTTCCAATAAAGTGTTAGGTAACACTTTCAATTGACTAAGAAATGTGGTAACCTAAACATCAGAGTTACAGTGTGTTAGGAGGCAGCATGCTTTAATGGAAATCACAAAACAGCTTGTCAGAAGTCCATAGAACAGCTTTGTTCATGAGAATTGGATGTTATATTTTCAAAAATATAAGATTCAAATTATGGTACCACTAATCCTCTGACTTAGGCAATTTGATTCAGAGAAATCTAAATTATTTTATGAAGATTTTTCTATTGAATCCAAGTAAATGACTAATACCACCTGCTTTGAAGCAAAATCCAAATAAGATGGTTTCCATCAAAGGTAACAGACAATGAGCAAGCCACTTGTAGCATGTCTAGATTGGGTTTCTCTGTAAGGAAAGTGTCAAAGTCTACAACAAGTAGTTACATTTAGAACCCCCCCCCCCACACACACACACATGATCATAATGAAACTTAGCGAAAAATAGGTCATGAATTTGAAGGAGACAGGGGAAAGATATATGGAAGGGTTTATTCAAGAGAGGGGAGCATATAGTAATTATATTATCTCAAAAATAAAATAAAGATTATAATAAGATTTAAATGAGAAAACACTAAGTTTTTTAATATTAAGATTGTTGGTGTGGAAGTACTGGCTCATCATTCAATATTATCAAAAGTCACACAAACACTAATGAGTTGATATATACTGCATATCTACAGGTGTAAATGATTTATCTATTAAAATATACATATGCCAGACACTTCTGTCTCGTTGGCACCCCAGGAATAAATAAACTGAGACAGAAAGACTACAAACTTCAGGTTATGATGCCATGCTACTGCCTCTCTTGATAGCAGCAGAAACAGATTCTTAAAAGTGTTTATGATGTTACTCTGTCTCAATTGTCTCTAGATTGAGTAAAACAGTATTTTGTTTTGGGTATTTTCTTGAAAACCTAATGCAAACTTGAAGGGAGATGAAACTGTATCTAGAAAAGGAAAATATGTTTTTGCTGTTGTAATTAATGAAGGTCTCACTTGAGATTGCTGCCATTCCATCTGCAGTAGACACACGTTCAGCTGCTGAAAACTCAGTATGCCATGTTCACATGATAATATTTAACATGGGCTGGTACTTAGGGCTTCCTGGAAATAGGTTTTGGTCCTTTTTGATCACACTAATAATACACTGTGAAGGTTTGCTCTGTTGGATATAGTTAAAGCTTATTTGAGCTTTGGAAACCACTGGCACTTTCCTGGGGGGATATATCAGAACATTTTTATTTTTATCTCAATCACTCCAGAAAACTTCATGGAGAATAGTCTCTGTCAGTGATATAGGGCAATTGTTGTACCAAATATTTGAAAAGAGATGGCCTAAATCGTCAATATATGGTGCTGAGAAATAGTGAATAAAGTGATTCTGTGATAAGCCTAAACTTTCAAGTGGAATTGCTAATTTTTTCCTTCCTTTAGTTTTCCTCACCAATAAAGAAGTTAATAGATATTTCTACCTATATCTTTTTTTCAGTAACTATTATGATAGAATAGGGTTTTTTTTTAAAAAATATTCAAGATGCTTTTCTTGAGCTTCAAATGCTTATGGGACAAATCATTTTCATATTTCAAATTATTTTCATAGATTTTAACATGAAGAATTTTAATCATGCCTCTGTTATAAAAAGAACAATTTTATTCCTTAGTGTAAATATTAGGCAATATCTAGAGCATCCAAGAATTAGAAGATAATAGGATAAGGTAAGTTTTCATTAATTCATTAGCAAATGTTTATGAAATAAGTCACCCTTGATGTCTTAAATGGCCAAATTTGTAGCTCTTTGCTCTTGACAGCAAAGATCTCTTCATTTTCCTCAGGTTGAAGATGGCAGGAGGAAGATGTTCTCACAAACATTTCTTGTGTCATTGTTGCTTGCAGCATTATTGCATGCTGAAGTCATGGTACAATAGAAGCAGGGTTGCTGGTTGCTGGTGAATGCAAAGTCTCTAATACCGGACTTGGTCCTCATTAGTTCTTGGTAAGAGCCTGCTCAAAGCCCTCACTGAAGTCCCGTCAGCAAGTAATGATTTTCTGTAAACCAAATGCTTCTATGAATTATTATTTTTTCAGAACATGCCATATCACAGGCTCTAGCTTTGTATATTTTCTGCATTTCCAGTCACTAGAGGGAAAAGCAGGCTTTATTATGTTATCAGTGTTTGAGATGAGAAAGATTTACTGTGTTAAAGATTAAGAGATAGAAATTGCAGGAGTGGGAAGGTGAGAAAGGCAGCAAAATGAGATCCTTAAGACAAGCTGCTAAGGTACAGAAACATTTCTGCATTCAAATTATTTACCATCGGTTTGGTGACACATTTTTGTGGATAATTTAGAGATATGTCCCATAGGCATACATGTGTACTCATTTATGCATACCCAAACCTAGGCATGCATACACAGCCATGAATGCCAGGCATGCTCACATATCCACATTCTTCTAGACAAGCTAACATAGGCTGATGGACTCTCTCTGACTTCCCTCAAAAACTATCAGGTTTTGGTTTTGTATTACCAAGCCTTATTGACTTAAGGCTCTCCTATTTCTGCTGAAGTTCTGTTGCTCTTAGCAGATGTGAGTTTGTGATTAAGAGTACTAGATGCAATTATTCAAGTCCCTGTAACCTAGAATCCTCCTCCTGAAGAAGCAGAGAATTCCAAAGCTCCTTTGTAACTACTCTTTCTCTCATTCCCTGTCCTACCTCTTTCATTCACTGTTTCTCTCTCTACATCTTATGCAATAAGTATGCGGTAGGCCTTGGGAATTCAGGAATTGTAACGATAACTCTTTCAGCCAGCCACCTGAATTCCACCACCACATTAGGGCCCCCAAATAACACACAGAGTCTTACATTAGTTACAGTGCTGCTGGCCAATGACTAGGATTTCTTATTTGCCAGCTCTGTCTTAAGTATCAACCATAACCATTAATCTATGTATTTTATAAAGACTTATAGAGAATGCCAGCAGCCTGTGTCCTATCTTCCCAGGGATCACATGGTGACTCCCCTTTACTACATTTCCCAGAATCCTCCTTGACTCCTAGATCCACCTATCTTGCTTCCCTATTGGCCAACAGTGCTTTATTTATCACCCAATAAGACAACATATGCACAGAAGACTTCCCCCATCAAGGAATGAAGGAGATATGTCATGTTCCTGTCTTCATGAAGATCACATTTTGGTCCAACATACTGCCAAATAATTTCTAATAGAATAGGGGTTGAATGGTTACCCTGCTGGCCAACCTGTAATTCAGGTATTATCAATGTACCCATTGTTGTGAATGACTGCTGAGAATATTCCTGCTCACTTTGAGCTTCTCAAACCCTTTCCTGTATTCACCTTCAGCTAGGGACTTTGCTTCCTTTTGCCACCCATTTTCCCCTTAACTGCTCTGATAACCAAAATTTAACACTATGAGCCTGCTTTTAGGGTGGCAGGAGGAAGAGTATAAACTGAAAATGGCAAAAATGGAGCAAGAGTCAGAAGCCAGATCTGTGAGGACAAGTAGATGTGTATAAATAGGTTAATATTGGGAACCTACTATTTAATTATAGGGCAGAAGCCATGTTAAAGTGACGAGACTTATGTTATTGAAGGGTGTGTTGGAAAACTACAGCGATCTGCCCAATGTAAGCTATGGCCAACTGGAAAACTAGCACAGGAGAACATTTAACAGAAAGGATTTAAGGTGAGGAAGATGAGGGACAATAAAGTTCCTTCCTGCTAATAATCTACTCAGCTAAATTTCTTCAGGAAATTGGTTGCATACCATGCACTATTATGCATATACTAATAGTTTAATGATAAACGTGAAAATAACAATGCTACCAATATTTTTTATTAAATTTATTTTTTAAATTCATTTTGCATTCTAACCAAAGTTCTCCCCTCTACCCTTCCACCCATCCTCTCCCTTGCCCCTGCAGCCCACCTCCATCCACTTCTCCTAACAGGTAAGGGCTCCCATGGGGAGTCAACAAAGTTTAGCACAATAGGTTGGGGCAGGACCAAGCTGCTCCCTGTGCATTAAGTCTGAGCATGGCATCCCCTGATAGGGTGTAGACTCCAACAAGCCTGGTCATGCATCAGGGGCAGATTCTGGTCCTACTTCCAGGGACCCCTCAGATAGTTCAAGCTTCACATTGTCTCCCACATGCAGCAGGCCGAGTTCTGTCCCCTGAAGTTTCCAAAGCTGTTGGTCCAGACTTCATGAGTTTCCATGAGCTTGGTTCAGCTGTGTCTGTAGATTTCCCCATCATGATCTTGGCCTCCCTTGATCATGTCTTCCCTCTTCCCTCTCTTCACATGGATTAATGCGCTGCTCTTTTTCCATGATGAGCATGAATTGAGGAGACTTGGGAAGTTCTCTTCAATTTCTGAACAGAAGTAATACTGTCCACATTATTAAAGATAGCATAAACTATCATTGTATAGTAACTGTCACAAATCATATGTTCCCTCCATTCGCAGGGTCTAGTCTCCATGTTACCCTGTGAATAATTTCAAAATCGTTGTATTAATTTGGTTGATTTAATAGTTCCTGAGGAATGGTGTGCCAAGAAAATAACAATGCTTGTTGCACAGTTATGAGTCTCAGACACTAAAATAGAAAGGGTTTCATACTGATATTAAGAATGTGTTAACTTTGACTTTAAAGGCAGAGCCTACATGGAAGCAAGTTGTCCAGAAGGAACAAGAATCCCCAAGCCCATCTAACCCAAGGAGCTTTACAGAGAAAGGAGTGGGCTTAACTTCTGTGTCAGTATGTTTTATAAAACTCAGTTTACTTTGAGCTATCAAACATTTGGTATTCCCTTTAGGTAAAATTGTCTCTAAAATTCCCAAGGTGCTGAAGTTAATAACATCATGTTTTTATCACTTGAGAGATCTGCTTTGAAGTTTGAGCCAGCTCTTACACATTAGCTTTCCTTAGGAACACCAATCCAAAGGCTACAGTTTACTGAGTGATTCATGGGTGGTAAGACAACACAATCATCTGAATAGATTGTTAATTTTCAGCCTTGTATTCATGAAAAAGTACTACTATTATTTTCCTCAAGTGAGAGAGAGGTACATGTGTGAGTGAGAAGATGGGAGAGAGAGAGAGAGAGAGAGAGAGAGAGAGAGAGAGAGAGAGAGAGGAGAAAGAGAGAGGGAGGGATTTAAAGAAGTTTTTACAGCATCCCAGAGGCACACAGCTAGTAGCTACTACAAAATAGGATAGTAATTGAGTTGTACTTCACTCTAGGATCTGTATCTCTGTGCTCT
This sequence comes from Cricetulus griseus, assembly GCF_003668045.3. NCBI lineage: Eukaryota > Metazoa > Chordata > Mammalia > Rodentia > Cricetidae > Cricetulus > Cricetulus griseus. The sequence continues at coordinate 37,403,884 of NW_023276807.1, forward strand.
TAGCCACAAACATTTAGTTGTTTCTCACTCTAAGTGGATAGGAAAAGTAAGTTATTAGCATTTTTAATTCTTGGGTAGGTTTATCTCAAAGAAATTCTGTGTGTAGAACTTTGAAATTGACTTGAAAATGACAGTAGGCAGTCATATTTAATTGATTGAGTACACATTTATCAGCATAAGCAAATTAGTTAACTTACAAATTTGCATAGAAAATTATTGCTGTTCCCTACCTGGAATTTTCCTCACCTATGAATCACGTTAAGTAAATTTTGTCACAAACCCCTTTTAATGGGCTAACTGTTAAGTTAGTGTAAATCATAACATGTTTCAGTCAGTTCTCTACTCCAAAGAGCCAAGAGCACTTTTCTCTTGTGGTGGCCTTTCTGCACTCTCTTTGAGCACTGGAGATCCCCTCTTCATCCCATAGATTTGACCGGACCTTGTATAGAAAGAAAGAATGTGAAAGATGGAGCCAGAAGAAATCTGGAATTGGCCTGTGTCTCCTATGTTAGCATCATCTTGACAAAATCTCAGATGCATGAGCTCATGCTATCTTAGGACAAGGTATCACTGTTCACCATAATAGGAAGTGAGAACAGGGACTCAAAGCAGTACAAGACCCAGGAGGCAAGAACAGTTGCAGAGGCCATTAACATAGAAAGTTAGAACTGTTTTTATGAAATATGTTCTCTTTAGAGAAACATTGAAACCACAGAAAAAGTTATGAGACTAACTTGTTTGAGGCTGCAGTGCTAAAAATCCAATGGTCCTGGCCACTGTAGTCTTGGATGTTGCACACAGTTCCCATATTTGGCTGGCAATATATTGAACCTGGTATTTTCAGACTTTACAGAATCCCCTGGTATACTTCATGATCTCAGTGTGTGACCACAGCAGGAGCCTTCTTCCTCATCAGATACATGTTACTGTCTTTGGCTGAGTATTCCTGGTTGTGCACAGGACAGGAAGGAGAAATAAAAAAAAATGTTATGAAGTTAGTTCACACTCACTATCTGAAAACCAACCACACAAACTCTTGGACTGTTCACTCAGATACATATTTTTCATAGATTCTGTGACATGACCATGTTGATGCTTTCCTTCTCTGCAATAGGGTAAAAGTGAGCCTGAGGGGACTGATAGACAGCAGTGACATAAACATTTAAGATGAGCATACTTTCTCAGATTCCTTTGGGCAATGACTAAGTCATAACAGGGAGATAGGGCATGAGATAAGGGCCTGTTTCTTCTTACAACTCAGCCTGATTATGGGACCTTTCTCAGAAACACAGGGATTTAATAACATTTGATTCATCTCTTCATTTATTTTACTCTTTCAATCTTCCATCCTGTGCTCTCAGCTCCTGGTGTCTTCTCCCAAAACTGGACTAGTGAACAACTGGGTAGCTAGAAACTGTGATCCAGACAGGCTAATGCCTGAGACTGAAAATTTCTGTGATTTCTTATTTTCCATCTGACTTTGCTGAACAAATTCTAAAATATTTGGTAGTGTATTTTTTATAAGAGCCAAACACCAAAATAGTTATAACTTCTGTACACCTGTAAAGTAGATGCACCTCCTTGGCAAGCAGTGCACAGACAAATTTGACTCTTAAACTAAGAACAGAACATGGGTATTGATAGCTAGTTACTGTCCTGGGCCCAGACATAGCCAGGTGGCAAATCAAAAGACTTCAGTTCAAACTACATTTTCCATGTGTCTTTATATTCCATATTATTTTAGACACATTTTATGCTTTGAGTATTTATTTTTAATGATTTTTCCTTTTCTGTAAATTTGTAGACATTATAATTTGTGTTTCCAAAGAATCACTGGCAACTATCAGAAATATTTATAAATTTATTTTAGTTAGCAGATTTCTCTTTAACTTTAGAGCACCTTGACTGTCTTTTTGTCCAAGCACACATCTTTGGGTTTATGTTGTAAAAGTCTGAGACATGCAACTGGAGTAGAATTTATGCATGATAATTTACTAATTGCCTATTCAATATATTCTAATTAGTGAGATTTTCATAAAATTGAGTAATGCATAGCATATGAATTTTACAGCATAACCTTATGAGAATTTGACAGGAATTTATAAACGGTAATTCACATTCACATACCCTCACTTATCACTGTTCTAACAGTGAACTAAGAAACTAGATACTACGAATCAAGCAAAAGAATTTCAAAGTTTATGAGAAACCCAGAAAAATCATTTACTAAACATTTTTTCTATCACAACCAAGTTTAATGTGCATTCTTAGTCAAATATTTTATTTACCACATGAATATGGCCCCTGAGTACCTCTGAATATGAACCCCTGTGGGTTCTCGCTTTCTATAATCTCATCTCAATTCTTTCTTATTATGGATTACTCATCCTGAGTGTTGATACATTGTTGGTAAAATTATTCTGTTATTCTTGTCTCAGTGGGTCATTACCATGAGATTTCATAACATTTTCCATTTGTGCTTTTGTAAAATTATGCATTGTCTTCACTTTTTAAGTTTAGATTTTATAACTTGCAACATCTCAAGTGCATAGTACACCAAATTCAGTTTAATGAGAAAATGTAACCTTTTTTACCCTATGAAAGCTCTCCAAAACCCTTTGATTTCATAAATATTCCCTCTTTCCCCTACAGCCCTGCTTTTAAAAATCCTTGTTATTAATGGTAGTTTAGTCATAAATGTAGCTGAAATTTTGACTCTAGTATTTTTTTTTAATTTTACATATGGTGTCTTTTCCCTAAACCCCCTTGATAAAAAAAATTAAATATATGTAGCCAAAGGAATAATATTAAGAATTGTTATCAGGATGAAACTGGCATATGGTGTCATTTATTTGTGTTATTTATTTAACAAATAAACAAGAGTACAGAATCGTTCCATCAGTCCGTGTTCCTTTCTTTTGTGTGCACAGTAAACAGAGACAATGTGTGCCGATGTCAGTATTTAGAAGGGACACCTGAAACCAATTTCACCCAGTGTGACTATATTGTATCTGTCATCAGATTGAAAAATACTAGTCCCCTTTCTAACTTTCATGTGTGAGATGGCCTTGAAGGCTTAAATGTACATGGAGTTTTTAATGGATCTAAGTAATAAAACACAGGAGTCAGATATAGAGAAAAATGCTGAGAGTTCATAGAGAAGGAGCAAGTCACTGCCACACCTTATCTCCTTAGCATCTCAGCAGACCAGAGGATAAGTTCCAGTTCTCCCTGATTATATCTGGTTTCTGCCCAGCTAGCTTACTTCCTGTCTGTCTGTACAGACCTCTAGAACTCTATGGTTAGCTAGTGGCAAGGTCCATTCTCTGACCTTCATGCAGGCTTTATTTGTACAAGCAAGATATCACCACATTTAGAAATCATAAAAAAAACATTTGAAATTTATTTTAAAATTTAGGTCATTTAATATGTTTGGCAGTTCATTCATAAAAGTTTGTATGTAATAGGCATTGCACATGACTCAAATATTTCTAAGTAAATTAAGATATGGAAAATAGAATAGTATAGTATGTCTTACTGGATTTACAGAAGTACAGACACTTGGGAGAATTGACTCTCAAGGGATGTTGAAACATGAAGAGGTCCACAGTGGCTCAGGTATTTCTCTGGTGATTACCAAAGCCAAGAGTATTTCTTCAAATAATCGTGGGTTTTCTGTGTTTAATGATCCCAATGTCGTTACGAGGTGTAACCCTCTGGAGATTTTGAAGGGATTTGATTTTTTGATGTCTAAGTACTATTGAGAAGGTTCAGATATTGAAGGAGTGCATGAAAAAAGAATCTATATGAACAGATCAATTTTCCAAGTACTTTGTAAAGGCATCAGACAAGAGTCTCACTTGACACAAAGTACAGGAGTTCTTTGCCAAAAATTTGTCAACACACTCGATATTGTGGGCAAAAATATAGATTTGAAGTTGGAGAGTATGATGTGATGTCAAAGCACTGATTGCTCCACAATTGAGTTCAACAATAAACTCTGAGTTGCTTGCAAAATGCACAGCTGATAAGATTCCTAACATGAATGAACAGTTCGGCCACAGCTCTGCTAGGATGAAATCTGTATTATGACATGGGTAATAAATTAGTTTATGAACTATTCAATAGAGGATTATAAACTATTATCCTAGCACTTATGAAAACCCTCTCTCATAAACCATTCCATAATACAAGCAGACAGTTTTCTGTCAGTCCAAATGGATGCCTTTATGGTATACAGGTATGCCTGGGAGAACCGATCTGTGTTATTAGTGGTAGCAGCCATGCCTGTGTTATAAGGATGTAACATTTATCAACAATCAGTGTTCTGCAAAGAACATGGGCACACCTGGCAATTATCCAAATGCACAGATAAGCTGATCTCTATAGCTGACTGTAGTGAAGTATGAGCCAAGCTGAAGATACTTGGGTTAATCAAATATACCATTAAGAAGTACCTTGCATGCATAGAAAACCTTAAAAGAATTAAAATACAATAATATTCAATTTCTTCAAAAATACCCATTGTAACCATTGCTTCTTGATATTTGATATTTCAAATGCATTTGCATTTGAAGGATTTGGAAAGCCTCAGAAACATAATTATGGATCTTGATAATTATTCTGCTGTAAATATGATGAAGTGAGGGTAGCTAAGCTCTTCTGGCAGCACATGGAACCCTCCAACCTTTGTTTATCTTTTATCATTGGTATTTCACAGGATAGAACTAAAGATTTAACTTAAGGGTTTGATTTGCTTTTCAAATTAAATAAATTATCTACAATTCCAGTGAGTATGGATAAGCAAAGTGCTTCCTAAAGGGTAATTGGAGTAATTATCTACTGATGATGAAGGGGCAACATTAGGATTTAAGATGTGTTTCTTCTGATAATTTCTGATGATCTGAGTATTCAGTGATTTAATCCTGAGACAAATATAAAGAAACTGTTAGTTCAAAGAAAAAAGGAAAAACTCCAAAAATGAAAGTGTGCATTGACCTATGAACCAGAAATTGATCTAATTCATTCTGCAGCCCATTTAAATGATGGATTATATTTGTCTATAAGATTTTCACATATGCCCATAGATTTGCCATTACAAATATTTCCAGACTCAGAGAATATGGGTTCAAAGCCCAGATATACCAATTACCATTTTTGTAACTAACGGCAATGTATCAGTACTTTTCTAATCTTCATTTTAAAATTCATCAACATTATTTTTGTTAAAGTAAAATCAGTTAGTATTTCTAACATAGAATAGCATATGTTGTATAATAAATGCTGGAAATTTGTTAGCTTAGTAACTTATTAATGTTCAGTCACCTCTGGCATGTGAGAGAGGCAAGGTTCTTCTGTTAATTACCAGTATAAATTCCATTCATGAGAGCATAAAGTCCCACAGAGACCCAGTATCCTAGTCCTAGAATTTTGAGAGTTGAAGTTTGAGAATATGATTACTGCAGGACACAGACCCTATTCATTGTATAGAATGGGTGTTAGGTTATATGATTTGTAAGATTAATTTTAAAATCATACCTACACATGAAGAAGAAATTGAATACTACATGGAAGGTCAGCCAGGCCCCACCACGCCTACTACTAGCCTGCTAGCTCCTGATCACTACCATACGTGTGTGTGTGTGTGTGTGTGTGTGTGTGTGTGTGTGTGTGTGTGCATGCACACATGCAATCAGGGGAGGAAGAACATGCAATATGAACTATTGTCTCTGTCTTACACATACACACATGCACACATGCACATATTTTTGTGCACACACACTGAAATTGGGAAGAATACAGCATTCTTTCTGATGAGCAGCTAAACTTTTTTTTCTGATGATGAAATTCTATTGAAAAAAATGAACGTATCAAAATAAAAAAATGAAAATGTCTTTTTCAAATCATTAAAGTTTTCTCTAGAAAGGCAACAAAACTTAACTTTTCATGTAGGTTCTGGACATTACTCTCTTAGACACTGCTGCTACACTCTGCAGCTTACTGATAGTTGAGATTTGGGGCACAAATTTTACAACCTAGACATGTGATGAGATTGTTTTGGACACACAAAATAGGGTTTTAAAACTAGATGTTGTAATTTTGTCTCTAGTTTTTGTTATTAATGACAGTAATCTGAATTGTATGTTGAGCTCAAGGTCAGGGAGAGCTACAAAATGAGAGCATAGTTTCAAAAGAATTGTGTGACTGTGCGTGTGTGTGTGTGTGTGTGTGTGTGTGTGTGTGTGTGTGTTAGTGAGAATGTCTCTTCTAATTCTCTAAGTAAATTCCTTACTGTATTTTTGAAAAGTGAGATTTCTGACTCAAAGTGTATAAGCAAACCTCGAGCATTTAGATGTGTATTTATATCCTATCTTTTTCTTGTTGTTGTTCTGGTGCATTGACTCAGTGTATGATTTATGTAAAATGAATGATTTTTTTATATCTTAACCTACCGATAAAGAAATGACTTGAAGCATTTCAGCATGAGAAGAGTCCTTCATTAAAGCATTAGGAATCCACATAATCAGTGGTGATGAAACTCATAGCTAACTTACAATGGGAAAACTGCTTCTTGACTATGACATGATGCTCTCAGGGAAAGGGGTTGAGTCTCAGATACATTTCACAAGGGTAGAGGAGGGTTTGAAATTCAGGGGCATCAGAGTTGAGGAACTAAGCTTTTAAATATTGAGACAAATTCCATGTCCAGTGTTCTAAAGTATCAAATGAAACAAATAGTATCTGCTTATCTTGCATTTAAACACTGAACCTATAGCATATCATACGAAAGGATATAAAAATACCCTTCCTTCATCTGTTCCTCTCATTGGTCAGGTTGGGTTTTTGATATGAAGTATGGAGTATTAATAAAAGATTTCATAGCTAAACCCAGTCAACCACTAGCTCTGACCTACCATAATTTGCAAAATATTTTTGTATCCTTAATGAAGGCATCCATTTACATAAGCCACAGTGTCCTGCTGGGCAAGTCATTGGCATTAGGCAGGTTCACCTTTACAGAATTAATGAAGCTCTACTTTTCTCTGTGCAACATCTCAGTGGGCAGATGTGAGGCTTTTTGGTCCAACTTTCTCTCAATAAGGAAGCTATTAGCAGCTTTTACCAATATATGTCTAGCCCAGCATTAAATCCTCATATCCAAGGACCTCTAAACCCTCCAGATATATATCAAGTTAATAGTTGAGCTTGCTGATTTATTTTTATTTATTTATTAGTAGCATCATACTAGGAGGATATATAGGTTGTTCATGCTGTTTACAATGGCATCACTTTTCAAAAGTGAGATTTTTTTCTGCTCAAATGGTTCCCTAAGTCATATTCTGCCTTTTCTTTCCAAAATTGTCCTATGACTATTAGAGGCCCATACTGTGGACTAGAAGAGATTGGTTACCTGACATGCCTGAGATGAAACTCTGCGATTTCAGTCTTTTGGGGGCAATTGAAGGCTTCCGGGTCCCATACTGTGGGCTAGAAAAGAATGGGCAACCAGGAGTATCACCCAGGAATGCCTGAGATGGAAGTCTATGTATGATTTTAATCTTTTGGGAAGAATCGAAGGCTCCTATACATGTATAAACTCATGGTTACTCTCTACAAAGGAGTATGCTACATGTAGTGGAGAGGTTTTGTCTACTTGACACAAACTAAAATCAGCAAAACTAGGGATAGGGAACTGAGGGATTACATCCACCAGATTAGCCTTGGGCATGTGTGTGTGCAGCATTTTCTCGATTGATGATTGCTGTGAAAGGGAACAACAGAACCATCCCAAGAAGGTGAAGCTGAGTTTATGAGGAAGCAAGCTGAGTAAGCCAGTGAGTAGTGCTCCTTTATAGCATCTGCTTCAGTCTTTGCCTTCAGGTTCCTGTCTTGAGTTCCTACCTTAACAAGACTATAACCTACATGATATAATAAACACTTTCTTCCCCTAGTTGCTTTTGGCATGGTGTTTATAACAGCAACAAAAGGCTAACTAATATACTAATATTATTTATCAAAGAATTTAAGCCAACAACAAGAAAATCCTATAGTATGGAAGACATTGTTTTTAGAGTCCACAGATCACCTCACAAAGGCCATCACTCACATATGCAAGCATCAGCAAGAGCACTTATTAATATTCCAGGATTCATTGGGGTCCTTCATTTGTACAAAATGGCAAGGACACTGAGTGAAGTGGTATGTACAGGCTCCTTTTAAGCATAGCCAAGAGGCATTTCAGAAGCAGTTAAGTCATTTTATCAATGATTGGCAAAGTAAGTGGGCAGTTATATTAGTACGTTTCTGATTGGCTGGGGCTGGCAGGGGGCTAGCTGGGATTAAAGTTTTTTCCATCTTTGGGCACCATTGGATAAGTCCCAGGGCCTCTCCCTTTTGATCATTGTCTTGAGATATTGTAGGAGCTGACTCAGGCCTGGTACATGTTTTCTCCCTTGTCTCTCTCTCTCTGTGTTCTCTCTTGTTGTCCTTTTGGGAGACTGAACTCAGGCCCAGTTATAAAATGAGAAAAGTTAAGAAAAGGTCAGACCTTTCAGTTGTGTAACAAAACATTTCCTAGGAATTACAACACATACATCTAGTCATACCAGATAGGGAACACATGACAGACCAAAGCACAGATACTACCAAGCTTCAATTTGGTGAACCTATGAGTTTTATTGGGGTTACTTCCAGAAGCAGAAATAACTCTAAGATAGCTGAACCACAAATCCCACACCCAGCATGGGTGACAGTTTACAAATCTGGGAATGTGGAGAATACTACACAGCCTGAAGCAGATCAACAGTTTGGAGGTTGTCCTTGCCAGGTGCGTAAGTTGGTCTAAACCTTTTCTAGACAGCTGTTCTTTTCTCAGAGGTTTCTTTGCAGCTCTTTTACCCTGAGAATGTTCCCTGCAGCTCAGCTTCTTCCTCCTGGGAGAGACTCTCAGCTTTTATTGCTTACTCTGGCATAGAGAGGGCTAGTGAATCTGATCCATTTCAGGAACCTTCTGAAGCTGTTTTGAGTTGTTTACCTTCCTGCTTAAGGGACTTCCTATGGGATGGAGAATTTCTCAGAGAAAACTGTTACACGACAGACAGATATATAAACAATAAATGCATATAAGAAGTCAATGATATAGTCATGGGAGATTATCAGTACCCAGAAAAGAATTTACACCATATGTGGAATAATGGACATGATGCATTTACCTAATTTTTTCTTAATCAATAAAAAAATTGAGAGTCAGATATCAGGGTAAGAACCTCAATGATCAGAGAAGAGGAAAAGCTGCCAGTCACCTCCTCTTTCTTCCAATACTCTATCCACATCTGCCTTACTCCTTCCTGTCTCCTATCTATTCTGTCCTCCAAAACATCTATAGTTAATTTTGTTCAGCTAGTGGCTAGCTACACCCTCTGACTCATAGAAAACTTTATTGTCAAAATGCAATCAAAATATCACATCACATAGACATGCAGATGTCATATTATAGGATCATAGAGAAAAGCACATAACACATTCATAGGATAGAGACTAACAGAGTATCTTCCTATAGAAAGAAATAGCTGGGAAAAATCTTAAAAGAATATATCTATATGTAATCATTTAATTATACTATTTTACTAAAAATATAGTCATATTTGTTTTCCTAGTCTACATTACCTTATAAGCTTTCTTATAGATAATCATATTGAGAAGTAAAATTTAATTAATAAGGTCTCCTTTTATAAAAATATAATATTAACACATAGTTTAAAATGTAAAGGTCTACAATTTTTACATCAGAAGAATTACTGAATCTATTCATAATGCTCAGAAGAGTTCTAAAATACTTGAATGAAGAACAACACACAGTAGGTGATCACAAAATGATAACTGAATTTGTTGATTTGAAATAGGCTCTAAACCAACCGCAAATATATTGCTTTAACGTGGGTGGGGATATAGAGATCATATGCTCCTACACACAGAGAGCATCAACAAATGACACCTCTCCAGGATTCAGTCCTCAAAAGATGTTTACTGATGCTTGGCAAAGGAAACACGTTTTATATTAAAATGACTTAGGGAAAATACGAGCTGAAATAAAATTATAGGAATTTTCTTCTTCGAAGACATCTTAGAACTGTCAATAGATGATGCTACAGTTTCCTTGAATTATTGAGCAAGGAAATTGCTGTGTTCTTTAGAACACCTGATATGGCATCCTTCCAGGGGACATATAGGAGAGATTTCAGTAAAGGGAGTTATACATGCCAAGGAAGTTAAATTCTTCTAATTGTAATTTCAAAAATATAATTTCCCTATTACTAAGTTGAAATTCAATCTTGAGTTTCCATTCCACTTGAGTGAAAACATCTTTGTCAGCTCAATGTCTGGTGCCATCAATTAGAGATTGTTCACTCCCCATCCCCTACCTCAGTATAGCATTAGAGCCCCTGGGCAGTTTGTGAGATCATGGTGTTAGAAGACATATGGTTCTCATCTGGTAACTCTTCACACAGCTACCAGCTGTGGTTTATAATACTCATCTGGTTTTCAGTTTTGTGATTATTCTCCCTGATCTCTGACTTTCCAGCTGTCTACCCAGCTATCCATTCATGCTACATCTAAGTCAGAGCCATCTCTTTTCATTCAGAAACTCATTCAGGTCAGGTAACAATTTCTTGTTGATTTCTAGGCCTACCTTGAAACTATGGCAAAATAAGTCATTTCTACCATGCCACACTAGTTGGTGGGGTCTTTGGTCAGGCTGTCTAGCTCTGTCTTGAAATTTTCAACCATGCCAAGAATGCAAGGACTTGCCTGTAAGGATATGTAAAAATCCAAGCAGAGAGTCCTCATCCCAGCTTTTCCTCCTCCAGCTTGCATGACATCAAGTCTTCCAACCTCTTCAGAAAATCTGGGTAACGTGGAATTAGGCCATGAAGGGCAATTGTTCTTAACCACTGTGTATCTAGTGGTTCCCAGAGGAGACATTACAACAATTGTTGGCAAATTGGCAACCATTGGTCTATCTGCAGGTTTATATATGCTACCTCATCTCTTTAAGGAGTAGCACCCATCACCTTAGAAACTTTCAGTTTATGTTTTATGTTTAGAAATTCTGAAGCTTCAATTTTCCAATTCATGAAACTGAATTTACACAAATACATTCACATGTATCATGTGGATTTCTTGAAAATGCAGTGGTGTTTGTCTTGACTAACATAATGTTACCAAGAGAGAAAAACTGAATGGGGTAGGTACTAAGGAATTATGCAATTATCACATTAGGTAGACATTTTAAAACTCTTATCTTTTATAACTAAGCAATACCAATTTCCTTCATCAGGGGTTTTTGACAAAGCAGCAACAGTGGCTTAAAACAGTTCTAATCTTGGTGCTAAATGAGACAATGAGGTGTTTTTATCTCTCTTGCTGTGCTTGATGAGCTGTGTGGTGGTTTGAGTGAGAATGACCATAATAGGCAGATGTGTTTTGAGACTCAATTACCATCAGTGGAACTGCTTGGGAAAAAAAAAAAACAGGAAGGTGTGAACTTGTTGGAGCAGTTGTGTCAAGCTTCACACTTGGGCCATTCTCAGTGTAGTTCTCTCTTTGCATCCTACTTGTGGATCAAGATATGAGCTCTCAGGTGTTCCTGCAGCCATGCCTTTGGTTTGCCATCATGGACTGTAACCCTCTGAAACTGTAAGCACAATTAAATATTTTCTTTAAAAGTTATCTTGGTCATATTTCCCCAGAAAAATAGAAAAGTAACTAATAGAAGGTAGGTTAAAAATTTGGCCAAGATTCCATATCTGTTCTAGGCATTTGAGGTAGACACTGCATAGCGCATCTTCACCATTTAAAACTATCAAATGCATGCTAACTAAAGGGGAAGGGGATATAAAAGCCACTTTTTCCCATTCCCTAACTCCACTTGGCCTGCTTTGATACAGACATATTAAGTTTAGTTTGAATTCAAGTTTATTATCTTTCTATAGTAGACTTGGATGCTCAATTCTGACATTCATATCCTAAACCCTGCTCACATCATGTTGAGGGTTTGGTGAATTTCCATGTACACACACTTTTTTCTATGAGTAGACACAGCAAGATCTGAGGAGTAATGAATTTCTACAGTGGGGTGATTCAGTCACTGTCTAACTTATTTGGCCACTTGGGTACTGCTAGCCTTTCTTATCAGATTTCTGTCTTCATGCTGAGATCTACCTGAGTTCTCACTGATGTGTACATCTCATTAAAATACCTAAAACTTGCACTATGCCTGTAAATTTTTCTGGGGCCACAAACTAGCCATTTGGCTGTTTTCAATTGTTTGGAATTCAGCCAGCCAATGACATTACTTTCTGGTCTCCGGATAGTTTTTCTTCCTGCCACTAGATGTCAGGAACAATAAGAGTCAGCTTGCATCTGCTTTATCTGAAAAGAAACATGCTCCAGCACTAAGTAATTCAATCTTTCTAGGGACTGGCATTCATGTATTAATATTTGAGAGCATGCAATATATGTGAGCTGCAGGTTTAGGCATTGAGGATGAATAAGGAAACGATGCAGATAGAAGCAGAAATCCTTTAAACAAGGGGTCATAGACGTAAACAATGCACACAGAGAAGAATGGATTGGAATGCAAAGGGAAACTTGGTAATAGTCAGAAAGGAATCTATAGTAGGTGATAGTAGGAAAACAAGAAATGAGTAGCCTGCTGTGGAAGACAGATGCAAAGAAAGTATTGTTTGTGAGACTGTTTGCTGGTGTAAATATCCAAGACAGGATGAGATCTTCAAGTGGTTTACTTAAGAAGATACAGATAAGGAGGGCAGCATTCAAAGTAATATGATGCTCTGATCCTGCCAAGAAGAGGGGGGTGTTGGGAGTATCATACAGTGGAAAAGATACTTCTCACTCTCTGAGGAACATCTGACTACCAGGCTGATGAGAGACCAGATCACAAGTGGCACAGATCAAAAGAATGTGTCTTGGAGGAAAGGTTATATCATCCCTCCATGGTTGCCTAGGGGACAAACTGTCTTTATGAGAAGAAGACAATAGATATAGAAGGACAATAACTGTTATTTGTCAGTAGTTTTTCATAGAAAAACATCTTAGTGGTACAATTTAAATATCAAATTAGAAAGGGTAGGAAAGTAGAGGGAAAAGAGACTATGGAGGAACTGCAAACAAATATTAAGTAAACCATTGCTTAATTAGTGAAGAGTATAAGGCAGACATTCACTACATTATGAATTATTGACCTTATTTATAAATATTTGTGTTATTTCAAATGTAGTTTTATAGCAGCTATTTTTCATAATGATCAAATAACAAATCAATATATTCCCAAGTAATACACAAAATAATCAAGTAAAGAAAACAATTTGTTTTTTTATACCTGTCTCTATTTTCATCAGTATATATCAAAAGTGCTCTGTCCTTTATCACATATGAAGTTTACTACATATAAGAAAACGAACATCACTTGCTGAACATTAGTGTTAGTTCTTTTTTCAAATGAAAAGAACCAAAAAGGAAGGACATAGAAGACATGCCTAGATGTTTGGCAGCATGATTATGACAGTATTTGAACAAATATTCTCTCAAACAGAAGTGGTCACTTTTATACTATAGTACATTTCTTTTTCTTAAAATGTATATGTAGAAACCCTGGGAACTTGAAAGGTGTAGAGAAAACACTGCTGTGATGAAATGTGGAATTAAGCAAGTTTATAAGCATTTTGATACTTAGGAAGATCTATCCATTTTAGATACTCAGTTCAGCAGCATTCAAACTCTGGATGCTTGAAGGGAAATTTCTAAGAACAAAAAGGCTAAACAAAGGGACTGATGGTCTTGGGAGAAGTAACTTATTAAGTTTCTCTGTGCTTCTAACAGTGGCTGGGGAGAAGATTCCAAAAGAGTTTTCTGGTTGTTGTTGCTTTTTAAAAATATATTGTTACTTTTTGTCTTTTGAAAATATAGGAAAAATTAAAAAATATGTACATGATATAATACACCAAAATTTGCATAGCAAAAATATATCTATATTCAGTTAGAAAAAAGTATGGTTTGGTTTAAGTGTCAATGGAACTCACCAACTACTCTGTAAATAGCTATAGACCTTTTAAATACCTCATTTCTTATACAATGTTGTTTTAATGTAGATGGCCACATGATTAATCATGATTGTTTTATTTAAGTATAAATAAAACTGTATAAATGAAGCTGTATATATTATGAAATAAAAACATGAATTAGTGGAGGCATAAAATGTAAAAAAAGGAACTAGAGAAGGACTAGAAGGACTAATTGTATTATCCAGCAATGTTCCCTCCCTCCCTTTCCCTATTTCTCTCCTTCTCTCCCTTCTTCCCTCTGTCCCTCCTTCTCTCCCTCCCTCTCTGTCCCAATCTTTTCTCTCTTCCTTTCTCTTCCTCCCTCTTTCTCCTACTACCTTGGCAAAAATGCACACAGAATTTACTGCTAACATTTGAATCCACTGATATCAATTACTTTTCTGTTAATAAAATACCCAGAAATAGCACAAGTGATATGTATCTGCCAGCTAATCTCCACTTCGCAAAGATTTTATAACATCCCCTAACAGTGCAACTAGGGAAACAAGTGTTCAAATATACAAGCCTCCGAGGAACATTTCACATTCAAAGTGCAATACCACCCAATAATGATCTTAGTTTATGTTAGAAAAGAAATGACTTACTTGTTATGACATACTAATTATGCTTAAAATATGTTCTTTTAAAGTAGACAAGCATTGAAGTTATCCTCTTATCCCACTCTTGCCCTTTGTTTGTGGAGCCCGCCTGTTTGCCAGGGCTACTACATTTTTCAGAATGAACTTCTCAAGATTTCCAAAGCTAAAGATTGGAGGAATTAAAGGAAAGGGGTTTTCACCAGCAGGGAAACCCCTTCAGGATATCGTGCAAGCATAGTTTGCACAATGAGCCCCTTGGAGATGTGTTCATAAATCTTACAAATATTGAACACTCAGGAAAGGAGTCGTTAATAAAACTCAACCTTCCAGGATTTAGCACTGTGACATGCACAGTGAGGGATCTGCAGCTGGTATTGCTCCAGAGCTTCCATTTGGTTGAAGAAAGTTTCTTTCAGAAGTCACTGCACAACCCCTTCTCCTGAAGTCTTGGCTATCAGGGGAAATATAACTCCCATAACTTCTATAGAGATGATTTCTCTTTTCATTAGGATAGAAACATTGATTCAGAAATAAAGAAGTCTGTAAGGCTGCAGGAGACAAACTCAAGAAGAAAAGATGAAAGGGGCAAAGTTATCATAACATCATATAGATATGATTATTAGTCCCTCTATATTAAAGCAAGAATGATCTTATTTTGAAATAAAGCACCATAAATAGAAGTCAGAGGAACTCAGAGCCAGATAAGGAGATGCTGTGATCAAGCTCCTCATAAAAAAATAAAAAAAAACTGAAAATATAGAGGAGAAGGTAAATTGCCAGACTAAGATGTAGTTGAAAGAAAATTGAGGGTTTGCACCATTGCAGGGATGCCAATAAAAGTTTACAAGGGTCAGCATTAAGTTTTTCTTGTCAGGCATTGAAACTATCATTGTAACTTTAATCAATTTATTTTGAGTCTTTTTTTTCCTAGAAAGATTTTGTGCAAATAATTTTAAAGTGCTAGCAACTCAAGAAGACAATAAGACTTCATTGAAGTAAGCAAGTATGTTTTCTAAAGTGCTTCCCATTCTCATCTTTAGATTGTTTTAAGAGTTCAGGTGCCGAACTTCAATTCCTATAAGTGTTTCATATGTATATCCTGATCAGACCTTTGTTTCTTTTTTCAAATTTAAATAGTTGAAGACAATAACTTCCTCTCTCTCCCTATCCTTCTTTTCCCTCCCCTCCACCCAATTTATGTGTGTATGTGTTCTCTTGCCTCTCTCTTCCTCTGCTTCTCCTCCCTCCCCCTCCCAGTGTGTGTGTGTGTGTGTGTGTGTGTGTGTGTGTGTGTGTGTGTGCTAATGGGAGTAAAACTCATGGATTTGCATATTCTAAGCAAGTGCTTTACCACTGAACTTCATGACATTTTATTCCTTCCTTCTAAACTTCTTCCAAATAAATGTCTTAAGTTCACCACCACCATTGTCCTCTACAATTCTTCTTCTTGTGTTTGTTCTCTATATGCTCATTCCCCTTCAATATGTCAAACAAAATATTTGTTTACCCTTTTATTATCTCATCAACAACATAAATAGTTCAAGTTAAATATGGTTTTTCATCTCCTTCAGCTACATTATATTGCATGTCTGATTGATTATGGCCAAATAAGTTTTGTTTGCAAAATATAAAACAAGTTTTCTATAGATTCAAGTTTGTTTTATTATAGAAGGAAGAGTAGAGATGTTTTACCATACAATACATGTATTAAAGTTTTTAGGCTATGGAGATAGCTCATCGGATGTATACAGTTGTGAGGGATGCAGTTCAGTCCCAAGTAGTAATTTTTACAAAGCCCAGTGATTCAGGCTACCTGCCCATAGTCTTGGGAATTGGGAATCCCTAGGGCAAATTGCATAACTAATGGAATTGTTGAGTTCTAGGTTCAGTGAGCTATTTTTCTTCCATAAATAAATTGGAGAACAGTTAAGGACAACACCAACTTCTGGCCATACACACACACACACACACACACACACACACACACACGCACGCGCGCGCCATGTATACCCAGACATGTGCACCCAAACACACCCTACATAGATTACATACATGATTACTCAAAATGTGCTGTAAGATTGTGTCTTCTAGTAGTATCAGAAGCTATACCTTAAAATATCATCACATGATCTCCAAATGTGAGCTAAACAGGAATGACACCCATGAACGTGCCAAAATGGCTAGCAAAACAATCCATGAGGCCTCAACCCTACAGGAAGAACAAGGAAAGCTGGGAGCAGGGGAGGTGGCTTTCTTCAGAAAAAAAGCACATTGGTTGGTTTTGGTTTTCTAGTGCCAAAGGTCAACCCTAAAATCATATCTACAGGTGTTAACTTATGAACTGAATGGTTTTCAATGAGAAATATATATATATATATATATATATATATATATATATATATATAGAGAGAGAGAGAGAGAGAGAGAGATGGAGATGCATAATGCAACAACAATTAGTGAAATAAATAGGTCATGAATTTGAAGGACAGAAGGGAAGGGTATATGAGAGAGCTTGGAGAGAAGAAAGGGAAGGGAGGATACTTGTATTTCAATTATAATCTCAAAACTAAGATTTAAAAATGGGATAAATGCCAATTTGACTACTCTTAAAGTATATACTGTCCTCTGAAAACCAATTAACAGCTGTAATTTAGAAAATTCTCGTCAGGTCCCAAGTGTCTGGATTTTCTCTGAGGAAAATTCTATTTTTGTTTTTTTTTGTTTTGTTTTGCTTTGTTTTCCTTTTAGCTTTCCTCAAGTCTGCCACTCCTTGAGTTCTCTGCCATGTCTGCTAAGGAAGGAGAAGCATGGCAGTGTTGGAGTTCTCTAGTTTCTGGTCTGCTCACCCTACAGGCCACTAAATGAACAGTGGGGCAGTTCAGTGAGAGCTGATGATGTCACATAACCCATCAGGCCTCTAGATTGCAAAGGTGGGCAGAGCCCAGCAAAGGGCCAGAGGCTGCCTCTGTAACTGATAGAGGACAGCCTTTCTCCAGAGGCCAAGGTGTCCTCAGTACCTCCCACCAGAAGAGAGGCTTCTGTTCCATTGTGCTCCCTGATGACTCAAAGTGAAACGTTGTCTACCTGGAAACGTGTAATGCTTTATCCCAAAGTCAGAAATCCTTTCATTAGGCTTCCATCTAAACAGCTCACCAGCACCTTAGAACCAAAACCATGATGGCAAACACAGCTAACAGTTCCTGCAGGAAAGAGGAAAACTGTGTGTCTAACCCATCTGGCAGGAGAAAAATGACTCTCTGGGGTGTTCTGCATCCTCGTGCCCCAGCTTCCAAAAGTCTACTTTCAAGGGGTGTTGCCCCATAGTACAGCCCACCTGACTGCAGGACTTAGGTTTCCAGCCCTCAGGGAGACTCCTCTAACTCCCAAGGATGGGATTGGCAACAGTGTCCTCATTTCTCTGGGCTTCCAGATTTGTGTTTATGTAGATCAACTCAGAACCTGCTACTGAAGGCAAGCAGTCAATCTCTTCAAGCCACTATGACAAAATATCAGACTTAGTGGCTTGAACAACAGAAATCCATCCACCCACAACCCTGCAGGCTAGAAGTTCAATGTCTGGAAATAAGGAGGGTTAGATTATTCCACATTGCCCAAGCTTGGCTTTCAAAAATTGCCATGCCTTTATGTGGTCAGGACTACTAAACCACTTCTCATGAGGACAAGAGTTACACTGGGTTCCCCTCCCCGCCAATAATTCCTTTTGCATTAATTGACTCCAAAGTACAGGAGGTTTCAACTGCATATAGATTTAGGGGGAATTTGAGCACGATCCAGTCCCTAACACATTAGCCACTAGAAAAGGCTGTCTAGATTGAGCTTCCTCTAGTGTGGATTTCATTACTAATTGAAACAAACAGCTTCCTGCCCATGTTTATGGCTGTGTTTCCTGTTTGTCTGACTCCCTGTCCATGATTCCCCATTAGTTTTCTCCACACTGCCATCCCTGGAAAATTAGCCAGCAGGAAGATGGAAATAAGATGAGCAATAAGCTACTGAGTGTTCTATGGCCCAGACAGAACTCCCCTTAGGGACATGGAGCTCACACTGGAATATAGCTATTCTTTCTTTCCTATGATCTATTCTTCACACTGAAGTCACTGTGGTTGTTTAACTCCTCCCTATCCCATCCACCACCAACTTGTGGTTTTGAATTGTAAAATCCTTAGGAATACCACTTACTATTTTTCCTCTGAATATTCCTTCATGGGCTATCTTTTCTGGAAAAAAAAACCCTCTGGAAAAATCCCAAATAGACCAAATACTACTAATTCATGCACATAGATAATATTCCTTGGAAATTACAGGCAGGCAGGTAAGGAGAATGAACACATTCTGTCCTCTAGAGAAGCTGCTAAGATGGACATTTCCTCAGTTTCTCAGTGGATCTTTACAACTAATTGGTCACTTAGAATTTTGAAATTCAGGTTATTTCCAAATCCTTATAGTAACTTTCAACTCAGCATCTTTTTCCAGAAACACAGATGGTCAGGATGAGAGTAGCCTTCAAATTTAAGATGTGTTTGAAGCTGAGGGGAATTCCTAAACCAGAATTTCAGCCCTGCCTTTTCCCTCCACAAACCATCCTAGGAAGTAAAGGCAAGTTCTGTATAGAATGGAAAAGTCTTTGTTCTTGTTTTTGTTTTTTTGTTTTGTTTTGTTTTGTTTGTTCCTATTCACTTAACTCACTTGGGTTAAGTTAAAAATGCTCAGGAAATTTGTATGGCTGGAAGGGGAGGGGGCCTTTAGATGGCATCCCTGTTCCCCAGTAGATATACCCACAGTATAGAAGGATGCATAGCTCAGGAGCTTTCCTCCTCAGAACCTCTTGAGTCCAGTCAGGGTCTCTGATATCCACAACCCCATGGACAGCCAGTCATAGTGATTCTCCATGGAAACCTGGAGGGAGACAGCAGAGTGTCTCTATGCAGAGGGTAACTTTCTCACAGAGGTAAGTTTCGATAGTAAATGAAGATTTGAAGGCCTGATAATCCTCATATAAGATGGTTAGGGTCCCAGTATCTGATAGCTTTGCTGTGCTCAGATTTTTATTCTCCAAGATTGGAAGAAGTGGGAAGAGTCCCAGGCACTCCTACCAGGAGAGCATCTTACAGAAAGTGGGGGAGGGAGTCAAAGGGCAAAGAGGGAAGAGAAGAAGAGAAATATTTCACACTCATCATCTAGCCTGGGCCTGAGTTTGACCCCTGCAAAGCCAGAATAAACCTGGCTCAGGATTCATCCAGGAAGGAAATACCCTAGGCCTGGCACCCTGTCCTCATAAACACTGCATGCAAGTGAATCTGATGGTCTCTGATTTTTGCCAAATGGGGCACTGAGAGCAGAACTGTGTGTGTGTGTGTGTGTGTGTGTGTGTGTGTGTGTGTGTGTGTGTGTGTGTGTGTGTGAGTGTGTGTGTGAGTGTGTGTGTGTGTGTGTGTGTGTGTGTGTGTGTGTTTCAGTTTTCTATCCCAGAAAGCTATCCAAGTGACTGAGTCATCTTTATCTCATACTTATTAAATGCTTTAGTTGATACGTAGTAGCTCTACTTATTCACAGAGGCAAGTTATTTAGATTTACCGCTTTCCTAAATCCTGTAAGGTTATGCAACTTTGAACATATATCATTTATGCCTATGCTTTCCAGCATCAGGTAAACAGGAATAGCAGCATATCCAACAACAACAACAACAACAACAAAATCAACTCCAGGAAATGGATTCAAGGTGGAACAAATAGCAGGAAAGTCTCTACCAATTTCTTTGCTGTTGCACTTTGTAAACTTTATAAGAAGCATCACAAAAGACCAGGCTTTTTCCCTCTCCCAATCTCACAGTACACTGTATTTATTAAAAATATAGTAAAACTAATTTGGGGCTCCCCAACAGGGCTCATGGAAAAAAATCTTTCACCCGCTATTTTTCTTTTATGAACTTCTTCCTTGGGGTTCCTCTTCTCTAAGGAAGGATGCTGTGTCCCAAGTTTACTTCTGTTGAGCAATTAATTCTCAGTAAGCAGTCTTATACTGTAAGAAATGTGTTTGCTTTTTAATAAAGTTGTTAATAGCTAAATGTAGTCACAAGCTCTTGATGGCAGGCACCATAATGTTTTTCAAGTATTTGGTGACTGTTTCTCTTCTCACAGGGCACGGGTCTGTCTCTCACATTCACAACTGTTATGCACTGCTTTGCATTGAGAAAAAGAAGAGATCATGAAAAGAGAGAGGAAAGGCATTTGTGACTGCTATGTGAACAAGGGCAAACTTATGCACTTGCTCTCTGGGATGCATCTGACTTGCCTGGTGTCAGTGTGCTTTACTAAAAATGAACTGGAATCCTCACAGGTGCAGGGGAATTGGGCTAGTCAGGATGCAGATGCAGCTGCTGTATCCCACAAAAATAGCATCCCACCTTTAGGAGTCTGAAATCAAATTCCTTTGCTGTCAGGAGTGATACAAGAGCTTAGAGTAACACACCAGGGTCACACAGCCGGCCGTACTACACAACTCCCCCCTACTGGTGGCCAAGGTCTTCAGAATTAGAGATGAAACCTGCCATCTCTTTAGTGAGGTCATTGGCCTTAAAGGAGGAGAAGTTTTGTTAAATTCACCTTTGAGGAAAATTGTATGTCCTGAGCCAAAACGATTCATCTTAAATATGCTCATCCCTTAAGATATGAAGTATATTATTACTTCTGAAGCATTAGCCACATACTTATAACTACAGAGAGAAAATAATCCCTCTGGGCAGTAGAAGCAGTGAAATAGCTGGGAGAATTTTACTTTTTGTTTTATACCCTTCTATAGTGTTTAAAGTCTGTTACCTTATGCAGATATTACTTTTGCAATAAAAGGAAATCAGTAATAGCCACAGGATTTCCTACCCGATATCCTTATACTCAAAAAATGATCCACGTTATTAGACCAGAATTCTGTCAGAATATTCTAGATGCAGTTTTACCAGGGCATCCTAAGAAGGGAGGTGCTGAGGCAATTGTCTGTACCTCAGATGGACCGTTCTGGCTAACTGCTGATAACCATCATCTCTGCTAACAGTAAAGTAGAGAATGGGTGACTACACATGCCACTTTATACCTTCATCCTTGCATGCTCCAAATTGTTGTGTTACAGGCAACAAATTTTATGACTGACCTATATGGCCTATTTGTTGCATATTCATCCTTCAGGGTACAGTAAAACATGGGCATCTACTAGCCACTGTGGTGGGTATCTAATATGGTTTATACATTTAAGTCTCATAATGTCCTTCTCAAGTAGGAGAATATTTTTTTAAATCTTCACCACCTTTCTTCTTTTTAAGAAATTCAGTCATATTCTTTGATTATGTCTATCTTTTCAAAACATTCTGATACACAGATACTTCTCAGGTTTGTGTATGTTTTCTGATAACACATTCTCATAGCTTAAGATTAATATATAGTCCTTAGATAGATGTTCTTATTCTCACAATCTATTTCCTCCAAAAAGCTTTTCCTGTACCATTAGCCTGTATCCATTTCCTTGTCACACACTGTCTTGGCCCTTTTCCAAGAAGTCATCTGTCTAGAGATTTATGTGAGACCAGTATCTCTAATAGTCAATATTCCACACCATCAAGCACACTACATGAATAGTACTTATGTATTTGTACATATAATTATTGGCAATGTCCTGCTCCAAACACTGCAAAACGCCTGTAGCTCTCATATAAATACCAAAGAACCAAGCAATTATATTAAGAATAGAAGAGGAGAAAAACAATTTTCCCTTAGAACAGTGGTTCTCAACTTCTTAGTGCTGCAGCTCTTTAATACAGTTTCTCATGTTGTGGTTACCTAAAGCCATAAAATTATTTTCATTGCTACTTCATAACTGTAAATTTGCTACTGTAATGAATCCTAATGGAAATATCTGACATGTAAGATATTTGATATGTTACCTTCAAATGGACCATGACCTATAAATTGAGAACCACTGCCTTATAGGCTCAAATATTCTACTACCAAAGCCAGAAAATCTTTGGTTCTCTGAAGCAGAGGTAAGCAACTCTATCTTCAGATCTAATTATTGATGGAGTTTTGCTACAGCCACCTCCACTTTCCTATAAGACTGGCCTCCCACTCAGTTCATTAGTCTTTTCTTAGCTTCAGTACCCTTGCTTAGTGCTTTGGGCAATCCTTTATGCCATCTGAGCTAAGTTTAGGGCTGGAAATGTGAAAAAGACCATGGCAGACAGCCATTCTAGAGAGCAGTTATTCATTTTCAATAGTGACCCAGTGGTGAGAATGAATGCAGTCATCATGGGAGTGAATAAGTGGGTCCCATTCCTAGTTGACCCTTCATAATAATTTTAAGAAGTATCACTAAAATCCCTATTTTATGCTTTTGTAAATCATCTTGTGTTTAAGCAATGGAAAAGGCATTAACTAAATAGTATCACAGATAAAAATTCTCTTTCTTAAAAAAATCTCACTTCTTAAACAAATATTTTAAGTTAATGCAGAAATTTTAATGGGTGTAGTATAGACCTGAACTAAGTGAAAAACTTCAAATTAGAGGCAAGTGCTGAAAATTCCACACAAAGTTTTCTTCTCCAGCAATATTTGTTCTATAAATCTTAAAAAATACATATCCATATAAAATTGCAATTAAGCATCATTTTTCCCTCTGGTGGTGACAGCAGTGTGTACAAAGAAGAGTACCTACTGCAAATTTTCTTTTCCCTTGGCACATAGCTGTTTATTTAGATGGCCAGGGCACGAATGATAGCTTGTTCCTGGCATTACTTCTCAAATAAATTAATCCACAGAGATGCTTGCAAGCTAAGGAATATGAATCCTCATGAACTCCAGCATAAGCATGACTAGTGATGGAACTTACTCCTCATTCCAGTCATCCCATGATTTTTCCAAACAAGGATCTTGAGTTTACCCTACAAATGACTACATTGACAAGAGTGAAACAATGACAATATCAATGGACATATTCGTACAGAAGGAGTAAATTTTTGAGGGCTTCTATCCCTTGACAAAGAACTACAGGCTACTAATGACTTATGGGAGAAAGAGAATTAGACTCTCCCAAGGATGAACACCCCCCCCCGACTGGCTGTCAAATCCAAAGTGGTCATATTTGAAACCAGACACACATCAACAACAAAAGTAGACTCAGCAGAGGGGTGTGTGTGTGTGTGTGTGTGTGTGTGTGTGTGTGTGTGTGTGTGCAAACAGTAATCAAAAATAAAAGGCTATCAACTTTGGAGTAAAGTCAAGGATGAGTAACTGTGAAGGCCTGAAGGAGAGAAACAGTGTTGAGAGTGATATAATTCTATTTCAATTAAAAACATAAAAACATTCTTTATAGTTTTACCACTAGCTACGTTTTCAGGGTTTTATGCTGAATGCATGTAGCATATGTAACTAAGCATAAAGGTTTCAAGTGTGATAAGAATCATTCCTTTCGAAGCTGCAGAGAATTTTGGATTTTATTCATGGATGGGATAACTTTTTAAATTACCATTATTCACAGTTTTCAAAAAATAGACTGTATTTTTTTAAATATTCAGAGAATACAAGTGTAGCATGTGAATTCAATTCTAATTCTTAGTCTCTTATTTGTTGTCCTTGTATGAATACCATTGCCTTAAGCTTTTGGCATCATTTGTGTATTCATCTATCAGGCAAAATGAGGGAGAAAATCAATCCCAAAGCCCAATACATGTACATTGAACTACTTAGATCTATCAATTAATGTAACATAAGGAGAAAACTCTGTCTTAAATGGGATGACCTATTAAATAAACAGACTGTTTGGCTTTGTACTCTCCCTCCAGCAAGGAAAAAGGGCATTTGGTCATATGTTTTCATTTCTTTTTTTTTTTCTTATAAGTATTGTTTAAAAGGACAAAAAAAAAACGTAATGCAGAACAATTACCATTAAACTGAAAGTTAACAGCAAATGTACCCATTTCAAGTGGATGCCTAAAACCTTTTCAATCAAGTGTTTGTTGCTAGGAAGTCAGTGTGACTAGCCTCTATAAACCACTTTCAAGCCATTAACATTTTGCCACACATTTTAATATTCCCAACATCTTATTTTTCTTGCCATTAATTAATATGAAATAATATAGCTTGTTTTTTTTTTCCTCACAGAAAACCTGGTGCTTTCTTGTCTGTTACCAATGAGTATTGTCTATATTCACTGTAATTCAGTGCTAATGTGGTATCTGATGATTAGGCCTAACAAGAACCTCCAGGGCTGGTTAGCTTTCCAATTTACTGATGGAGAAAGGGGTAGAAATAAATTTGAGAATATGTTCCAGTGTGACTAGGAGAAAATAGCTATACAATCTGAGACCTTTGGACTTTGAATCTCTCATTTAACCAAAAAATGCTCTGCCCCTTAGTTACTAAGGTCAATCCTGAAAGGATTCCCCGACACCTAAAAGAAACTTAAGAATAATAACTTAACCAGTCGCCATCATTCCAGAGGTATACCAGCTGGATGGAAGATGATGCTGGAGGGAAGAGAGGCAACAGAGAGCCACATGCCTAATATTGTCATTAATAGCTCGAACTCTATGGTAAAAATGGGTCAATTACTGATGTGGGAATGATAGAGATTCCAACTGGGAGCTAAAGAACAAATAGATTAGAAATGAAATTTCTAGAACCTTCAGCAAAGGATGTCTATAAGCTAATCAATAGTTAGATATAGCAGCTTGTTAAATTTTGTGTTAAAATAAAACATGGAGAAAGGCAGAAATGGAGTGGAGATTCAGCAGGCTAAAATAGAAAATTACAATCTCAAGGAAATTGCATTGCTTCACAAAGTAAAACTACTTTATTTTGATTAGTTAAATTTTCAAATGTCTGTAGGATATTCAGTGACAATATCCTGTGGAAAATAAGAATTATAGACTTCTAAAGAGGGTGAGAGGTCAGGGATGGAGATGTCAACTCCAGAGGGAGATAATTGAGTCATGTGTCTCATTGAAAAATTGTTTAGGTCTCTAGTTCTAGCAGCTATGAGAGTTAAAATTATCCTCCCTATTTCACTCAGTGTGTTTCATTATTTAGATATCATATATTAGACATAAGGAAGACCGTCTTGAGAGTAAGAGTCATTAAACACTGAAGCAGGCTACTGAAGGAGCCTGTGAAATTATCAACTCTAGAACATTTTAAAAATAGAGGCAACCATCTGTCCTAAATGATTTTCTAGTAATTCTTCTTAGAAAAGGAGACTGGACAAAATAAACTTGATAAGGGAATTTTAAGTAAATAACTTACTAAACATTTCCCAGTTTTATAGCTTCGTGCATGCATATCCTATATTTTTATCATGAATTGATCTGACTAGTGACTCCTTATAATTTCATTTTTATAACTTGGTTTGTGAAGTACTTTTGCACAGATTGCAAAAGAAAATTTGATATCTATTATACCTTCTGTTTAGTATTAATTCTCAATACAAGAATGTTTTAAGGAATGACAAGCTATATACTGAAACAACTGAGAAAAAACAAAATATGATAAAGAGTGTGATTAGAAGGAAAGCACAAAAAGTTAAAAAGGGGGGATATAGTACATAGAAAAATTTGCCCATTTTAGGTCTTATTTGTTTATTATGGGGGCATGAGAATTAAATTAACATAAAACTGATCCACAACACAAAAGCATACATTCATGCTTTACATGGAATAGAAAAATGAAGAACCACAGATATAAATGAAACAATTATATACTTAATTGAACAAAATGGCATGTTTTAAATATAGCAACTAAATTATGTGAGGAAGCCTGAAGGTAAGAGTTACTTTAACAAGGTCTAGAAAATAGTTCTCTCAGTGTCACCTTCCAGTAGAGAAAAGGCCAATTTTATGCCAGACTTAAACATCTTGCTTAGGAATTTGTGATATGTTACAAATATGTTTCTAGATTTTCATTCATTTTTCAAATTTATTAATCTTTTTTGACATATAGAATATTTTTATTTTACATTAAAATTAGTAGATTAATGGTTACATAGGGACTGGGGTCTGAAAAACATGGAAGGACAGAAATACAAAGGGGATTTAGAATGTTTATATTACTACAAGGTTTAGACTATATGATTAAAAATTATGCAACTGCAATATATTAGTTACACATCAGTAAGTGCTGACATGCAAACACATAGCATACACACACACACACACACACACACACACACACACACACACACACAAATTCACATTATCTGCCCCTTCTCAAAAAAAAAAAAAAACAGACAAAATAGTTTTTTTTTTGAGGTAACTGTTCACAGAAAGGAATTTATTAAAAATTTAATTTACCTGATCACACAAAAACTCATGTTGTTAGATCCTAGGACTGAGTATAGGCAGCAGAGGTATCATTTACAGAGAACAAGCTTCTCTTGGGACTTGGTGCCAGGGGGTGGTCTGCTCCTGGCTTGGCTCTCTAGCTAGTATTTTGAGTTGTAAGAATGAGCAAAACTTTTGATTCGAGTCACTGAAGTCACTATTTTGGAGACTGCTGAAAAGCTGCTTTCTTGTGTCCTGTCTGCCTCTCAGGAAAGAGAGCAGGAAGTGAAGAATGCAAACTTTTCAATGTGGAAGAAACATTTCTGGAGGCTGGTGTCAAGAGGAAGGGAGCCTTTCAATTTCTCAGCAGGCAGAGATCTGCAAAACCTCTCTGAAGGTTACTTCTGCTCTGAAGGCTTTAAAATGGAGCCAACAAATTGTAATCCTTTTGCTGTTAACACAGATGGTCTCAATGATTCAGCCCTCACCACAATGTCCTCTTTGACTCAGATACAAAGGAAATGGTGGGATGGGGATTCTTACAAGCCTTGACAAGCTTACCCCTCAGTTGACAAAGTCAGCCTTGGGAGTTCAGTTTCTACTTGCTTCAGCCTTTCTTTGTGAGTGTGGAATTCCTTCATTTTTTTCTATCAAAGCAAAAATCTTCAATCAGTTGCCTTTTGAGATTATTTACTCATTTACAGTTATGCTACAATCACTTCTCATACAAACCAAACAATAAGCCTCTCCATTAAAAGTTGTTTTGAGTGGAATTAAGGCTTATTTTGTTTTACTTGCACAGTTTGGAGCCATTTCCATTTTACGATTAGTAAGTGATCATTATGAAAATCAAGAGCAAACGTGACCTGACGCTTCATGGGCTCTCCTAATCTAGCTATGTGGTAGAAATGAGCATGGAGTGAAAGAAAATTAAGCAGGCGAAAATATTTGCATATCTATTTGTGTGTATTTTTTGAGGTCTATAGGCTTCATCAGCCTTTCAGAGAGACTCAATCTGAAATAGTTAAGAAAGCTGGTCTAAAAGCAACACTGCTTTGTTAGGAAAAATTGATGAGTACAGTTGTAGATTGGCTGTACTTGAGGCAATGGCCATATCTTAAAATGGAAATATGCAGTATGCATGAGTGTGTAAAAATAATCAAAGTAGTAACATGAAAAATTGTGAAGGGTATATTTACCATGTCAAAATAAATCTAATGAAAATCAGAAAAGAACAGAACTTTGGTGTCACTTTATATTTTAATAATGCTTTTCTTAAAAATACAAAGGCAATAAGGTGACACAACATGTTTCTTAATTCAACCCTGCCAACAGGTGCTTACATTGCATGAAGACTGAAGAAGGACTAGCTCTGGGTATAAAGATTCAGCCATCACCAATGTAGTGACTGAAGTCATGAACAATATTTAGAGCGATTAATAACTTCTTTCTATTGGGTGTTAAATCAAAACCTAAACAATGAGTAACAATGAATTATGCTATATCTACCTTCTATTGGTTCGAACATAATGTAGTTCTTGAATAAAAATGTAGTGCTTGGAAAAAAAAGAAGAAAGATCACAAGCTTTCATTACATAGAGTTTTAGACCAAAACAAAATATACAATTAGACCCTGCCTTACATAGATAGATAGTAGGTAGGTAGATAAATGAAAGGCAGTAACAAATCATAGATAGATAGATAGATAGATAGATAGATAGATAGACAGACAGACAGACAGAGATACACGTATGGATGCATGAAATTCTAACACAATATAGTTCAAATTCAGGCTAATTTGATACTTATATGTTGGACAATAATGGTAGAAAAACATTAATCATCTTTGTTTTCCCTAATTAAATTCTTATGCTGTGATAAGAGGGAAATACTTTGTAGACTAAAAACACTACCATTCATAACTTAAAATAGTTTTGAATCTGAGCCAGACTGCTTCCAGGCAGTGTTCATTGGCCACCGTTGTATTGCAGACAATGTTCAGGTCCTGTATTAGAACCAAGGCTATGGTGTAGCCACATGATACAATAAGGGTAAACACTACCAAAAACACCTGAGACCCATTATGAATTTGACTTTTAATTACTTTTTGGTGACTGGGAATTCAAAACCTTTAAGGATTGCCAAACTTTTCCTGACATCCACATTCAAGGACAGTACCTCTTGTGGCATCTTGGCCCAAAGATTTTAGAATCATAAACTGTTAAATATCTAGAGTAGTTCTGCTCTTTCTTAAGGGGTATTATGGGTCAGCTTGGTTTCTCTGTGTTGATACCATACAAGCACCTTCTCTCTTTGAAACCTAAACTATTCAACTTTCTCCTGTCAGCAGCTGCTGAGATACCTCACCTACTGTACTTTCTCTGCCCACCTCTCCGTCCATCTTTCCTCATCCCTGCTTGCCCTGCATGATTTTATAATGGAAGTGGAGTTATCTCCAACCCATTTTCACTATTTACCACTCTGTTAAAAGAAGTATGACAAGACAAGTAGTTATGTGGCTCTCAGTTGAAAGCTTGTTAGAGAGACAGAATCTTAAACATAACAAATAAGAAATTTTGTTTTAATGAGACTCCCAATTGATCCACTTAAATGATACAATTTGAAAACTGTTTTTTAAGCCCTACTTAATCTGAGTTCTGAATTTCCCTCCAAAATCATTCTCTGCTCCACCCACTTCTCTCCACACAACTATCTTTTTGTCCAACCTGGCGAATGGATTCTATCTTGGAGGACATTTTCAGTGTTTATGCTTCTACTTAGGAATCAATTTTGTGATGCATTGGTGTAACTGAATCCCTGGGCCTTATAGGGGTGTCAGGTCAGCTAATATTGCTCAGATGAGTATAAAGAGTTATCCCTGCTAGAACACCATACCCAGGTCACATGTGTCTTTGCCTTACACTGAATTGTCCTGGCATCTCTCACCAGTTCATTTATCTCTGCCGTGTTTATGATCACTTGCCCTTCATTAGGTTTTGAAGAACCTTGAAAACATGGGCTTGATTTGTATTATGTTCCTCAACCTCATCTGTAGCTCCAGCACAATGCCTGTCCCAGGGCAACTGCACAGCATGTCTTGAAAATGAGTGCCTGCCTATTTCCTATCCTATGAGAACATGCATCTGTGTATCACTTTAAAAAAAAGCAGTCAAGTACCTTTTCTTTATAAACTTCTAATCTAATAGAGGAGATGCTTCCTAACTTTGCTCTAGATGTAGGGAATATGATCACTAGAATGCGTTTTGAGAAGCCTCCATGGTTTTGTTTGTTTGTTTGTTTATGAAGCAATAACAAAAATAAGATTTTGCCTAAAAATTAGAATTGGGACCGTGTTTGAAAATTTTGAACATCTGGCACTGTTAGCTTTGCCTTGATTCAGAACATGAAGGAAACGTTTAGTAGTTGCCTCTAAGTGTCTGTCATCTACACTATGGATTGGGCTATATTTCATCTGACTTTAACTTACTAGTGGACTGTTAAGGTATAACTCCAATCCTGAACCCAACCAAAGACCAACAATATCATTTGTAGTTAAATATTCACACATGTACTTCCCCCCCCACACATAAACACATTTTTATGCAATACATATATCAACTTATTTTGTGAAGCTTCATTTACACATCATTAAATGTGTGCTGTAGCTAACGTTAAACACACTGACCATTGTGAGAAGGGATATAAGTTCTTAAACAATATTTATTTACCTTTGTATTATTTTCTCTTTTGGAGATTATAATATATTCATAGCATGTCGTCTTTCCTTTTCCTCCCTCAATTCTTCACATATACTCCTTGCTGTCTTTCAAATTAATGAACTATTTTTTCATTAATTTTTGTTACATATATATATATATTTACACTTATTTTACTAAATATATAAATTCAACATATTTGGTCTGTATAGCATTAGTGGTATGTGGGTTTTCAGGGCTTACCACTGGCACTGGATAGCCAGTTGTTGTACTCTTCTCTGGGGAAGCAAACTTCTCCCACTCTTGCCGTTTATTAGTTATCTGTAGTTCTTTCTGCAAGGTCAAGGTTTTCTGTCCTCCACTCCCCTCTCCGCAAATCCTCGTGATAGCATAGCTATTGTTGTTTGTTCAAATCATGTTTAGGTAGTCATAGTGCTGAGATTTCATTGGTGCTGCTTCCTATATTATAAGAGATGCAATCTCATAGCAAACTCCCTGATCCTCTAGCCTTTTATCTACCCCTCTTCTGCCGTGATCCCGGAGCCTTAGGCACAGGAGTTGCATTGTATCTGTTTAGGCTGGACTCCACAACTCTTCATTTGGATTGCTTATGGTTTTATGTGATGGTCTCTGTCTGTTGCAAAGAAGGTTTTTATTTTTCATTTTAGGGAAAATATTGATCCAGTCTTATTATGTAGAGATTGAGTCAATTAACTATAAAAATACATTTGTGACAAGACATAAGCAGATCCTAGATTAATTTCAAGCATATCTGATTAGTCAAAGTCAAAGCTTCTCCCTTCGGGGCTGGAAGACAGCATTGCATTTCTTCTTTTGTATTCTGCTCCCCTTGTCTTTTTTCTACAAATATAGCTATAGTCTATCTTTTATTAAATTTCTCCCTGTTGAAACACATTTCCCCAAGAATTAGCATATCTAGGACTATATTTTAATCCCATTTAAATATTCCTTAACAGTTGTCGATAAAATATTTTAGCATGCCACATATTGCCTAATTGATATACCACTGAGTCTCCCCAGAGAACGAGTGTTGTAAAGCAGTTTGCCATTGGTTCTCTCAATAAATCAGCACTCCTGTTGTTTTGAAACACACTGGGAAGAGCAGAAGCTGTAGTTTTGATTAACATAGATAGAGAAGTCCAAAATGCTTCACATCCCTGAATGTTTCCATTAATCAATAATTCAGAGTTACCATAGAATGTTTCAGGAAAGAAAAAAAAATATTCTTCTTTTCCAATCCACATAGAGAGCTGTTGTAGCAGGTGAGCCTTGGCTACCTTGTTTTTAATGTGTGTCACCTGAAAACCAGATTGATAATCCTCACAAATGGGCCTATGGGGTGACTTTGATTCCATTCTGTGGGTTGTCCCCAGCTAACAGTATTCTGCAGCCAGCTTCTGGCAAGCATATGAGATGGTGAGCACCATAGAATGCTCTGCAAGATACCCACAGGGGTGCTTCCTCTGCCCCTAGACAGAAGAAATCTTCTCCTGACTCCTCTTCAGGCTTTTTTGAATTAAAGAATAGTTCATATAAATAAGAACAATTCACTGTACATTTTAAAGTCTAGATAAAGGCATTTTATGTTCTCACCACAAAGAATTGATAATGTTTAAAGAAATAAGTATGTGCACACCAGTGCAAATATCATACACCTTTGCCATGCATTGTCAGTTCATTGTTTATCCATGCATTATGTTTGGGTTTTATGTATCAGTTTAAAAGTAAATTTAATTTAAAAAATTTACAAAACTATTTTTAAAAGGGAATGTTTTTGATCATTTTCTGGGACTCACTGATATTTCCCAGTGATGTGTTAGGAAATGGACACATATCTTAACAGAAAGTTAAATCTCAATATTTCAGGTATTGCCCAGGTTATACTTATTCTTTAGTCAGAAGGCCAATATTTAACATGTCTTGATTTTATCATTAAACAAGCATACAGTAGAATTAAAATGAGACTATGAAAGTAGGAGAGATTACATCTTGTCATAACACAGCTATGAAATTCTGACCAGAATGAAAACGGAAGCATGAAGAGAGTTATCATTTGCTTATTAATTCAAAGAACCACTTGCCATTTTTCAACTATTATAAAAATGGAGATTATAGGACTCCGATTTTAACCATGCCAGTTTTTCAAACATATGTGCAATAATCTCATTATACCTGTGGTGCACATTCAGATAGCAACAAAATTTTCAATTTTCATTTTCATTTTCCCCTTTAATATACAGGTAATGTTCACTCATAGGAAACTTAGCTATTTGTATCTTGGCATGCAACTCAGTTCTACTTCCTTACCAAGTGTGGTTGAAACTGACAAGTGGGGTGAAAAGTTGTGTAAATATTCAGGTAGAGCAAAACTGTCTAGCTATCCCCAGCCCTAACAAGCTCTTGGAGAAAGATTTACCCCAAGTTCACAGGGAATGAGGGAATCACATTGAGCAGAGCTTCCTTTCACCGGCCTCATTATCTCAAGGCAACCCAACCGAATGAGTGTGTGTTCCCTTCATTATGTACAAATGCTGGGGATACAGCACAGAGACATGGCTCCTGTGATTCACTCCGTAATTATAAGTGCCACATTCAAAACTGGGACAAAAGCAACAGCAGGACACGATAACCTCCAACGGTTGTTAAGAACAGGAAAACTTCTTCAAAGGCCACATGAAATTACATTCTACAGTCCTTTTTCACAGGCAAAAAAATTATCTGGCCATAGGAATGGTGCAAACCACAACTTTCATATATTTTCCTTCTTTTGAAACATTCAGGTTAAAGACACAGCTGCATTTGTAAATACAACAAAGAACAACTGGTTGCTCTGTAAATAATCAGTAAATCATACAGCTCCCTACTTCCTTCTCCTGTACTCATCTGATATGTGTAAGGCTCTTGGGAGGGGTATTAATATCTGTGTTCAAACGTGAATAGGGGCAGCAAGATGACTTAGGAGGTAAAGACGCTGCACAGGCCTGGTGTCCTGGTTTGATATGAGATTTCAGAGTGGAAGTAGCAAATCAATTACCAAGGATTGTCTGCTGACCACCAAAATAAGACCATGACATAGGTATGCCCATCAGCTCACATACATATACAACCACTATAATAATTATTATTATGAATATAATAATAATTTTTACTTAATTTAAAGTTCTTTGTGAAGCACATTATCTAACAACCTTTATATATTTATCATACTTCCCTATTATTTGTTCATTATTATAATTTTTTTAGAAAAATACATTAATTCTGAGGAGCACATCACTCAAGCCCTTACCTAGTCTGTTACAGTAACTTCCATCTCCCTGTGAATGGTTTCACCATCTTGAGTCCTCTGTTCCCCTGCCCCAAGATAACCTCTCCCCTGAGTCTTACATGCATTCTCTCCTTTCTCCATAGAGAGATCTGTACATCATAAAAATCATGTACTTTTCATTTGAGATTTTAATGTACTATAAAATTATGCAATATACAATCTGTTGACTTTTGTTGTTCAGTATTACGTTGCTAAAGTAACAATCAATTAATCATTTTTGACTGTGATATACTAAAGGGATTCCCTTTTAACTCAGATTTGTGCTCTGTGGTCCAGATTACCAACCACGGGATCAACTATCATCTGAAATATACATTTTAGAAATAAATCATTTAAATTCTAAACAATTTTAATAAATGTATATTGTTAGAATACTTCTACATTACTATATTATATGCAAGCCATTCTTAATCTATTACTATGCCTAATTCATAATTCAGACTGTCATATATGTGTGTCTATATGTGTCTATCAATATGTAGTAAAGACAAAACCAAAGCATATTCAGGATTAGTCCCACCATATTTCAGTTATCCACTAGGGTTTTAATCCCATCCCCACAACAAAGGGCCTACTACACAATACCATTTGAATTCATTGTTCCTGTACTGTGGACCTTTGAGTTTCTAAAATTTGCCATTGTATATAATGATTTAGTATGGCATACATTCTCTCTCTCCCTCTCCCTTTCCCCTCGTCCTCCCATTCTCCCTTCCCTCTCTTCTCATTCTCTATCCAGAATTAGATCATGAACCCAGGGCTTTCCACATTTAAGAAAGTGCTCGAATATTAGATTCCAGCTCCATTCTTCAGAGTTTTGAGACAAGTCTTGTCATACAGATCTGACTGGCCTCCAACACATGATCTTCTTGCCCCTACCTCCAGAGAGCTGGGATTGTAAGTGTGCCTAAATATTCCTCTTTACATAGACCTGCTTCTAAGGGACAAATAAGAGAACAATGGAGGCACAGGCATAATTAATTCTAAACACTGATAATATAAATTCACCCACACCCACTCCAGGAGTCCAATTCCTGCCTAGAGACCCACATCTTTTTTACCTCAGGAATGGATGACAATCCATAGGATAAAGGAGCCATCCTGTCTCTCAAGCCACTAAGGGTTTGTGATATGAGAGGCAGAGAAATCAGAAGCTAGACTGAGATGTAGGATTCAGCAGACCTGAACCTAAATTGGGACTAAATAATAATTCCCTTGTAACTACAGAAGGCTAAATCATTCCCCCCAGATCTTTACTTTTGCATCCTGCTCTATATTGCTGTTCTATGCTGTGACAAACAACCTTTAGGATGTTCATTTATAGTTGCTACAGCACAATTTGGCAGGTGTGGTGACTTTAAGGGTAGAAATGATTCTTTTTGCAGTACTGGATGTTGAAAGTACAGGATGAAGATGTAGTTAGGGTTGGAATCATGTGAGATCTCTTTGGTGTTATCCAGAAGATGAGTATCCTCTCATCATATCCTTACATGTTCCCTTACCCTATATGCAACTATCTACATCTTACCTCTTCTTGAAAAGCACCAGTTATGTTGCACTGCAGCTCACATTTGTTGGCATTTCTTTGTCTGGCATAACTGGTTAAAGACTTTGTGTGTAAATGCAATGTCATTCTGAGATAGTAGAGATATGGTCTTTAACATACCAGTTAGGGGGAGGAAGACATATTTCAGTAACCAATACTCAAAATATCTTAAAGATGCTCCATTTCAGTTTTTCCCTCAGTCTTCACACAGCCTCCTCTGTGTTCCTTCTACTGATTTATAAATTCACATGTCTTTGGATTTAGGTTACATCCTAATTCAGGATGGTGCCATTAGAGATACTTAAGGTACCTACCTCTCTAAAGACCCTTTTTGAAATAAGGGCCCACTTCTAGGTTCCCAGTGAGCACATCTCTGGGGAAATATAGTGCAACCCATTGTAATAGTCTTTCTGTGGAGCTGCAGACAACTTTAAGCAAACAGTATACTTAAGATGGAATCTCTGGTTAGAAAAATATATAAATGCTTATCTAATTAAAAAGGTATGTTTTCCAAAGCTGGACAAACCACTTTCTACTGCTATGTGAGTATAAGGGATGCTGTTAATCTCTGTCTTGGGACTCACTATTTATTGTTTTTTTGTGGTTTTACTAATCAAATGTTATTATGGCATTCTATTGTTGCATCTGGTTTATATTTCCCAAGCTTGTACTGTGGAGATTTTTGTGTGGTGATATCCTTCATTGTATTTAGTGTTAGACACAGAAAACCATCATTAGTATTAGAGGGATTTGCCAAGATTTTTTTGAACAATTAGTGACAAGTGTTATTATGCAGTCTGTACTTAAACCTTGAAATGAAAATTCTGCACCATCAGAAATTGGAAATGTCTGTCAGAAGTCATTTCTGCATGGTAGGCAAGTCATTACTCTCAAGATCTGTGGAGATAGAGAAAGGGAAAGCAGGGAGGGGGATGAATAAGGAATAAACTTCAGGAGAATAGAATTGTCTCCGTCGCTCCTTGTATGGTACTTCTAAAAGTCAAAATTTGGGTTTTAAGGAATAAATTTGAACAACTCTTGGCAATTTGTGACACATGGGACACTCTAAGAGACTGTCATCAGTCCAACAATTCAGGGAGTAAAAAAAAAAATTCATTGTTATATTTTGGCTTGGTACATGTGTCACATAGCTGCTTTTGATCACCAGAAGTGTCTTGTGCATACTAAAGTGAGAAATTTTTAAAAAATGAAGAAGAATCACAAATGCACAATAGGACCAATCAGTGGCTGCTCATTCATCATGCAGCCTTCAACTGTGTTGCCTAAAGAAGGTTCAGAAGCTGCAAATATGTGCCATGCCACCTGTGAAATGGCTATTTCCTGCTCTCTTTCCATCCGTTATTAGGGATGTAACCAGGCTATCTGGATGACTCAAGATGAAGATCTTAGAAAATGAAAAGGCTCTTAATGACAAAATGCCATAGTTGTTGAAATTATAGCAATATTCATTACTGACTCTAGATGAAGCAGTATCATTCTTTTTCAGTTGAGACAATCAGCTGATCTTGCATATATTGTGGTGTGGTACTTGAGAGCAGAAAGCCTCAAAAGTCCTAATACAACTATATTTGTATAGGCAGAGAGGACATGAACAAATTGTCAATGAGAAAGTCTGATATCATTATTACTAGCCACTACAGTTAAGGCTGATTTTTCAATCTAACACCAGCAAAATCAACACTAAAATAAGACAAAGACATCAATGTCATCAGCACAATCCAAGGCTTAGAATCCTAAACGAAGGTGAAGTCAAAGAAAAAAGCAAACTTAGCTGCAAGGAGTATTAGAAAATAGCCCTACAATGTTGCTTCTACCTTCCAGTAAAACATAACATGAAAATCAGGAATTATAAAACTTTAACATAATTCTTTCTATACACCAAGTACCTGCTTCCCACAAGGAGCAAGCTGCTTTGATAAATATAAAGGAGCATAAAGACATACACTCTGCCTTCAGAATCTTATTAAAGTTCATTGGAAATAAAAATAATGTAGGAAAACAGAGCTCACAACAACTTCAGGAAAAAGAACATGCCATTACTAATACTCAGGATGAAAAAAAGGCTAGAAACAAGGATGACTCCATTTTACCTAAAGAAATAGAAGTTGTGGTTGGAGCATTGACTTACATGGACCAACCTGTCTATAACTAAAGAAAAATGTCTTCAAATGATAAGCATTGAAAGACCCCCCCCAAAAGAACTATGTCAACAGATATGTGCTTTCATAGAA
The DNA here is from genome assembly GCF_003668045.3 of Cricetulus griseus. Lineage (NCBI taxonomy): Eukaryota > Metazoa > Chordata > Mammalia > Rodentia > Cricetidae > Cricetulus > Cricetulus griseus. The sequence goes on from NW_023276807.1 coordinate 37,441,782, forward strand.
AGAAAAAAATGTTTTGAGAGGCAATAGGGTTTAGAAATGGAATGCCCACTCACAAAGCTTCGGGTGTTGAAGGTTTAGGGTGCCCAGATGGTGGCACTTGTGAAAATTCATTACAAAATAAATGTAATGATTTTATTAGTGGATTAATCCACCCATAAACTCGATGAATTCATAGATGAATGAACTCCTGGGAGATAGGAGCCTGGCTAGAGAAAGGAGGTCACTGGACATATACATTTGAAGTCTCTATCTCTCTCCCCCAACTCTCCTCTTCCCCCTCTACCCCTTTCTTTTCTTCTCCTCTTCTCTCATTCTCCTTCTCCTCCTCCTCCTTCTCAGCTTCCATGAAGTAGACAATTTCCCTTGTTGCACTCTTCCATAAAATTCTGCCTCACCACATGTCAGAGCCATGCAGTTAAGCAAGCATGGACTTAATCATTGGAAACTATAAGCCAGAAGAAATCCTTCTTCATTCAAGTTGTCTTTCTCAAACAAACGTCACCTTTCAGAATGGAAAACCCAACTGCTGTAGAAAGCATTATAATAGTCTTCAGATTACAAATTATAGCTCTGTGAGAGATATTCCCAGTGAGGCTGCCAAGGGCTTTCTATCTACTTGCTTGAAACAGAAAAAAAAAATCTGCTTTTAGTGTTAAGTATAAGAGCTGAACATTTGGCAGGGCCACAAACAAGTCCAAAAAGGTGTTGCATCCATAATTTCAAGCCACCCTATAGTCATTCTAACCACTGCTACTGTCTCCATAGCTGACATTGTACTAACGTAGCTGTTTACAATTAGAAAGGAATGAATGCTTCATGTGTGACATGCATGTGCAGCATTTTTATCTTTCATGAACTGTCCAAATTAATGGACTGAATTATAATGGTCTTTCTTAAAAAAGAAGCATAAAATGAGACCAACGATTCTGGTTAGAAATTTTCTTGGTCATTTTTTAGTATATTGCTTAACCCTTAGTACCTCAATTTTCTCTTCTGTAAAATGAGGCCATAGAATAGCTCCTCTTTTGTGAAAATGTATGTATGTTATATTACAAAGTATTCATCTACTAATGACTACTGTTATTAATGTAGTGTGATATAGTCTTAGATATACTATGTGGCTCGAAATAATGAAAACATCGAAATAGTATGTGAAGGTATATAGCTATATTGGTCCTATGGTTATCAAATAGAAACAGAAAGGGACATACTGGGCAACCCAGTTCAGCAACAGGCCTATTTAATAGAAAACAAACTAACTTCTTAAGCATAAAATAAAGACTATAAGGCCAGAATACCAGGAAAGTTCTAGAATAGAATCAAACTCTAATCTTAAAAGTGATATTTTTGGAACGTTATTATAACCTAATAAATGGTACCCTAATTGTCCAAAAACAACATAGCAGTTAAAATCTTTTGATAGTATTGGGCCTGTGGGATTCAAGCTTCAGTTAAATTGTAGCTGGATGATTCCTCAGGGCACATTCCCACTTTCTAAGTCTAGGATTCATTTATAAGTTTGGATTTAATTTGAACTGTCCAGATTATCCTGTCCATCAAATGACTGGGGATACTGTAGTGAGTTCCACTTTGGACTCCTTCTACCTGGAAATCTTTTCTCTTCCTTCTCAGCTTCTTATCTTGTTAAATGAACATCCATTCAACCTCAGCAGCAAAAAACAAAACAAAGAAAAAAAAACTGGATTCTATTCTATTCTATTCATTTTACTCTTAGCTTGCACCCTATATTCTCCTATCCTCCTCCATCTACCATTTTGGTTCAGTCAACCCAAATCTTCTACCTGGGTTCCTTCAGAGGTCACCATATTTCTAACCTTATCTTTTCCAACTTATTATAATAGGCAAACAGATGTCACAAGTCAAGATGCTGACATTTAACATGTTTCCATTGCTTGTAATATAAATTCTAAATCATGTCTCTGTCTCTTGGTGTGCCACTCCAACCAGTCCTGTTTACCAATGGAAATCTCTGAAGTGAGGGAGATACTCTCTATCTGGACAGTCTGATACAATAGTCACTGACCATCTGTGGCTATTAGGTACCTGAAATCTAACAAGTGAGTATTTATTATTTTACACTTGAAATTAAATACCCATGTGTGACAGTGGCTATTAAACTGGGCAGTGCAGCCATAGGTCTTTTCACATGTCAGAATTTTCCAAGCCAAGACATTCTGCCAAATCAATTCATTATACTGGGTGGGAATAACTTAATTCATTAACACTTTTGAATCAATTGCTTATGTTCTATCATGAACAATTTTCTTTCGTTCAAATATTTTCACACTGTCTTTCATGTAATAGTCACTGTTTTGCTTTCCCAAACATGTGTTCCTATAGTAATCATTAGGGCATGTGGATTCATGGGAAGTAAAATACCTAGTCATTTATTGTCCTTGGGTATTATAAACACTTACACTTTATAGGTAGATTTTAACCTTTATAACCCTCCATTTTTAAGCAAGAGAATAACAGAGTCTTAAAGGGAGGGGGGATGCAACTGGAGAATCCATTAAGAGGAATTTACAAAGTACCTTTTTTACAAGATGAATGAGCATGACATTAAGGTACACATGCATAATTTGAAAATAATTTGGGGAATTTGCATTGTTTTGACAAATTGAAATCTGCCCCTCTCTGCGAGGTTCCAGGGAGACCAGATGGTAGTGCCATGTATTGGAGGGGGTCCAAGATTGCTTTTGTGTTAATTGATATAGTGCGCTAAGAAAGGTCTCTGGGGAAAAGTATCCCCAGGTAGTTGATTGCTTTGGAACTCCAACAGAGAGGAACTGTGTCAGTTGAGAAGGAACACATAAGTTATTGCGAACGAAAACCTCAGATTGGACTGGTTAATTTTACTATGGAAAATTCAGGACAATGTTTCAGAAAATATCAAAAAGATTTTCTTTTTGAGACAGAAATAGAAATTGGTAAAGAACTGCAGTAAATTAGCGGCAGCATGCAGACTCAGTTTGACTTCCCTTTGGTGTGTGGAAGATCCTTTAATGTTAGCAAGTGTGTCTATAGCTGTGACAAGGGGTTCAAGGGCTTCGTTTTCTAATTTGAAAGTGGTGACCCTAATCAGCTGAGGGAGGAAAGCTAGTGGGTTGGGATGGAGCCTGACATGATAAAGGCTCTTAGGATCGCCTTGAAAAGCACTTGCTATTTAATTGGAACATTCACACCTGCTAAATAGCAGTTGTTTAAAATGACACAGAGAAAGAGATCAACCATTTGGAGGTTTCCAAAGAAGAGGATTCCTGCTTGGAGCAGGAAAAGCAGGGTTTTGCTCAGTCTTAGGGGATGGGAATGCTCACCTTTAATCCTGATGGTTTTGCAAATCTTTGCAAATCTAGGAAGAAAGGGACAGAGGAATGGAGAGAAGGGAGGATGGAGAGAGGGGGAGAAAGAGGGAAGAACTTTAGAGGAGGGTGCAGAGTAAAAGAGAAAGGGAGTCAATCAATCAGGAAGAGCCGTTTTTTATGAGTGCCCCTTTATTTGTATACTGCAATAGTTTTACATTACTCATTTGTCCTTTCCTTTCTTCTCTCGCCATGAAGTTTGACAGAAATGTTTATTGCCGAAAAGCAAATAAGAGTTTTTTTTTTTTTTTTTTTTCGTAACAGTCAATGACAAGGGCGCTTTCCCACCTCTCTCTATAAGCTTTTTAATACAATTGTTTAATGTCCTGCCTGGTATCTATTGATACATATATACATATATATATATATATATATATATATATAATATATAATTATATATTGCATTTCTCTTTTAGCTTTTTTTTTCCACATAGTGTTCCTGCCATTAAGAGAACAGTTGTCTGACCTTTTTCTAGGAGGTTAATAAAGAATGCAATGCCTTATAAGCCTGATTCAATTTCCTTTATGTGAGCATAAGGCATAAGTGACCATTATGGTATTCGGTTCGGGAGCAGTTTTGCACTGTACTGGCCTTTTAAATGAATGGCCACATGGTTGTACATTTAGCCACTGAAGGTGAGAAGCAAAAAAATAGACTTTCCTGAGTATTAAATCAAATTTCCACACAATGCACTCTCTAATGTGTATGTGAAATATAGTTGGTCATGTATTATTTAGCTGTATTGTATTTTGCGTTTTAAAAATTTCTATCGCATATTCAGTTTTAATAAATGCATGAGTAGATGCAATATCTGAGCGCTATATTTTAGGGATTCAACACTTTCAACAGATTCTTCTAACTTCAAAGAATTTAATATTAGTATCATAAAAGGACCTTTGAAGAATACTACTGGAATGTAAGAAAAATGACTGCCTGAGTGTACCCTATCATTTTGAAAGTGTTTTATTGCTTTAATTTCCTGTCTTAGTAGAGTAACAAGCAGCATAATGGAAGATATATTGTTACAGAGTTTGCAATTTATTAGAAAGCTTGAGCAAGTTGAAGACTTTATGTGACGTGAGAAAGAAAACCTCTATTTAGCTGAAAAATGGAAACGAACCACATCAATGTTGCAACAGCTTTGAACGGAGTCCTATCTTTTGACTGATAAGTTGTCTCTTCACGCCCTCTATGTTTGCATGAAATAAATCCGTGGGCACAGTCCTCATTCTCTGCTAGCCGTGTGTCATTAGGTTCCTGGAAACCTAATGTTATTTCATTTGTGAGGCATGTATAAGATGACTGTTGCTATTTGGAGTCTACAGCACAGAGGTGCTATTGAAGCAGAAATGACCCATAGCATACATTTTCATTCATTTATTACATTTTTGCATGCGTGACTGAATTTTAATCCCTAGCTTTCTAGAGCTTTGTCAACCTAGTGTAGTCATATTAAAGCTTTTTAACCTAGTTTCATATGCCTCTGCCTGCTGTCTTTTACACAGTGGCATAAAAGCCCTGAATAGGACGGCATTTATACACCAAGTGCAGGGCAGGATTCATTTCTACATGTGAAATAGTAGAGATGAGCAATGAGAAACCGATTAAGCTGTAGACATGGACCTTGTAATTAAATGTGGTGTGGGCAAGGTGGTAGAGGAAGAAAGGAAAAGTATAATGCAGCATGTGTGGGCTTGTTTGTTTGCTTGTTGTTGTCGTTTCAATATCCTTTAGGTGCTCTCATATGGAGACACAAAATCTTGGTATCAAAATTGGAGTTACATATTTACTTGAGAAGAACAAGAAGCCTAGGATCATCATTAGGACTCCTTAATTATGCCACCATTCTCCCACCCCATCCCCCCAAAACAGCCAAACATCTGTTCTTAACAGATTGGTTTTTCAATGTAACAAAACAAAATGAGATATATTGCCATGTGGATAGTTCACTTGAACAGATCGAAAGGGCCAATTTGTCTCTGATTTTAGTTCATAATGACTTAGCTGAGTACATTGGTTCCTCAAACTGGAAAAAATTTGTATCACGATTGATTATGTTCTAGACATATCCTAAGCAACTTGTTTTATAATGTTAATGATCTAAATATATTGACTAATGGGGTGTGTGAAGATTTTGTGCTATTTAAATTAACACACCCATAGATACCTCACTGGTGTCTAAGCAAAGTGATTGGGCTATGTGTAGACGGACTGAATAATATTAGTGGCCAAACATTTCTAGTTCCTTCTGTTATCTATGTTCATCTTTGAAAGAATAATGATTTCTAAGCTTTATTGCTAACTGAAGCACAAAAGATTTCCTCTGGGCTTGCCACAGACAATCCTTTGGCACATTAGAGGTGTCAACTAGAGTTAGTTCAAAGTGAATTACTTCATTTTAATTATGGTGAGTTTACCAGTTTAGTCAATGTGCTGTAATGGCATATTGCTGGCCTTTCATTCCCCTTGTTCTTTTTCTTTTTTTCCTTTTTAAGCTCTCTTTTAATGATACCCAGGTCACTTTATTTTAGTCTAGTCCAAATTTATGGTTTTAACAGCCCTTCAAAGTGATCAATCTTGCTTCATAACACGTGAAATTTTGTTTGGTAAACTCTTTCTCTTCTCAATCCTTGGCTCAAATCTGTTGAGTTGTTTTAATTTTTAACAACCAAATGAGTTCTTAGTATGAGGCATTGCCAATTATAGAATTATAATGAAAGAAAACTGTTGCATCAAGGATTACTGAAAACTAAGTACTCTATTTTCACTCATTCCTAGATAGAAAGTGGCAGCATACTAGGCACAGGTATGCAGACAAGTAGCCATTGGAAACACAAATTAAAGGATAAACTTCATCAATTGGAATTCACTCCAAATCCTGTATAGGCTCACTTTTGAAAATTCACAAACTGTAATGCTTATGTGGTTATTTATTATTTAATTCTTTCTGTGAATATGGAAGATAACAATAGCCTTCTCACCCAAGATGAAAATTATTTTCTGAAGCCTCCTTCAGGGAATATATGTTGTTTTTCTATAACCCTCTATTCAGAAGATCCAGTAGACACCAAATCTGTAGCCTCTGAAGTTCTGTGGCCCTCTGCATATCTATTTCATTCATGATTTCTGCACATGAGGGTCCCCTTACCCAGCACACTAAAGCTCTATAATTACTTTCATTTCTGGGTTCACACAGGTCATGGAACTAGTGTTAATAATAATCTTTCCCTCTGGACTTCTCTGTATTTATATATCTCTGATCCTATAACCATGGGGGACGTGGAGGTGTATTTTATCTTCATTTTATTCCTCTTGGTATTGTTTTAGCCCAGGGGGGGATATCAAATGAGGTACAGAACATGGTAAACTCACACAACTCGAGGTCATTAACACCTAATTAGAAACAGCTTAGAGATCTGAATGATTCTTTAGCTAAGATGTGAGAGAAATCAGGAAATGTTTAACTTCTTCACTGCCAATACCCTCTATATTACTAGAAGTTGGGGATATACCTCCTGGTGATTTTGTAAACTTTAAGAAGCAATGTGTGTGGGGATGTTCGTGTGTGTGTGTGTGTGTGTGTGTGTGTGTGTGTGTGTGTGTGTGTGTGTGTCTGTCTGTGTGTTCTCTACTTCCTGCCTCTTGATTTGATAAAATAAGCAGTCTATTGAAATAATGGGTAACAAGAAGACTTTGCCTAAAAGCCTAACACCTAACTTGCTAATATACTAACATTCCTTAACTAAAAATAATAATGTTATATCATTGTGGGTCTAGATAACAAATTTAAACTATTTTGTGCTGAGAAAAATATTATTTAAATAAGAATATACAACTCCAGTTTGCCCAGTCTCTGAAAAGTTAAATTCTATGTGATTAAAGTGAAAAAGAATGTCTAAAAATTCTTGCAATCATATACTTGTGCTATATTTTTAATGAATTTTGTTTCCCTAACAACTTTTAGAAATTCCTCAAATATCTTATAAATATAGCTATTCCAACCCTTGACCTGTAATTTAGGGTACTGCAAATCCACTGAAAGAATCCATACTTTTGTGAGTGCTACCCCATTGGTGGTCATTGTTTCTCATAGTAAGAAAGTCATAGTGGATAAAGCATGTTGCCATGAGGACTATCAGCACATTGAAACCACAGTCAAGATGTAGAGAGGAATGGGTTCTGGTATTCTGTATTCTCCTTTTCACTAAATTTGAGATCTGAGACTGTGGGAGCTCACAGTGACTCCATTCCATCTTGACTTAAGGTCAGAGAGTTCTAGCTTGTTCTTGCTCCTCAAGGCCAAATAATAGGATGTTTGGACTAAGGTGTAGTTACTAGATGTTTTGAGAGCTAACGTGGTGATTACGCTTGTTTGTTCCTTGAACCATGGAGAAGAAGTCTTGCCCTCCCCTTTTACTTTGGGTGTAAAAAGGACTATGAGAAATAAATTTGAGGCTATTGCAGTATTCACTGAGAACCCTCCCAATTCTGTCTTCTGTCTTTTGTCTCTTTCTGTCTCAATCCTCACTCCCCTTTCAGGTATGTTTCAAAGGTCGGCGGGCCCAGACATGCTACATCTATTTTTAGGGTGGGCCTCAGCTCTTTATATATTCCTGGAGATGTGCCCCAGGATACTTTTTCCTAGATGATTCATAATCTAGTCAAACTAACTATATATATTAACTTTCACACTTTGCCTCAGGGAAAGCTTTTGTAGTCTCCTAAGGTCAAATTGTATTTATCATAATTCTGAGGTACTATTAGACATTTTTATTCTTTTTTTCTCATGATTAGACTGGGAATGTACAAAAGTCACATGCCCTGTGACTCTGTGCCAAACTAACTGCAAAACGAAATTTTAGAAATCCAGTGTACTTTCTAACAAATCACACAGTGAAAGTTAATTGCAAAAATATGAAATGCCATATTTATCGCTTTTAATTTCAGAAAATGTAATCACTTTTCATCAAAGAATGCCATTGCTGTTAATATTAATGACTACAATACAATTTATATAATTATATAATTATATAATTCACTACAAGTGAATTTATATAATTGTTTAAATTTCTCAATTTAAATTTCTAATATGAAACACACTAACAGATATAACCACGAATACACAAAAGCTCTTCAAAGTCTTTAAAGCTTTTTTGTTTGTTTTTGAAATGTATTTTTATGCTATATGTATGAATGTTTTTATTACATGTACATATATGCTGCATTTGAATGTAGAGGTCAGAATAGGGTGTGGGAAATCCTAAAATTGGAGTTACAAATAGTTGTTATATGGGTATAGTGAACTAACCATGACTATAATTGAGATGAAAGATCAGCTACCAGGAAGGAGCAGTACACAGAGATAAGAGTAGTTTGTGGACAACCTCAGAGAATTTGTAGATGGAGTCACACTGTTATGGCCAATATCTAAATGGCTCCTTTTATTTCTTCTTTAGAATCATAGAGCCAACACGTAAAGGAAATTTAGCCCCAATTAAGTAGTGAAGGAAGGCTTATTCTTGACTGAAAAGTAAGTGATCAATTCACAAATCAACTCCTTCACCACATTTCTTACATTTTGAAAAGTCCCCAATCTATTAGTAGGTATAGACTAAAAGAACTGAGAGTAGAGATCAACTAATGAATGTGAGGAATACTCAAGCAAGAAAATATGTATAATATATAATGTATCATATAAGAAAATATTATATAATACTAAAACAAGAATTATGTATGTATATATATATACTTATATATACATATATATTCACTATTTCTCTTCCCCTCCCTCTCTCTCCCTTCTTCTCCCCCTCCCTCCCTCCCTTTCCCACTGTGTGTGTGTGTGTGTGTGTGTGTGTGTGTGTGTGTGTGTGTTTTGTTTTGTGTAAATGTGAGCAGTCATGCCATGGCACAAGTGTCAAAGTACAACATTGATGGTATTCATCCTCTGCCTTGTTTGAGACAAGAGTTTCTTGTTTTTCACTGAATATATATCAGGGTAGCTGTCCCAGGAGCTTTCTAGAATTCTCCTGTCTCTTCTTCCAATCTCAGCAATAGCACTGAGATTACAGTTGTGTGTTGCCACTACTGGCATTATGTAGATTCTGAACATCCAGACTCAGGTACGTGGCAGAGCAAATACTTTACCCACTCAGGGACTGCTTTGTTTATGATATTTTTTTAGTTATCCTCATGGTTATTTTCAACTATTATCAGGTAAGGGTGTATCATTTAATCTACAGATGGGATTTGAAAGAAGTTGATGTTGTCTAGGTATCATGATGGCACTCATATGATTGCCATCAGGTTTTGGCTAACATACAGGAAGAGAGAACTTTGTCCCACAGGCATCCTGTCATCTGTGACAAACAAGATTAGAATGGGGTAGAAATTTAGGTAGACAGAGAATACACTGGATAAGAGAGTAGTATGTATTGTTTGACTTTCTGTCAGCAAGAAACCTTTTTATTTACCTTTTGGGAGGGAAGAACATGATACAGAGAGAAAATAAAAAAATTCAAAGCTTGACATTGAGCATGTGTGTTCTCAGGCTGATGATGCCATATCTCTTATGAAAAGTTAATCACAGTATTAAACTACTTCCCTGTTATCAGAGTAGTTGGCTTTATGCCTCTAGTTCAAGTACTTACTAGAACTGATATGTGAAATATTATGCCTTCAAAATTATTCACAAGTTTAATTTTCTAAATAGCAGTTCTCCACTGTGCTCTGATTGATTTGTGACTGGTTATAACAGATCCACAGGAAAAAGGCACATTAATCCCCGATCAAAATTAACAAAAAGAATTCTGACCACAGCTAAGTATTTTTCAAAAGAAAAATGCCATGAAACCCACTATCACTTAATGAGTACCCCAACACCTCCCTCAGCTGCTATTCTCTACCCCCACTAAAACTTCCTCTACATCAATCCCTCAGTTATGACCATGTGCCCTTGGATGTATTACCATTTTTATTAAGTATTTTTATGATTCCATTTAGAAGGAAAATGAATTATTTCAGAGGAAAGGAAAATAGAATGGGTACATCAAACATAAGATATTGCAACCCCCAGCAACTCCAAATACATTGTAAGGGCTTTATATACCAGCAAAACTCCTACTACTATTTAGTGATAATTTTTTCCAGTTTAAAATATTAATTCTATAGGTCAGAAGGTAACTCATGAACAAAATATGTTAGTTGATTGTGTTCATAGTGGTTGAGGCACTAAGAAAGACATAAGAATGCAAAGCCTTTGAAAACTCTGCCTGCAGGGAAGACATTTTAGCATCTACTATGGATTAATACTTCTTCCTTTGAGGAAGTTATTGTAGTGCCCACAAAAAGCAGGAAGTTTAAGTGAGAAAATTGAGGCAGAAGTAATTTTAATATTTGTAATAGCTGTCTAAATGGAGAGTCTTGTTGCCTGTGTCAGTTTCACAGTTACTAGAATGCATTTGAAAGAGAGAGACTGAAGGAGAGAAGAGGAGTGCAAGGCAAGAGAGAGGAATACTAGTTAGGCTTGTTTTTCTCTATTCTTTGGGTGTGAGATAGCAACAATAGAAAGAAGAGATGTCCAAGCTGGAGAATTGGCTCAAATATTAAAATCACTTGCTCTTCTTCTAGAGGACCCAAACATCTCATAGCTGCCTCTAACTCTAGTTTCAGGAGATCTAATACCCCCTTCTGCCCCAGGTGACATATATACACATAAAAATAAAATAATAAAATAAAAAATAGAAATGTCTGAAGTCACAGTTATTTTTCCATTTTATTTAATCATTTGAGAAGTTTTAATATGTGATTTTAATTTACATGAAAATCAGTATATGCATATGCTCAATGTAGTCTACATACTAACATTTTTTCAGACCTGAGGGAGCATCAGAACCCATCTCAAGTGGCATTCTCAAGTAAAACACTACCAGGAATGGAAATAATTTGTGTATGAATTGGCTCTTGCAATAGGGAGCTGAGAAATCTCATGACAGACCATTTAAAAGCTGGAGAACCAAGTAAGCAGGAAGTATGGCTCAGTGCAAATCAGAAAGTCTGGGTAGCTGGGGACCAGGTGTGTTTCTGTCGAAAGTGTGACAATCTGACTGGCTGCTGGGGCTAGTGCTGAAGGTCAAATCCTTGAGAACTCAGAGTCCTCATAGCTGTGGCAAATGAAATTAGGAGACCCAGCTCCAGAAGACAGGGAGGATAGTCATATTTATGTTTACCATCACTATGCCTCCCATTTGGCTCCTCTGGTTTGGTTGTTGCTTACCTGCAATGAGTGGTGGAGGATTGTCCTTACTGGGTCACTGGTTTAAACACTAGTCTCTTCTAGAAATAACCGTTGCTGATACAATGAGAAATAATTTCTATAAACATTCTGGGAATTACTTAATCAACTCAAAATTAGATGTTCAATATTAAGCAGCACAATCCTTTCTATAAAAAGTGATCTTCAGTATCTTCATAGTCCTAATAATTCAGTACTCAGATTCCCACTAGTAAATTCTCTAGCACAGCAGTCCCCACAAAATTTTGCATGTAAGTATTATAAACAGATTGATGGACAAATACTTGGTCAGTCAGTAGAATTCAGATTTAGATAAATACATTCAGCAATTAATAATCACTCTTTTGGAAGAACTGTGCCAGAAACTGGAGTTCCTAGAGGTACAAAGTAAAGGTGATACCAACAAAGAAATAAAATCTAAGGCCTATTACGATCTTAGTGTGTGTCATGAAGTATATTTATTTGTTGATATTACCAAGAGTAACCCAAGGGTAGGTGGTAAGTGCAGATGATCTATAAAGAGGTTATTATTGCTTTGCCTCTTTAGTAGAGTTTGGAAAAGTGATTTTGGAACAAGGGGAAGGCCGCCATCATATGCTGTGCAATAAGGGACCAAGTGGTAGGAAGCAGAGGCTGGAGAGACAGTAGAACTTATAAGTATGTGAAGTCATAAGAAGTGAACTTTTTCCTATATTGAAGACTTGATTTATTTACATTGGGAGCCTTTGGCAGATGTAAGTTTGGAGTTACATGGTTGTTAATTAACTAGTCAACAATGACTAGAAATACAGTACCTCTAAGTACAGTGGAGCTAATTACTGCAAAGCAGAAGTTCACCTTATACCTTGCAGCTTATTTGTGACCCCCCCCAACCATCATGTGTCAATTAAACATCAACCATGAAAGCCGGCATCATCTCTGAGCAGGATTTTTATAGGAGCATGCATTGCTTATTTGAAGGAGCAAGAAAACAAGAATTTGATAGTTCTATGAATAGTGGAGTCAGTGCAAGCCGAACAGAAGCCTAAGGAGCACACAGTATGAATTGAACTTGAAGTCTTACATCAGTATCCAGACTTGCTCTACATACTGCACAGTCTGCATGAGAGGTGTCATCTATGAAAACCACAGATGACAGTATAAAGTTTGAAGACACTGACTTAAACTTTGGCACTAACTTCTGCTTGGAGCGGGCACCTTATCTAAGCTATCTACACTGTGACAGACTGTGGCCCTTATGAGTTCCCGAAGGCAGTGTGGGTTAAGTCCAGAGCCAATTTATCAACATTGATGGCTTGCTCCAATTTCAGGCCTATCATCGCTTTCTGGCTGACTCATACAGCTAGCAAGCAATTAGCTAGACCCTCTCAGAAGCACTTCCAGCAGATAGAGCAGCAAGAACTTTCTAAGAAGACCTAAAGAGTTCCTTGGGAGATGAAACACATCAGCAGACATAATCATCCTGGGCTTGATTGCTGTGGAAAGAGGGAGTTGGGGGTGTGAGCCCATCAGCTGGTGACCAGAGGGCAATTTGCTCCCCGACAGTGTCGATTTTAACTTCCTACAAGTTGCTGATGTCTGCAGCTGTGGTGCTTGTAGTAGGAGTCTATTTTGGGTCAAAGATTTAGGAGGCAATGGGAGCTATGTAATGGTTTTAAGCCAGTTTGGAGAATTCTGGGGAATTGACTTGAGCATGTTCTATAGATATAACCCTTCTCTCCAATATTTCCATTGCAATGGGAAGGCCTGAACCCACGTCCTCTTGGGGTGTTCTTGCCTGATGAATGCACACTGGTCTGGATCCTGTTTGTGCTGGTAGTGGTTGCATGAAGGATATATAGTAGGAAGCTGGGAGTTTTCCAATTTCCGCTTCAATGATATGATTCAGGAAGAGAGGACAAGTGTGTTGGTAATATTTGGGAACTTCAATGTAGAAAAGTGTCAAACCAAAGGGCTAAGAGACAAACAAAACTTCTGGTTTTGATCACTACTTTCGTCTGCCCGATACACACCAGTCCATTTTTTCAAGCCCAGAACCTTGACCCCTGGCTCTCAGTCAGTGGGAAAAGGAACAGGAGACCAAAGGGAAAAGGAGACTGTGGCTGGGATAGTATGTATTACTCAGGGATCTCCCAAGTGGATAGTGAGGTGGATTTTCCCTCTTGTAAGGCCACAGGTACCCTGAATAGCCCTTTCTAAACTCAAAGCTACTTTCACAGGAATTCACTAAGCATTCATCACTTTTCAGGACACAAAACTGTCAGCTTCAATTCCTTCACATGTCTTTAGTAAGCCCTCCTCCATCACTGCATTGGTATCACCTATGATATTTGTCACATATATGTATATGCATATAAATAGTTTGTGATTAATTTTTAAAAAGAGAAATTATATTTATAACTCCCAAATTTAATATCCATTTTGTACAAATTGACCTCAATTTATAACCTGAACACAGTAAGCACAATAGTTAAAACATTAGTAACAGGTGGATTCGAACAGGCAGTTTCAGGAAATGTTAACTGCTGTGGTTGTCATTGCTCAACACTGTGATAATTTCTCATACGGAAAATATTATATTATGACTTAGAGAAAGTACAAAATATTTGAGGATGCATTAGTCATTTTTGGATGGTTATTACAGAATAAGTAAAAACCCAAGAGTGTCTTGATTTTTACATTAGTTAACTCTTTCAGCACAGTCTTAAATAAAATCATCTTAACCAGAATTTGTCTTTATGTACATATTAAGATGACAGAATGAAAAAAAGAATGAATATAATTTACAATAATCAGAGGTCAAATTGTTAATATATATGATGAACTACATTTGAACCTTAGCATGGATGAAATTATTATGTGTTTTAATTTAATTCCATTTATAAGCAGAGACGACTATTTAAAGTAATTTTGTACCCTTTAAACTGCATATTAAGTGAATGGTTTTCTTTATGCTTTACTATGTTGCTAAGGAGGAAGTCAGTCTACATACTCAATCTAAGACCAAAGAAACTGTCTCTTCCATATATTTCTCATGTCTTTATTTGTCTCCACTTGGCAGATAGAAGGGGAACCTAACAAGTTAGTAAACATTTCTTCTATATTTGAATGCTACAGTACAGAGAACAATAATGCATCAATTAACTTTAATTACTGGCTTGTCTCCTCTGATACCTGCTTTTACGAATAGCCTCCTGACAGTGGAAACCTCAGCTGGCCTATAATTCCTGCTGCGATCTCTGTCCAGGGTCTCACAAAGAAAATCATTTCATATTCTTATGTGTTGCCTCCTTTCTACAAAATTCTCAGAAGTCAGGTATCATCATTTATAACTAGATATTAAAGATAGCCACAGAGTCAAGAATGTAAAAACCCCCAAACAGTAAAATGAGTTATCATTGCCCAGGTAAAGAACCCTGCATGCCACTGACTTTTAGATTTATACTAAACTGAGATTCAGAAGAGGGTCCCCAATGTGGAAGAATTATTTAGTTTATGCGGCTGAGAAATAGTCAGGAAAGTGTATTTGGCCATCCACGCAGAGGCAATTGAACAGGCAACCAAGCTAATTCATTTAGCATAAATAGACATGAGTCTTCAGTTGGTTCTAAACAATGCATTCATCCAGGTTAAAAATGACCACATTTTGGGAACTGTGTCTCTTGTAAGGTAAACTGAGCAATGTACACCTGGAATTAATTCTTTATCTATTGGACTTTTCGAAGATAGTGAATTCTCAAGATTAGCCTCTCCAGAGATATAACATGGGGTCACTGAAGTCTACAGATGCCTGTAAAGCTAGGAACTTCAGGGCAGAAAATCCTTTGTGGACTCTACTGGAATTCCCTTGCCATGTTTTGTTTTCTCTCCCTTGTTGCTAGGAGATTCCATGTACTAAGTTAATTATCATCAATCAGTCAGTCAATCAAAAATTAAAAGTCAAAACATGTTCTTTAAATTCATCTATGTATAATCAACACTCCCAGTTCCCCTTATCAAAAATTTCCTTTCTGAAGTATCAGGTCCTCATATAAAACTTCAAATAATAAATACAATAAATATAAAAATACAGTATTTGAGAAACTAGATTCTAATAACTACTGATAGTACATTGTTATCACTTAATTTTTAATGTTGTTAACAATAAGGAGGCTATTGTGTAGTGTGGCTTTTGAATGTTTAGAAGGATTCTTTCAACTTTTAGCATCTTCTAAAATATAAATCATATAAATTAGATTTGTCTTATCTACCTGTGCTGGTTAGGTTTCAGAGAGTCTTTCAGTTTTCTTTTCTTATTTACTTGGTTGACTTTTTTTTGTTATTATTGTTTTGTCAAGCTAATACAAGCTAGAATTTTTCTGGGAACAGGGGACCTGAATTGAGGAATTGCCTCAATTTAGGTTGACTTAAGGGGCATTTCTTGATTGTTGTAGGAGGAACCAACCCACTCTGGGTTGTATAAGAAAGCAGGTTAAACAAGCCATGGGTATCAAGTCAGTAAATAGCATTCCTGTAGGGCAATAGTTTTCAACCTTCCTATTGCTGTGACTCTTTTTGTTGTGGTGACCTCTAACCATCATAAACTTATTTTTGTTGCTACTTCATAACTGTAATTTTGCTATTGTTATGAATCATAATGTAAATATCTGTGTTTTCTGATGGTCTTAGATGACCTCTATGAAAAGTTAGTTTGATCCCCAAAGGGGTTGTAACCCTCAGGTTAAGAACCACTGTTCCTTTGCTTTAGTTCCTTCCTTGAACTCCTGCACTGGCTTCTATTTGCAATGGACTACAACCAGTAAGTTGAAACACACCCATGTCTTTTCAACTTGTTTTTGGTCAATGTTTTACCACAGCAACAGACAACTAACTAAAATATTGCCTTACCTCCCATGCTTTCATTCTCCGGTGATGTTACTATTTTAATGGAAAATATCTTCACAGATTCATGGGTTTGAATAATTGGCCTTAGTTTCTGATTCTGTTACGGACACAGTAGAAACTTTGGGAGGTAGGGCCAAGGTGGAAAACATAATTCCTTGACGAGTATAGCCTGGACCTACTTCCAGTCCTCTCTGCTAACAAATCCACCAACATGTGAGTAAACATACTCTTATTTCCAGTGTTACAAGCAGAGCTACCACAGCCACATGGCCTAACCCACCATGGTGGACAGTGTTCCCAGAAGCTGGGAGCCATTTAAGTCTTTCTCCCTTAATTGCTTCTATGATGTACTTTATCAAAGGGACAAAAATAGAACACAGGTATTTTCCCATTTTTATGAATTTCTGGCTTTTGGAAACTTAACCAAGTCCTTCTTCCTCTAACTTGACTAAGATTCTTCCTTAACTTAGTACAATTAATAGCTTAATACTTACTAGGATTTTGTTGTATAACTCTGTTCCATTGGCATTGTATTTCTTGAAAAGAATTTATATGAACACAATGATTGACCTCAATGAATTCACTTACAATAGTAAAGTTCCAGGCAATATGACATTGTGGGAATCAACTTGAATGAAGGGAAACTTTGTGACTTCATTTAAACCATACAATGTTGATAAAAACTTAGGCTACCAAATCTGCTGCCCCTTGCTTCAATACAGCTTTGCTCTGTTTACATTCTTTGTGATATTAGATGAGTTACTTAATCGCCATATGCCTAAAATGAGAAAATAATCTATCTCATAGATTCATGATATCAAATAAGTGAGTTATTACATACAACTTATATAAAGGTTGTGCGTCTGTCTTGAAAAGTTCCCACAAGAAAATTGAAGAAAAGCTTATTTCATAGGACACTGTGACCTAAGGGTAAGATGTAAAGAAAAAGCAACAAAGAAAAGTTTAGTTAGCTTTAAAAAAATCACATAGTTATCCTTCCTTACAAGTTTGAGAAGCACTTGTTATCAGTGTTCTTAAACTCTACTTATTAAGGCAGCAGATGTGACAATCATTCCTGAAACATCACAGAATCAGCATAGAGTCACCAGCTCCTGTGTGCTGGAGCCACTGATAAAATCATTCTGAGCTGTGGGCTTTCTTGTACTTTGTAAACAACTATTTGTTACATTCTGTGGAGATTAACATGTAAATGCGACAGCAGGAATAATTCATGGACAAGTCATGATTTTAGTGACCAACCTGCAGAAATAGTTACCCAGATGTTAAGTGACTTGAGAGGTGATGCACAAAGTAAGCTCATTGTGAATTAGGAGGTATAGAAAAAATGTCTGCATGATATTTTATAAGACAGGGCCGGTAAAATACCCAAAATTTGATGTTGCTCACAGAGAAGAATGAATTTGCCTCTTTGGTATCCTGAACAGCTGTCAGAGAGAATTGAGAAGCACTTCAGACAGAGTTAGTACTCACCATACAACCCAACCCAGGAGCTAGCACAAACCATCTCCATCTGGTAAGATGAAGGACACTGTGGGCTAACAGACAATCGGATCAATCAGGGAGCAGATAAATGACCACCTCTTTGTAAATATTTTTGAGGGGGGCAGTTCGAGACAGGGTTTCTCTGTGGCTTTGGAGACTGTCCTGGAACTAGCTCTTGTAGACCCAGATGGTCTTGAACTCACAGAGATCTGCCTGCCTCTGTTGGGCAGAGTGGGATTAAAGGTGTGCACAATCGCCCAGCTTTTTGTAATTTTTAATTCTGCTTTCTTTTTCTAAAACTGCATTTATTTCCTATGGTAAAAACATGTCAAAAATCTTGACACAGTAAAATGAGAAGAAACCCTCCATAACAATACATTTGATGTAGGCTAGTTCTGTAAAGGATTTATATCATGAACATTCCTTTCTTGATATTGACATCCAGAGTGGAGTTATGAATTATGAACTACATCAGTTTTCCAATGACTTCACCTAAACACATATGGACTCAAAGGTATCTCTACAAATCTTTGACAATTGAGCCCCTCCAATCCTTCTGGTCTCACCTGGCTCTGCCACAGCTGAGGAAACTAAGGCATTAGGAGGGAGGATTCAAGCAGAGGTGAAGGAGAGAAAGTATGTTTGGGGGCTGTGGCTTTGAAAGCAGTAAAGCATGGCCAACTATGGCAAGGCCACTGTCATTGAAGGGCTCAGAACATTTGGCAGTGGCAGGGTCTCAGAGCAACTAGGTAAATACCAACCATTCAGATGGGCTTTGGGTCTTACTGAGAGTTAGCTTTGAAAAAGTGTGGACTGGAAAGTGACCTAGTCGGGGCATTTGAATATTACTAAGTATGTGGAGAATACATCCTACCAGGGCAAGATGGAAGCAGGACAACATATATCCTAAAATCCAGGAGAGAGATGTTCATGCTTGGGAGGGACTGGACAGGTAGTAGAAGCAACATATATATATATATATATATATATATATATATATATATATATATATATGATTTAACCAGATGATCCCATTCCAAACTCCATGTCCTTCTTACTGCAAGACATCATCCTTAGTATATGTCCTATTGGATGCTACCAAGGGATGACTTACAAATCCTGGAGACCAGTGCCAGATCCTTGTTGAGATCACCTTTAAGGCATCTATCTCATTGTTGCACTTTCTTCCTGTCTGAAAGGCCCAGTTCTCCTACTGCTTACCAGATGGGTCAGGTCCATCCGAGACTCTCTTCCTTTTGCTAATTCATAGTCTAATCATGTGATACCTTTAACATCATCTGCAATATTCCTTGATTTTTCTTATACAGTGTCATCTAACACTCCTGTTTACCAACCCACTAAACCAAGGAGTGGGATTATACAGGACATGTGCACTACGTATTGGGAGGTGGAAAGAAAACGGAACCCTTTGGGAGGTCTTCTGAACACAGATGTGTTATTGAAGAAGTTGGTGTTACTGTGTCAACTTAGTAGTTGTTTCTAAGAGCCTGTCATATAATCTCTAAGGCCATGGAGGTGTGGGGAGAAAACCAGTATGCACTAACTCCTAAGTATATGATCTAGGTAAAGTTTACAGCATAAAACAGAGAAGTATATGCTATAACTGTATGAATCTTCCAAAAATCTTTGAAGATACTAAATAAACCATAGTTCAGCATTGCAGTTCAGGGTACCAAAATGAGAAAATTAGCTAAGATCTTTACAAGTCAGAATCTTTGCAAAAATGTCACTGGTACTCTGAATTAGAATGTGATCTCCCACATACATGTTCTGTGTCATGTCTCAGTATGATTCCCACATGATCCCTACTTTAATGATCATTTTATTTAGGGTAGTATAGCATCGTCAGGGCAACTTCTCTCTTGGACTTGACTTCTCTGAATCCTGAGACAGATGTAGCTGTGTTAAAGGTTCCTGCATAGGAGAGTAAGATGGTCAGAATGGGACTCCATAAACACGTTTTTGGGCAGGAACTCTGAAGCCAAACCAAACAATTTCAACAAAATTAATCTTTAATCTTAACCTTTGCGGTGATTGGGATGCATATTGCTGTGCATTAGCTATTCTCTGGCTTCAGGGACAATAGATCACCATGTAACAATATTGGTGAGAGTCCTTTCTACCAACCCCCAAAATTGCTTTGTAAAATTTATCTACCCCCCACCTAGAAGTGGGCAATTCCTCTGGCCTGGGAGAAGTTCACAGTGTGGTCTATGTCTATATTTCACGGTCATTAAACTCTTGTGGCTGCTGAGGGCAGGATTGTGCAGTAACCACTATGCATAGCCCCGCAGCCACAAATGTGTGTCAGCACACTCCCCATAAATTTTGTGACTTCTTTGTTCAATATTTAGCAAATAAGATAAAATTCACCTAAGGAAAATCACGAAGAGAAAAAAAAAAAAAGCTCACTTAGGCCTTGAGAGAGTGAGCACACACAGTAATCAATCTCTATTTTGGCAGCTATTTATTTTTTATATCCTAAGGTATGAATGGGTTACAGTGAGACTATGAATTTTCATTTTTGATAATAATGTATCCAACTTTGATATTTTTTCTTCCATAGTCAAATGCAACAGGTACATAGAAAGTCACATTCCTAAAATGGTTGATGTTTCTGCAAATGCTATGGTTCCGGGGCTTTCAGAGAAGATACTGAAGGCACCTCAGATCTAAGATGAATTATAAAATTACTATAAAGCTAATCCATAAGAGTTTGATCAGTATTATTTGATGAGGACTATAAAGAGTGATACTTGGGGAAGAAGCAATTCTGAAGACTTAGAAGTAATAGCTGAGAGCCCTACTTAGATGTCCAATTTCTTTTGCAAAATAAAAAAAAAAATGTTCTATGGTAGATTTGGGGAATTTCCTATTCCCTGGGTCTCTTAACACAGGAAACATAAATTTGACTTGGTAACTTTTGTTCCCACCCACAACCAGCTGCAGCAAGTTATATCTTCTCTACTTTGAATACTAAACTGATTCGTGTCAAATGCTGTCTGGCACCAAAGTAAAGCCTTTTATCAATCCCTTAATGCAATGTGCTAATTTACCTTAAGGTCATGTTGACATTTTATCAGGGAGGGTGAAGAATATCATTTTTTTTCTTTCTTCCATATTTGTATTCTGCTTTTCAGGGAGAAATGTGACTTCCATCTTCGGATCCGTCACATTGATAGTCTCAGTGTAACACATTGATGGCAGGTAGCTTTGGCAGTGATTACATTCTGTTAGCAGATATTCTGTCTTGTCACGGTTTCGAATGCTGATGTTTGGAGAAAGCTATAAACCATATTTACATATTTGCCTTTGCCAACTGTAAATTTGCCTTTTATCGCTGTTGGCCTTATGGGGCTGTAAACAGCCATTTGCTCCTTGAATGTCCACCCTAGAGAAGAAATATTGATGTAACAAACAAGGCCTTGATTCTTTCGTGCCTTGAAAGATTCCACATTCTGCCAAGGATCTATTTTCACAGTGTACATCTGATTCTTTGCTTTTTAATAGTGCTTTTTTTTTTCAAAAGAGTCTTTTCTAACCATTTATAATTGAGGGGAAAGGTGTGAAATACTTTTTCTCACACAGCTTACCTTGCAAAGGCAAACCATATGTTATCTGTTTTCCTATGGATTTTCTATTGCGGGTACCATATGTCTCCATTGATTGATCTTACCCCTAGGAGTGAGCTAAGGATACATATATTTTAAGTCTCTCTGGTAGGAAATAAGATATCCCTCTATTGCTCTTTTAGATTAATGTGTTCAATGCCTTTGCTCTAATGGATGATTCATAATTTACATCAAAATTTCAATCACTTTAAATTAATATATCCATTTCCTTAATGAATCTTGTTATTAGCTTCTATACTGGTTCTCACAAAACAGTCTAACATGGCTGTTTACGGTTTTGATTTTGCTTAAAAATCTTAAAATAACTTTCAGTGATTTTTAAATTTTACTTTTATAGATTAATTAGAGAGTTGCATATATTATTTTGAAATGAATATACCTCATAAATCTTTTCATGAAAAATGTATTCTATAGTTATCATCAGTTTTTGATGGAATAAGAAGAACAAGCAATAAAAATATGCAATCTGCTAACAGAGTTATATAACTATTGTGAGAGTCATCCCTGAAAATAAGGTTATTTATTTCTTATTTGTACCCATGAGATTTACAAGAGGAATTCACATTAATTTGGATGGGACTGAGCGGTTGAAATTTCCTCTTTATCAGCAGAAGGGGATGCATGTAGGCATAGCAAATGAGAAAGTTGAAAAATGAATTTCCGTGACTTAAATTTTTTATTGTGATTGCTACATAATTAATGCTGCTTTTTAATACTATTTTAGCTAATTGTAGATACAAATATTGTGTGGGGGGTTGTTGGTGTTTATCTTATGGGGAAAATGAACACCAAGTAGGATTCATATTCACATATAGTTTGGAAAAGAAAACAATGTGTCTTTGAACTCAGTTTACATCAAATAATCTTACTGAATTTATTATTGTCTAAGTATTTTAACACATGCTGCTATTGATGTGGATAAGTTTTTTCTCCTTCATCCTAGATGGTCTTAGGTGAGCAATTGGCATACTTAAACTGGGTCAAGAGTACACTGTACTGAAGGCAGCCCAAGTTTGGAAAATGTCCTTCCTAGTGCTTGAGAGGGCCTAAACCTCTTTCAGGCAGCCTGGCTGGTTTCTGCTTCTCCCAGGTGTCGAATCTTCTTTACAGCTTGGCTGGTCTGAGGGTGACTTCTAGCAGCCTTTATTGTTTACTCTCTGGAGGGAGCAGCCTAGTGAATCTAGTTAGTTTCAGGGACTTCCTAAAGTTATACTGAATTGTTTACCTTCTGGCACATGGGGCTTTCCCGAAAGATGGGAGGTTTCAATTATGGAGAAAGCTGTTGCAAAACAGATGGTTTCTGAACACACAGAAACTGGTGCTTCCTGATTCCCTCAGCTCTGGGTTAGCTTCTGAAATAGTACCAATGAGTGTTTCTGAATTTCATCTGCTAAACAGTTCTTGATTTTCTTCAGTAAGTTGGGGGCATAAGCTAAATGCAACATATAAAGTGGGAACTCATGGGAGCTCAGAGTGGAATAAGGATTTGTCCCTTCTAGGGAACCTACTTGGAGGGAAGACAAGCTCTGTATTGCCAGATGCTATGATTTCAAAGGAACCAGCCATTTAAAAGTTTCCCAATCATAAAGGCTGGAATTAATGAACATGTTTAAAATGTAGAAAAGACACTTGGTCTGGATTTACACTAGAAATTCAGTTAACCCAGCTTTCTAACTTGTTTATGAAGATTGGTGGAGAAAAGTGAGGACAAGAAAGCACTGATGGGTGAAACAGCATGGCATGTATTCTGGAACATGGGTTTGAAGTCAGGATGCCTAGATTTGAGTAGAGTAGAAAATTTGGAAATTTGAGGACCTAGTGCCCTGGAGATGATAGTTAAAACTGTGAATAGTTGTTAAATTCTCAACAGAAAATACATAGATATGGAAGAAGAATGAATACCATAGAAGAAACAGCAAGAGTGTGATTGAAGTGGAGGAAAATGATTCAGCAACTTTAAGATTGGCACAGTGTGAAGATTTTTGAAATAGCCATGGGATAACACTACAAGCTCCTACAGCTTCATCTGTCACCTGCATGTTCCTCTACCTGGTTAGCTGAGACTGAAGGGGAATTGGCTCTGTTCTCTGAGCCCCGAATGATGTCTTAAGACCTTAGCTCCTGGTATTGACACTTGAGACTCCATAAACAATATTCCCTGAGCCCGGATCTCCACTTATCTAAGCATCAACACATGGACAGGCTGCTGTGTTTTTCATCAGCTACTACCTTCTCTCCTCCTTCTTCCAGCAAAACTCTTTGAGTTATCAAAATGGCTCTTGTGTCTTCTTTGACTCTGAATCTCACCTGAGTTGCAAGAATGAAGCTTGGCACTCCCTAGTTCCCCATTCAGCTAAAGTTTTTTGTAAGAAAGGAAGTATACAAATCCAATTTTGAAGTCAGTCTTTTGTTTGCCTTGTCTTCCTGCATCTCTGGGTGCTCCTGGCCAGACTTCTTCACTTGCACTCTATCCTGTGAGCAAGAGGTTAATACTGGAGGTTCCAAGACTTCGCTTCAGTTCTGGGATTACCTGTTCTTATCTGCACATACATCCTTCATCCTTGATCTTACCCAATATTGGCCCACATGTTGAAGGTCCAGTTAATAACAGAGAAGTCATGACTGCAGAAGTATGAGGCAGCTTTTCAGATTTCACCCACAGTCAGAAAGCAGAGATTAAATTCTGGTATTAAGCTCTAATTATACTTTTTGTTTTTATGAAATCTGGGTCCTCTGCTCATGACATGGTGACTTCAACATTCAGCATGGGTCTTTCTACCTCAATATCATCTAGAAAATCCCAGAATTCCCTTTTCAATGTCTCTTAATATCAAGTAGATATGTCAATGTCTTATACTTAACATGTTTCCAAAAATCATTCCCTCTAAGCAAAGGCAAATACTTTTCATTGTGCCTGTCAGAAACAATGAAAAGTAACGCTATTTGAAGGTTCATATGGATGCATGTAAGTACATATAGATACAAATATCAACATACTACATTACACAAAATCAACCCCCATCTCCAAGAACCCCTGTTTTTTTATTTATGGATCAATCTATAAATTAGCTCCTGTAACAAAAGAGCTCCCCAAATTTCACCATTTCATCAAAATAGAAGTATATTTCTTATATGAGCATTCAGGATCAGTGAGCAGCCAACATGCATATGGTCAGTAAGAAACAAAACATATGTATTAATTCCACTTTGATTTGGCCTTTGAAGTCTAGCATATGCAGCACATCGGTGGAAAAGTGAATACATGGAAAAGTTAGACTGCTCTGTATAACAATAGTGTGTTATGCACTACTATTCAAGTTACAGCAGCAAAAACTATTTGGTATTTCCACCTGGCCATGTGATAAAGTGAGAAATGATGTGCCTGCAGATATTTTCAAAATAAAAAATTAAGAACTTTATGACAGGAAAAACAAAGTCCTTGGAGGGATAGATTTTTGTTTGTAGTCTCCACAATTTTGTTCCCTCAATAAAACCATTGAATTCAGTTTGGGGTGGTAAAGAAGATGGCATAGATTGAGTGACTGATAAAGAGTAGAAATACAGTGTTTCAAAGATTAAGAGCCAGAGAAGCTCTGGATCAATTCATTATCTGGTAAGGGCCTGCAATCTTATCCATTGATAAGACCTTCCAGCCAGGAAAAGACAGGAGCGTTCTATGGAATGGCTTTGTAAAGATACTACTAATTCCATTTCATGAGGTTTCTGCTTTAACAGTCTAATGACATCCCCAAGTCAACACCTCCTAATACCATCACTCTGGAAGTGATTATTTCGGCAGAAGGAAAGACTTGAACATCTTATCCACACCAAGCTCTTACTAAATTTAAAATGTGTTGCATTCTTAAATTTCTTTTTGTTGTCTTACATCACTCACACTAAATGAATCATTCACAAGACATACATTTTTGTTCCTTTTAATATAGATTGTTCATTTTCAGAGATGAGAGCAAAACAAATAATTTTTGAAAGAAATAAATGGATTAAAAAATTTAAAAATGGTTGGATTGCTAGATGGATGTATAGCAGCTATATGGATATGTGGTAGATGTAGAGTTATAAGGAGGTGAGTATATTCTACTTAACTGTGTTTGAAAATCTGTAGGCTTGGTCCACAGAAGTTTGGTGACAAAGATGGGTTGGAGACAATTTAAGAAAATTATACAATTATTGACTCTGTACTATTCAGTTTACCTAGTAATTCTCATTATTTTGTTACTTTTAAAACTGATTTGCTTAAAACTGTAATATGATTATAATTCTAGTTAAGAAAGTTATAAGTAATGGTGTAGTATCTCATAGTACCTAGATTGAGAGACACAGAATATATATTGGCTAATCATAACTAAATCATAAATCAAAGGGCACTGGATTAAATTTTCTCTAGCATAAGTACTAAGACTCATTAATACTGTGTAATTTACATACTAATAAGGCAGTTAAAGTTTTGAAGCTATGGTTATATGGAAGAATGTTTCTGTTACTATATCTTAATGTCATAGAGTATGTAATTTATAAACAAGACACATTTATTTAGCTCATCAATTTATAGGTTGGGAGGTCAAAGATCAGGGCTTCAGAAACTGCAAGAAACTCTTTGCTACATTATAACATCGTGGGAAGGCAAGTCATTTCCCATAAGACACAGAGATGAAAAATGCAGAATTTATTGTATCTATTAGTAAGCCTCCCCCTTAGTAATTAACACACCCCTGCAATAAAGGCACTGATCACTCTTGAGGATGGAGTACTTGCTTCTTAATGCTCCTTTCTCTTCTCCATTTGTTTGATTTTGTGAATTTTGTATGTACATGATGTGTGAATGTTTGCATACATGTATGTGTGTACACACATGTGAATTTGTATGTGTGAATAGACATGAACATTTGTCATGCCACATAGGTGGACATCAGAGACAAACTTGAGGGCCAACCCTAACTTTCACCTTGTTTATAAACAAGGTTTCTCTTGTTTCTTGTGGGTACACACACTAGGATAGTTAAGCCATGTTTCTCCAGGGATTTTCCTACCTTTGCCTCCCATTTCACTATAGCAGTATTGGGATAATGAGGTATGTTACTGTGTCCAGTTTTATGTAAATCCTATGAATTAAAATCCAATTCTTACTCAGAAAGTACCTTACCCAATAAGCCATGTCTTTCCATATGGCCCTATCTCTTAACAATGTCATGATGGTGAATTGAGTGTTCAATGTGAGTTCTGGAGGTGACATTCAATCTGTAGAACTTATGTGATTTTTCCCAGTGTTTTGGTGTCACTCTATATTTTTTAGGGTAAAAAATATGATCAGCATGACCTCTTCTAATGCATGTTCTCCCCATTATAATATGTTCAACTTAGATAATGAATCCAAGTTAGAGCATTAGCTCCTAAAGCCAAAAGCTTGTTCTCTTACTTATGATTGTCTACTGTTTTACAAACTTAAATATTCATCATCTGAACAAGATTAGATGGGTTTTTCTTTTCTCTTTGCTTCTGCACTAGATTTTTTCTTTATCCTATGCAAGCTTTCTCAGAAAACATATCAGTTGTAATAATCATCATATAACTAGGTGGTATACTCTTTAAAATCTTATGTAAACTACCATGTATATTTTTAACGTATATTTCAGAGTGCCTTGAAATTAGCACAGAAGCCCATGCATATTTTGATCTTCTATATGATAAATGAGCAACTAACTTTTGAATGACCATTCATATTTCAACAACTGGCATTTTATATGACACAAAGATCATGTTGCATTAGTCTCTTTATGCATGAAGCTGCAAAACTCATTCACTTACTCTGGTCACACTGAACCTGGTCAGTTCCCATGTGATTAATTAAGTACATTGTTAGATAAGAAAATGGTCAGGAATTTATTTTGTCTTATATCATTCTGGTCACTTGAAAACAACTTCAACTATTTTCCACTAAAAAGTTGTACTTTTAGTAATCTATGAATCTTACGTAGTAGAAAGATTTTTAAAGGATTAAACTTGGATACTGAGAATAATAAGTAATGGAAAATCAGGTGCTGAAAACAAAGAGTTGTAGAAAAATGAAAAGCAGCATAATAATCTACATGAAATAATAGACATACTGTTCTAAGGTATTCTATTTTGTCACTGAGAACTTCTTTAAAAGAATCAATCAGGATTGTTGAATACTGATTTACACAAATGTATAGACCGAATGAGGCAATCCAAATGTAACCAAATTTAATTTATACAACCCACTGTGATGTTATTATTATCCCATGAGAGTATACAGTAGGTATAATCTCCCATGTTCCAAGTCTGCATTACCGTAACTAATATGTTTCCACAAATACTCTTGTGATGCTTATATTCTCAAGCTCAGTGTGCCATGCCATGTAGATATTTACAATTCTTTAACTCCTTGCCATTTACTTTGTGTGCAGTGGTACATTTTTATCTATTTTAAATGGGAAAAAGGTATTAAAATGTGTCAATCAAATCCTGGGAGTTACACAAGTGGAACACACCAAACAAGCAACTGAGGACATAGTATAGGAAGAGAAACCAAGAAAGATCTGATGTTTACAATGCTGTCTTAGAGCTGATGGATGCAACATTACCTGGGAGCTTGTCAAAAATATCAAATATCAAGGACTGATGCAATGGCTCCATCTGTACAGTTCTTGCTACACCTGCAGGTCTAGTTCAAGCCCAGCACCCACATTAAATGCTGTATGGTATGTATGCGTGACAGGAGTGCTGAGGGGCAAAGTGAGGAGTATCACTGCACCTTACTGACCAGCCAAATTTGCAAGCTCTTGGTTCAGTGAGAGAGAACCCATTTCAAAAATAGAGGTAGAAACTATAGAGAAAGATACCACAAGACATATGTGCTTGCACACACACACACACACACACACACACACACAAGTTATCAGTACCTGAACTAGAACTACGGACTCTAAATATTTGAGAGCAGAATCAAGAATCTGCATTGTGATTAAACTCCTTGGTGTATCCTGCCATAAAATCAACTTAGGGAGCCACTGTAATAGGGATATGTGGAATGTTGGGGATAGAAGCAAGTGAACCATAGAAAAGTCCAAAGAAAGCCAAAAAGAAATATCACCAGGACAGATGAATACCAGAAAAGGACTTCTTTTGGCATAGGAGTACACAAGACTTGCTTACATGTAAAGATTCACAAATCGGGCAGGTTAACACATACCTGTAATCTCAGAAGCATTTTTAAGAGCCAGGCAAGGGAATCAGGAGTTCAAGGCAATCTTTAGCTACAAAGTAAGTTGGAAGTTACCTTTATGGTACATGAGACACCATCTCAAAAAACTAATTGATGATTCGCAAATGATCAAATTCCCCATCTGATGAAAATTGAAAAGGAAATTTCTGAAAAATACTAACTCAAAAGTACTTGGCAGGGAAAGATCTGTATTGTTTAAACAAATCTCTACAGAACTATAATTTTGGGGACTGACTTGTCCACCTTGGTCCTGTCTCTTTCCTCATGGGCAACTATGAGCAGGTTTCCCCGGTATCTAGTCATAGAAAAACACAAACTCTGTATCTTCCCATAGTCACCAGTGATAGCCCAGGAGCAGGTGACTTATGGGCTCAGGAGGAAGTACCCAGGAGAAGCCGCTCTACTAGGGTGCCTCTTGGAAATTGAATATCAGAGGCAATAGTCACATTTCTCAGTTTTTCTTACAATCCTTGTAGTGCTTGGGTTACCCTTCTCTGTGGTTGAAGGTGAAATGCTTAAAATCATGGAGGTGGGGGGTGATGGAACAGCTCAAAAATTACTTTGCAATAAATCACCAGCCAGATGGAACCCATCCAAGTGATATGAAGGGACTAGAGAAAGAAGTATCAGTGCCACTAACAAAAATATGCAATTTATCATTTAAAACAGCCACTGAACTGGAAGACTGGCAGACTACCAAGGTGATACCCAGCTCTTTAATAAGACCAAAGGTGATTTCAGAAAATGTATGTATGTATGTATGTATGTATGTGTGTGTGTATGTATGTATGTATGTATGTATGTATGTATGTATGCATGTATATGAAAGCTTCATGGTACTGTTAAGAAAAACCATCTCCCCAATTAAAATATTATCCTTAATAACTTGCAGATTTTTAAGGGTGAAATCACTCAGGATGTAAAATTTCCACAAGGCATGGGAAATTCACTTGTGTACCATTCAAATATACTATCCTTCACAGAATGGACCTCTTTTAGAAATCCAGTGTGGACTGTTCTCCACAGGTGTAGGCAAATGACAGGCTCACTCACTTACAAATAATATAGGGCAGGTGTCCAGCCTGCTGTGACCTAGCACAATACAAATAACAGCATATAAACATTATAGCTACTGATGTCATTAATTCTATGATTTTCTATGGATGGCATGATCACACAAAAGGCACATATGCAATTATCTGAGCATGCTCACTCATATCCTCTCTTTCCCAGCTTGGCTCTAGCACACTTTTTAACACCTCTCTTTTTATCTTATGTGCAGGAAATGAAATTCTATTTATTCTGGCAACTTCATGCATACATATCATGTATTTTAATCATATGTGTCTCTCTCACTCATCCTTATCCACCCAACACCCCATCTGAACCCCTTCTGCCAAGACAGTTTCCTCTAAATTATGTTTTCTCCGTGGCTCAGAGAAGACAACATGATTTGTGTTGCATCTGATAGGGATCTAGAGACAAATCATGGCATCATAGGAAAGTGGTGAACCGAACAGGCAAAGGGTACAGTAGAAGGAAGGTCGTTTGGCTCTGTTACATGAAAAGAGAGGAAGGGATAGAAACTATCAAGTGAGTCATGGAACCATAGAGCATGAAGTCTTGTGCGGTTTCTTGCCATCAGTTTATCTCAGTGTCAAATCTAAGGATGGGATACAGATCGTATCTGTTGGGCATCCATGACCATTTCATTAGTTCTTCTGAAATGTTCAAGAAGGAAGAGAATTATCTATAATTTTTAAATGTTATTAAAATTAAAGTACTACAGGGAATGGGTAGCCAACATTCATAGAAGTCAACAGTCAGAATCATTACCTGGGATCCTGTCTTGCCTCCATTGAGTACAGTACAAACAGATTGGCAGTTTGACAAAATGATTCAAATTTTCTGAGAGTAAAAGCCCAGTTGAAATACAAAAATGATTCATTGAAACATACTCACAATCAAATATCTTATGGATTAAACTGATGGGGGGAATACTTAGTGCAAAATCGTCCATTCTCATAATAACTTTAAGAAAAGTGACCTGAGAAGGTAGACTACATGCAATACAGATGTTTCCAATGTCAGTGACTCACAAGATATATGAACTATCAAGTACTAACACTTACTGAAAACACAGTGTCAGAAGAAGGAAGAGAAAATACAATAAAATCCTCAAAAAGAGAAAAATGGCCCAACACAATCATCTAAGATCGAGCAAAGGCTTGACAGATAAATTTCTCAAGGAAAACCAAAGCAACATGTATGTAGAGTAGATGTGTGTGCGTACCACGCAGTTGTCCTGTGTCGGTGATGGATGCCAAATGATTTATAAACTTCTCAAGGCATATAAATATTTGTTTTTCAGAGCTATGTAAAAGAAATCCATTTCCTATGAAACAGCTGGTGGAGGGAAAATTTGTCTCTGCAATATGTTAATAAATATTAGTCCACATGAATTAAGAAGTTTAGCAACACAGTGCAATACGCCCATTATCCTCACATGCCATTTTCAGAATCTGTCATATGCTCACACTTTGATCCTGTGTTTGCTTTTGTCACTCCATTCACAAATGAAACAGCAAGAGAGAGAGAGAGAGAGAGAGAGAGAGAGAGAGAGAGAGAGAGAGAGAGAGAGATATGGAGGGACGGAGGGATGGATGGAGGGAGGACAACAACAAAACAGTCCAGAAATGTGTCAAGAAATTTGCAAGAATTGTCAAGTGGGGAAAGCTCCTCCGGAAGAGAAATGGGATAATGTAGCCATAAATGTAGAAACAGAGGCAAGCAAGAGGCCATTGTCGTGGGAAGTGCTGTGAAAAACAACTAGTGTTGTTGAAAAAATAAGCAGAGACCCTCATTTTCTTTTTTCAGTAGCAAAGAAACATGAAGGCACCAAGGGAAACAAAACAGTAGTAACTGTAAAGGGAGACAGGGAAATAGACACAGACCACAGTGTCTGCAATTCCACTGAAGTCCTTGTTTGAATTCAGCTTGCCTCGGATACTTGGAGAGTGTTTGAGAAAAGGTTTCCACGTTACTCTGAGTTCTGGCAATTTATTGTCAAGAATAAAATTACCAGGGTATTCGATTCTGTTGCTGCGGGGCACAAGCTGCAGATCACCAGTGGGTGAGTGGCAGGAATGTGCCCCTGCAGTCCCGTGTTACACAATTAGGTATATGATGGGGACTGTTGTGTCTTCTAGAGCAAGTAGCTTTGGCTTGATTGGAGACAGCATAGCAGACTCCCGTCTTCATTAGTTCGCTGTGGTATGGTAATTATTCTGTCCAAACACTGCTACTGTAGGTTTTACAACTCTCAGATTCACAGGGGGTGCTGTTAAAGGCCAGAGTGGGGACAGAGCTCTAATCCCACTGCTGCCACCAAGTTTCCACACATTCTAAAATAATGGTGGATTTCAGAAAACACAAAGGGGTTTCCTGAGCCTTGGGTGAAAGTTGACTCCTCTGAGTCATCAAAAAACTTATGTTGATTGCATGGACTGTCCTCAGCTGTCATCTCCCTTGCCATTGCACTTTGAGATACTGACCAAATACCAAGTACCTTCACCTCCCCAAATAATACCTATTGGCATGAGTACAACTTGATGTTCCTGAGACTCCACTTGTTTACTGAGCAGTGTCTTTGGGATCCATTTTCACATGTCGCCAAGTAAATGAAATGCAGTTGCTTCCGAGTTTACAAAAGGATTAAGATTTCCCAGAGATGGAATAAGGAAGCTCTTCTGTGCTCAGTTAACATTAGACTGTGAAGATGAACACTGAACTTTCTTTTTTTTTAAATGAATAAATTAGTTCTATTGAAATTTACTGTCTTTTTTTTTTAAAAAAAAAGATTTATTACTTATTAAGTATACAGAGTTCTGTCTGCATGTATGACTACAGGCCAGCAGAGGACACCAGATCTCATAACGGATGGTTGTGAGGCACCATGTGGTTGCTGGGAATTGAACTCAGGACCTCTGGAAGAGCAGTCAGTGCTCTTAACCTCTGAGCAATCTCTCCAGCCTGAACTTTGAAGTTTCTACCAAGAAAACTAACTCTAAATTTGAGTCTTTCCTCCATAAGAGATTTTAGTTCCCATCCTAAGGTATTGAGAACTGTAAACTCAACTAAGATACCTTAGTCAAGATCTCCCACCATTTGCAATCTAGATCCTGACCTGGACAAGCTAAGAAGCCCAGATCAAGGACAATACAGTTATTATAAACAAGATACTATAGAGACATATGTTTTTGGAACAATCCATCATTCATCAATTTTCTTCTGTATCTGTTGGACTACAAAAAATACATATGGGTTTCAAATTTGGGGTATGGTTGTGATTACTACTCAGGGCAATTAATGCCTTTTTAAGTATCTTTTTTTTTTTCCAAAAATTCAATTAGAGAGGGAGTTTTCCAATTTTTGAAAATGCATCTAGCTCTCTGAACAAAGGTTACCTGCTACACAACAATAGTTTGTTCTGGCTCATGTTGCCAGAGTAGAGCCTCTCATGTCAATTATTGAGACTGGCGATTATAGTGACTAATGTGAAGCCTCCAGCCATTGTCCACCATACGTCCATCAATGTCGGTATATGTCGTATAAATGGGATCAGGTGAGGAAAGGCAATATGTCACATGTGATGAAGGCTTTTTTTCTCAGCTGTCTTCACAATGGCCATTTCTGTGATGGCCCAGATTCTCAATGTGGTATGTTCTACGTGCTTAGGAGTTGATAAGTTTGTATCAGTGTCTATATGTCTTGGTCTCTTGAATTCAAGAAAATCATTCTTATATTTCAGCTGGCACAGTATTGTTTGGTACCATTCAGATTGTCAGTTGGAAGAGAGTGGTAATAATACATCTTTGCAAAGATAGGAGGTTCTGAAACAAGCAATTATGTGTTTGTTTTATTCCACAACAGGCTTAGCTTATAGTGGAAATGTCTTTCAGGACCACTTGGTAAATTTCATTCATTTTTCCATCACCTTGGGAAAAATAATATTTGACAGTGCAGAAACTGGATGATACTTTATAATAATATCATTGTCTATGGTGTCTGCTAAGAAGAACTGTGGAAGTATGGAGACAATGTGGCATTTCAATCAAGTTGGATCAAGACAAGGTTGTGGGTCCTTAAAAGTTGTAGCTGGGAGAAAATCGTAGCTGAAATGGAAGGAATTCTGGTAAAAGTGATTATCATTGTGTGAGGGATTTTGACAGCAGAGACAAACTTTGTTTTTGAGAAGTCACTCATTAAACAAGTCAGGTAGACATTTTCAGAGCATGTGGGCTTCTGATTATAAAATCTGAGGAGACTTGATAGTAGGAAAGGAATACCTGTCACTCAAAGATTATGTATGATAGCCTCAAACTGGCAGGTCTCTCAGACATCGCTGAATTCCCAGGATACTGCATTTCTAACACAGATTTACTGAAAGTTAAGAAAGACATACATGAATCGATAATATCTGCTTCATAATCCCACCATTAGAATCTGAGAATGCTGCTTCAGATAATCTTCAAATTTTAGAGGAAAGCATATTTAAAAATATGCATGTAGAAAACAAGCATACAAACATGTAGTGTGTGTATTGTCGTTTACACAGGGTATTGTGGGGCTTTTGAAACTTTTTGAATATGTCTAGAAACTTCTACATAGAGGCATTCTTTTTCATCCTCAACCTAATTATCTGGAGACTGGGGATTTGCTGTTTTGTTTTCTTTCCATCTCAGTTGTCATGGCTACAATCACTTGGTTTTCATGTCACCTATAATCTTGCAGTTCTTATGAGTAGTATTGCTTTAAAAGATCATCTAGGTTTCACATGCAGAGACAGGGTGCAGTGATTTACTGTGGCTTATTTACCTCTGATATTATTTTGTGTCATTAACTGAATAACACATATCTAGAAGTTTCTAGCAGACATAAAGCAATGGGCTGGCTAAGACAAGTATGGGGTGAAGGGTAGTGATGACAGCACATTTAATGATGTAATGGTGCAAATGTGAATTTCCATATTTGCAAATCAAAATTTTATGTAATATTTGGAAAGCAATAGAATAGTTACTTTTTCATCTTTATTATGAGTCCTATTTTAATTAAAATAAAAAGCAATCTACAATTTAAGCAATAATTTATGAGTGCTCAACTCTTTATCTCTTGGTGACTGACACTGGAAGTTCTAAAGTTTTAGAACTTTCAACAAGGTGATTAAGTTTGTATTGGTTTTGAGATGTCACTTGGTATAATTCTTTGGGATTCTATTAAACTATTTAGATAAAACAGATACTCAAATCAGATCTATTGTGCACTTTATTAATAGTAAGAGTCTCTCTTGTGCAGAGGAATGCCAGGTTTCCTTGATTCAGGTTCCACTTAAAATACATTCATTGATGTTTTAAAGTGGTTAAGTTTTAAGGTTTTTCCTTTCTTATAAACTACTGTATTACCTGTTCATCTCAATAGTTTTTAAATCTAATATAAAATCTTTTAGCATAAATTGGTTTGTCCTCTTTCATTGAAACAAATTGTTCCTCATCTTTAACTCTCATCCCTTTTGCCTCTTGGCAAACCACAACCACTTTAGAGGGTGAAAAAGCAACTCCAGTTGCTATAGTCATCTCTGGGATATGGTTGAAGGAAGCCCATAATTCATCCTGACATGTCTTGAAAGGGAAAGGTTTCCAAAGTCATCATTACTTGACCAATAGAAATGTTGCACTCTGCTGAAGTCAATAGTGGCTTTGTGAAACACAGGCCGCTCTAAGTATTTTGACATCTTTCATCCAGCAAGTTTCTTCCACATCCCTGCATTCTTTCTACAAATGGCTGCATGTCTCCTTTATTAAGGCAAAGGCTAAATGTTGCAACTCATGTGTCCTTTTGTTATTTTATCTTCAAAGTTCTTTGCATTCTCATCTCTAACATGTTTGGTCACATGAAACCTATTGTATACTAACTGAACTGCATATATCTATGATGAACTACCACCATTCTAACACTTTTCTAATAACTACATATTCATTCTCATGCATCTTAAATATGCCTAATTATTTCAGTTGCTTTGGCTTCTCCCCCTTTATGTGGAAAGCTGTTGTAAGTATTATTATTTTAAATAATATTATTTTAAGGAGTGTGACTTTTTTTTCTGTTGCATTTGTTTAACTCTGTGAAGCTGTACTTCTGTACTTGTCTAAAACACCTCATGGTCCTAATAAAAACTGAATGGCCAATAGCAAGACAGAAGGTGGGACTGGCAGGCATTGAGTATAAATAGAAGGAGAAAAGAGGAAAGAGTAGCAAGTGAAGGAGAGGAGGACATCGGGGGCCAGCCACCCAGTCAGCTACTAAGCCAGCCACAGAGTAAGAAGGAAAGTAAGATATACAGAAGTAAGTAAGATAAAAGCCCATAGGGAAAAGGTAGACAGGATAATTTAAGATAAGAAAATCTGGCTAACAGCAAGCCAAACTAAGGCCAGACACTCATAACTAAGAATAAACCTCCATGTGTGATTTACTTTAGAACGGGTGGCAGGCTCTGTAAAGAGTACAAAAAGTCAAAATACTAAAAAGCACTTCAAACAATACTCAAATCTTTAAGATATAAAAACAACAAGCAATATTCTCTGCTATGTTTCTAGTGGTTTGAAAGAGATGTCACTGTAAGTCTTGCATATTTAAATTCTTGGTCCCCAGTTGTGTCCTTTGGAAAGGATTGGGAGGCATGACCCTATTGGAGGGGGATGTCACTGGAGACAAACTTGAGATTTCAAAAGCCTCCCACCATCTCCAGTTAGATCTTTTGCCTCCTGCTTGTGATTCAGGATGTGAGCTCTCACATGTTCCTGCTGCCTTTGATCCACGACCATGACTCAAACCCTTTGGAACTGTAAGCCCAAATAAACAACTTTTATGAGCTGCTTTGGTCATAGCATTTCATCACAGCAACAGAAAAGTAATTAAGACAATGCTTATTTCAAGAAAGCAGCCTCTTCCAAAGTAAATTCATCCAATGTCTTTCTAAACTATGAAAACAATACCATTCAATGAAAAACAGCAAAGTTCTAAATGTCTTAAGATTTAGGATCATACTGAGTCTTCACTAGTCTAAAAACTGGCCTTACACTAGTGTTTTTGCACATCCTTGAGAAAATTAAGATTAAAAAGAGAGATTCTACTTAATTGAGTCATTATGAAGATGATTTTCTCAAAGTCAGTAGTTAAATATATAAAATAACAATGTCACAAAATTATTTGCTTTGATGATGATATCTCAAAATTAGTTCTTTCTAGAGTCAATTATTGAATGATTTCTCTAGGTATAGCACTGAGATTCTCTGATGGACAGGAACTGAGTAGGATCCTTTGTTCATAAAACATTCAGTCTTGACTAGGGAATCTCAGAATTCCACATAATTCACTAGTTCCAAAAGCATGTGGCAAATCAGATTGCTGAGCCCACCCCAAATTCCATGGTTCTGTGTGTCTAGGTCCCTAAACCTGCATTCTAAAAGCTAAGAAGAGCTGCAAATGCCACTGGATCAACAATTCCCTCTTCAGAAGTTTCCAGAGGAATGTCATAACCATGCCTTTTGTCATTGTTCCTGTAGCTCTAGCACCTATTATTATTTGTTGGAATCACCATCTATCCAATCATTTAGTCTGGAGAATTGGGAAGCATTTTATATTATCCTTAAAATCCCATCCCTTACTTTGTGCCTCTCTCTTTTGAATGTCATTTTAGAATTCATATATGGGCTTTCTTGCTAATCTCTTTTTCCTTCAGTTTTTCAAAGTTTTCTATTAACTATCCCATACTAAATGATTAATATATGTGACAATTTTATATCCACCACTTCTACTCTGATTCTCTTTTTTCCCATAGAGGGCAGAAATAAACCTCAAACACATGACCCTAGAAATTTTAGGTCTCTATGATTTATCCTCAGTAAAACTCAGTAGACATAAATAAAACTCCACAATATCAAGACATTTGAGCTTGATTGGAAGAAGATTATTACAGGATGTGAAAATGCCATGCACTCATTGGAGTGAAATAGCATGATATATTTATTTGGGTTATATCAAGAAGTTTATCTTGGTTTAACCAAGGTTTCTCAGATAACTAATTCATTTTTTCATCAGTTTAGAAGTCTTTGCTTCATTTAGACACTGGTTGGAGGAATATTTTCATAAGCTCTTTTTCTCAATTAGAGAAAAATATGCTTAGGCCAAGGTCATAAACATCAGTATAGCAAGACCATATTCATTGTGTGATAGAAAATTAGCTAGCTAGCCATATCAGATATCTGCAATAGAGCTGGAAAGACTACAAGAAGATGGATATTAGTATTGTCATCCATGGTAGTTGAAGAAGAAAACTTGGAACACATGAAACCTGTTCATAGGAAGAGAATTTGGAATTGAACTATTGGGCAAGTCCAGATAAGAAAATAAAGGCAGTGACAAATCAAAAGCTAATAAAATGTAGCCATTATATAAAAAGGCTTTTAAAAATAACTCAGTGTACAAGGAAAATGAAAAGTGAAGAAAGAGAAGGACAAAGATGTCTTGGTATTCAGTTTTCTGTTTAGGGTAACTGGAGAGATGGAATTGCCATTAAGTAAGACATAAATCATGGGA
Source organism: Cricetulus griseus (assembly GCF_003668045.3). Taxonomy (NCBI): domain Eukaryota; kingdom Metazoa; phylum Chordata; class Mammalia; order Rodentia; family Cricetidae; genus Cricetulus; species Cricetulus griseus. The sequence continues at coordinate 37,480,414 of NW_023276807.1, forward strand.
CAGAAAACAGCTGGGGGCTAAAGAGAGAAGATAATTAGCTAGATTTTGATCATGCTGAGTTTGAATTGAATCTTATACAACAAAGATGTATTGAAGGTCTATTTTATGACAGACAACCTGCAAAGCAGGGCAGAGCCAACTGTGAGACAAGAGCGATTCCTGGGTTCATGAAGCCTACCACTAAGGCTCAACACAAATGATTAAAAAGTTACTGGTTGTCAGTAGTTTGGATAGTAAGGACCAGATCCTTGGGAGCTCACGTCCTAGGCCCCTTTTGTAGTCTGGAATGAATGAAGGTGGTCCTGAAAGCTTCCCAAAGGAATTATCTTTGCACCTATCTAATCCTGAGGGATACACTGGAGTTTGGGGGCTAAGAAGAGAATGATAAACAAAAATATATATATATGCTAAAAAAGAAGGAGTAATACATGAAAAGCCAGAATCTGTAAGTGTATGAGACCTTTGAGGGACTGAATGGAGGTCATTGAGCTGGAGTGAAGGAGTGACATGATGACTCTGGCAGGCCATATGACAAAAAACACCACAAGCCCTAGTCTTTAAATAGGAGACACACTCTTTTTCTTCCCAAGAAGGATATCAATGACCATTTGATGGTGCTTTTGAGGGGGCTTTTCACTTTTAACCCAGTTTTCCATTTGGGGTCCATGGTAGATTATATGTCTTGCTCTCCAGCTAGAAAGATATAAAAAGACTGGTTAACAAGTGTTGGCCCTCTAACGGCAAGCCACAGGAATTGCATGAATCGATTTTTCTGTTACCCCATTAATCAGAACCTAGAACTTTGTGACACCTCCCTGCAAGGGAAGTCTTACAACAAAGTCTAATGCTGACCTGTCAGTAGTACACTATAAGAGCTTCTCTCAGAAGTCTGTCAGAGCTGAGAACAAATGCAGACCCACAGTGAGACATTAAATTATGCAGAGAGAGAGAAAGAAAGAGAGAGAGAGAGAGAGAGAGAGAGAGAGAGAGAGAGAGGTGAGGGGCAGAGGGACAGAGAGAGAGAGAGAGACAGAGACAGAGACAAGGACAGGAGGGAGGAGGGGGAGGAGAGGAGGGAGGAGAGGAGGGAGGGAGGGAGGGAGGGAGGGAGAGAACAAGGTGTTCTTAAACAATTGAGCAAGACTCATATGAAGTGACAGAGAGTGAAACAGCAAGACAGGGCCAACACAGGTTGGCACTGGGTCCTCTGAGCATATATTATAGTTTTCAGCTTAGTATTTTGATGGGACTCCTGAGTGTCTGAATGAGTGTGTCTCTGATTCTTGTGCTTGCTCTTAGGGAAGTTTTTCTTCTGTTGGCTCCAGCCTTGACCTGTGATGGCCTTTGATTTATCTTATTATATTTTACTTTGTCGTGTATGGTTGTTATCCCTTAGAAGTCTGTTCTTTTCTAATGAGAGACAGAAAGGATCCAGAGGAGAAGAATTGGGAGGTACCAGGAAGAGTAAAGGGGGGACTGTAAAATGGATATATTACATGAGAAAAGAATTTATTTTCAATAAAAATAAATAAAAACAAGTCTGTTGAGGCAAGAACTAAAGAATGATAGCAAGGAGTTCAAACTTTATCTTAAAGCAACTTAAGGATAGATTTAAACATGGGAATAATTGTAGAAAGCACCACAGGAAAGAATTAAACAATAGTAAACAGTAAGACAAAGTGACTAGTTAGGATGAATAAAGTACAGACTTCTGGGAGATAAAGTAAATGCATTGTGGTGCCATATGCAAGAAATAATGTGGGTGTAAGAAGGGCCATAAGAAGAACAGTGGCAGGATTACTTGAGTTCATTTCTTAATGAAACACTCAGGCAGTTTTAAACATGGGTCTAAAGGATTAAACACACCTCTTAGGAAGCAATAAAAAATTGGAAATAGTTGGTTTCCATCTCTGTCATTCACTCAAGAAGAATACAAAATGATATGAGCCAGTACGAATAGCTGAACATTGAAGGGAATTGGATACTAAAGGAACCATCCAATCTTAATGCAACAAAATATTCACCAGGAAAGTGTAGTGTCAAGAGAAAAAGACTGTATAGATGTCAAGGGAAGTGAGGGTTTCAAGAAGGATGGGGCAGGTAAATCTTACTGTGACTGAAAAATACATAGAGATTTATATATGCCACCTAAGCTCATTGCTGACATACTTTGTAACAACACAGTTACATTAGGGTCTTTCACAGACTCTTATTTTACAGTGATGAACCAGAAGCATTGGGAGCCTAGTTGCCTAAGCATACACAGTGCTTTTGGGTTCAAATGCAGGAACCCTGACTCCAGAACCTCTGCTCTTATTACATGGAACCCAAAGGTAAACGAAAGTGTTGAAGTAAATATTAAGAAGAGTTTGTATGTGGCCAACATGACAACACTTTAGATAGGAGACCAGTGAGTGATAATACAGGAAGTAATTAGGAAGCCTAGTGAGTTTGGGAAATTAAATATACCAACCCTTTACTTAAGAACATAAAATGAATACTAACTTAAGAGTATGCCAGAAATTCAGAAGAAAACAATGTTTTGAGGTTGTATAGAGTTTTGTTAATGAGAAAAATAATAGGCTGAAAAATATTTCAGGAGATTGGTAGGCTCACTGGTGGGTCTAACAGATGAAAACTGTAGAATATATCTCAATATATTTGTACATTAGAGGAAACAAAGAGGAAAAGCAGTTGCTCCTATGGACTAGGGCAGTCTAGATATTCTCTCAATCTTTAAAATGGGGAAATGTCTCTGAAGAACTGAATTAGGACGTGTGTGCTATATACTCAAGTCCATCACCACCCCAGTGGTCACCCCATGCATTGTTTCATTTGTTACATGTAAATCCTATTTCACACTGAGGGCAGAGTTCTGTATTATTGCCTTTTGTATTTACTGCATCATTAACATTTATCAAATGCACCAGGTAGTCTTCCTAAAACCTCACAGACATACCATTGCATGCTCATAATAAGTAGATGCTATCTAGTGATTATCTCACATTGCAGGTGAGAAAATTAAGGCTGGGATTAAATAAATCATAGTTGCTGCCTGATAGAGGTAGCACAAGCCTTTAATCCCAGCACTTGGGAGACAGAGGCAAGAGTGGATCTGAGTTCTAGACCAGCCTAGTCTTCAGGGAGCGTTCCAGGACAGCCAGGGATACACAGAGAAACCCTGTCTCAAAAAATTAAAACAAAAGCAAAACAAAAATTTATAGTTACAACTGTTGAATGAGTTGTGATTTTACCCCAGGGCTGTAACTCCCACTTGGTCCATATATCATCATTCTCCATAGAGCAGAATCAACTGTTTTCTGAATAGGTTAGTGAGCAAATAAATATAAAAGAAAGTTCTGGTAACCTGTGGCCAATTTTCTGAATTCATTTCCATTAAAATTAAAGTGAGACACTATCTCTTTAACTGACTATCTATCACTGAAAGTATAAGGTGAACCAGACAATAGCTTGCTCCTAGTGACTTGAATGTTATTCAGGAAGTGTTGAAATGTTACTGGCTACAGAATATCCTCTAAGCAAAGAGCTGTTTTTCATTTTCTCTTGAAGGCTGGTGTTAAGGCTTCCCCTTAGCCACAGATATTAAAGGAACAGCTACACCATGGAACATTGACTGGATAAACATCATATTTCCTCTTTATCACCTTTCCCCCCCAAGTAGTACTATATTGAAATATAGGGTTATTCATTGCATCCTCTACAGAAAGACGCTTTGAAAAATTGGGTCTTTGTAGTAATATTGACAACGAAAACAGGCGTTGTCACCTCCCATTAGCATTAATTTAATCGTAATTCACTATGATAGACAACTAATATACTCTATGGTGGGCCATGCTAGAAGAAACAGAATGCAGGCAGAAATAAATACCACTGTAGTGCCTGTAAGTGAATCAATCTTTTTGGGAATATTAAACGTAAGCTGAATAAATGTGGGTTTTTCTTTTTATCAGTAATGAAAAGTACCTAATTTGTTCTAAACCAGGAAGACCATTGTGGGGTATGGTTAATTGGTCTTGAAAGACAATTAATATCTGTCAGGAACATGTAGGAAACACACAGGTTTTACAAACAGTCAATCCCTTTGCCCTGTTTTCTCTGTTGTTCTGTTTATTGTGCCCAGTTCATGTGCTCTTTTGCCATAATAATCTCTAGCTAAATGGTAATTGCTCTATTGACGGCATTACTGTACATTTTTGACAGATCATTATTCATACTTAACCACTTGACCTGGAATAAATGTTAAAGCAATTACCACTGAGAGCTTTTCTCCTAGAAAATTGAGGCAAAGTTTAGAGATAATCAAAACGCAAAGCTGATCATGATAGCAATTGGAAAAATGGCAAATCCTATTAAACAGATTTTTATTAGCCAAGTTGATGCCAGTAGATATTATCTGGTAATTTAGTCTTATTAAAAAGAAAATAAAGCAGCTAATTGTTTACTATTCTGGAACTTATTCCAGCTTGCAATTTGCAACTGAAATTAGGCTTTATGTGGCTCATCTGTTTTGTCACATTGAAATATGAAATCATTTGGTACAAAGCACATCTGCTTGGTGCCTCTTACATTCATAGAAAAAAAATCCCTAATTCAATATATTTTGTACCTGTTGAGGCACTATGAATGAACTAGTCTATAGGAACCAATGTAAAAATCTAAAGGTCACTGTATTTTATTATATAGAATATTCAAGTCTTCATTTCTAAGGGTTCAATTTTATTCCTGATTTATCTTACTTTATATTCAAACATTGACAAAACTGAATTTTTCCCTATTAAAAGTCAGAGTGTGATGAGCTTTTACAAATACTACCTTTATATGTGCCAGTCATTAAAAATAAGAAATTATATTACAGTTTGAACCTCAACTTCAGTATATAAATTGAAGGAACAATGGTAAAATTTTCAATGTATTTGAAGATAAATTCTTTTCAAAATTTTAAAGCAAAATATTGAAAGTTGTATAATGCTGAGAATATTTAATGACATTACATGGCTTTTTATCATTCATGAGCATGATAGTTTTGCCAGGCTTAATGAAACTCTTTGATACTCTTGCATGTTCAAGACATAACTATTGACTCTTAGTCCAAATAGCCTGTACTTTCCCTTTCATTTTGCAAATGGCTAATAGAAAAGCCACAAGAAATGATTTTTTTGGGGGGAAGGGGGCAGTTGATAGTGAATAAATTGTCTTTTCACACAGAAAGTTATGAAATTATTTAAGACAACAACACTTGACAAAGTCCCACTTTAATTTCTCCATGAAGCTTCCTTCCCCCCCTCATACTTAAAGGCTGTTATGTTAAAAGTCTGGCATGATTCTGAGTCTGGGTCTAGTACCTTGAGCATAGCTGTAATCAAAAGTATGCACAAAGAGACAGAAAGTCTTAAATAGATAAGTGTAAAGTTTTACTGCCCCCCACTGAATCATGAGCCCTGTTTGAAAACCACCATTAAAATTCAGAAAACCGATTACTGATATGCATATAGGGTTACCTTGGGATGTGCAGTTATCTGTGTCTGCTGCAGTCCCTTGCCTTAGCTTCTTTATTAATGGAGGGGTTTTTCCCCATAGATAACGAAAGGAGAGACTTTCTCTTAATAAGTCCATAAAACAGTAAGTAGATTTTTCCTTCTTTCTTTTGCCATATCCACTCCCAAAAGACTCCTCATGCACGACCAGAAAGGTACACATTTGGCTGTCAGAAGAGGACTGGCAGTTTGTAAAGAGCGGATTTTGCTTCTCCATTCTTGAACTTGGCCTTATCAAAACTGATTATTCACAAGATAACAAGGCTCTAATTGTTTCAAAAATATCAACATAGTAACATCACTGCCTTTTAAAGGAGAAGGTGTGGGGAAAGGGGGGGTGTCTCTAAACCTTTCCAGACGTTTAAAAACTATGAGTGAGAAAAACAATAACTAACACAGGATTGGAATTCTTCTTTTGGTTTGCTCATTAGCATACATTTATTGGGGATGGGACATATTTATTATTAATTTCAAATGGAGATTTTTTTTACAACTCACTTTGGCTTACATATGAAATGGTTTACTTTGGTCTCAAACCAAAACTGAGCAAAGTCAAGGTAATTTTCCTACATTTTTTATTCAGTCCTAAGTAAGCAAAACAAAACAAAAACAAAAACAAACAAACAAACACAGTAAGTTAACATGACTGAGTTGTTTCATTTGATTTTCTTAATCAGAATGAACTGCCACCAGTAACCACTCCCATCACACTTCAATGCCTGTCAGTCATTTTAGTGACCATATTTACAGTCATTCACCATCCCACTACTTCTGTTTACAGCTTTCCAACAGCACCCTTTATCCTCTTCTCTTGTATGATGGCATCCCAAGAATCTGAGGGTAGGACTTTGTTCTTGACCTTGTTCTGGGAACAGACCCAAGACTCTAGTCTCCTATTAAGACATCATGTCATAATTCTAATGTATGCTTTTCCCTGAATAATTTTGGTACTACAAACACACAGAACAATTGAACCATATGTGTCTCATATCAGCTGCTTAATGAATGGGCTGAAGGAAGTCACAGAACAAGTAACAATTAAGTGCTCCTTAAAGGTTGCATTCATTGATTGTCTACAATTTACTCTAAGAGGCCTTTCCCTTCAGATTACTTTGACACCTTCTCCTCATTTCTATTAACACAAATAGGGTAAAGGAGGTTTAAATGTCTAAGATGTACTAGATTGTCCTTTGTGCCACCAACCAGCTCCCAAATCACGACACACAGACTTACTATTATTTTTAAATGCTTGGCCTTAGCTTAGCTCTTATTTTAATCTGTTTATATTTATCTACTTTTGCCTCAGGGATTTTTACCATTCTTCTCTCTCTCTCTCTCTCTCTCTCTCTCTCTCTCTCTCTCTCTCTCTCTGTCTGTCTCCTTTCCTTCCTTTCTTTCTTCCTTTCACTCTTTCTTTCTTTCTTTATCTCTTACTTTTCTGCTGTCTCCAAGAAGTCTGGCTGACTTTTGGCTGCCTGGCTTCTGGCCCCTGGCACACCCCACATTTTCTCCTTCTTCTCTCCTCCTCCTTCTCTCTGGAGCCTAGATTTCTCCTCCTACTTATTATTTTTTTCCGTATTATCCCTCTCCTGCCTAGCCAGCTATTGGCAGTTCAGATTTTGATTGGAGCAATCAGGTGCCTTAGGCAGACAAAGTGAGACAAATGTAAAACATCTTTACATAATTAAACAAATGCAGCACAAACAAATGTAACATACCTTCACATAAAGTAATATTCCAAAACACAAACAAATGTAACACATCTTTGCCTAGTTAAAATAATATTACATAACACTAAGATCTACTAAATAATATTGGGAGTAAAGGCCATTGACCAATTAAAGATAAATAGAAAAACTGTAAAACCCTTAAAGATTAATCACACTCTAAAATGGACAAGACAAATGGGCCACCAGATTTAGTGAACCTTTATCCACCTTCCCCAGATGTGTCAACTCCTTTAGTTTGTATGTTCTTCCTTTTGTAAAGTCAGTTGGTAATTATGTTAGTAGGCATTACCAGTGTCATGTATCAGCGGAGATTGACTCTTTCTGACATTGATTCTACTGACTAGGTGCTGCTTAATTTCCATTTCACTTACAGTGAAACTGAGACTCAGGTAGAAAAATAATCCTCACCAAAAGTCCTTAAGTTTATACTCCTAGAATTAACCAAATGAATTCTCTATATTCAAGTGGTTAGAATCCACAGGTTGTGCAATTAAGCAGCACAACATAACTCATTAACTTATTTATATAAAGTTTTATTTCTGCATTAGAATTTCATATATGAGTACTAGATTTACATCATTCCACCTTCTTCCCACCCCTCCTGTGCCTCCTTCTCATACACACACACACACACACACACACACACACACACACACACACACACACACACGCATGCATACAATTCTACAAAATCTGCTAAGTTCATTTAGTGTTGCCCATATAGATTAGTTTTTGGCTGACCACTTGGTATATTAGATGAATTAGGGGTTCATCAGCTGGGAAAGCTGATTCTCCCTCTCTCATCAGTAACTGATTTTCTATAGCTCTCTTTCTAATTGTGCAGCCTTGAAAGAGTTTCCCCTGTCCACTTTGGTATGTCAACTGGTGATACTGTTCAGGGTTTGCTTATGCAATGATATTGTTGAAGCTTCATGGATATAGCTTCTCTGCCATCCATAAAAGAGAGAATTTTAGATGATAATCCTCCAGCTAGAAGACAACATATTTATCAGAATCATGGTCCTCTGCATTTTTACCAGGTTTAGCTTTCTGTAAAGGTCTGATTCTGCTACAAAAAAAGAGAGCTTCATTGACGAAGAGTGGGAGCACACTTATTTGTGGATACAAGAATAAGCATTTATAATGCTATTCAAGGTTATAATGGTTTAGGAACCTGGCAGTGGCAGTTTCTCCTGTAGGTTCCAGGTCATGGGTGGCTGGCTACATTTAAAGTACTAGGCGTGATTTCCCTCCTCTTTAATGGGCATTAAGTCAAATTAGATGTCTATAGATTTACCTCAGGGTGGAAGTGTCACTCTATCTACTCTGTGGATTTGTTGCCATTCTGGTCATTGTTCTAGTTCATAGGCATCTGATCTGGGTAGCACTATTGAGAATCTTCTTCCTTGGCCAGTTGCATAGTACTGTCCTGTGCTATGAGAGCTACTCTTTGGGATAGACTCTTTTGGGTCAGATCAATTACTCCAAGTACTTTGTCTGAGGTATGTGGTGCCTCAAGCAATAGGGACTTTCCTTCAAATTCTAGGGGATAGTCAAGAACAATGGTAAAAACTTTATTGTTTTGGGAGTTTCTTGGACTCCAGTGACCAACAAAAATGTTGCTGATTCTGGTCCTAGCGATTTTGTTAGTCTATGACTCTTGGAGGAAGCCTTATCACCCCAAGAACAATAACTTCATTTACAATGTATACATATAATACCATATATAATACTTATAATATATTAACAATTATATAGCATATAATTGCACATCATATGTTATATTAATGATAGAATATTATTGTTATAGTTAATATAATATATCATGCTATATTAGGGATCAGCCCTACACTAGTATGGCATTATATAAAATCCTATCTGATATGAACATACTTGAAAATAAGGTCTATATACCATATATTAAATAAACATAAAATAATAATCCCCTATAACATTTTCAGATATATTTACTGTTTTTTACCCCTCTCCTCTCCCTGTATATTAACCTCTTAACTCCTCCCCATTTCTCATTTTTCCCATTTCCCTGTCATAGCACCATGTCCTATAGATCCTAAGGTTTAAAATACAAATAGAACAAATGACATCAGTTGAGATTAGTCTTATTCTTTTTTTCTCCTTAGTCCCATCTCCCAAGTGAAGCACATTTTGGTGAATTCTTCCAGATGCTCTGGAATATAAGTAGCACTATATAGCACCTCTAGGACTATCTTGCCATAGTGATCATAGTTGTGGCTCACAGGCATCACAAGTGGGTAGGCCTATTGAGGTCTCTTCTCCCTTGGAATATTGCATAGCATCTTCCTGTACTACAAAACTGTGGGTATATATGAGAGTCAGTAAAAACATGATTTGTAAATTTGTATGTACATATACACACATATGCATAATGCTCTGTATGCAACTCATATGTGTTTTTATACTAAACAGAACCATTGTGTGCAAATGTGTTTATATGAATGTATGCCTATATCTTTTCCAGTCACTCAGAGTAGCATGAAAACCTCAATCATTTGACACTGGGAGCACATTTTACATATCCATCTTCTTCTTAGTTGTAACCATAAAGTTAAATGTGAAATAACAATGTTTAGGAAAGAAATTCAAGAGATAAAATTTATTAAAATTTCTAAGCAACTGAATTTCTAAGAATAAGTGATTCTGTCTGCTGTGATTTGAATGTGTTACTCAAAAAAACACCCATAGGTGCTCAATCCCCAGTGTAACAGTGCTAAGAGTGGGGACACAAGGACTCTCCCTTGTGAAGGATTACTTCTATCAGTTTGGTAATGGTTTTGCTATTGTAGAAGTGGGCTCTTTGAAAAGGTTCAACAAGCACATGCACGCGTGCGCGCGCGCGTGCGCGAGCGCGCACACACACACACACACACACACACACACACACACACACACACACTCAACGCATACACATGTTCATTCACTGACAGAGCTTTGTTCTCCACTTTTAGTCATGGCATAATGCTTTTGCTATGGTTCCTGAGTCTTGAACTTTCCTGCCTCCCTGAGCATGACCTCATATATTTCTCTTCATTATAAATCATACAGCCTTGGGTATTTTATTGTATCAGCAGGATAAACAAACTAACCAGCCAATTAACTAGCTAAATCACTGTCTTATATATTGTGTCCTTTGAAAATTCTGGAGTTGGTTGAAGAGCATTTTGAAAGGCACTGATGTGGGAGGTGAACACTCATCCCAAACCATACCTTCTGCTATAGGAATTTCACTCATGTTGGTGTTTGTTATGTAGTTTCTATTTAATATTTAATCTGACAAAATATTTCCAAGACTTGTATGTGTGTGAGAGAGAGAGTAGTAGTATCAGAATGAAAGTAAAGCTTTTATCAGTATGATAATTTTATTTGTAGCCCAATGTATTCTAAGTGCTTAAATATGTATCCAGCATTTAGAAAATGAAAGACAGTTGTTGAGTGAATGCACATACATGCATACATCACAGCATGTTTAAATGAAGTCATGCATCTCTGTTTACTTTTCAGTATGTATAAATCAAATATATATATATATATGTGTGTGTGTGTGTGTGTGTGTGTGTGTGTGTGTGTGTGTGTGTGTGTGTGTGTGTATTAAAACAAGGTCTCATCCCCAGCCTGGCTTTATACTTGCTGGGTAACCTAGGGAAATGGTGATGTTTAGCTTCACATGTCATGCCCCCACCTCTCCTCGGCTGGAGTTACACCACCATGCTTGGATTAGTAATTGCTCGGTTTCCTGTTTTCTGTGTGAGCACTCTACTGAGCCACATACATCCCCAGGACCCCATTTGATTTTCTCTGGAGTTCTCTCTATTCTATCTAGGCATAATGGGATTATTTTCACCAATTCCACTAATCTAAATCCAGATCTGTCTCTTCCCTTCTCCATTTATATTTTTAGGCTAGTTTGCCAGGGCAGTTAGAGAAAAGTACTGTTAAGTGAATTAAACAACAGAAATGCATTGCCTCCCTTCCTTGAAGGATTATGATTAGGGCTAGGTCCTCTTAGAATTCAGAGGCCAAGGGTTATTCAGTGCCCTCTTCAACTTTTCAGTCATTTGACATATAGTAGCACAAGTTGGTCCCTGCCAGTACATTTATGTCCAGATTTTCCCTTTTAAGGGACACTAGTGGTATCTACTAGAGACTCACACTATACCAGTATGACTTTATGTTAATTTGTAGATAAAACTACTCTCTTTAAAAATAAGGTTGTCTTGTAGGATAATGGGAGTTAAAACTTTAGCACATGAGTTTTTTAAGGACATAATCCAACACATGACAGTTTCTCTCCCTTTGTCTCTGTTACTTATTTCTTCTTCCTGGAGTGTTCTGTTGTGCCTATGGCTCCTATTCAAGGACTTTAACTCCCATAATATCAGAAAGTTAACTTTTAACAGCTTGATAACTTTTCATTTTGTCCCTTCTCCTTGATAACAAGATCCTTGAAACTAGAATCAGAGACAGATAGAAAATATTTTCTATTGCCTGGTGGAGTGCTTGACTCCAAATAACCACCAATACCAGATACTTAATGTGTAGTAGAAACTTCCTCGTGATTCACTGCATTGTCCGGAACAAAAAGTATACCTGAACACTGTTCTGCCTGCCATAATCTAGCTAATGTGCAGATAGCAAAGATTTGAATCCCTCACCTTGACAAGACTATTTAATAACAGGAATAGCTAAGATGTACTAAAGACCCACTATGGACTAGACACTGCTTTGAGTTCTTCACATATCAAGATTTAATACACCACAACCCTGAAAGACAGTAAATTATCACCCACTTTTACCTGATGAAGGGATTCCAAGAAAAGATTCAGTAGCTTATTCATGGTCCAATAGGAGAGCCAAACATGGTGGCACATGACTTTGATCCCAGCACTCCAAAAGCAGAGGCAGGAGGATCTCTGAGTTTGTGGCCAGCCTGATTATAGAGATAGTTCTAGGACAGCCATGGCTACACAGAGAAACCCTGTGTCAAAAAACAAAACAAAATTAAAACAAAACCCTGCAATGCCCACTATTACTTAAGCATTTTTTTGTTGTTGCTTTACTTTGTTTTCCAGAGACAGGATTTCTCTGTAGTTTTGGAGGTGGTCCTCGAACGAGCTGTTGTAGAACAGGCTGCCCTAAACTCTGATCCGCCTGCCTCTGCCTCCTGAGTGCTGTGATTAAAGGAGTACACCACCACCACCCTGCTACTTAGTCATTTCTTGAAAGTTATGCCTTAGGTTATTTAGCCCCAGGTACCATGTATCCCTAATTCTGACTCTAAATAGTAAATTGTATGTTATGTGTTTGTTGGAATGGAAGTTCCCAATGTATTATAGGCTGACCTTAAAATTTCAATCCTGCTGCCTCAGCATCCCCAGTGTGTACCACTATAACTTGATCCATTCCCAAGTTTAAGAAGCTACATGGCATGTTTCTAAACCCTCTATGTAACTAATAGAGGCTGGCCCTGAATTATGAGTGGCTTCTTGGGGAAGGCTTCTTAATGAAGAAATTTCTTCCTCCTCCTCTCTGCTCCAAACTTTCCCCCATTATGATATGAAATCACTTGAACTCTCCAAGCAGCAGCAGCATATGTCCTGTGAAGGATCTAAGACAGTGGTTCTCAGCCTTCCTAATGCTGTGACCCTTTGACACAATTATTCATGTTGTGGTGACCCCCAACCAATAAAACTATTTACATTGCTACATCATAACTGTAATTTTGCTACTACTATGAATGAAAATGTAAATATCCTGAGTTTTCTGATGATCTTAGGTGACCCCTGTAAAAGGTCATTTGACTCCCAAGGAGTCACAGCTGAGAACCATGACCATTGGTTGAGAGCCACTGATCTAAAGGGACCCAATGCCTCTAGTCCCTTAGAGACTTTTAAGCCTGTAGACACATCACTCTTGTGCTTGGCAAACCCAGATACCCACTCAGTGAACAAATCTAACCCATATTTTGGAGTCCATAGGTAAATTCCTCTCAGCTAAAGAGTGCTGTACTGGTGGTGAAATTCTTGACTGTGCCCATATATGCAGGGATACTGCAACACAGGCACAGCAGGTTGGAACTGTTCACAGAAATGATGTAAAATTCACTTGGCTTGAAGCTGTTAATAAGAACCATGTTACTATTATTCCATTAAAGGCAATTTACAATTTTAGATTAACCAAAAGTAGACCTTAGCCAAAAAAATTGTAGGTGACAAACAGCTTATTAATATCACTTCTAGAAATTGATCTCAATGCTCAAGGTAAATGGATGGCAAGTATTGATTAACACTTTGTAATGAATACCATTTTGTAAGTTTTAATTAACCACTAGGTAATATTTAATGGAAAATATATAATGTAATATATGTGAGTTTGATAAATGATGTGGTAAAAGGATTCTGTCCCTTAATCTCATGTGGTAAAAAGTAATTGCCAAGAGTGACCACTTTGTTATCATGTTTTCCTCTTTGGCAATTCTAGGTTATTAATGTCCCAAAGCACAGAGAGATAGCACTGTATGTATGAATTCTCTTGGCCTTAAAATGAGCTAAAACATAATATAAGGATGATGCATTTGTCACCATTTAAAATCAATTGCTTGTAACCAAGTGAAAGGTACAAAAGTGAGAACCTTTACCCAACTGAAGAAAATCACCCAAATACATGTGTTTTTAAAATAATAATGATAATGAATGATACTAGTTTTTCATAAATGAGGAAAAATTTATATTTAGTGGTGGTATACCATTAAATACTGTAGGCAATGCATCAGTGTATAGCATTCAAGCAGGGATGGAGAGAATAAAGGTAGAGTCTTTACATACAGAACTATGAGAAGTGCTGTGTATGATGTAAGAAGAGACCAGAATTTAAATGAACTATTGATGCTTCTGCTGTCCTAGGGCAAGTACAATCCACATTAATAATGCAGTGTTTATTTGAAATATTTTATTATAATACACAGTTATTACTACAAAAAATCTAAACAGCAGAAAAAAAGACTAGTTTTGTACAGGCTCAGCATTCTAGACAAGTTATTTTTGAAATAGAATTTTTGGCAAATCATATCATTGCTTTCAATAGTTCACCTGTGACACTGTAAATAATACATATTTGTTTGAGGTGTGGTGTTATGCATTGTACTTTTGTTGTACATAATTTATAGACAGTGATCTAGCAACATAAGAAAGCAATGTTCTCCATGAAAGTAAGTGATTAGAACTAGAAAGTGATAGTGAACACTGAGAGTTCAATATAAGATAAATTAGACTCGTTTATAAGTGACTTCATGTTTGATTAGTAATAAGCAACCTTTTATTTCAGGTATGAGACAGTTATTACTGAAGATTTTCTGTAGTATGAATAATAAAAACCTAGTGACAGATGTTGGGGTTCAAGCTGAAGATCAGAGAAGCAAAGCAGCTAAGCTACCAGAGAGCTCTTGTCTCTCCCAAGGCTGAGAGTATCTTGTCCTCAGTGTGGTTGGAGACTAATTGTCTATGACTGAATGCCAGCCTCTCTCTCTACCGCTTGAATTAAAGGCTTGATCTCTGTTTCTCTTTTAGACTGATTCACTCTCATGTAGCCCTGGGTGGCCTTGAACTCACAGAGATCCATCTGCCTCTGTCTCCTGAATCCTGGGATTAAATGTGTGTGCCACCAATGCCTGATCTCTTTGGCTGTGGTTAACTTTGTATTCTGATCTTCATGCAAGCTTCATTACATCATAAACAATTGTGCATAAAAATAAGCAGACATTATTAAATGCTTGGCAAGAATTGAAAGAATTATAGAAATTTTAGTGAATATCATCAATTTGCTGTAATATAATCTGTGTCTTACATGAGTATGTTATATAAGTATACAATGATAGGCAGAGCACAGGAAACAGAAAGTACAAAGAATGTCACTTCCTCCAGAGACGCAGAAAGTGGACATACAGGAAAATAGAAGATCTAACTGTGATGAAAACAATAAAATAGTTTTTATTTTGTTACTTAAATGTTATTTATTCTTATTTTGTTATGTTTCATTTTTAAGACATCCCAATAGTGTTTACCCCTCTGTCCACTCCTCCGAGCCTGCCTCCACCTCTCTGTTCCCCCAGATGCACTTCTCCTCCATTTCCCTTCAGAAAAAGAGCCAGCCTCCCAGTGATATCAACCAATCACAACATAACAAGTTACAGTAAGACTAGGTCCAAATACCCATATGGTCAATGCAACCCATTAGGAGGAAAAGAGTCCCAAGAGCAGATAAAAGAGGACAAGATACTCACACTCCAACTGTTAAATGTTATTTGAGCAGCTTAGTTACTTCACATATTCCTTAATTTGAACATTTCTTGTAAATCCATTGAACTCCAAATCTCCTGGCTTATATGACTTCCCTGGAGTAAATTTTGACTACTGTGATGGTGGGTGGGCAACCTGGAAATGACAAATGTGTGAGCCTTAGAATTATAGCAGAGATACAGCTGAATAACAAACATACAGTTGTCTTGTAGTAGGATTGATTCCTCCTTACCTGATTGCTTCGAGCTGGTGCACTGACCATAGCTAGTCTATGAGGAACTTCTACACAGTGCCATATAGAGATTTCACAATGACAAGTTTTATTAATGTGTCTAATTCAAATTTTCATTGAAATGTTCCTAAGTCGCCTATGTAAAACCTATCTTCATATGCTTGAAAATGCTGAGTTAAAAGCAATTTTTTCTATTTTAAGTGGCACTTACTAATTGTACAAAATAATTGGTCTCATTATGACATTTCTTGTATGCATCTAATACATTTGATCATCTTCAAACTCCTATTACCATGTCCCACCTCCCCATCCTACCATTCCTCTTCCTGTACCTTGAAGCTCTCCTCCTGCTTTCATATACCTATTGTTGTATTTTTCTTTATCATTATCTTACATATAAATACATATAAATTTATAAATACAGCCTGATAATTTAGTGTTTCTCATAGTTTTATGTGTTTAGGGCTAAATACTTGCTACTAGATAACCAATTATGAAACTCCTCTTTGGGGAAGCCTGACTCTTCCTCTCTCAGTAGCCATTAATTGCCTGTATCTCCTCACCAAAGAGTGAAGCATTATAAAATTCCCACTCCTGTTGGCAAGTCAACTAGTATGGTCATTGTGTGGGTCTTGTTTAAGGCTCACATCATACTGTTAAGATGTAATGGGTGCAGCTTCCTTTTTATATATAGAAAACATGGTCTCTCAGCAGACACCAGGGTCCTCTGGCCCCTATAGTCTTTTCACTCCATCTCCATGAGCCTTAGATATGATGGCATAATTGTAGAGGTATCAATTGGGCCAGGAACACCAAAATCAGTTATTCTCTGTATTTTAACCAGTTGTAGTTTTCTGTAATAGTCTCTGTCTGCTGCTGCTGCTGCAAAAATTCTTTGATGAGATATGGGAAATATACATATCTGTGGGTCTAAGGACAAGTATTTAGAATGTAGTTAAAATTATACTGGTTTAGAGAAGTTGTAATTGTAGGCTCTCCTCTATGTTCAATGGCTTCACCTGTCATGAGTAGCTGATAAAGTTTACAGTACCAGGCATGATATTCCTCATATTGAGAGGACCTTAGGTCCAATTGAATACTGTTGGTTGCCACCAAGATATAAATGCTACTATCATGCCTTTGGGCACAGATTGTCATGCTGATCAAAAGGTGGCTGGTTATCTCAGTTGGAGAACAGTGCTAACTACAATGCACTTTGTTTTATGAAGGGCTCCTCATAGGGCTTGCTATGCTGCTATGTATTGTGAAATTCCAAGAAGGTAGCATTTCATGGTCCGCTATTTAGTAATTTCAAAAGCATTACTAAACCATGTTGCCTTTTCCTTCTGTCATATTTTCTTTGAAATTTTCCCTTGAACAGAATCTTAGAAACTCTGGCAAGTTCTTAGACCACAATTATTCTGAGCATACAGTACTTTCTTTGGGTCAATACACACATGCTGCAAATGCTTCTGACCACATTTGCAGAAACACCATATTTCTAATTTTTTGTTTGCTTTTGTTAAAACACAATTACTAGAAATTTTATAGAAATTGCAATCAGGGCCCCTCACATTTTTGCATAGTGATCAACTCTTTCCAAACCAAATTGCTCCCAAGCCCTTTTCCAAAGTTGAAATGGAAACAGATTCAATATGTTTAATGCCATGCCATAAATCACTCCACTACCGACTTCAGTGTTGCAGACACAGAAGGTCCTCAGATTAAATTTATTTGATGATAATGACTTATGGTCCCTAAATACTTATCTGGTGCCCTACAAACTAAACTCCAAATCCGGGCCTCTGCGTCCTAATGCACTTGCCTGAATCCAGGTTCATTTGAATTGAAATTACTTCCTAGAAATATTATCAAATCAAAAAGCACATAGAATGCCCTTTTGAAATCATAAGATATAAGTCTGGTGCTTTGTGGGGAAGACATAGCTTTTTTAAAGTAATCATTCATATTTTATAACATGAACCATTTCCTTGCAGTTTGGAAAATGAGTTATATTGGAAGAATTGTGGCTTCTAGGTAGTAATAAATATGAATGTTTTATATGGCCTTTTCTATTGTTTCAGAACTTAGCAATATACTTTAAATTTTTTCTCACAAATATGATTTACAGACTTGTATTATGGTTATTACAATATGTCACAATTTGGAAATAAACATTAATTAGACACAGGTAAAAAGGAATAAAATATGTATGAGATTTTAATGTAACAGTGTATTTTATTATAGTTTTAGCAAGTAAATATTAAGTACTCACCTGGGCAGCTTATGTGTAGGGGACTGCAGCAGAAAAAAATATGGCAGAGGCATACTCCATGTCATCAAAAGCCCATTAGTAGTTTTGCTCTTGTGTAGACACAGATGAACAAGCCTGATTTTCACATACATGCAACATGAATATAATTAGTTTTGCATTTTTGTCTCAGCATTAAGGCTAAACATTTTCTCCAAAAATAATTTTTACATGTAATTGAATATAAGTATAGTGAGGAAATGTAGATGAACTACTTGGAGTCAGCTACTCTTCCATTCCAAATGGACTGCTCTTGTTTGAGTTGGCTTAACCTGAAAAGTTTGATAATAAAAATTTCTTAGGGAAATAGGAAATGTCATAGGTAGAAAGTTGCCTTAAACTGTAGTTCACAATATAGGGCTGGAGAGAGAGCAGGTAGGGTAGGGAGCCTGATCTCTAGGCTTGGGGTCCTGAATTCAGATCTTGATTGACAGCACTGTCAGTAACCCCAGTGATTGGCAGGGATCAGGCAGACATAAGCAGATCCTTGAAGCTTGTTGGCTATTCTGTCCAGTCAAAACAGTGATTCCACATCTCAAAAGTAAGGTGGATGGTCCTGTGAAATATTGTAGTGTGTAAGAGCACTTGCTGCCTAGCCAAACAACCTAAAGTTATCTCCAGGACCCACATGGTTAAAAAAAAATGTGGTCCTACAAGTGATTCTCTGACCTCCACATGTATGCATGCTCACATGCACACACACACACACACACACACACACACACACACACACACACACACACACACACACACACACACGTGAGTGAACAGGTTAAATGCATGGATACATGAGTAGACAAATATAATAAGATAAAAATAACAGTAAATTGGAGAATGACCAAGGACCAAGGAAGACTGCTGATTTCCTCTGGCCTACAGACATACATGGACATTCAGTTCAAACAAACACACATACACAGAAAAAAATTTAATTTGTCATTTTCAGACTAATTTTCAACATATTTCAAAGTACTGTATTTTCTTGACCTATGTGGGATTTGTGGCATCATTATCTTTCCCTATAATTTAATTTTGAGCCATTTTTATGGGGCAATTTTCAGCCTGAAAATCTTTTTTTTATTTTTAAGTTGTATTTAAAATTCTATACTGAAGTCATTGAAATGAAATTCAAAGTGACCTAATTTGTAACAGATAGTTTATGTAAAAACAAATAATATATATGATACAAGATAAAGAGAAGAGGACAAAGTCTTGGGTAACTTGACTTAAAGAGTGTATCTGAACTCTAATATAGACTTACTGGATAAAAGCAATGTTGGAAAACTGTCAAATGTTTTGTTTCTTTGTCTTCTTTTCCTCCTCTACAAAGCAAGGCTTAAACCAGAATGGATAATCCATTTCACAACTAAAATTTAATTAATCTCTTTTTAAGTGCAATGCACTCAATATGAAAGTTCATAAATGTGTTAAAATTAAGGCAACTTTATTTTCCACAGACCAGTGCAGATAATCACACATGATGAAGCCAAAACAGTCCTTAACACATGTGCTCCGAAACAACTGACCACAAATGCTCTCTCCTAAGATACCAATGCCATCCAGGACAGGAATCCAAGAGGTGCATTTAATTTGCAGTCTCTCCTGTAAGCCTTTTGGTCCTGGCTTCCCTAACACAATACTCTCCCAATTTTCATTTCTTGTTTTCTGCCATCTTTTTGCCTTCCTCTACAAGGACGTATCTGTGGCCTTTGCTGTCTGTATCATCAGGCTCCCATCATTCACAAATATCTTCCAATCTGATGTCTGACTTTCCCACCCATGATAACTTTCTTACTACTTTTTCGATGATCTGTATAGAACTTAAATTTTACCATTTTACACACAAATGTAGCAAGCTATCTTTTGGGCCACCAGCCAGCTTCCAAATCATGACACAGAGACTTATTATAAATTATGACTGTTTGGCTTTAGTGAATGCTCATTTTTATTTAGCTCTTTTAATTAATTTAAACTGTTTGTTTTTCTTCATCTATGTTTTGCCTCACAGCTTTTCACCTTTCTTTCATTCTGTATGTCCTACTTTGTGTTTATCTGTCTGGCAGCTGCCTAGATGGCTCTGGGTATCTCCCTCTCTTTTGCACTCATTTTCTCCTTCTCCCTCAATCCTAGATTCTTCCTCCTACTTATTGTCTTTGAACACCCCTGCCACCCTGTGCCTATCCTTCTACTAGCTATTAGCCATTCTGTTTTTTATTAGACCAATCAGCCGTCTTAGGCAGGCAAGGCAATACATCTTTACAATTAAATAAATTAAATAAATTGTGCTAAATTAAATAAATTCAGCACAAACAAATGTAACACACCTTTACACAGTTAAAGTACTATTCCACAATACCAAAACTGGTGAAGTAATATATTTTTCCTCCAATACTCCTCTTCCAGATCCTTAGAATGGAATAGTATGCACCCAATTGTGCAAAAAACAGGCATTCTTTTTACAAGTTTGCTTTTTCAATTCCTATCACCCATCCTGTTGACAAGTCTTCCAATCTTAAGCTACATCAATTTCTTACTACATCCACTTTTCTTATAGCCAACAGCCACCCCACACCTGCCTTTCTATTAGATGAATGACAATATTGCCTACAGGTTGAGCAGCCCTGTTCAGAAACCTACAATTTTGAGGAACAAATATCATACCACAACTGAGACAGTCTGAGTTTGTCTTTCCTTAATGAATTGCAGTAGAAATGAAAGCATATTAAAAATCATAGAAAAATGAAATTGTGAGATTTTTAAGAAAGTGGATAAAAACTGGAAAGTATTAATTTAAGCTAACTAACTGAGGTTCACAAAAATACGGCATATTCTTTATCATATGTGAATCCAGGCCTCCATCTTCAGCATTTGTATCAGTTGGGAGAGGGCATAAGCAAAGCCCAAAAAGCTAAGAAGGATCTCATGAGGAATAAAAATGGGGGGAGGGGTGCTAAGGATAGAGTGGAGAGATTAACAGAGCAAAGAAGAAATGAGGAATGCTAGGGGTTAGGGGGGGAGGTGCAGTGTGAAAAGGGAGGCAAGAAGAGGGTGAGTGGGTGGGGCAGGTAAACCAAGATGAAATGTGAATGAAAACACCACATTGAAAGTTATACTTTGCAATTTAGTTTTGCAAATCATAAATAAACAATTAGAATTATCTTTGACATAAGTGTTATATATAATGCAGCTGCATTTTTGCATTTAGACTTTTGTCCCACCCTCAAAATCTCTTATGTATATGTAAATAGTCTAAAACTGAGGATGGGATATGAAATCTGAACAGTTCTATTCACAAATATTTTCAGACTTCAAAGCTATTCAGGCTATATTTGGATCTGCCTCTGATTTTTCCAAGATCCTCAGTTAACATACTGATGCCAGAGTCCTCTACAAGTTCAATACCGGTTATTTTCCTCCATGTTTATAACTCTTGAATATGTTTTTAATTTTTTTTAAATAAAAACGAGCCTTAAATGATCAGCTAACACTGTGGAATTCTTATTTTATGACTTCTAGACCCATTACCACTAATTCAGATTGTGGAATAACCTGTACTTTTGCTCCATAAGAATTTGAACATGTAGCTTCCTCTGTGTTCCTTCCTTCTCCCAACTTGGGGCCCAAATTTCCTGAGAAAGCAATAAAGGAAGGAAGGAAGGAAGGAAGGAAGGAAGGAAGGAAGAAAAAAAGAAAGAAAGAAAGAAAGAAAGAAAGAAAAATTAATTGATTCTCTAAAGGAAATGGTCTTTGTTCCTCCAGGCCAAATTTCCCTTTTCTATAATGGAGACAACTCTTAGGCAGGCTTTTGTATTTTAAGGTTTATATATCCATTCAACCAACATTTATAGATCTCCTCAAAAGAACAGAATCGGTTAGTAGGTACTACTACTGAAGAAAACAGACATGTGGAAGAAAATAAACAAATACGTAAATCTGAGTGGTCATACCCATGTCAAAGGAAACAGAATTCAGTGTGAGGAAAGAGGATTTATGGAAAAAACTGCTTGGGAATCAAAAAAGTCCCCCTCTCCCAAAGGCAGTTTGCTGTTTAGTTTTGAAAATTACAAGTGGCAAGAGCAGGCATTAGGAGAAGATGTAGGGTGTGGAGGAGCAGAGGTGGAGTGTGGAGGAGCAGAGGTAGAGTATGCAAGAGGGGAGGTAAAGTGTGGAGGTCTTGAAGCACCAGGATTTGGCTACGGATTTGAAGATGCTACTGGCTTCTTTGTGTGTTTGTCCTCCTGGTTGATATGTGCTGAGGAAAAGGGAATATTTCCAGTTTGCATTTCACTGAACTGCACAGCCAAATTCATTAGCTGTCTGCAGAGCTACTGAGAAAACATAACTACACAGAAGCAGGAGGCCTTATTAAATGACTGCATCCTACAATATTAAATGAAGTTTAAAGTAAGGGTACCATGTAGAAATCATTTAATAATAAGAAAACCATCACAATTCTTTGTTAAATTATGACCTATATGCTTTTAAATTTTTAAGAATTTTATTTATAAATACTATATTACTGTTATTCTCCTCACTGTAAATTATTCCATGCCCCCTACCATCAGTCTTGCTCAAATTCATTGCTACCTTTTCTTTAATTATTTTTGTTATGCAAACACACATACACACAAAACTGGATGATCTATTTAGTGATGGATGTGTTTTTAGGGCTGCCCACTTGATAACTGCCTCATCCCTAGAGATGGATCCTACCATCCCACAGTAGCAATGGTTAATTATATGCAGTTCTTCACCTAAGGGTGGGAACTTGTGAGACCTTTCTCATCTATGTTGGCATAACAACTGGTGTTGTCATCGTGCAGGTCTTATATGGACAACCAGTTTGTCACACTTTCATGTGTGCAGCTTCCCTTTCATATATAGAAGACAAAGTGTATGGTCCTCTGGGTCTTACAATTTTTCACCCCCTCTTCTGCAATGTTTCCTGAGCCTTACATGTAGGGTGGCCCCTATATATTTATCTAAAATGTATGTTATTTATTTTAAGCACATACGTCAGAATCCGCTCATATATTATGTGTTTATTACTATTTGAGTGGAATACTTTGCTGGAAGATTTTTTTGGATAAAAAAGCCCAAAGGAGCAAAACAGTATACTGATTTTGTGTTAGCACTACCTAGCACAGAAATTTTCAAATAATTGCAATCCAATGGAAGTATAAAACTATAATCTTGGTGCATTATTTTGATTTAGATTTATTGTAATGTATCTTAGTACTAAATTATAAACCTTCAAAGGATTAAAATAGAAAATACCTTTACTCTTACATAAAGATCTCTAAGAGCAAGCACATTTAACAAGCAAACAAAATACATGTCTTGATAGTGTTTGAAATATACTTGTGATTGGATTCTCTGTTCTAGGTGGAAATTCAATTAAACTGATAGTTTTTCTATCAGAACTGAATCATTCTCATAACAACCCACCTTCTTCCTGAAGGGACACATGGAAGAAGCTGACTTAATTCACTTTAGGACTATATAATTTCATAAAGTATGACAAATTAAAACATTTGATCAAGTATATTATTGGGACTAAATTATGTTAAATAGAGCATATGTTATAGTACTATAAATAATACATAAATCTAAGGCTCTATGTTGGGAATAAAATGGGAGATTGTCTAGAGAATTTAAATATTCTCTTCTGCATTATTTATGTGGTTAGTTCAAGGTACAGTACAGGCGGGAGGAGACGCAATGCACAAATCACTCTATCAGTTTCCTGGCTGGTTTGCCTAAGATGACAGAATCAGAATTTTCTCTCGTTAAATTGCTCATGTAGACCATGATCACATTTAATCAAGTTCCTTGTCAAGATATGTAGATCTACATATCTACATATCTTGGCAAAGCACTAGGCTCATACCTAGCAACAACAATCCCTTGTCAAGGTATGTTTTAGATGTAGACATTTTATGTTACACTTCTGATATTAGTCCATGTCTTGCTTAAAGTCTATTTCTGAGCTAATTCCTAGAGCTACATCCCTAGAGGAATATAGGTTAACATAGTGATTGACCCAAACTGATTCAACAATCTCTCTCTTTTTCCTTTCCTCTTAATTCTGGACAAGTATGCCCATTGTTCATGATAATAAACACTGCACTATGTGCAGAGGGCCTATGGAAATTAGAGTCCTTTACAATCTGAAATGTGAGTGAGAAGATAAATTGACTGTTTTGTTTCTGTCTTTCTGATTTTCCAGGGTTAAAATGCCCCTGTATGTGGAGGTATGTTAAATGTTATATGTTATAATCATTTATTTTGTATTTTTATTATAACTTTTAAAAATTATTTTAAATTATAATATAATTACATTATTTCCCCTTCTCTTTCCTCTCTCCAACCATATTGGCCAGGATTGTGACTTAAACATAAATGAAATCATCACTGCATTTCTGTTGTTTGGGGGACTTACCTTTTTATAACTGGAAAGAGCTAACATGTAACTGGACTTTGTTTTGTTAAATAAACACCTCAGTACTCACAGACTTACATTGGGGATTAGGAACACCAGCCTTTCTTTTCCAGTTGTTTTGAATGCTTTTGTCATTAAAATTACTCAGCTTTGAAAACCCTGGGATTTCAGGTGGCCATGAATGAATGAATGAATACTGTTTTACTCCTTTATTATGTAATGCCCTTTCTACAGAAGAAGCTTCAAAATAAATTTACCTAGGCTTATTCTTTTAACTCCAGAATTTGCTACCATTCAGAAAACATTGCTTCAACCTTAGTTTTAAAAATTTAAGGAATTTCTATCATAATTAGATATGAAGAAAATAACTCTAAATATTTTATTTTCTTTGAGACAAGGTTTTCTGAGTAGCCTTGGCTATCCTAGAACTAGGTCTGTAGACCAGCCTCGAAATCACTGAGATCATCTTGCCTCTGCCTTTCCAGTGCTGGGAATAAAGGCATGAACCACCACACTGGGCTCTTTTCTTTCTTTCTTCCTTCCTCTTTCTTTCTTTCTTTCTTTCTTTCTTTCTTTCTTTCTTTCTTTCTTTCTTTCATTCTTCCTTCTTTACCTCCCTCCCTCCTTCCTGCCTTCCTTTGTCTTTTCCACTAATATATTTAAAAATCTGGTCAGATTATGATTAAATGCTTTATCTGTGCTTTTTAGAGTTTCAAAAAATGTCTACACAAGTGAGATGTATCTTGAGGGAACATGTTAATGGACTATATCTTAGTCTCATATAACCTCATAGGACATGAGTCTTGAGGACATTTCTACAACATTCATAAAGGACCAGCAATAATCCTTTCTAAGAAAATCATATAACAGTACTGGTCAAGCTTGAGAGCTGTAGGGGTGAATCAGCAGATGATGCAACACCAAAGGCCTGCAAAGTGAACTCCAACAATTAGCAAAAAGACATTTCAATAAACCTTCAAATAGAAAGTCCTTGTGGATGGATATTCCATGACAGACAAGGGCTGGACCTTTCTCCCAACTCAAGAGTTTAACTAACCTGCCAAAGCATATACTTTGACTTTCCCCTTTCAGTAATCTCATGCTCATTGACAGCAAATTTTTCTCTAACACATTTTTCCACTTTCTCTCCCTTTAAATCTGCAAGTGCAAACAGTATAAACAGTTTACCAGTGAAAATCAAGAATCTAAGTTAATTGTACAACCAGACTTGATTTATTGTTAACACATTTGCTTCTGTGACCCTTATATATCAGCAGTATGCATTCTCTGTGTCATTACTGGATGTGACCTCTCTAACTTAAATTAACTTGCCTGACGTCTCAGTATGGCTTAGGGAACCTTTCGTGACTTTATATTTTTGATACCTTTGTCATCATCATTTAAATTGGAGCCTGTGGGTGATCTTGAGGCAGATAAGACAGACTTCCTTAATAGTACTTTTTATAACTGGTCAACTGTACCTCAGCCACACAGGATGGTTTTCCCAAGGCCATGTAGAGTTAAAGACTGCCTAATCTGTAGGTGACAACCTGGGCTCCTTGGCCCAGCCTTTCTTTCCATTTGCTGTCTGGGACCTGATAACACTCTTCCAGAGTTCCAGCCAAGCAAAGATTGTCTTAGCGAGAAGAGACTCCTTGGTAGCAGAGGAGTCACTAGAAAAGTACCATAAGGAAAATATGTCAAGAAGATCTGTAAGAAGAACTTATCAATAGACTAATCCATTGATAAGACTTATGCCCCTGAAGTACAATTACTCTTTAATAACACCAGTGGCTAATAATCCATCAAACTTATGAGAAGTAGAGGTGGTTGGGGGTAGGAGTGGAAGTGGGTGGATGGTTCTTCAACTCCAAACCATAACAGTTATTATTATTAGGTGTGGTACTTGGCATAATTGTGGAGAGTTTCTGTTCCTGTCTGAGTGAACTGGACTTCTAGAGTTCCTGTTCTGTTCCACACAGGTCTGCACTTCAGTGTGGTTGTTGTTATGTTTCCTATATTTCACCCACTCTGCTTTCTACTTTGTGTGATGCAAGGGTGTGTGGGAATAGGCATAGCAGCAGGAGTAGAAGCCAAAGCCCACACTTGTTACCAAATGGTTGGCTGCTAAGCTAGTTTGGCTTTAAATCCATTACTATTCATATCTTATGTAGGAACTTCTTGCTTTTCAACCTTCTTGCTTAGCCCCCTAAGAGCATTCAAAAGGAAAACCCTATGGGTTTTCATTGAAGGTTTTTATATTGTATTCTTTTAAATTATCTCCAGAAAATCAACTTGTGCACAAATGTGAGAAATGAGACCTTAAATGAAATGAACGTGATGGTGTGACATTAAAAGTATGAACAACAACCACCACAGTCACTGACTGAAATGCACACCGTGCATCAAGAGCTAGATGGCATTGTGGGTCACTTAACCTGATGATAAATACTACTCTGTATGTACTAGCTTCAGTGGTAGATGCTTTTTAATTTTAATTTTTATCACACACACACACACACACACACACACACACACACACACACACGCACGCACACACACACACACACACAGGAGTGGGTTCTTGATTTCTCTATGGTCCCAAGGAGTTAAAACTCTGGTCATTAAGCTTGGCTTCAAACACCTTCACCCACTGAGCCACTTTGCCAGTCCCTCAGTGGTGGGTGTTTTAAGATTAAGAAACAGAAAAAGAAAAAGTGAAGGGTGTAATCCCCTTTCCTCTTTGGAGAAAGAATAACATACATTTCTGTTTTTCTTTTTTTACTTTAAAGACATCCATTTAAAACGATGTTAGGAAATAAAAAGTATGTAGGATTTCAATACCTTCATACCTTCCTCCAGTTTTAGTGTTTGATAGCAATATTGTATTTCCTTGGCAGTGGAAAATTTATTAATGTAAACAGGATGTTCTGGTCATCTCAGTCAGATATTCAGCAATCTGCACCACCACCGCCTAGCTACAGATCAGTAATTTTAAGTGAAACCTTGGATTTAAATAGGCATCTTTGAAAATCATATTTATAGGGCCATCCCTTGACTTCCCAATTTATTCAATAATAAATACCTTTGTATGCTGATGTTTTTCTCAGCCTCATTACATTTTCAATGTTTAATCCCACTTCTGATTTTTAGGCAACTAAACAATATTTTTGCAATTTCCTCTAGCATGGTTTGGATTACCTCAGACAGTTTGAAGGTCTGTAAGTTCACCATTGTATAGAACATTGATGAGGCAAGATCCAACAAAACTATTAATCCCAAGTAAATAAGAGTTAAAAAGCCGACAATATAGCAGCAACTCACCTCTCACCCTGCCCCACCCTCTGTAGGAATAATTTTGACATTGCAGATGTTTGCATACTCCCGTTGCTAGGAGAACGTCATGTGATTAATAAATCAAGTTATTTCCTAATATGTTTAGAATGTCTTCAGACATTGCCCATGTCGGAAATCACGTGATGTAATCCATGCATTTTTCTGGGTTGTTAGTGGGAGTTCCTAAGAAACAAGTTTAATTGCAACTTTGAAAATGTTGTTCCTGGTCTATTAGTAATACCTGTCTGTATTGTTCTGACATTTAGTGACAAGGGGTGGTTTTGTATGGGCAACAGCACAGGGTGCCGAATGAAAAACCACCCAAGTAGAATCAGGATGCATGCTTTCTATGAGTCACTGTGCTCTTTGTGGGACTCTGGTGAGCCAGTTTTACTCATCTTTGTGGGCGAAACAATAAACAACGGCTCTAAGTGCTATAGTTTTGAAGCCAGCAGCTGAGTATAGAGTAAAATGATTCAAATACCAGCAACGTGTTCCTCAGACAGCCTGACAGAATAAATACCAGGGAACAAGATTTTTTCTGTCCGATGCCTTAAGATCCCTCTAAACTTCTGAGTTGAATGTTTTCTTTGTGGTAATTTCTTGTTGGCAAAGAATGCTTTGGAAATCATCTCAGCTCATGATTTAAGCAGTACCATTTGACTCCTTGAGCCTGAAATATTTTTCTTTTCCTTCAGTGAGAAGCACTAAAATCATTTTCCCACAGAGGGAACTTTATATCTTAGAATTTTTTAAAAGAAAAAAAAACAAACTTAAAGTGCAGGATTCCTTATAGGTTTCTTTATTTTGTCAATAAACATTCATTGAGCCCAATTATGTGGAAAGAACTATACTAGATGTTACTGAAGTTTACAAACAAGGGAAAGGAGGATGGTGTGGTGCCCCGTAATTAAAGCTTTACTATTTAGAGATGAAGGTAACATATACCTGGCCCTTGGAATGTGTAAAGAAAAAGATCGATTTGTAGAATAAATGCAGCCACATTCTTGGAATAATTCTTTTATTTCACTTCTAACACCTCTTGTGAAATTATGTAATATATCCCACATTAACCTTTCTTTAAGAGCAGTGTACCTTTTTTAAAATTAAAAAATTCAAATATTTTTATTCTTTACAATATCATCCACATATATTTGTTTCTGAAAAATGCCTCTCTGTATAGAACACATGAGATTCCCTTTTTGTGAGCGTCATTTTCTTTTACTTTGTTCATTCATTAAGTGAATTGTTGTTTTCTTTATTAAAAAAAAAGTGATCTGTTCCCTACTGTCTAAGAGATTATATTCTCCTCTGGGTCTCCTAACTACAAGAGAGATAAGCTTAGAGTCTACATATGGAATGAGTTTTAGAAATATACCCTGTCACATGAAATTAGTAATTGTACAGGCTTCTGAAATAAAATTTCATTAAGCCATTTCATAGCCATGTAATGGAAGAAGCACACCGATTTAAGCAAGGATGACCATTTCCCATATTAGTACAAAGACGTTAGGGCAGCTGCTTCTGAAAATGACTATTATTTAGTGGTTATTTGGTTCCTTTTCACATTGCAGTGAAACTATTTAATCCCACACTCTAATGACTAATCTTTGAGGCATACAGCAATTTCCATTTGATCAAAATTAGCCTTGCCAAAAGGATAACACCAACTTTTTTTCTAGAACTACAAGGCAGTCTGTTTCCTTTGTTTCTTCACACAGCTGCACAGTTGTACTAAACACTGCCTTCTTAGTATTATTTTCAATAGTATCTTGTCTACAATATTTCAGAAAACCTCCATCAGATTGTCTATCCAGTGAAACAAAGTTGCCCATATCTGAAAGGTAAATAAATACTCTTGATCACCTGTTAGCAGCAGTCAGAGTGAATATGTCAACCTAAACACATGTGGGATACAGGCTTATCCTACTGATTACAGCTCAGAGTCCTAGTCCTGCATTATTTCACATCAGAAACCCCCTTGCAGCCTTTGTCTCTTTAGCGTAAATCTGAGTTTCTTTTCAAGCCCTCAGCACCATGTCTGATAGACTTGAGACATTTCCAAGGAAAATACCAGCCTCTCTTGCAATATTAGGCAAACTTATGCAAGATCTATGCATGCTCGTATCCATCATGGGTCATTGAAAGTAGAATTACTGGCATATTGTGAATGCATGAATGTCTTTCTCTCTGTGTAAGAAGCAAGGTATCCAAGAGACGAGAGATGCTAGCAAGCACCTTTTGAGTTCCTACTGTATAAGGCTGTGTGGTACTATTGTGACTTACGTAGGAACATATTCAAGTTCCAGCAACACAAGTTAGGTATCCACTATACTCTGTTCTTAATGAGCTGGGAAAGTAGTTCATGAAAGGATTGGAAAATATATAAGGAATATTGTCATCAACTTTATCATCACCTACACATACATCCCATGAAATTGTTGTAATCTTGTACCCAGACTTTCTGCAGTATTCCAAATTTAACAAGATGGTAAATCTACCAAGAAACTCACTTGGGTGAGTTTCTTAAATCATGATTAAGAAACAAAAGAAAAAAATCGGTAACTTCAATGCAAGCAATGTTCCCAGACTCAGTAAAGACAAGTTTTTCTCATGTTAGAAATCAATTCCTGTGCTGTAGTCTGCAGTTAAAAAATGTTTTTTGATCTTGTTCAGAGTTGGCCCTTAGGGTTTTGCAAGTAGGTGTCATTGTGTGTGACGTCTCCTACTGTGAAAATCAACTTGCATTTGAATGTGCATCTTGACCCATAAATGTCACTGTGGTCCACTGAGCATCTGGCTTCAACATTTCCTGTTGTAAAATGGACAATGGGAAACAATATTTTTTTTCCTTGCAAAGAGAGCCAGTGACAGAGTATGTGCCTATGTCCCCATGAGTGTGTAGAATACAGACAAGAAAAACTGCATCAGTAGGGGTTTAAGTGCATGTCTGCAACTATTGAGCAAGATGACACAAGGCAACAAAGTTTCTGGACAGCTTTTGGGAAAACAAAACAAAAGGGATTATCCTTTCTCTTTCCATTTCACTTCTTCCATTCACAGGACTGCATTTATCTATCCTGGTAACCCTTAGTCTAGCCAGCTAAACACTTTACCTCAAAGTAAAGGGAAGAAATTCTCTTTCTGTTCCCTTTCCTGCTTTCCATTCCCCTCTGTTCACCACACATGAGCTTTACCTTGTTGAAATCTGTATCCACTGCCCAGTTTGTAGGATAACTGCCCTGTGCTGGGGAGTGAAGGAGAGTACTTCAAAAAAGCAACACATGACATACTGTTATCCACAAACCGCATTGCTTCTGTGAGATACAGGAACCCATTTGCAAAATCCTCATTCCCAGTAATTTACTGTGAAGAATTTCAGGCTTCCAGATGGCTTTGTAGATGGAACAAAAGTCATCTGAAATTTAGAAGTCATGACTGATTTTTTTTCAAAACAATTTCTAAGAGTTGTCTAATGGATCATTATTGTTAAGTTTGAAATTTGGAAGCACTTGAGTCAACTAGAAATTCTATCTATATTAATGACTTGTCTTGTTGCTCAGAGAGTCTATCTAAACAACAGCAACTTAAGGAAGGATGGGCCTATTCTGGCTTATAGTTCCAAGAGACAGTACCCCTATGTCAAGGAGATCATGAAGGCAGAACTTGAAGCAGCAGGTCCCATTGCATGTGAGGTCGAGATAAACGGTGGGGGCTGTCAGAGCTCAGCATACCTTCTTCCTCTTATTCAGTTCAGGACCCATGGAACAGTCCCATTTACAGCAGAAGCAGGTCTTACCAACTCGTTAGTAATCTAGAGGACTACTCAAAGGTCTTCCCAAAGACCTTTATCCTGAAGCGACCCTATCAAGTTGATGATCAAGAGTAATCATCTCTCCTCCAACTTGGAAAAGCCATGTATATCTAGAATATTTCCTTATAAGGTTTTCGGGGTAAAGGACATGGGGATGGAAGCAAAATAATATTTACTGAGCATGATTCTGTATGTGGCATAGATATATTTTTATGTCTAGGGTACCTTTGACAATATTCATAACTCTGGGGAAGATCTGTCAGGGGGATAGATGGAGGCACAGTGGAACTCAGATTGGTTAGTTTTAGAGATACTTACCGAAGCCATGATTTTCCACTGCAATGTTTGATAACTGATTCCCCTTTTGGACATTTCTGCCATGCTTTTACTGGCTAGAGAACAAACTGTGAAAGGGAGGATAAAAATCACACATCAGCGGGGAAGCAGTGTTTCATTTTGAAGTTCTGATGGCTAACATGTGCCTTTCTTGTTGATGAGGATAGGGGTACATTACCTACAACACTGAGGCAAACTGACTCCTTACTAGTGAGCATGCATTTAGATGTGCATATCATAGGCTGGCAGAAGACACATTATCAGTAGTGAAGATGTAGGTGGCTGGAGAAGTGATTGGGGAGAGGAGGTTTGATTCTTTCAGAAAGATTGTCTCATGCATATTGGATTTTTCAATGTGAAAGAAAAAATGATTCCGGGCACCCAAAGCAACAAGACAGTCTGGTTGATGGCTTGTTAAAGCAGCTGGAAACATCTGCTTATCTCAATCATAGAACTAAAATTCAGGGACTGATGTGTAAGTTATTCAAAATGAGAGCAACCCTATGAGTCTCTAGGAACTTGCAGGAAAGGACAGGGCTACAAGTGCATTCACACACACACACACACACACACACACACACACACACACACACACACACTCACACACACACCTATGATCACATAGGCACATTTATGCACACCTTTACTCACATATACACATATATATACATATATGCATATACATAGACCTATGCCCACATACACACACATACAAAAACACACAGATCTATGCCAACATACACGCACATATGCACACCTATATTCACATACACACACACACACACACACACACACACACACACACACATATATATATATATAATATATATATATATATATATGTAGACCTATGCCCACATACACATATATCCATAGACTGATAAATACCCACATACATACATATACATGTACATACAAACAAACATACACATGTACAAATATGCAGATCCATACCCACATTCACACATATATGCACATATACACACATACAAACAGGCACACACACTCACATACATGTACAAACCAATTCCCACATACGCACATATATACCCACATATGCACATGCAAAAGCACATATGCACACACACATACACTCATAAATATACACAGAGAGACATATATTCATACACACACACACACACACACCTACTATCACCTGTACACTTGCATATACAATTACTTTTATACCCACATGCCACGACACATGTATACACTTATACATGCACAGAGACACACATACATATGCAAACCTATGCCCAAAGCCCATTTATATAGATCCAGATCTAGACATACATATATACACACATGTACCCATATACATACACACATGCATACTCAACAACAGGATTACTTGTCACTTTTCACACAAATACTTAGAATCAAGATAACTTTGTGGTCTACATCATTCATACTAGTTATTATTTCCTTTGTACAAGAATTTGTGATTCTGTATTGTCACAGCCAATAACTATTGTCACTAAGTCTTGTCAGAGTGAAACTATCTGTTTCTAGAAGGAAAAGCCTGAATAAGCAAGGGAATTTGTAATGGGAATATAAACCCTTAAACAAATAATTGTCCTTTCTTAGCATATTTAAAAAAACATATGTATAAAAAATCATACTGAAGAAATTTATACTCAATGAAATTGTGACATTCACTCATCTAAAAAGCTTTGCTCATTCAAACCAGAGAGATTAATCACTGATTGTAGATAAAAAAAAAATTTTCCCTGAAAGAGAAGGGAAATAATTTAGCAGTAAATCATAGAGCAGGGCCAGCATGAATCAAAGAAAAAGGTACCAACTCTTATGATTTAGGTGACATATAAAAAATAGCCCTTCGTGGATTGACAGTTATAGGTATAAATGATAAAATTATTCAGCGGCGGTGTGTTCTCTTCTTGCCATTTGTCATTTTGCATCTGATTACCTCTAAGAATTTAATTAAAGGGGCAACAGAGCCATGTAGACCTTTGGTGAAACCTAACAACCAGATACCTTTCCAAGCCTTTTTAAAGAAAAATGGATGACTCACTGTTTTTACTAAATGCCCTGAACATTTTTGTGCAGATTACGTGTTTTTGGAATTGCTTCAAAAAACAAACAAACAAACAAGGAAGCAACAAGAATCAAAGGTAAAGTTCGCCACTATAACGATTAATAGAAAAAAATATTTCAAGTTAAACATACACTGAGAGACTATGGACAAAACAGCTGCTATACTGCTCTGTTCAAAGCTGCTAAACACGTTTTATAGTTTAAATAAAATGGAAGGTCATTGTACTTTTTCTTCCTGGATTACCAATTGAATATTATGTTGTGAGCTTCCACAGACTCAAGCAGTGTATGCATACCTTTGTGTATACATGTGTATATGTGTTTTCATTTATATATGTATGTATCCATGTAAGTGTATTTGTGCATTCTATGTTTGCATGTGAATGTATGTGTGTGGGTTTGTGTGTGCAAACATGTGTATATATGAGTGTACATGTTCATGTATGTATCCATGTAAGTGTATTTGTGTATGTCTATTTTGTCTGTATTATGTGAGTGTATGTTTGTGTGTAAATGTGTATATATGAGTGCACATGCATATATGTATATATACATGTATGAGTATTTGTGTATAACGTTTGTTTTTATGTGTGTGAATGTGTGTGTGTGTGTGTGTGTGTGTGTGTTTAGATACACAGAGACCTGTCACTGCATAGCTATCTTCTGTTCAATAGAATAGCTATAAATCTAAAGCTGGTGTTCAAGGTGAAGGATGCCTTATATAATGGAGTTAGAAACAGCGCTATACTTTGCATGAATCACACTTTAAGTTACCTATAAAGGGGAAGGTTTATTTCCTGTTCTGTATATTGCAGTGATAAGTAGGTTTTATAAAATATGCCCTACAATAAAGTTTTCACCATTGAAATTTTTATACTAAAGGCTCAACTACTACCATGACCATTAGACAATGTACTCAACAATACATTCTTAAAAATACACCTGTGAATGTATTTTTATTTGCAATTAAGAGCAGTTAATACTACAAAACCAATTCACAGTCACTTTAAAGTTTCGCTCCCAAATAACTCTAGTGTGTTAAGTGACTAAATTAAGGCTTTTCTGTGTTCCCCAAATCTCCCAGAGCAGAAATTAAATCAGTTTTAATTTATTTTATTTGCTAACACTGTGGATATAATTATTGCTGCCAAGTCTTTCTAATTGTTTTCAACTAGGTGCTCGCCTTTAAGTTGCAATAGACTTCTAATTCCACATTGTCAAAATTCCCCAGTAGATTCTGACAAAGCATCATAAATCCAGGTATTTAGGTTTATTGAATTTTGAAATGAGGTGATTAGTTGGTGCATGGATGAATGAATTGATGCAAAGCAAAATGAATTTTATGATTTACTCCAGTTTACAGGTTCCCTAGGAACCATTAGGTGTGAATTGTAAGATGTATTAAGAGGTAAGATACCACATTTATAATCAACTTGGCAAATTTTGCTCGAGTAAAGATATTCAAGCATTCTGCAGAAGAGTCACTGCTGAATAGCTTCATGCTATCCGCAATTAATTTTCCCTGTGTTGTCTTACACTTGCTCATAAGTCTGAGAGGCTAATGTGTGCCCTGTCAGGGGTTGTGTGATCAATATGAAATGTTGCGTGTGTGTGTTGTGCTATGGGCTTTAGGCTGTAGTCTAATGTTCAAGGTAATTACCAGTTTGACATTTGGATAACATGCATGTGACTAAGCATGTTACTTGAAAACACAAATTCCTCTTACCTGTCCTTTCCCTGTTGGAGTCCATAAGTATATGGATGTTACTCATTGTTTCTGTCATATACAACCTATGTATTTCACATGACATGGCACTAATCATACCCATAGACAACATTTAATACAGACATGAAATATTAAAGCCATCTGTCTTAGTTAAGAGTTTGATTTGGGGGACAAAACACAACTATCAAAAGCAACTTGGGAAGGAAAGGGTTTATTTTGCTTCAACTTCCACATCACAGTCCATCAGTGAAGGAAGTGAGGACAGGAAGTCAAAGAGGAAAGCTAGAGACAGAAATTGATGCAGAGCTCATGGAGAAACACTATTTTGGGACTTCCTTCTCATAGCTTGCTAAGTCTACTTTCTTATATACTCCGAACTACCTGCCCAGGCGTGGGATGGGCCCTCCTAAGTCAATCATTAATCAAGGCAATATGAGCACCCCCCCCACACACACACACACACACTGGCCTATAGGTCAATGTTATGGAAGTGTTTTGTCAATTAAAAGTCCTCCTCTTCTGATATATGGCTGGGGTTGTGTCAACTATACCATCCTATTGGAGTTGCAGCAGTGGTTTTGAAAAGGCCAAGTGCCCTGTGTACAGAGAAAGCAGACAGTAGTAAGGCTTTTTAGGGAACTTTGCTGCTATTAGAAGTCTGCCATTAGAAATTCAACCATTGTTTTACTTAACATGTTTTACTAAAACCCCATGATCAATCCAGCTGGCCTCAGGAGTGCTGAGAGATAATAGATACCATAGACACTGGCAAGGGCAGGGCTAAGTTCTAAAAGAGGAACTAGGGATGCTGTGGATTCTGGAGAAGTAGAGATTTCCTCTGAGGATAAAGAGAGAAAGAACCAGAGGAATAGAAGGGAAGTTTCCACAGCTTTGTTCCCAGTCCCAGCCAGGCAGGGTTGATGTACAAACACACACACATACACACATGCATGCATGCACACAGGCACACACGCACACAAGGTCATGTACTAGCCATCCTTCTTTTATAAGTATTTTAACTTAATTGGATCTGCAAAAGGTATATACTCTATGAATGAAACAGTAACTCTAAGAACACCATTGCAGATATAAAAGAATATGTAGCCTAAAACACAAAATACTCAGTTCCCTGTGACTTAACTTATAGACTTCAGAAGCCTTCAGAGGTGAGCTTTCAGGGTTATTTGTGTCTAGTCAGAGTCATCCCCCATGACTTCCCTTTTTGCATGATAGCATGTACTGCAATTTATTCCTCAGGCAGCCAAGAGGGTGGCCCAGAATGTCTACTATGTTCTCATCCTGCTCAACTTAAACATGTAGCAATCCAGGAAGACTGAAGTTAAGTGGGCTTTTGAATTTGGAAATCAGGTGGAAACATGAAATAGTTTTCATCTTGGAAATAGAAAAAGAACCTCTGGACTCACCTTTATAAGTGCCTGGAACTTGGGAAGTTGAGTTTCATTCTGTAATTTGGGAATTCAACCCAAACTACACTGCCGCCTGAGATTGCATCATTTCTGCCTAATGCCATATCAGTGCACTCCTTTGGAAAGCATAGTTTTAGGCAGAATGCTGTGGGGGGTTTTCTTGTTTCTGTATGGAGCAGAGCAAATAAGAATTGCCTTCAGTGTAATGGGCACCACCGCAGATATGATTGGAAGAGACATTGCTATGTATTCAGCTGTATTCTGTTTTCAGAACACTAGGACACTCTAGGTGATCAGACTGGTTAAGGACAAAAAGCCTGTATTGAGATAAGCATCCTAACCCTACCAAAGTGTCCAGGGATAGAAATAATCACAGTCCCTATTTCAACTGACTGTTTAGGGTATTCCTTGGAATTGTCCTACTGTGTCAAGAGTAACTTCTACCCACTTATGGTGAGGCTGGAGCAAGAATAGCAAATCTTGTTAGGGGAAAGTTTTCTTGTTTTTCACAAAGTCCTGGAATAAGTTAGTTACTGACCTATGTACATCACAGACCCTAAATTAAAACATCCTGGCATTTGCCTCCTGGTTTGCTTTCTCAAACTATCACTATCAAATATGGCATTAATCTATTAATTTTTAAAACTTGTACTCGGATGCATGACTCTGCAGAACAACAAAAGCTTTCAGCCACTCTCCTTCCAGCTTTAAGGGCCCAGGTGAAAATTGGTCTTTATCTTCACCTTAAGGAAGTAGCAAGCTGGCTGATGTCGGGCACAAGAGAATAAATAACCAAAGTACCTTTAAAGTGGATGTAGTATGTAGGCTTACAGTCACAGAGCAACAAAAGCCCACATGGCCTGGCCACAGAGTGGGAAGGGCCACGGATGCCCTGGAATAGAGTAAACAAGGATTTGCTTTATCCCAATCATTTGTTCAAAACCACCTCCTCCCTTTCTGGGTTCTTTTATCTCTTTAGGAGGGAATAAAAAACAACATGTTTATCACTGACTGTTTTGTGACTTATTTAAGACTCTGCCATCCTAGAAGAAAGGAAATCATCCCTCAACTGTAGTATTATTGTAATTGCCTGTCTATCACCTTAACTTCAAAGTCATACTCTTTCAAAGTTGGTATTTACTCTTCTGTACTCTTACACTCAAGTCACAATTAAGGCCTGGATGGATTAATTTCATCTGAATTCTGCCGTAGGCTCTATGCTCACTTAAGAGGGTGTGGATACTGCACAACTAAGACTGTTCCTTAGACAAGTGATGAGTTGTTTTCCACATCTGAGGACATGCTATTTGCCTATTCGGTAATTCTGGCAATATAGTATTTATGCACTTAACTATTGGGATAACTAATCTGGAAATGTCTGGGGAAAATATATGGCTCAGTTAACTTCCATGTCCCCGAGCCACTAGCACATGTCTGCCAACCCAGAATTTACACGAAGAGAATTTAATCAACATACTCCCTTTTAGGTATGAAACATACTAGAACTATATAGAATTTAAGAATTATATAGCCCTAGACCAACTCCAAGAAGCTTTCTGACACACTTTTATTACTTGCTGCATCCTTTTTTTTATTTTTTAATAATCTTATTTTATATGCCAATCCAAGTGCCCTCTCCCTCTTGTCCACCCACTCCCCCCACCATCTCCCCATCCCACCCCAAATCCATCCTCAGAGAGGGTAAAAGCTCCCATGGGGAAACATGAAAGTCTGTCACATTATTTGGGACAGGACTGAGGCCCTCCTGTCTGTACCTAGGCTGAGAAAGGTATCACTACATAGGGAATTGGCTCCAAAAAGCCAGTTCATGCACTAGGGATTAATACTGGGTCCACTGCCAGTGGCTCCATAGACTGCCCAAGCCCCCCAACTGACACCCACGTTAATGGGGCCTGATTTGGTCTTAGTCAGGTTCCCCAGCTGTCAGTCTGAAGTCAGTGGCATTCTGCATCCTTAGAGTATTTCTAATATTTGGGGATTCTGTGGGGGTACAAGCAAAATAATACAGTGTATGGATCTTAGTTTGATTCCTTGACTTTTTTCTTTCTGGCATGTCCTCTCCTACTCCTGACCATATGTTGAGGATGAATTATGTCGCCCTTAGAACTGTGAAGGATTTGGATCTTCTTTGCAGTATTTGCTTATTAATGTCTTCTCCAGGGCAGGAGATAATTATTTTGGCTTGAAAAATTTCCAGCTTCTGAGCCAGAACACACAAAGGTCATTTTATGTTAACAAAGTACTTCGTTATAAAAAGTGGATAAGCTTGCAGATTTTTTTTTCCTGAAGACTCCTAATCTAATAAGTAATGAGGATTTTTAGCCATAACCAATTGTCACCTTTGATCAGGAGAATGGAATGTAGAGGAGAACAGTTATATTGACTGTATTGTTTCAGTGAATAGTTACTTGTATTTTCTGGGATCAAAGCCCTTGATTATTGTTGGTGCTAATATTGCATTTCATTTTTGGATTTGTTTGTTTGTTTGCTGTATGTTTGTTTTGTTTTATCTTATGACAGGATCTCATTATATAGCCCAGGCTAGCCTAAGACATACCTTGCTTCATCTTCTCCAGTGTGAGGTTATAGGCATAAGCTCCAAGAAACAGCTGTATTTCTTTCTCCCTTAGTGTGTAGAGTTAAAACAATACTGCCATGAAAATTTGAATACAATCTTTGCTATAGGGGTTTTATGCATGATAATGCAAAAGTCAAACCAAACCTAAGCACATCATCTAAAACAAGACATGTGTTTGCATCTTAAAAACTATTTTGTGATTAAAGTAAATAGTGACTTTTAAGCATGGAAGACTTATTTCTCAGGTATCACCAATAATGAGCAGAATGGGACATTTTAGTGACAGAGTGGTAGTTTTGTAGCCTGTATGGTAGAAGCCTTTACTGATAAAGGGTTCCATAGCTGAGCAACGGCACACTCCAGAGAGGAGGCAGCACTATTCCCCCGTTGCCACCTCCTCCTTTCCCTCTCTG
The DNA here is from genome assembly GCF_003668045.3 of Cricetulus griseus. Taxonomy (NCBI): domain Eukaryota; kingdom Metazoa; phylum Chordata; class Mammalia; order Rodentia; family Cricetidae; genus Cricetulus; species Cricetulus griseus. Next base: position 37,520,723 of record NW_023276807.1, read on the forward strand.
TGGTCAATACTCCCTTTATTATGTGACATTTATCCACCAATGTATTGAACAAAGGAGAAATTGTCTCCAGAAGGCCACAGCAATATGCTGTGCACATGAAAAAATGCATAAGGAATGTCCTCTACTCTTGTCAATAAACATATTAACATGAAACATTTTGTCCACTCTAATAACGCCATAGATATATGTGCATGTAATTGTGTATCACATTAGCTCACAGAACACTTTCAGATGTTGCTAATAAGTACTTGACTCTGTAGCATTCTCAAGTCATGAACCGAATTGGATTTATTTCTACACTGTTGATGCCTTGTACAGGGCCTGGCTCCTAGTACTGTAGATGTAATAGCAGTGGTTAATCAAACTGAAATATTTTGAGTTTTGTTTTATGGATGACAAAAACCAAGATTCAAGTATTTAAAACACAGTGTGGAAGCTGAGTCACTGAGGGTTGGGGCAGAGACTGAGGTCAACACTTTTGACAGGGGCTTTTGCATTTGTGTTTTGCATTCAACAGTAAACCTCATACAAGGGGGAGGTGCAAGCCTGTGTGAAGCCTGCTCAGCAGCTTAGAGGCTGAGGGGACAGCAGCTCTCACAAAGGAAGAGAGAAGAATGAACAAGAGAGATTTGTTAAACCAGCTCATGTATATATCTCATTTATGTTGCTCTAAACTCCATTCATGACTCACATCTCTGACCCCCTCCCTCCCTCAGTCCAGGGGGAGAATTGGATTGATGAGGGTTAACAGTCTGATACTACAGAACCTTGACAATCAGAACCAGAATCTCAAGGGTCTTCAAATAATACTCTGCCTGTTCTGGAGCCAGGCTTAGTTTGGTCCCAAAGTTAACTGTTGTAATCTTTAAGATGCCATTTGGTGGAAACCAATGGTGTCTGGAGAGCAGGTTACATGGTCTCCTTGTAATGCATTTCCAATGTAGTCAAGACTTTTCTTTGACGTTATCAGAGGACATACCAAGTACATTAGTTCAAGCTTTCTTTTCTTTCTGGTGCTTTGTAGTTATCGCACAGATTCCCCATCATTTGTGTTAATATTATGTGAAATGAACAGAATAGTTTCATTTGCCAGCAGACTGTGCTAATTTCTGGGAGCAACAAATAAGCAATTAGCTCAGACTGAATGCCTACTCTCTGCAAAGCACTCAGGGACATGTTATGAGCCTATTTGTAAAACAAGCAAAGTGGGAGGGGGCAAAGTAGCTCATGTCTGTACTCTTGGCACTCAGCAGGCCCCAGAAGAAGCATTATTAAGAGTCTGGGGCCAGCTGAAACAACAAAGCAAGACCTTGTGTCAAAGCAAACAAAATAGGGACTTGTTAACCTATTGTCTAGCAAATTCCTCAAGACTGTTACACTCCGTCCAGGTGAGAAGCTGTTTAAGGCTCAGAAAGGAAACAACTCACAAGCCTTATGAAGTCCATGAAACCCAGTAGAATCTAGCCATGAGATGGACTAAGATTCCTCTTTCCCATGGCTGTCTAAGCAGTAAGGACTGTGAGGAGTAACTCGCAGAGAAGCCAACCTTCAGTAAAGTAGCTGACTGATTATTTTTTTAATCTAAACAAATAAAATGTATAAAAACAAAGAAAAGTTCTTAAGACAGAAACTACTACCACTTATTTTGGCAATAAAAAACCTGGAGTTTCAGACAGATAAAGGGGGAAACCAAGCATAAAAACTAACCAAGGGCTGTTGAACATGTTGTTCAAGGATTCCTGATACTCTCCATTGTCTGTTCCAGGTCGTAAAGATATTTCTAGCTATGTATTTTAAGGTCAAGAAACTTTCCATACATAAATTTCCCATAAGCCACACATTAGAAACTTTATTTTGGAAATATCACTCTGGCACACTTCAAATACAGAAATATACTCCAGAATGGCAGCTCTCTTCTTCAGCAATCCTAGAGACTTAATAAACTCTGTGTTTTCTGTGCTGGAAGGCCATATGAAATAGCAAGGAAAATCCAGCCCTGAGACAGAATGTTGTAGGCCAAGCTTCTGTTCCCAGTTCTGCCAAAAGCTAACAGTAAGTTCTTGGCACATCACCTCCCTTCCTTGTGCCTTAATTCCCATCCCATCCTAATCAGTGTGATTGTGAAAGAGCGCTGCCATTCTAGATGGTATTTAAATATTTCACGGTCATAAGAATGATTTTCAGTAATTCACAGAGTGCACAAACATATTTTGCTTTGAAAAAGAAAACCACCAAACACAATAAAGTTGCATCTTCTCCAATGGAACTTACCAGTTGACACAGTAAAAGAATCAAGTTTTAAAAAAATGAAAATTACTTTTATTTGTGTTAGCATCATTATTTGATTTTGTTTTAGAAACAGATTTTAGTGGAATTTGTTTTCCTGGAGATGATATGGAATAAATAAATTTGCCTTTAAGCAGGAGAACAAGAAGACCATTCTTAAGATGGAGTTTAAGGTATGTTAGGGGCTAAATCAAGCATGGTAACAGACCCACCCCAGTGTCCGTGCTGTCCTTCCATCAAGATTCAGGCTTGTGCACAACAGAGTTAAGACATTAACACTGCTATAGATGGGCTGGGACTATGTACATGTGTGGTGGAGAATTAATTACCTTGAATGTATGAGGCCCTGGGTTCTATCACCAACACAACAACAACAACCAGAATCAGGAAACATCATCTATATGGGTTTAGTACACAACTTACGGAGACTCATTCACTGACAACTTTATCAAAGATGAAAATAGAATTTGCTCTATATTTGCAAGAGGGCAGGCCCTCCCTTAATCTATTTATTTCTGGAGACTCACTTTAAAGATTCAATGGTTTGAATGGATCAATTCAACTTGGCAAGATTTTGCTTCCTTTCATAATAAACTGAATCTTTATATGATTTATTTTAATTTGAACACTGCAGAAGGAATATTGATATGCCCTGTGAGACAACTGGTACCCACCTTTGCACCCTCTACAGTTAATGGTAAGCTGCTTAAGTAACGGGGGCTTCAATTCAGATGGGGGTTAATAATCAAGCCCTCCGAAATCCATGTACTTTCTGGAAAAAGAAAGAGGGAAAGATCTTTGACAAATGTATCCTAATCTCAGTGAGCGGTAGTTCTATTGGTTGTGCTTGGTTGTTTTGGTGTTCCTGGAGAAATTGCCTCCAAAATGGAGGAACACTCCTGAAACATTGAGGAGTGAACCACCGCTGTGGCTGTCTCATCTTTCCCATTCAGAATCAACAAGGGTTTCCAATCACATCAACACTGACCGAATGAAACAATGTTGCTAGATTGTGCAGTTTGAATGTGGGAAAATAAAATGCTTGTGAAAATTGCCTCTTTGAAGTGAATGTCAGCATTTCTAAGTTTGATTCTTATTTTTATTCCAGATTCATTTTTTTCCTGAGAGAAAGCATGAGTGCACACAAGTATTCGCACTCGCACGCACACACTACCCATGCACACACACACACACACACACACACACACACACACACACACACACACACACAAAACCCACACAAACTCATACCAACTCACACACACACTGCTTTTTGGAAATGCACATATCTCTTAAATTCAATCAAGTTAAAAAGAATCAGTTGCTTCAAAATGGAGTTTTAAGAAGTTTTAAATACTCACCCTAAAGGTATCACTATGATAAGCATTGTGGGATATGAAGGGATGGACAAATATATTTTAGTATATAATCTCAGTAAGCATGGACTTGAGCTTTGGCAACCCCCTCCTGCCTATTCCCTATCTCCCCTCCACCATCCCAGTAGCTCACTGGTTTTGTTCAGTTTGGTTTGCCAGTTGTCTCTGAGAACCTGAGGAGAAGTCCAGGAACCTTGATGAAATATGTAACCACTTCAAACTGTCCTCTGTTCTTTCCAAGTTACATTTATGTACTTTAAAAAACAGTACCATTTTGGGTCCCATGTGTGACTTTATAAGATGGGACTCCCTGTGCTCACCAGGGTATACAGCATAATGATGTCCCAGCTTCAACATTATGGAAATGTGTAAAAGTAAAAAATATGGAATGAACTAGACTTAAAGAGCAGCAGAGTGATTTGCCTCAAGTGTCTGGATAAACTACATATTTTGAATATGGAGGGAGTTTGATGTCAAACTGTCAGCAACCACACAGGTTTCTTCGGAAGGCTTGTAATCTTTTGTTTTTAATTCCACCTTTAAGACTGAGGTGAAAGCAGTGTTAGTCTGTTCAAATAGCTTCCCAGGGTTCATTAGTGGAGGCAGAGTCCTCAGCTCATCTTGGAGCAGTTGTTGCAGCTAATCTCCAGGCACTGGGCATTCTGGTTGACCTTGTTAAAGGTAAGAGAGGTCAAACTTGGGTTCAACGGAGCCACTGTCTCACCAAGGAGACTGGCAAGACAAAGTAATCAGCGTGTGTCACTTTCAATTAATCACAACACTTTTCTTTTCATGAAATACTAGCAGATAATTGTTCCTAAATGTAATTCGCAACACTCCTGTGCAGTGGTTGAAGAAGCAGAAATAGGCAAACAGATAAGAACATTGTTTCGCTTGCAGGCAGCAAGAGCTTGCAATTCAGAGACCCGTCATGCATAAACATTGATTTAGCCATGAGCTGACACTTATAAAGCTTTTGCTGTTTCCAGAAAGCCCTGTGGTCAGGCTAAGCAATAGCCAAGGGCAAGCGCTTTTACCTGTATGGCAAGGTTACATTCTATTTAAATTTCTTGGTCTCGAATAAATCAGCTCCCCTAACATAAGGCCACTACAGGATTGCCATAGGTGGGAACTAAGCACACTAAATGAAATGTTTGCCTTTATCGTCAAAGACTCCTGGAGGGCAGCTTGTTGATTTTGAATAAATATTTCATTAAGTCCAAGCTGCTGTGCATAATTTGGAAGCAAAGGGTTCATTTAAATCAATGGAGTTGTCCGGCTTTCCTTAATAAATTGGCACATTTGTGCACAGTGAAGAAAATATTCCCTTTCCTCATGGAGGCTTCCTAATTCCGAAACCCCTTCAAAATGATCATTTTTTCTAAATATGTGGGTGGTGTATGGCAGTTATTCTTCACAGTTCTATGTAGTTTCCCGGCTGGTCTTTTCTCTTGCTCAACATTAGCATAGGATCTATTCCCCTATGGTAGCTGGGTTCTTTACCATCTAAAAGGGTTCAAAGCTCTAGTTACAAAGCACAAACCTGTATTGCTCAGAGATAAACTACAGCCGTGCACAAGTTTCAAGATCCAGGAGGAAACAGGTCAATAATCCAGCACTTTTATCCCCATGCTATGGGATTACAAACTCAACAAGAAGTTAAGATGGTAAATGGGAGGAAGGCTCTGGAGATGAGAGCAGGGGCCAGAACTGAGCCCTTCCTTCAGCCTCTGCATCCTTGCTGTCATTCATTCAGTTTCTCCCGTTGTAGTCACTAAAAGTTGGGATCAGTTACAATGTGCATAGCTGCCCTGTTGTTATTAAGGTTCATAAATCAAACAGGTGACTTCAGCACTAACAGAACACACAACTGATGAGGACTTCTGGGGGTGATAAAGCTGAAAATATTTTTCCCTTAAAACAAAGTACAAAAGATAAAGTTTTGAAGTCTACTCTTAGAAGTTTGCTCTTTGGGTAATGTGGTCATTCAACAGAACATCAGAGCTTGTTACATACATATTTTATCAATATATAAAGAGCAACTTGATCAGATATATGCAGATTTATTTGTGAGGGAAATTGAGTTTACCACATAAAATTGATATTGCCAATAACTAATTGAGCCTAAGAGTTTTCCCTGAGAGTTTCCATTTAAAATTTTAACCAACAATGATAAGTAATCTAATGTATAAAAATCACACACTGTCAAAATGAGCTACAGGATTCCCGTTAGCTATGTAAGTATAGTGTTCTACTTTTGTGAATCTCTGATTTCACCACATGTTCACCTTTACATTGCAGTAACTTCTGTGACTGTTAGCTTTTATCAGGTTTCATCTTTTGACATGATTTTAGAGCATTTAGCATCTAATGAAACTAACACTACATGATTATGAGTGTGAATCATTGCTAACTGGCATGAAAAAGAATACTTGAGCTTATTAAGCCATAACTGCATCTTAAAGACTAGACCCAGCTGAACTTATTTAAACAGTGTACACTGAAGATAATCGTCATTTTTTTCCACAGAGGAAAAAGTGCAGAGAGTCTGGGTATATAATAAGAATCCCCCAGAAAACATTGAAGCTGCACACATGCCAGCCACAGCAAATGAGCAGTCTGTGCCCTCTGTCACTAAAGGACACCTCCCACACCTTCCAAGTTGACACATCACATCTGAGGCAGGTCCCTCTTGACTTTAGTTATGGGAGTCATACACATCATAGAAATATCATGATCCCTTTTAGTGGACTGAACACATCTCCTGTTAGAGACCTTCTGTTCTCTGCTAAGTGCTTGGGGATTTGAATAACTTGCCCTCAGGCTTTCTTTCCTGCAGAATCAAATGTCATTTATAACATGCACCAAGTGGGATGACAGAGTTTTAACATAAATAAATACAAACAGACTTAAGAGGAGAAATAGATGAGACTTAATGACTGAATGATTGAGTCCATCGTTGTGTATAATATTGATGCATTGAAATGTGGTCGCTCTTTGCAATGGTTATTCGCCTTCTGTCTTAGAAACCCTATTAGGCTCTCTCTGTCTCCTACTCTGGAAAGCAGGGCACACAGGCAGAGAATGGGCTCCTTTGAGGCTGCTTCCTCTTTCAAATAGCTGAGTTGGCGAACTTCACATTTCCTGCATCGAGCAGGTGGAAGCAATGTCTGTCTGCCGAGCTAAGCTAATTTTCCTTTTCCTCTTGGCATCCAGGGCTTCCCTTCCTTCCTCTTTAATGGATGGAAGTTCTTTGGGGAGGCTTTTTTTCTTCCCTGTGTAAGTATACAGAAAAGCAGTGTAATGTTTTCTTCAACCTTATTAAATTGCATTTCACCCTTGAAAAATGACCCAGAGGTTCAGTGACTACTTGGGTGTGAAATATGACAGAGTATGGGGATGTGTGGAAGACCTTGTCTCACGCATGCAGTCCTGAATTGGAATGACACATGGAGGCACAAAGCAGTATCAGAATGGGCAGGAAGGTGGGTGAATGGGGTCATTTGGCACCATAGGGACTTCAATTCAACCACAAGGAAAAATAGATTTCGAGTTCTTCTGCTTATTTATGAGGCTATAAACTTGTCACTCAGGCCATACACTTTTATCACTTCCCCACTCACTCACTAATCTAACCCAAAAAGAAAATACCTTCTTAGCAAGAGGGAGGATCCCCTGGTTTTCAGGTTAGGAGATTTAAAAAAAATCCTCTTGCATATTGATTTTTATTTCACCTCTCACAAGAATTCCATTGCTCTCTGCCTTTCCCGATGCTGACCCCTCAGTCATTCCTGCCGAGACAATTGTTATTGTTGTTGGTGTTGAGTCACAGCAGTTTACATTTGCTTTCTGGTGGACATAAAAACAACTGCCATATAGGAGTTGAAGTTGTAATGCAGAGAACTCCAGAGGAATTTTCCCATTGTGATAACTGTGCTTGTAAAACTTACCTCATAATGTTAACTCTAGTTCTGAATTTAAGTTATTTCTCTCATGTGAAACGTGCTACATGCTGTGATGGAATTTTAAGAGGAAAGCACAGACTCCACACACATGACTTCCCTGGGTAGAGGATTAGTTGGTGGATGGGTGGCGAATACTGATTAAAACAGTTAACACTGATGTCTTTCTTAAGGTTTGTATTACAGTATAAATGACCATTACCGAAAGCAACATGGGAAAGGCAGGGTTTATTTGGCTTATGCTTTCTTCATAGTCCATCACTGAGGGAAATCGGGGCAGGAACTAAATGCTACTCCCGATTTACTCACCATGGCTTGGTCAGCCTGCTTTCTTATATGACCCAGAATCACTCCCTCAGTAGTGACACCACCTATAGTGGGCTAGGTGATCTCATTACCATCAGTAATCAAAAAATGCACCAGCCAGACTTGCCTAAAGGTCAGTCATAATGACATGGAGGAATTCTCCCCGTTTGATCGTTGTTGTTTGAAAATTTCTTAAAAATCAGCACATAACATCTGTAGTTTTCAGACTATTTGAGTCAGAGAATAGAATTATAAACAAATTTGCAGACATATGAAATTGTGATATTAGGTCATTAGTATAATTAATAGATTATGCTGCCCAGATTGGTATTCTTCACTATTTAAGTACAGTACAGTACATATTAAAGTCATTTAAATAATGTTATCCATATTTTTATTACTAGGAATGAAACAGATGCAGAGTGAGAAGATTCTTGTCTGCCTAACCTCTCTGCTCAAACAAAGTGTAATCTCAGGTATAGGGTCATCACAGAGAGTCCTGAAATGTGAGATATTCAATCAAACTTCGGACTTGATTTACCTCATCTGGGGCCACTTCAAGTATCTAAAATGTTCATCAGCCAGTCTTCCTCATGTACCCATTTTATCTGGCTAGCAACCACTTTATTACATCTGGTCTCAAATGCTATCAGACTTAGTGATCAGTGAAGTTACTAGCTCCCATGTTCAAGGCATTTATGACGAAGCTCAGTTGACTTTACATCTTGGTCTCCATATTGAAAATTGGATGGAAGTGATAGATTGCAGGTCACAATATTATATTCCCCTGAAGATGTACAAGGAACAGAGGAAGGCCAAAGATGTTTGTTTGCCATTGTGACTGATGGCTTCATTAGTTTGGGTTTTTGTTGTTTTGTCTCTTTCTCTCTGGTGTCTGTTTTATGTGCTATTAAAAATGGATTTGAATTCAGGGCTTAACATGTTCTTTACCACTGAACTACACTACCAAACCAAATTTTAAAAAGAAACAGTATGGAGTGTGTTTAAAAATAAATAGATACACAATAATAAATAAGACAGAACTACTTTGTAGGTTTTGATTTTTGATGTAAGTGAATAATGATTTTCTTCTAGGCCTATTTTCATAGTACATTGAAAGATCCTGACATCTCAGCAACAGGAAAGATATATTTTAAGACTAGCAAAGCAAAATAATGTAATTTTAGAGAGGATATGACACATGGATAGAAGAAACAGATATGTGTAGAAGTAGTCATGAGCTCATGCTAAAGACACAGAATTAGTTAATTTCCTGTTGCTGTGATAAAACAGCATGACCAAGGAAAGCAAAAAAGTTTATTGAGGAATTCCAGTTCCAAAGAGATAGGAACCCCTGTCCATCATGTGTCCTTAGAAGGTTCTGGTGTCAGAGTAAGAGTGGCTGCATAAAATGGGGCTTGTAATAGTCCTTCCTTTTCAGTTTTATGAAATAGTGCAAATAACATTAACTTACTTAATTTTTAATGCAATGTAACTATGAACATATTCAATGCTGTGCATTTCTTTGTTGACAAGCTATTGCTGTACCAAACAATCCATCTCACTGTTTATTTTAGATGATAAGTTGTCTGTGTTGTCTTCATTTAATTTTGGCAGATCACATGTGTCCAAAAACTTTACACATTTCTTAAAGATTATACATTATTTTGGAATATAGATGTTAAAAGTTTTTCCTAATCACTCTCTAGATTACACTTGTATCTGTTTTAATCTTCTCTTTTTCTTTACCTGTTTTGTTACTTGGGTCCCGTCTTTCATTTGGATAGTTTGGCAGAGGACTCATCAATTGTGTTAACTTTACAAAGATACACATGATCATGTCATTTATTTCTGTGTGTTTTAAAGTTTCTGCTTCATTTATATCCATCCCGAGTCCTTGATGTCTGCTGATTTTGGCTTTGACTTGCTCTTGTTTTACTAATACCTCATGATACATTGTAGACATATTTGATTGAGGTCCCTATAGTTTAAACTGCAAACACTTATGGTTACTAGTACTCTCAAAACGGCTTTTGCTGTATCCCAAAGACTCGTGTAAGTTTTATTTTCATTTGATTCTAAGGTTATTTAATTTTTCTATGATTTTTTCAATGACTAACAGATCATTTATCATCATTGTTTAAGCTGTGTATTAGTATAGTTTCTGTACTTTTTCACTCTATGTTTTCTAGTTTTATTCCTATAAGACCTGATTGGTGTTTTTTAATCTGTATGATCTATCTAAAATGTCATTTATCTTAGAGAAAGTTCTATACATACTGGGAAGAGTGTATATTCTTCAGTGGCTAGACGGAATGGTCTATATTTGTGTGTCAATTACATGTCCTCTATGGCCTGGGTTAATTTTATAGATTATTTGTTGAGTTACTTATCTGGATGATTTATCTCTAGATGTGAGTGGATTTTTGAAGACACTTATATGATTATATCTAAATTTACCTTTCTTTTTATACTGTCATACCTGCTTTATAAAACTGAGTGACATACTATTTGATGCATTTATTTAAAATAGTTTTATCTTTTTAAGGTGGTGTTCCTTTTACTAACACATTGTAATTCTTTCTATTCTTACACCTAAAGCTGGGTCTCTTAGTTTATTCCAGAGCCAATCAGCTTGGCAATCAAGATCACTCATCACATTTTCCTTACTTCTAGAGCTTCTCTGGAGATACTTGCTACTGTTCTAGTGTTGTTGCCTTTGTGCATTGGTGCTCTTTGACACCTTTTAGTATTCTCTGTTTCTGGTTTGGACAATTTGACTATACTGTACTGTTGCAAGCTTCTTCTCTAAGCATGCTGTGTATTGGGTATGTATTTCTTTCCCTGGATTTAAGACATTTTCTGTTACAATTTTATTAGTTTTTGCATTTCATTTCTTTCTTATACCAAGTCTATTCTTAAATTTGATCTTTGGATTATATCTCAGATTCTGGGATTAGTCATTTTACTTTATTTGTTGTTTGTCAGTGAATAAATATTGTATTTCTTTACCTTTTCTTCTATTTTTGACCTTCCTTCTTCTATTGAAAATGCTTTCAACTTAGATTTCCTAAATGATAAAGTGTTTCATTTCCAATGTTTCTTATTGTTCTTTCCAAGATGTCAATTTCATTGTTAATTTCTTAACTGTGTTGCTGTTTTTCTCAGCTATGTTACTAATTTTTATTGTCTGCATTCTGAATTTATTTCCTTGCTTCATTCCACTACTTCTTCTTTTCCTCTTTGAAGTCATGGGTTGTTTGACAAACAGATTTTGAATTCTTTGTTTGGAATTTCAATCCTTTGTATATCCTTGGATTCAGTAGTCAAGAAGCAATACTTTCCTGGCGCTATCTTGTTGACCTTATTCATGTCTCTTGTGAGTCTCCATTGATATCTGTACATCTGTTGGTTAGGATATCTTACTTGTTTTTATTTGTGGGTTGTCTCACTGAGCACTATACACTTACACTCTTAATCGCCAACGTCACTAAGAAAGGAGAAAGCAAATTACTTTTTATAAGGCTTCTGATCAACCTTCTACTCTACAAGCAAAGAGGCAAGGCTGTAGCCATGTGTTGCCAGCTCCTTGTGGTATATTGCCCTCTGTTTCTCTATACTTTTCAGCTGCTCTATCATCTACTTTGTGATTTACTGTGTTCTTCCAGTCTTTTTCATTTTGAAGTTGGGGCTAGTCTTTTTACCCTGGCTTTTTTCATTCACCATGTCACACAGAAACAGCATATAACCCACCACATTCTGCAATGATTATCTTACTAAGAGAAATCCTGCACCCAATTTCTATTTTCGGTAAATCTAAATTTCACAAAATTGTATGCTAACTACATAACAGCCCATTGTGGCTATAAATACAGCATCAGCTAACACAAGTCTACTTAAAATAAATTTCCCAAGTTTAATCCTATTCTCTCTTACTAGCCATATGATGACTTTTTCAACCATTTTATTCACATCTACGCAGTTTCGTCTTGCCATCTATAAAATGAGTCATAAATGCAACACATAATCCAAAGTACTGTGTGAGAACTGTGTTACTATCCATAGAGTATTTGGAACTGACACAAAATGAGCTCTCATAAAGTTTAATAAAGTTTAATAATTATTTAATCCAAAATAATGTCTACATATAGGATATCAAACAATATAATCAGATCAGTAGTCATCATCACACACGTGGATTCTACTTCCTTCACCTCACCATATATATAACAAAAACTATTTCATATGACATTTCTTTCACTTTGGGATTCTTAGAACATATTTTGGGGGGATAAAGGGAAGCATTGTCTTTTAGACGCATCTGGTACAGAGTCTTCCAACAGTGATTTGATTTTGATCCCTTACCATATATGCTGTTTATGAGATGTATGGATTTGGACCATGAAGTTGCCTGCTGACTTCTAAGTAAATAGGAATTTATGCAAGCATAATCACTCCCATAATTATTTCATGGTTTGGACCCTGGATAAATCACGTATTAGAAGCTTGTGAATGACCAGGTAGCTGAATATAGATGCACAATTATTGGCAGGTCTCCATGAAATAGGTCTCATTTCTTTGCATATGACAAACTTTTTCATGTCAGACTGAAAATTGCAGGAAATGGTCATGGGCTATGAAATATCCTAGTGGAGACTTTAATTTTTTTTCCTTTCATCCAATACACAACAGAAATTCTTTTATTTTCAATCTGATGGTGCCACTTTCTATTTTCATGTGATGGTAATAGGCACTGCAAGTAAACCAGATAATAGACTCTTAAAGTTTCTGTGTGCAGATTGAAAGAGCACATTATAGTGCCTGCCTTTCCTGAGGTCTCACAACCTAACCAACGTGGTATATAAATACAACACCAGCAGAAGTTATAACAATGGTTTCTGTCAGCCTGTCTGAGATAGTTAGAGAAGAGCAGTGGGGAATAGCACAGTAACCCAGAAATGTCCAGATTCTTCTGGCCCCTTTTATTGTGATAAATCTCCTATGAACTTGCAAAGAGGTATTGTTTGCATTCGGTGTGTCTATGTCTAGAATGTGGCTGTGTGTATCTATTCGTACTTACTGAACTATGTGGAGCAAAACCCAATTCAATTATATGTGAAAAAATGAAACTCTTTGCAGGAGGGGAATAGAGATAATATATTTGAGCAAGATGAATTAACTACTTTCTATACTTCCTCTGTATAAGTTTTGAATAGTGCAAGATTATGTGTTTAAAAATCCGAGTACTGTTCTCTTGTTGTACCAGAAGAATAACTCTCATGGATGCTGCTGTATTGTAAGATACATCAAATAACTTACAGCTCACTGAGAAAATCAAGTTTATGCATTGTACATAAGATTGTGTTGTTACCTAATAAAAGAACTAAAGGAGATAATTGTTATAAGTACAGACATAACATTACATTCAATTAAGGATTTCTAAGTGTGTGTTTGAAAATATTAGAAGATTAAGAAATGGAAGAATTGAAGCTTTACAATGCCACTGTGCCATTCATTTTTGTAGCAAAATTCAAAGGTATTCTGTAAGCCTGGAATTTGATACACTTTTTTCTTCTTAGTATGAAACCTCTAACTTTCTATCATAAACCTTGCATACATACCCATCTCCAAAATGTGTAGGTTCTTTATACCCCCCCCCCAAAATCTGCCTCATTGTTATAAGCCAGTTAAAATATTTTTGAGTCCCATTTAACCCATTAGGTTTTTCTAAACTCATGTAACTCATAATTAAACCTCTTTCTAGTTACAGATCTACCTTGGCCCATCATAACACATACAGTAGAGGATAAAGCCAGGAATTCAACTCAGAATAAACCCAGTAACTATCAGTGGTTTAATCTCAATGAAAACTGAATTTTTAATTCATGGTTAATGACAACTGCCAGTAATTACAGTATTTCCAAGCTAAATAGGGGCAGCTGTACATCCATGATTGTAGGTGCCTTGCCTTTAAGAATACAATGAAAGAGAAATTGTCTTGCTGTCACAAACAGTACTCCAGAAGGCAAGAATGGGGCATTACTTTTCATTTTTTGTGTTGCCACAAAACCATTTCCCTGATGAAATGCGCAATACCTAAGCCCTGTGGTATTTCGTCTGTTATTTCATATGTAAATTTACATAACTTGGACTTTGATAGTCTCCTTGGAGAACACACATGCTGAGAATTGGAGACCACATGCTCAGCCCAAAGGGGGAAATCCATCACACTTCACTCCCAACAACACCCAAATTCAGGGAGCACTAAGAGCAGGACAAAGGAATGTAAGCTCTAGATGGCTAGAGTAATGCTGTGCAATGCGAGCTGCTAAACCTGACATGGCTATGGCCCTCATGAGCTCACCACAGCTGTGGTTACCTACATGTAACCCACACAAACTAGCCCAAATTCTGGCCTAACTGAGGGGGATGTCATCTAGGTTCCCATTCCTTACTTAAGAGTTATTGGTAGTTGGCAACTACTGAAGGTGGGAGAATCATTCTTTGTTTGTTGTTTTTCAATACAGGGTTTCTATTTGTAGCCCTGGCTGTCCTGGAACTCCCTCTGTAGACCAGGCTGACCTTGAACTCAGAACTCAGAGATTCACTTGCTTCTCTTTCCTGAGTGTTGGGATTAAAGGCATGCATCATCACCACCTGGCAAATCATTCTTTTCTTTTTTTTTCCCGTGTGTGGCCACTGGTAGGTTTCCCATGTTCTGACAGGTAATCTCACAGCCATATACATATGGAGACCATTAACTAGATGTACTGGCTTATCAGAAAGTGGAGACAGATGAAGTCGGGAGGGAAAGGATTGTGTTGGGGAAGGTTGTGGAGGAGTTATACAGGAGATATACGGGGTGTATATGATCATGTTTCATTGTAAACATGGATGAAATTCTTACGAATAAAGAAAAATAACAAAAAGATGAACGCACATGTCCAAACAAAAAATAAGCAGTAAGTCAAAGTCACCCTGGAAAGACTTCAGCTCTGTCTTAGTTCACCTTCTATAGCAAGGGTACCAAATATGCAGTTTGTAAGCAGAAGTTTCTCATGGTTCTGGAGGCTTGAAAGCCCAGAGCTCTAGTACATTTGCCATCTTGTAAGAACTCCCTCATTAGTTATGCCAGTTACCTGCTTTACATTGCATAAGGAAAAAATGGAGATCTTTAAAAAAAAAAAAAGAAAAGAAATGAGAAGAGGATACTAAGCACATCCACAAAGCACTAACTCTTCCCCAAAGACTTTGTCTCCTTTACATAGTTAGGGTTTTCACATACAGAGTAAGGTCATGAACATTTAAAGTGTAGAAAACATTAGATATTTCCAGGTGTTAGAAAGCACTGTGTTCAATGCTAGGAGTATAGTTTAATGAAAAACACTTAACCTGCATTCATTTCTAAGACACTAGGGTTTGATCATTAGCCACAGTGCATGGCAGCAAGGGGATGAGTGTGGCAGGGGAAGGACTGTTGTCTGATGCACTACTCTAAAAATGAATCCAGCTTTCACAGGATTTCAATGATGTCTGGTCACTCATTAAAATTAAATCCAAACCTGGGAAAGTAATAACTATGAATGCCATTGGGTGTCTTTTGATTCACCTTGACTCTCCCCTTTTATGATTCATATCTTATATTCATTCTCATATATATGTGTTGTCTACTGGGTGTACATATCATTGTTTCATATTCATGAAGTTCTTGTGCTGTGTGATATTCTTAAAAGATCTCTATATCTTAATTTGCTGGATAAATCTGTTCTGAGAACAGCTCTTTGGGAAGTTGTACAGTGTACATGTTTTAATTTTTATCATTTAGTTTAGATCAAAATATTTAAGGTTTAGCCAAAAATATATTTCCAAATAAATATATCATGCCAGATTTTACTATCTTTTTATAATAAGTACTTTTTGTGAAAAAAGAAAATTGCAAATAACAAATAACACCTTACATGCCGTAATTTTGACACTAGCATAAAAGTGAACATACAGAATGATGAGTTGAACATCCATGCTAGCACAATGATATCTTTTCCACTAACAATTTAAATTTAAGTTATGTCATTCTTCTCAATATTTCTAGTTGTTATCATTTTAATATATACACTTCAAGTCTTATTATTTTGATAGGTAACACACTATGTTTTAAATTTTGTGAAGTTTCTTGCTATGATCTTATCCCCTTTTCCTTCATTCATTGATCAAAAGAATTTATTTATGGCATCAGCATTCAGAAATTTTAAATTGTCTCTGTTCAACAAACTTCTCCAGTACTTGATCATAGCTGATTACTTGCTAGATTAAAATATGTGATTCCAAATAACCCACTAGCCAAAACAAAGGCACAGAGCACAGATCAAAAACATCATCAGAAAATCATAAAACACATAAAGTAATGGTTAGGTCAGTCTCTACTGGGCAATCAATTCTCACATTAAGTGATCATGCAATGAAATTGAATGTGATAGTGAAATCTGCCCTTGTATTATGTACTTTCCTTCTTGTTGTAAACAAATGTCTGATAAGAGGCAACTTAAGGATGTTGGCTTGCAGTTCAAGGGAATACACAAAATTATGGAGGGAAGGCATGGCCACAGGAATGGGAGGTACTGAGCACATTGCACCAACAGTCAGGAGGCAGAGAGAGATTAATGCTACTCCTCAATTTGCTTTTCCTTATTTTTCAGCTTAGAATCCCAGGACATGCCGTGATGCCATGAATGTTTAGAGTATGTCTTCCCACCTCAACCTAATCTACAAACACATTTATAAACATGCCCAGAGTTGTGTGTTCCCTGGTGTTTTTTTCAAGTTGATAGCGAAGATGAGTTATTACAGATCTCAAAATGTCTAAGACCCTGACTGAAGAGATGGTTCAGTAAAGTACTTATTGACAGCATCAAAATCTGAATTTTGTCCTCAGAACCCATGTACAAAGGCTGGATGTGATAGTGTGTATTTGTAGTCTCAGAACTTTGCAATCAATAGGTAGGCAGATCTGTGGGGGTATGAGAGCTAGATAGCCAAGACTAACTGGAACAGTTCAAGGCCAATGAGATGCCCCATCTCTAACTAAAGAAATCAAACCCATTGTTGACCTCTGGTCATCATGAATGCACATGCATTGACACAGGCACACACACACACACACACACACACACACACACACACACACACACACACACTAAATATTAAATGTTATATCTTATCTTAATCTTTGTATTCTGGATTGGTTGTTTCCTGCACTTAGCATGAAGCTGTCTTCCCAGAATCCCCCTTAACAGCTTTGTTTGAACTACTGATTCTTGCTGTGTTAGCTTTTCTGCTTCACAGAATTGTTAATTTTTTCCCATTTTTTGAAGTACATTCTTCAATAGCATAAGAAGTGTGTTAAAGTTTTAGTTTGTCTACAAACTCTGAAACACCAATGTGATAGGAACTACTGAGGGTTTATGTTCATCTATAAGGCTCAGAACTAAATGTCATTGAGAATATTGCTGACTTATTTTCTTTGTGGGTATTTGAGGTCTTTTCTCCATAGGATTCTCATAGTCAGACTACTACTATGTGGACATTCTGAAAGAAAAGCACTGCTCATGACAGACCTTGGAAAATAGAGAAAATGTTATCTCTCCAAAGAAATGTTAAGACACATTTCCCCAGAGTCATCCCAAGCAAGGAATTATAAAGGCTTCTCCTTATCCCTGGAAATATTGGCTTACATTCAAGTATGACTTGCAAGCTCAATGCAAGAAAAGAACAAACAAATATGCTTTTATAGAAAACTAGAGTGAGAAATTGGGAATGCCTCTCTAGTCAGGCACACAGAAAGAATAGGCACCTTTATCATTGTGCCTTCTAGGGCTCAGAACACAGAAAACCAGCACAAGATGCTCTTCCAACTCTTGACTTTTTCAAAGTAATAAATTATTTGTTTCTCGAAAGCCTTCTGGCAGTGTGCGTGTATGAATCTATAGCAGGCTAACCTGTCAGCTTTCCAGTCAGTAGGAAGGCCTTCACCATTCCTTACCAGAAACTTCTGTGCATTTTCTCTGTTTTCTATTTCTAAGCATCCTAGCTTCTGTAAGAGTTCACTCATTTTGGATTTCTGTTTTCCTCTTTGTTTCAGATTACACCAGTTTTATTTTGTAATGTTCCATTGAGTTTCTCATTTCTGTATATTTTTAATTCCCTGAAGCTCTTTGTTTTCAAAAATATAGTTTATGGTTAACAACATACTGCTTTTGTTCAATGGATGAAATACTTTATTTTATCTCTTGGAGGAAATTAATGTATTTTAAAGCTTTGTTTTCTCCCACACAGTGTCTATTTAATTTGAAGCTTTTGTTTACATGTTTGTTTTGATCTCTTTCTGTATACTAAAAGCATCTTTGGATGCCTAACCTCCATTGGTTAATTGTTCATACTTAAAAGTTGGAAACTAAAATACAAAGTGGAAGTGCTTCTCATTAGCTAGTACATGTTGACTTTAAATGTGACCCTAGGGAGATATAGCCCCTCTGCTGACTTTTACTATTAAACATTTTGGATGTTTCCGCTTCTTTAATTTTATTTATTTACTTATTAAGAGGTTGTATTATTTTTTGAGGACCTTGTTTGTGTGTGTATGAGAGAGAGAGAGAGAGAGAGAGAGAGAGAGAGAGAGACAGACAGACAGACAGACAGACAGACAGACAGACAGACAGATTAGTCATTCTGTCTTTTTAACATGAGTTTCTTGAGCCTCAAAGGAGGTCAGATTTGCCAATGATAGTAACAATACTATTTTCTAAATATTTATCCTTTGAAAATGTCATACATGCAAACAACAAAATGCAGTCATACTATTCCTCATCTCCTCATTCTTCTATGTGCATGAGTGTGGGACCACCCCTGAAGCATGGGCCACCTAGCAGTGGCCACAATACCGGGAGAATGATCCCCATAACCTCCAGTGTCTATCAGCTGTCAATAGCTCCTCAGTTAGGGAAAGGTTCTTGTGAACTCTTCCCTGACCTGCACTAGAATTGTGGCTGTCTGTCTATTGCTCAGGTGTTGTACAGGTAACCACAGTTGATGTGAATTCATGAGTTCGGTAGCCATGTCATGCTCAGAAGATAGCATTTCACAGCTCTCCTTCCCATCCTCTGTCAGTAACATTCTCTCTTCATTCTTTTCTGTGCTCTCCTGGACCAGGTTTGAGGGACATGGGGCAGTGATAAAGATGTCCTCTTTGGGATTCAGCCATCATAGTCACTTATTCTCAGCATTTTGGTCAGTTACAAGGCTCTGAATTGACTGCTGCCCATACAAAACAAAGCTTCAGTGAGTAATCAGAGTTGAGAGCAACCAAAGTCTATGCTGCCATTGTCAATATTTAGAAGGCAATTTAACAGCAAGTCCATTCAGCAAATAACAAGAGAAGGTTCCATAATATGGCCTACAAGCTCTCTAGACATGAGCATTTGATCAAGTTTACAGTTCCAGGCATCAAGTCTCTCCTGTGATGCAAGCCTCAGATCCATTTAGGAAGCCATAACAGTCATGCCCTATCATACCAGCAGTCTTATCTTGCCATGCTGATATTGTAGCATGAAGATATAGTCCTGTTCTGGGTAAGATTGTTAATGTCTTTTCTCACCAAGCAGCTTACATATCACATTCTGGAAGTATGAAAGTTATTAATTTACAAATGATGACAACTTTAAGTTTAGGCATTTGAGAAATGAGAATATGAAATTCATCATTTCACATTATGTGAAATATGAGTCTCAAATTTGTAAACATTAGGATATACACACCACATACACATATAAAAAAAATCCTGTGATCTTTGAATGAACAGCATCCCTATAATCAGAGAACATCTCCACCAGGAGACAAAACTCAGTAAAATGGATTGTATATGAGGTTTGAGTCAGTTCCCTGACACATTTGGGACCTTCTGATGGCTGTTTCTGTTCTTCAGAGGAAAAACAAAACCTTGAGTAAATTATATTCCAAGGAAAAAATCCAAAGTTTGAGACACAGTGATTATTAACATTTCATCAGACTGGCTAAACCAAATATTTGACTACACTACATAAACATACATGTATGGCATGCATGTTTGCGTGTATCTTCACATTCTAATGTGATTCCAGGTCAGCTAACAAAGAGGAATTAACTTACAGGTTTGATAGCTATCCTTCATGTTAAATAAGAGTCAAGGAACAACTATGACTTAATTTGATAGGAGATACTTGATTTGATGTTAAAATCTAGTAAACAAGAGACACTGAGTGAAAAATCACAATTAGTATTTAACTGCTTATAGGTTTCCCCTCCCAAATTAGATCAGATCTTCATGTGATTAGCAATATTATAGTAGCTATAGTCCGCATATTCTTCTGTTTTAAATTTTTACCTAGATATAAAAGGATATGATTACTGTTAAGTTGAAAACAAATCAATTATTTTCATCAGATACTTATTTATGTCTTTGTTGAATGCAAAGAAACACTGCTATTTGCTTATATAGCTTCTGAATGACTATAAATATTCCATATACAAGACACATTAAGTTGATGTTTTTAAACATTGTATTTTAATTATTTAATAAATGCAAACTTATTCACAATCACAATCAACATGTATTTATGACATCTTAAAACACCAATAATTCTACAAAAAGAACTCTATATAAATCCTTTATGAGGGCCATTATATTTTAATAGAGGATAACAAAGGTTCATATGGAGTTTTAAGAAATTCAAGGAAGTTCTTCATATAGTTATAATTCTGATAACAATGCAAAAAAACTCATGTCAACCTCAAAAATGCTAATATAATTTCTGGAGGAGATGATATTTGGTCTGGACCTCACTAGATCATGTAAATGATGGAAGAGGACTGAAGTAACATCATCTATCGATGCTTCTCATAGTACCCCAGGAAGGAAATATCACAATGTTGTCTCTATTCCCTTCCATCATCTCTCAGAAGAACAAGTGAATGTAAGAGCAGAGGCCGAGCTAACATGAAGGGACTCCAGAACATGAAAGCCACCGGCAGATTCTTCAGAGGAATCTGAAAATGCTACCAGGTTGTTTTGTTTGTTTTGTGGCTTTTGTAGACACACCATGAACAGATGTATTAGAGAAAAGGTTAAGTTATATTACAAAGGAAACCCTTGAACAAGCTGTTAAATAATACAGGATGCATGCCTCTTTGATGTGACAGTGTGACTAGTCTGGGCTAGCAGGGTGCATCATCTCCATGGGGTCATTTAGGGAACCAATGTCCCTACCTGACTCTGCCATTCCATGAATGCTATTAACACCCCATGGTCAGAACAATGCCACTTCTGTTTCTGTCTTCTATGCAATGGAAATAATTGGAAATCCAAAGTTCATTGATGGAGAAGTGCTCATATCTTTTCCCATCCAATCAAATTCATGGCTACCCTACCTCCAGGAAAGGATAGAAAATTCTTCCCTAGACAGACACATGACTGCAGGAAGAAATTAAAGCAGATGGAAGGAAACTTCCACCCTGACCCAACAGACTTTCATTGTTTAATATGTATAGTTTCTCTGGAGCTCTAGGAAATTTGTTTTCATATCCTTATTACTTAATACATTCTAACTATTACAACCAATATACAGAATCCCATGCTGTGATTACATGATAAAATTCAAAGAAGTCTCAAGAATGTCTTGTACCAGGAACCAATGGAGCTCTCAGAATTAAGCTGTGTGGTTGAAGCTCTGCAGATCCCCAAAGAGAAAATATGACTCACACTGTTTATGTGTTTAAATTGATAATATCTGTTATCCTCATATGTATTTGACAGTATTTCAACAGCAGTTTGCAGTATGAAAAGATGGGAACTTTGGAAGATAACATAAAGTTTATAAGAATTCTATGTGATATTATGAGTTGTAGACCACCCAGATAAAAGCATGTATTTGATATGCACTATGATTATCAAATCATTCTTCTATCAAACTGATTTATGTCACATCTACAACTTAGTCTGTTGATCATTTTCAAGATTAAGTGTATTTTGTAAAGGATAAAAAATGAATATTGTAAAAGGTTTATTTATAAAAGTAGGATAAATAAATAATTTTGAAGCACTATTAGTTAATGAAATAGACAAGAAGTGTTTAGGAACTCCTGCTGAATTTCAGTATTAGTGAAGGTTCCTGGTAAGGTGTGAATAAACTAGTTTTAAAAAGCAAAAGTGTTTATAATGAAGTTCCATTCATTTCAACAAGTATTTATTCAGTGACTATAGAAGGTAATGTTCTTATCTAATGTATTAGATTAATATGGCTTTTGTAAAAGGAACATTTTATGATGAATAAAACAACAAATCCCTCTGCTGAATATTCAGTTATTAAACAAAATGAAGTCGTTGTTGCTTAGTCCTTCATGCTATATGTCGAGAGAGTAGCAAAGAGACAGATGCACATTTTTGTGAATAAGTTTTACTCTGAAAATGGTTGTTCTGGTGGTTCTACCACCTTGGGCACCAGAGTGAGCTCTGCAACTCGGAGTATAGAAGATTAATGAGATATGGTCAGGCTGTATTTTATTTATATATCAATCTCAAACTTACATAAAAACCTCAAAGGCAGAAGGAATCTAAAATTAAATGGAAATTAAATCTAAAATTAAAAGGAAAAGAGAATACGAATCCAAGGAAAAAATCTGTATATATTTTACTTGTTAATAAAATTAGTTGTCAAATCTTTCCTTAGTCTTCCAATTTGTTTTAATTACAATCTGAAGCAGGAAATTGAACATCAACTACAGAATTGTCTAGATAGGTGCTGGGAGACCGTAGGGCCAGAAGAACAGTGAAGATGTATATGAGGTAAAGGGTATACCAACAGACCACCACCACCACAACAAAAAGATCCCACTAGAAAAATTGTTTAACAACATATTTTTATTGATTCTTTGGGAATTTCAAATCATGTAGCCCAGTCCTTTTCATTTCCCCATCTCACTCCCATACTGTTTCCCCACAAAAAATTAAAAAACATAGTAATTTGAAACAAAATGAACAAACAGCAACTACAAACACACCACGTTGCTCCTCCATCTTTCCCGCCTCTCCAACATCTCTTCATTCGTCTTAGTGGCACTGCGAGCTGCAGTGTATCACGGGGTACCTTTTCATCCACTCAACTTTACTTGCAAAAGTTCACTGCAATGAGTTGTTGGTCTGGTTCAAGGCCTCTGGTTTCTGGTATAACATCAATGCTGGACTATCACTGAAACTTCTCTCAATATCCTGCATCCTGGGCTTTGAGTTGGCCCACTCCAACATCTACCTCTTATATAACTTACCAGAGTACATGAAAGGACCAATCCTGTTGGAACAGTAGCAGCAATATCTCCATGACACAGGGAAAATAGTGATCTGAAGCCATGCAGTGAAAGGAGAAGTCTCTCTCCCACTTGGTTGGATATCTGGAAACGTCTTAATAACCTGTAATTCGGAATAACTTTTTTTTATTTCCCATGCTCATTACTTAATGTACAAAAGTGTGTAACCTCCTGTTTTTAAGATTGCAAACACAATTGAAAAGTCTCTAACGGTACTTAAATGGCTAAGTAGCAGTGAGTCTGAATTTCTGCTTACCCAAAATATCCTTTTCATAAATCAGATAATGTTGTAATCAGCAGAGATACCAACTTTACATAATCATCAATTGTGTTTGCTTTTAGAAGAGCTCTCCATTAGATTTGCATGATATTTGCATTTCTACCATTGCTGTGTCACTGTGTTCTAATTAATGTGAAATTGGATAGCAAATCAAGATAAGAGAGTCAAAAAGAATGGAAGGGCTCTCCAGCTACTTGGTGTGGAAGGGATTATTTAGAGGTGGGGAGAGGGTAGGCATAGAAGAGGGTGATGAATGGAGTGATTAATTGGCTCAAAAATAAAAGAGAACACTTGCAGCATCTTAAGAACCACCAAATTACTTTCAAACCATTTACAGACTATTGTATAGATGTTAATTTATTTCCAGCAGATAATTTTTGTATATAAGAAGAATTAGAAAGTCAGCAAGCCCAATTGTTGTTTTATCCATTATTTATTGAGAAAGAAATGAGGAAGGAGAATGGACACAAATTAGAATTGCCTAAAGGTTCTGAGAGCACTCTAAAGTGTTGTGATTTTATATGGCCTGAGATGCCCATGAAGACTGGGGGGTTGCTTTTCTGTCCTTAGACTTCTGCAATCAAAACAATCACATAAGAATGTTTTTAAACTAAAGCTGTTTCCTTGGAGTGAAGTGAACTTTTATTTTTTCATTGGCTTGTAAAGTTAGAAACATTGATAAATAGAAGCTAATGTAAACAGGTATAAATGTGATTATGTCTAAAGGGATTTATGGTAAAATGTGACCTTAAAGTAGAGTTTCTTTTCAAAGTCTTTTGATAGCCAGGCCTTTGAAAGGCCTGGTCAATGTATGCATCTTGGCAATCCCAGTTGCCCCTTAGATTCCAGATTAGTGTCATTTTTCCATGATCACTTTATTAAAGAAGGATAATTAATTTTACAAGAGAGTCGATATAAATTCTTAACTCAAGCAGACTCTTAGCCTCTCATATGATTTTGTCTTACATAAGAGTTGACTATAAGACAGAGACACAGGCCAACTTCAGTCCCCTCCCCAGACTGCCCATTATTCATGTTCACTTATCCTCAGGTTTCCAGTTTCAGGACAGTCTGTGGAAGGTGTGGTATCTTGTGGATCATCTTGTTGGAGAGGGAGAAAGCTTCAGATTTGGGATCAAGGAAGTTAGAGATTTTTAGGCACTGAGAGCCCTACAAAGAGTGATGTTGAGAATTTGATTCTTATCCATTGCTTCTCAGATTGTACTTGAATAATTATTCAAAACTTCCTACCAGGAAATTCTTTCATTATGCATTTAAAAATGCAAAACCAATTACATCCTAATATGCTGTGACTAAAAATCTTTGAAAGAAAATGTCCTTTGTTTGTGGTTTGAAACCTGCCATTCTGTTTCATTATTGTAGAAGTTCCCAGCAGGCATGTTCATCCAGATTTAATTATTAAGCCATAAACATATCTTTGAAAATTTCTCTTTAAACTGAATGCCTAGGAGTAATTTAGAATTGCTTTTTCACCCATCTTATATGTCAAATCAGACTTCAATAAAAATATGTATAGTCTAATGTTTTAGAAAAGTGAACACTCCTGAACAGATAATAGTATCAGGGTGCCATTAAAATGGGTAACTATGGAAACAAACTAGGTAGAAATGTATTGATATCTTCCATAAGAACTCTCTATAGCTATCCATTAAAATGAAAGCTTACTGAGGACAGGTTCCTCGTGTAGTTTGCTTATTTTCTCTTATTCTCGAATACAAAATGGTTCATGTCACTTGTGAGGGTGGACAATAAAAGTTTGCCTAAGAAACAGAGGTGTCAATTCATCAGGTCCCGCTTCCACCACCTACTGCCCACCGTCAGATGTTAATGTCCCTTATTACTAACACTGGAGAACATTCAAGATTTTCTTGTTTGGCATTGAATTCATTGTTTGTTTGTTCTGTTTTGTTTTGTTTTGCTTTGTTTTGTTTTGTTTTTCTGTTGCTATGATAAAACACCCTGACCAAAATTTAACTTAAAAGACTCAGGGCCTATTTTGGCTGACAGTTCCAGTTTATGGTATACCCATCCTGTCAGCAGGAGCTTGAGGGTAGTGGTCACAACGTGTACATAGTCAGATAGTCCTAGGAATGGTCACACCCACATAGCTGGTCATCCTACCTCAAATAAACTAGTCAAAGTAATCTCCCACAAGTGTACTCATAGGTCCATCTTGCTGTTGGCTCAATTAAGTTGACATTTGAGATTAACCATCATGGGTTAAAATATATATGAATATATGCATACCTATGTAAACATATATCCAGATATTGGTTGTGCAGCTGATATAGATTACAAAATACCTTGTCAAAGAGATCATATTTTTCATCAAAAGAGAACTGGTTAAACTAGGTTCTAAGCCCATTAAGATTTTTCAGAGAAATGAAAAATATTTCCTTACTTTTTTCCTTTTCCTTGGTATTAAGGAAACTAAAAATATAGGAGGTATACTTTCACTATTGAGAGAGTGTGAGAAAACATCATAGAATAACTAAAAGATATGTATTAAAATCTCCTGTGAATAGTTTCTATAAGAACTTCAAAGAAATAGCCCTATAAAATCAAATCTTTGTAAATGTCATGACAGTTACAAAATTATTTGGAAATATTGAATATTTGTTGAATACTAAAACGTTCCCACTTTCTGTCATTTAAAGAAAGTAATTTCAATTAATGAAGATGCAATCAACATGCATAGAGAATACAGCTAAAATGCACATATAGAATTACAGTGAAATGCAAAATAATCATTACATGAAACAATCATATTTTGTTAAATAAATAGGGATTTTCCTGCTCTTCTTTCACTACTGTTTCTTCACTGTCCAAGTGTATGAATTGTTTTGTAGTTGTATTCCTTGACAACTACAAATATAAAAAGTTCCTATTTGTCTTTTGAAATTTATGTTAGACATGTCCTAAAGAGAACTCATGATTCATGCTCTCTTCTCATTATTATTAAGTGACAAATTAATCACAGAAAAGCAATGTGGCACTTGTACCACAATACAAGTAAGTACTTTTTGACAACACTTATATAACCCTGAGTCTATAAAACTTAAGGATTGTTCTTCCCCTAGTAATTTAAATGTCATAAAAGTCACTGGAAGCCAATCACTTTTCCCCTGTCAGAACTGGGAAAAGGTTTAAAAAATAGGAAACTCACTACAATCCTGATATTAACCCTGGACTAAATCATCATTTATTTATTATTCTGTCTTATAAACACATTAAAGCAGAAAACCTCCAGGCTCATGTACAATAAAATATCCCAGCATTAAAACTAAATAATAAAATGTCAAAGATAAAAGACTGATAACCCACCCAGACATCTTGCCTATATGGTCTAGGAAAAAGAGAAATCTATCTAAACAAGTAGACTGCAAAGCATTAGAACAGCATCATGGTTCTCCAGCCCTAAACATCCTAGGACAGTGGTTCTCAACCCATTTGTCACAACCCCTTGGGGTGAGGGAGAGATCAACTCTTTCACAAAGATTGCATATCAGATTTTTACATGACAATTCAGAACAGGAGCAAAATTACAGCTATGAAGTAGCAATGAAATAATTTTATGGTTGGGTAACCACAACACAAGGAACGGTGTTAAAGGGTCCCAGCATTAAGAAGGTTGAAAACCACTGTCTTAAAAGGTGGTGGGGTAAAGTTTGCTTTGTTTTTACAGGATTGAAATAGTGCTTCTTAAGTCTGTTGTATAGGATCACATCAATAGAAATAAAGTGTCCAATAATAAATTTCACTATTACCAATCTGACACATTAAATAAACCCAAATATTGTGTTTTGTTTAAAAGCTATTGCAACTCCCAAATTGTGGTATTTAATCTACATGAGTTTTTGAACTCAAAGTTCTAAACTAATGTCTGAATAGTTTTCTTGCTTTTTCCCTCACAGATATTCTAATGAGGAATTTCCCTTCCTTTCATTGTAATTTCTCGGGAAAAGTAAGGAGGTCAGACCATGAACCTGTTCTTCCCCACTTAATCACCACTGCTAAGACAGCAGAGAACTGGGTCATTTTACCTACAGCTTCATTATAGCTTGCCTTGGATATGAGTCCCATGAGTATAAGATATGTGGTAAATTAATAAATACTAGCCTGGATAATTTCAGTAAATGAAATACCTCCATGTTCAAAACATGCACTTGTCTAACTGATGAAAACTATTCGTTTTCATTTTCCAGAGGCACACAACTGTGTGTGAATGTATATGTCCAAATACCATTAAAAAATATAAAGTCTCCTATGTTCTATTGAAAACCATGAGAAAAACCTAACAGTCTTAAGGAAATTATGTAAATTCCCTATAATATATATTAATTGGGGCAATGATGAGTTGGGATCTTCCATTGGTCACCCATCTCCAAACAGACCATTGTGTCTTCATTAAAATGCCATGTTACTATGGTGACTAATTCCAGAGCTATTCACAAAACTTCTTATGGTCACATTGTCCAATTAACAATTCTACCTGGATTTCTGCTCTAACAGAACTTTGCAAAGGTTCAGATAAGACCATTTTCAAGGTAGGCATGGTGACTCAGTGCTCAGGAGGCTAAAGCCAAACAATCAGGCATTGGAGGCCAGCCTAGATTACAGGAGACCTTATTTCAAAACCCAAAGAAAACTCAGAAAACTCAGAATCTTTATAGGTACACAGGAAATTTTCATTAAGAAAAAAGCTTTCTTTTAACCCTAAACACTAAATTGTATTTCTTAATAAGGACTAAGAAAATTCCTATATTTGGCTAAAGTCATTTTTGAATGTACTGCCCAATCTGACACATACTCTTTCTGCTGAGTTCCTGCTCCATAAATGTGGAGCATGTCAATTGATGAGTGGCTACAGCTCATGTCACTGGAAAGAGCCTTCAGGACATAAGGCTAAATTTAAGTGTTTTAGGGCAAGAGAGGAGTTGGCACCATATTTCTTTTAAAAATATTCGAAGCAAATATTTGTTAAAGTGTTCTTTATTCAGCCAGTCATAAATATGATTTAATTATTGTTTGAGAAAAAAATCTAAGGTCAACAAATCGAACATAATATCCAGGTGCACTACCATACATATTGACATTTAAACATCCTTAAACACAATATGTCTAAGAGATCGTTTGACTTTGTAATATTCTCTGGCTTATGTGAAAATAAAACTATGCATCAGAGGACATAATCATGGTCTTCCAATGCAGGATGGCATATTATGTAAATTAATCATGCACACAAGATTTGGTATAACCTACACAATTGCCAACTTGTGTCTGGGGAGTGCTACTATACGGATTGTGTAATAAACATTATACACACAACAGAGGCAAAATAGCTGGGAAAATGTGTGAGGAGGAAAATGCCGAGAAAGGATTGTAAAATACCTTTATGAACATTAACATAAATGAGGAGATACAGTTTTCTAGCTTCATTCTTTTGACAAATGGTCTTTATAGTGCGGCTTTCATTGTATCCTATCATTTAGACACACACTGCACAAGCCATATACCTGTAAAATCTATAGTTCCTTTTGTCAGGTTTGTTGCTGTTATTCAGTACATGTCAGGTATGCTAGTTGGTCGGTAAATTTAGAGTATACAGTAACAGGCTCTCCTAAACAACTTTCTTTAAAAAATAAAATGAAATATTCAGGCAATGATAGGCACCAGAAACCCTCATCCTGGACTTCTGAGCCAGAGAGCAGAGCTTTCTTTGATTCTGCAACTTCCCTCCATTGCACCAGTTGTGTGTATTAAAAAACCTTCACCTTATCCAATTGCTTATTTTGAGCTCATTGTGATCAGGCTAATATTTTCCTGTTGTCTGTAGACATTCCAAAAACAGATTTCTTACATTTCTGCTTTTTCTGTTGTTTATTGTTTGAAAGGTTTAAATTTCAGGACTTATACACTATTTCTTAGGACACATTGCCATGTTTCTGAGATTTTTTTGTTTGATTTCAACAATTTGGTTTTTTCTTTCTTTTTCTTGGAAATCAGGAAACTCCTTTGCTTTTGTGTTTCAGAGCATATAGTTTGATCCCCCCTCTAATTATGGAGGGGGAGGGTTAATAGCTATTAGTAGGTAGCTTTCCCTTCTAGAATCTGAACCAGCTTTTAAAATTTGTTTTCCCTCCCTGAATTTATAAATATTTTAATCAATAATGTATCTATTATTTCCCAAGTGAGCCCTAAGGAGTATGTTTGATGGCCTCACACAAGCCATTCCAGGAGAACAGACTCTCTCGAGCAGCTGACAACAGTGAGCCTTGCTAGGTTTTCCCTCTCCTGAGTCCCTGTATTTTTAGGTTAGCAAGCAAAGGCACACTTACTCCATCACTGGACCAATGAAATTGATGCATTTTGCAAGTTCCTTAACTCCCTTCTGCTGAACTTGCATTGTATTGTCCATTGCATATTCCATGCAAAGCTAGCCTGGAACAAAAGGCAGTCATCAGAGGAAAACACAGTCTGCCCTACACATCATAATTGCACTTGATCAGCACCAACTCTGCATCAATAATTAGACAGGGGTCCAATAATTATGTTGGCAATGAGACAACAAAGTCAAAACTTCAGTGATTTCCATGAAGTGACTGTCCAAGGTAGAAACCAGTGCTTCCGATGGATTTCCCCCTTCTTTCTCATAATGTCACAGATGATTGAGATCCTGTGCCCTTTGCATTATTTGGCATACTCCCTTCCAGTTGTTGCCTCTCATTCCAACTAAAGAACTACACTTGCTTTCATATATGACATACTTGCTTTTAAAAATCTAATTAAAACTTTCCTTTTGGTCCTTAGGTAGAAAGATGGCTCTGCTGAGATGGGTTCTTAATTAATGCACTGAGAGCCTGTGAGTCCCACCTCTCAACAGGAATGATTGACGTCCAAGGATACATAAATTACACTAATTGAGTTCTGACTCTATGTAGGCTTTCCACAGCCAACTCATCAGAGAAGCTAGGTGAGTAGACCAGCATAAAAACTTACTCAATATGTTCTATGCTTTCCCAAAGGGTGGGGAAGGAACTTTCCAGGCCACTGCACATTTATTAACACAGAAGGCCATACTTTTCTTCAGTTTTAAGATGTAGGTTTTGTGTTGTGTTTTTTTTTTTTTCATTATAAAAATTAACATTTTAACCATAACCAGTTAAATTTGAATAATGACATTCTCCTTACATGTTTCAAGCAACAGACTTGCAAGCCAGTTACAGTATGTAAAAAAATCACTTGGCATCATTTGTTGATATTAAATTGTGTTGCATAGCAACCAGTGCATATGCTATGCAGAGATTGTTTGAAATCAAATCCAATTTTGGTCCTAGACTTTAGTTTTCCAAAATTTACCTGGTTGTAAATACACCTAATTCTCAGTTTTAGCCTCTGATGACAATAAAATGTTTCTTTTATGTTTATTTCATCCTGGAAGAAATGGACTAAGGCTCAAACTCTCTGGCTTATGTGAAAATAAAACTCAAACTCTCCTGAAATCTAATTAAACTATTTTGGATAATCTAGGGCCTTAATAATCTGAAGTAAAATTCATAGATTATGACTATTTGCTTTAGATGAGGATATTAAGCTATTTTAGACTGTAAGACATTAAATTATTTCTTTATTTCACATTACTAAAATGTATGTACTCAAAAATATAAATAGGTCTTTACTACATAAAAAATTTAAAGGAAAAAAGGGAAAAACTATATTAAGGAATTAATAAGCATAAGATGTTATACTTAAATGAATATTAGTATAAAAACTAGCCAGAAAAGAAAGAAATATATCAGAAATTAGAGACTAAATCTAAATACCCAGGAAATAACACTAGACAAAAATTATGAAAACCCATAGAAGGAAATAGAAGTGTTTTCATGAAACATTTAGGGAACAAACAAAAAGCAAAGTCTCATCCTAGAATCTGGGGGTTCCACAAACATTAGAAGAATATGCACCTCCACTCTATCTGTCTCTGTCTGTCCCACAGCTCTCTGCTGGACCTGGTATTTCAAGAAAAACATGGAGCCCCACTTCAAATATCACCATAAAATGGCCACTTTTCTATCAAAAAATCATCATTATGTATAAGAAAAATCTTGAAGTGAAAATTGAGAAATAGCAACATAATCTTAACTTGATAACATTGTATAAGCAAACAAACAAACAAACAAAAAATCCATAAACTTCCTTTACCATCAGGAACATCTCATAGTAGCTAAAACAACATCAAGATGAGAGGAGGGTGCTCAGGAGTCTGCTTTACTGAAAGATCTTATAAATCAGTGGCTAACAGAATCCAGATATAATGTATCAAAGCAGGTGAGAATTACATAGAGTAACATTGCTGTTCAAATATTATTTCCATCTAATTGAGCAGGATGCCTATGCCTCCAAAGGCTAGTCTTTACTTCTCTGTCCTGTAATTGTGTGTTCATAACATCCCAACATCCCAGACTGTACTCTAAGCAATGTGTGATGCTTGAAGTGGTTCTCTATGAAATTATACTTGAAATGACTCAAATCCCTGAAGAACTTGTGTATTCAATAATTATGAAATGCTGCTACCACAGTGTGTGCCATTAGTCTCATATCCATGGAAATATTTATTAGTAGAAAAAATAGCCATATGTTCCTAACATTGGCACATAATTCTATTTGAATTGAATTACTTTTAATTTAGCTAACAGTAAATTTAAGGCACTTTCACAATACTATGTCAATGACACCCTTGAATAAAAGTATATACAATGTACTCCAAGGGTATTAACTTTTTTCTTCCTATGTGCTGGGTAATTACAGTGCTGATGTCTGACACAAAGCTATAAGTCA
The DNA here is from genome assembly GCF_003668045.3 of Cricetulus griseus. NCBI lineage: Eukaryota > Metazoa > Chordata > Mammalia > Rodentia > Cricetidae > Cricetulus > Cricetulus griseus. The sequence goes on from NW_023276807.1 coordinate 37,553,179, forward strand.
TTACCAAATGAAGCCCAGTCAGCACTATGATGAGCAGGGGCCACCTTGCCTCAAATGAAACCATTAACGTAATAGCCTATCACTCAAGCTAATAAAATCAGCTCTTACTCGCCTCTGTTTCAGAACGTGGTCCACCACATCTAACTTCCCCATTACTGCATTATGTCACAGTCACACAGTGAACATAGGGAGACATGCATTCATCTGCCCCAGACACAAACAATACAGTGAAACCTCAGTAGACTCCTCCATGAGCATCCCAATGGAATACATATCGCATGCTTGGTGCTTTGGTGTTTTCATAGACATCCTTTTTCATTGAGAGTTCACATGATCCTTCAGGTGTGGGTCTGCTCATTTGAGTAATTTATTAAGGTACTAATACTACTGTTTCATCTTTGGAGTCATTACTTGATTACATGAATACATTTTCAAATATTTGTTAACAATTTTAAGAAAACCTATTTAGGAAAAAAAAAGCAAAAAAACCCTATAATAACCTGTTTCTATTATCATCTGCTTTTAGCATTTTAACTTGTGAAATGAAATTATGTTCATGGTTAGAAAAATAACATGGATACTCACAAATTTTTCTTTTCTCCAGTAGAAATACCAGTTATAATTTGTTAATTTGTCCATCAAAATCTATATTCCCTTAAATATCTGTTTACAAACAAATATTAATTTGCAAACAAATACTAGTGAGTGTTTCAACATTCACTGAACTAGACTGTAAAATAAAGTGACTGTGTAGTCCCTGTGGGGTTGACCTTCTTGTGGTGAGAAACAGACCAAAGCACAATAAATAAATGTGTGTGGGGGGTGTGCATGTGTGGGGGTGTGCATGTGTACAGATGGAATATGCTGATAAGTGCAATTGAAAAACTGAAACAGAAAAAGTGACTACAGGTACTTTTGTAAATAAGAAAGTGATGTTGGAGGTAAGACTTGAATGAGGTCGAGGGAGGAACCCTGTAGTGGAAGATTTCTGTTCCTAGCAGAAAGGACAGCACACAGCACGTGCAATTCTCTTTAGCACCAGCAGAAAATTAAGAGAAAGTCAGTCAGATTACCACACACCATTGGCAGTTTCTCGTCTATATAGAACAGAGATGTTTATAAATGATATTCTCAGGATATGAATGATCAGAGAATTTGAGGACAAATATGATCTGATGTATATTTTAAATTTGCTTCATTGATATACACAGACACGTGCTTTAATCTGACTTTTGCCTGCATATATCCCATGATATTTGTTCTTATTCTCCTGCCACACTCTCCTCCAATCTTCCTTCTCCTCTCTTGCTGGTCCTTCCATTTCTCAAAGGTCATTTCTGGTTGTAATGGTGAGGCTGTAAAAAAAAAGGAGGGAAGTCAGAAAAGAATGTTTATCATGAGGTTACTTTAATAATCCAGGTAAGAATTGATAGCACCTTGGACTAGAATAGTTGAAAAGAAATGATAATATATTTTATATGAAAATATATTAGAGAAGACAATTAGGAACATGGTGGCATTAAGTCCATTTTGGCCTACTAGGTATCCAATTAGAAACTCAAAGCAAAGAACAAAACGTCCAAGTCCATGTTCCTGTTCAGACTCACACTGATCTTTGACCTTCCCCCAAGTCTCCTGTAGAATCAAATTATTTTGATTCCTATACCATGGTGATGTGTTTTATTTTATAATGAAATTAGAAATTCCTGATTGATTTCCTCCCCTCTTCTCTCTTCCTCAAGAATTTTTCTAGACTTATTTTGAAAATGTGTTAATTTGAAAAGTGTAGTATCACATTAAACTTGAATTCAATTATTATTAAATTCATTATGTTTGAATGGTATAGTATACTTACAGAAATACAAGGAGAATGTTGAGGTCATATTTCAGTGGTAGATTGCCTTCCACCAATGGAAAAAAAAACAAAGAAGGAAAGAAAAACAACAACTAAAATTTTGAAAGCCAAATGTGGGGTAGATTTTGTCATCTACTTATTCTTCTCTTTGTGATAGATTTATTTTAATTTATTTGCATATATGTGTATGCACATGTATGCCATATATGTGTGTGGAGTGTGCCCAGAGAGGACAGAAGAGGTCGTCAGATCCTGTGCAGCTAAAGTTATAGGTAGTTGTTGTTGACCACCTGATGTGGGTGCTAGGAGCCTATCTCTGGTTCTGTATAAATACAGCAAGGTCTTGTAAGTCGTGGGCCATCTCTCTACCCCCACATTTACTATGATAAAATACTCAGTAGACTTTTCTGGTTTCCATGTGTGTAACCTATGCATTTATTCACATCTATTTTACAGACACTTGCATGTGTGTTTTTTCTTATTACTAATCTGGTTGACAGTAAAAAAAAAATATTAGGCTCTCAATTTCCAACACATACTATTTGCTTTGAGATCTTGGGCTACTATTTTTGTCTCTAAATTAGAAATTCCTAACACATATTTCCTCCACAATTTTGCTAGTGGCAGTTTGTACAGTAGCCAGAAGGTAACTAAGGAAACAGATTTTTCATGTTTTCAGAGGTAGATGTACCTGAGATGGAGCATCCTGTGTGCATGAAAAGAGGAGCCTGTAAAAATAATATATGTTAGGTTGGATAATCATCTATAATGTTAACAGTCCAATTGCTTGTCATGAAAGGGAAGGTTGTGCTTTAATTAAGCAATAAGACATGACAGGGTGTAAATTATGGAATAATAATTCTTTTCTAGTATATTGTTAGGCAAGAGCTGAGAACCAGATGCCATTGCCTATATGGTGATAAAATTATTACACCATAATTTAAATCTAGAACACCGCAAAATAATTCTAAAATTTTCTTCAAATAATTTGTCTGAATTGAAAGTATCTGTTAAGCATGTTTCTTAAATTCTAAATTAGAAAGGGTCTAGTTTAATAATATAAGATCCCAGACATTAGCACTTACCTGCACGAGTAAACAGAGCCAGACTATACACTGAAGTTATTGGATTCTAGAAAAGATGGTGGTTACTAACTTTGGAGAAAATGGGCATGAATTCCTTTGGGCTGTTTTGCTTCACAAAGCAGGACTACCTGACAAATAAATCTAACATAAATATTGAGGGAAAAAATAATATGCATCCTTGAGAAAACTTGACAAGGGGTGGAGCAGTTTTATAGAATTATGGTTCCTTTTGGAACCAGTGTGACTCACTAAGTCTCACTCTTTCCCTGCTACATACCATTTGAAGGGCTCCTTTTATAAAGACATTAAAACAGATCTCTCATCTCAGGAAAACACATTGTTTGAAATAACTCCTTTTTAAAAGAAGAAACTCATTCCTGCCCACTGGAAAAGAAATGTTCAAGGGTGAATCCATGACTGTAATAAAAAGGTCTCCATTGGTTTTCATCTGCAGGACATCCTGACAAGCAGTGTTTCAAAAGAGGATTTCTATTTTAAGTTAATATATTTTGTGCTCTTATTACCAAAATTGTATACATTTAGGATGGTTGATGTATTAACAAATTCACCATCTTTTGTGACTATTGCCAGATGTCATGTTACACTTCAAATTTTAACGCTGCCTCTTTTAACTTAATGCACTTTATTATCAAATTTGACCCATCTTTATAAGTGCGACAACTAGAGGTTGCTGAACACACAGATCAAATAACCCTAGACAAGGTAACTTTTAAAAGGATGTGGAAATACCCCATTCCCTGCAATATGCCTTTTAATCTATCACAGAACCATTATTTTAATTCATCTGGATTAAATATTTGTGTCTTTGATTATCACTAACATAGGTAGAATCTCTCCCAAGTTCAAAGGAAGAACTCAATTCTCAGTTCTTAATTTCTTAGCAGAAATAGTAGGCCCGTTTAGTCTAGGGCTGTTAATAGTCTACCATTGCTCATTCAGGGACCCACCACTCCATTGTTGTGCTAGTCCCCTCCCCTCTGCTCCACTACCAGTTGTATATCTTCACTGTAACCACAAGGAAGAGGTGGTCCAGCAGTGCCGGGCAGAGGCAGTGGCTTCATTGTACCTTCAACCAACTGCCATCTCTGCAGAAAAGACCCCATGATCACAGACATAGCTGGAGCAGGCTGTCCCTTCACCAGGAATTAATTCTAATCCAGGCATATCGCATATGTGTGCTGGGGGTATTGATGGAGTACCTCCGTCATGACCTCCGGATGGCAAGGGAGGAAAGGACTAACCTGTAAGATGAATATATAGAAAAGCAGACAGACAGACAGTGCCCAGATTCCACTGCATATACCCAGCCTACTGATTTCCAGTAGGTGAGACTATATGTCTTGGTCATCTATCATCTTGACTCCTTAGTATTCTTTCCTAACATCACGTTGTTGCTTATTACCTCAGTTTTTGTCAAATTTGCTGTTTTGAGAATCTTCAGCTGAACATCAACCTTGACTCACACTTCTAATTTCTTTCCAATATGCCCAGTTGTTTTGATGCTCTCACAGGCTGACCCTCAAATAGGATTCACTGCACTAAAGCAGTCTACAGGAAAGGACACCAGCTGTAATTTCTCGCAAGGTCATTCATAATAGAAGTTCGTGAAATTCCTTGTTGCTACTCAGATTTGAAGTGGAACACACTTGTCAATCAAGAACAAACTAAAGAAGGTGATAAGTATTGTCATACACAATAGAACTGTCCTTTTATGCTTGGGGGTAACAAGGAGACTGTAGAGATGCTTCAGCAGTTTAAGAGTGGTTAATGCTTTTCCAGAGGACCTAGGTTCAGAGTTCAGTACCCAGGACAGATAGTACAGAGCCACTTGTAACTCCTATTCTAGGGGATTTGACACAATACTCTGGACATAGTAGGCACTGCCACACACATAGCGAACATACATATATGCAGACAAACAGTCATATACATAAAATAAAAATAAACAGAACATTTTACTTTTTGAAAAAAATCATTAATGACATAGCTCCACCTTTATTTTCTCAAACCCCTGCTTCAGAGAGAGCATGGAACACGAAGCAGCATCATGGAAAAAGTCAATTCACTGCAAATTCCTAACTTGGGTTCTGAAATATAAAAGCAAATTAGTTTTTTTTCTAATTTTCTAATTTTTTTCTAATACTGTGACCTAGGTAGGATGGAGAAAAAATGAGTAATGGAAAAAAAAACACAATCGACTAAAAATAGCTCAGTGGTAATGAAATAAGTGACAAGACACAGTCCATCTCCTGGAGAGAATTCAGACCTTGCCCTGCAGCCACTCCCATTACAGTGGGTTGGTGTTCCTAGCTGAAATCTAACAAGAACTAAAATCCATGTGTACAAATAGCATCGCATCGAGACACCTGAAGGTAATCAGAGTACACCTGGTACTCAGGGAACTCTGGGTCAGGTGTTCTTCATGTGGAAATACTTTTAAAGTGAAGAGGTTGGTTGGGGTGCCATATAATCATCTACTCTCAAAGCATAAAAGAGAAGAATGTCTGCCTCACTAGAGTGAGAGCTATGCAGCCTACACCACTGCACCCTTGCCTATAGGATTCCCCTCCCCACTCTCCATAATTCAAAACAGGTAGGCAGCAGGCTGTGCAGATGGAGATGTACCAGCTCGAGTCCACATGGAGCATTATAGATCTGGCTAGTTGTCTAGTTAACAGTCAGCTATTTTTGGATAATACCCACAGTTGTGTTGCAAAACTGGGAAAAAAAAGATGGATTCATCGTGAGTTCAGTATATAAAAACATTTGTACAGTTTGACACAGGACTTGGGGTGTTTACTCAAATGGAGACTGCTGATTATTCAAACTGACTTCCATTGCTATCAACAGCATGGAGAAGAGTATTGAAAGGATACTGTGGGTCACATCTGTAACATATCACACCATTTCAGTTCCCAAAAGAAATGCTGTATGCACTGATTATTATTGGTATGTATCTTGTTTGTTTTCTCACTTTGAACAAGCAGATGGCAGCGTGGCTTAGAGACTTCCCTGCTTGTCATACCAACACAGGACACTAGGTACAAAGGAGGCTCTGAGTAACAGTGTGTACATCAAAATGATGGGCTGGGATTTCTCAGGCAGCAGGAAACACTGGAGATTGATCTCTAGTAAATAGAAGTTGGAAGTTCGTTTAGGTAGTAAAGCAATGTGAAGAATCAGCTGCATACATTTAAGAAGTGTACTCCTTGAGAAACCCTCTTTGTTGATGTGTTTATTTTGTGTTACTGGTGATTTAACCTATAGCCTCACAGGTGATAAGCAAGCAGTCCATACCGATATATATATACATATCCATCCATTTTTATTTTGCTTTTTATTTTGACATGGAGTCTCACTGTGATTTCCAAATTGGCCTGAACTTACTTTGTAGCCCAGGCAGGCCTTGAACTGGTGCCAATTTTTACTGTCTTAGTATCCTAAGTACTTGGGATCAGAGGATACCAAGAATAACTTAAAAATACTCTCTGTAATGAATGCATAATATGTTGGTGGATATTTAAACTACCTTTTAAGGTCTAAATCATCTAACTGATCCTGAAAATTCAATCATATAAAAAAGCCCAACAATTATACCGGTATATGCAACCAAAAACAATGTTGAAGTTATCTGCAATAGTTTTAGCAACACAGAAGAAATAAAAATGAATAAGCTTTATCACATTTACTAGGGCTTTCCACTTGCTGGTTCTGTGTTCTATTTTCTAGTGACAAATAAGATAATCAAGCTATTTATATTAAAAAGAGTGGGAACAAATATAAAGTGTGTGTGTGTGTGTGTGTGTGTGTGTGTGTTTGTGTGTGTGTGTGTGTGTGTTTGTGTGTGTGTGTGTATTTAAAGGAAAGTACACAATACATGATCTGTATGTTCCAAAAGAGAGAAAATATTTGATTGGAAGATGAAGGTATTTCTTGGATAAGAATCATGGTGGGATGTGTCTTCCCAAAATGGATGACATTTCAAAAGGCAAAGGAAGGACACTTCAGTAGCAAGGGCATTAACATAGGACAGTTGATTGGGATGTTACCCCACTTACATAAATATGATTATTAATCTAGTGTAGATGGGCCACAGTCATTGTGACTGGGAGATGAGACATCAGTGGGAGTATATTCTTGAGGATTGAGATGCGAGGCTCACATAGCCACAGCCAGGACTCTCACTGCAGAACTGGACATTCTAAAATGACTAAGGGTCCAGGAGCAATCCATTTAAATACCATTTCTATTCATTATTCATAATAACATATGAGTAATATAATATGCAACCTGAGACAAGTATACTGATATTGCTGTGTGACTCCAAGGTTCCCTATTGCCATGGATATTGCTAACTTTTCATGCTGTTAGTTTTCTAGAAAATCAGCTGCCAAATGCAAAGCTAGCTGCTGCTGCCAACATGTTCTACCTAGTTCCTTTTATTTAAGATCCTAGGTTCAGCCCAGCATCATTTTCTTGGGAAGTTCCATTTGCTAATGGGACCAGAAATTAGAAATAGATACCTCTTTATCTGTCCATATATCCAAGACACAACATTTTGCATACTGCCTTTTATTCTAAGATTAAAGGGAAGGAAAGTATTTCTTAATCTTGTACCTTAAAATCCCCCAACTTAGCAATTTGCAAGTTATGAAGTTCATTGTGACCTTTATGAACTTTTCAAAGTGTTGTAAAGATTCTTTGATCTCTTATAGTCTTTAATTTTTATTGGAAAACTAAATAAGGAACTCATTTTCCTGGTATAATATATTCTGGGAAAATAATTCAGATTGTTCTAATCATAAGTCAGCCACATCCTTGATAAACTAAGGAGTTTGAGTCAACTATTTAGAAACTGGACTGTGTACATAGTGCTAGAATGGCTTGAATCTAAACAGAAAGTTTAAACCAGAAATCAATTCATTAAATTAATGCTAACATTAACATGCAGCATTTGGACCAAATCAAGCAATTCTGACCTCTCCCATGAATTGCAGGAGATCACACAATGTCTATGGCTGTAGCCTCAGCACACATAATTCTGTGCTTTGGCTTCAGCCATGTTGGTATATTGAGGTATATGAGGAAAGGCATTTACCTGCCAAAAACAAATGGTCAATCATAGTTGATGGCTCTTGCTGGGCTCAATATAGCAGCATTTACAACACTCCCACATGCCTTTCCTGGTCTTAGGAAAATTTGCCCCTGATTGCTGCACTTATTTTGTTAAGTAAAACACAATCCAATTATATGATCTCTGGTGCCCTATCACCTCATCACTTGTAAGCTAAATCCCTTTCTTAAGAGATTTGTGATGACATACAAAACTCTAAGTATCTTCAGGGAGCACCTCTGTGCCAGAGGAGTTGGCCACTGATCAAGAAATAGGACAAGAAACACAGGTAAATAGACATAAAGCTATCTGACACTGGGTGATTGGAGACAGCAGCTGCAGGCGCCACATCCTGCATGCTTTCCATAGTCAAGAGATAGCTTGTGCTCTTCCACCCCTCCTGTGAAACAAAGGAAATAAATGCCACCTCCCTTCTTGCCTAGTAGTGCGGATACCAAGAAAAGCAACTGCGGCTTAAAGAGGGAAGAAAGCTGCTTCATGTGGTCGCATTCACACCAGATTTACTTCAATACTACTCATTTAATAAATAGTTGCATTTATCTTATTTTTTCTCTCATCAAAACAGAAGCGCTTATCACATCATTTTTTCAGAAAACGAAACAAGCACAGCTTCCGAGGCAGGTATTGCTGGCGGGGGAAATTGTAGCTTGTGTGCTTCAAGGTGGCCTGTGAAGGCAACAGGAGTAATAGGAATGATTAAACCCTGTCGGATGGGGTTAGGATTTTAGAGCCTTTCTGCTTCGTGACAGGCTGTGACAGTCAAGTGGCACTGAAGCAGAACAAACTCCAATGGCAGTCTGCTGTGAGTAGTGCAACTGTCAAAACTGTTGCACGAAAGCAAATGTTAGGGACAACAACCGCAAAGTTTACAGCCTGGCTACTGATGGATAAAAACGTGTTTACGAGAAAACTTGAGGTGTTCTCCCTTCTGTGATCAGACACAGGGCTGCCTAGACCTTCCGAGGCTCTGTGTCTTGTCAGCTTTCTGAAAGACAGCCAAGTACACGTTTGAACACCCAAAGATTGCTAATGTTCACAGGGGATGCATATGTAATTTATTGTGTTTTGTCTTTAGAACAATTATGTGTGATCCATAAGAAGAAACCTTGAGCTTGTGTGAAATCTAGTTCCAATTATGTGGCTTCTAACACTAGGTTACAGCTCAGATGGAAACCTGCCGACACGGATAGGATGAAATACTTCACACCCAAAGCTCAAACAGTGAACTTATCTTTGTCACCAGTTTCTTGAGGAGTTGAAAAAAAAATGACTTTGCACCCATGTGGCTTCACAGGTTTTTATTAGAAGGCACAATAGACACTTTTCACCAGCAGTAAATGAGAAACCTCTCCATGCTGTAACAACATAGGAAGAGTGCCTCAGTCTCCATCATCCTGCGGGAATTCATGCATGGAGCTTCTGCAGGTTGCAAGCCACAGGAGGTCTCCCATGGTGTCACTGATGGCAGTGGACTCAATCTGAACATTGTGTCATATTTTACATGTTTGAGTCCAAAAGACAGGGTGGGGTTCATGTCTGCATTCCCCAGGGTGCCAGGTGCCATAGCTCTGCTGAAGTCACACCACATAGGTGTGATCAACACTAGGAATTCTCAGATCCAAAACCAATTTGCACTCTCTGAACGGCCTCCTAATGCAGTACTATGAGCTGCAACAAGCTGATTTGCTACACACCTAGATATTTAGAGTTACAAAAGTTCCTACTTACATCCAGTTAGTAAAAACAATGGCTATTTATTTATAAACTCCTTCTTGAATGAAAAAGAACCTGAACATACTTGCATCCCCCAAATAATTCACATGCCCTGTGATTTAAAAGTTTCATCTTCTTTACCTGCAGCTGAAGAGGCAAATGAAATCATTCAACATTTACTGCTAGGGTAAAGAACATATTTTTTAAAGGGGTAGTAAATTAGCTTATGCTGGAAGCATCTATTTTCTGGCTTTCTTCACAGCCAACTCCTTCTGTTTACTTTGATCAATGATTTGCAAGCTACTATTATTATTTATGTGCTCTACAATTACAGCCAGTGACACCTCCCCTTCCCCAGCCCTAAGCCACAAATGTGAAGGGAATAAATGCTGTTTATTATGACAGCCTGCCTTTTGTCTGTGGAACAGTGACAAACTACACCCCTGACAGCTCGCTTCCAGTTTTTACTATTTCTCCCCCCACTCGGTACTCAAGTGTTCTCAGGAATATGACAATAGATGGAATTGAATAAAAATGCTTAGTGAGTGTCAGTTGCATTCATTTGCCTCCCAGAGAGCTCCTTTGGGGACCTGTATTGGATGAAGGATGGATGGCCCATCAGTGTGGGGATGTTCTAAAGTTTCTGTGCATCTTTGAAGTAGAAGGAAAAACGGGACCTCTTTGCTTATTAAACTAGACACTTTAGCCCCTCATTCAATAGCTTCTAAAACATATTTGATTTAGAAATCACATGATATCCAGGTAATGTGAAGGAGTTCAGATGACAGTCATTAGGTTGGAAATATTTTTGTTTCCTAGTCCAAAGATATTTATTAGAGTAGAAGCTGAAGGGCTGGAGGGATGTAAGTTGAGTTTTTACAAAGAGCCTGCTAATGAACTTCCTAATCTATGGTAAGGCGATGTATATACTGGCTAACTGCAGCTTATGGAGCTGAATAGATTCGTAAATAAAAGACTCATTATATGGTTCTTATAGACTCAACTTTGAGCTAAGAGCAGGCTGGGAAATATTGGACAGCCTCTCTGCCTCCCTTTAGTGTGATCAGAAAGGCAGGGTTGTGATGGTGGCAGAAAATCCACCACTTAAATCTGTCTTCACAAAGAGGTTGTGTTTATTAAAATGAAGTTCTGTTTCCTTTCATTTTTACCATCCTCTGGAATTTCCCTCTTGTAGAAGTAATTTTTAAGATAGCTGTTTATTACCTCCAAGTTTCCAATTTTGGAAACACATTAAAGAAATCAATAGCAACTCTATGCATTGTTTAACGTATCTTTTATGACTTCCAAAAATTGTTTAGATGATGTATCTCATTGTTTGAAAGAAATTCCTCTACCCAAAACTTCAAAATATAGTTTGTCATTTAAAATCCACTGGGTGTGGGGACAGATTGTAAGTGGAAAGGACAAAAATAAAGAAAACAAGTTGATGAACTCAGTTAAAAATAAGATTTTAAAATGGGAAAATTAAGTACTATATAATATTAAATAGTTTATTTAGTATAGGATTGTTTAAAAATAAAAAAGTACAGCACAATAATGTAAATGAATTTCAAATTGAAGTGCAAAGACTTCTAACTGAGATAAAAGATAGTATCCAAGTGCTTATAAAGATTCCATTTAAAATAAAACTTCAACATGTTTTGAAACCATCAGGATAAGCCAGAAATGGATGGTAAATGTAAAACCAAAAGAAAGCTAGAGTTTGTTAGCAATGATATCTAAAGTAGGAGTCATGCTACAGTCATAAAAATAAAAATATTATGGCGATGGAAACCTTCTGTTGACAGAGATGAATAACTGGGAGGGTGATGCACCAAACAGTAAAATTTTGGAACGTTATAATTTAAAAATGGACAGAAATGCAATTGGATACAGCCAAATAAAGGTGAGGACTAGGTTTGTAAGATTCTGAGTTAGAGAAAATGAATAAAGAGACTGGAGAAATGGCTCAGGGGTTAAAGGCACTTGTTGTTTTTTGCGAAGGACCCAGGTTCAATCCCAACACCCACACAGACGCTCACAACTATCAGTGAATCCAGTTCCTGTGGATCTAACACACTCTTCTGACCTCCGTGTGCACCAAGGACACAGATGGTGCACTAACATTTGTGTAAGCAAAATGATCATACTCAAAATAAATATATCTAGAAAAAGAAAATGATTAAACCAAGGATTGAAAATATAGCCTCTCTCTCTCTCTCTGTCTCTGTCTCTCTCTGTCTCTCTGTCTCTCTGTCTCTGTCTCTGTCTCTGTCTCTCTCTCTCTCTCTCTCTCTCTCTCTCTCTCTCTCTCTGTGTGTGTGTGTGTGTGTGTGTGTGTGTGTGTGTGTGTGTGTGTATGTGTGTGTGTTGGGAAAGATAGTATATGGAGAAATTGATGGATATTTAATAAATATGTCATTTTTACTGTGTTGGTATTCTGCCAGAGTTTGACTGATCAGATATTCCTCTAACTGAGTTGAAAAGGAAACTGAACCCTGAATGGCTAGGTGATGGCTGGATTGGTTCTGAGACTGGTGGTCTCAAAAACTTTGAGTATCATCTTGCCCATAGAAATCATACATTATTTTCTTATTCCAGGAAAAAAATAGAAAGTCATTCATAATTCTGACAAAACAATCTTTAACAAGTTCCAGGCCATAGAGGTTTGTGAACTATAATCTGTATGCATAATTGAGCAAAATCAAAAGGCAAAATAATAATAATTTCTCTTCCTAGAGGGTGGAATAAAAGAGAAACCTCAAACTATAGACATAAAAACCCACTGTAATTAATTGGTGGGTCAAAAGAGGAGGATACCCAAATTAAGATTAGGAATAATTTAGCACTTAACTCTGCCATGGTTATTCTTCTTAATACAGGGTCCTTTTGAGTCGCTCTTCTATTGTTTTTAAATAGCTAATAAAATTTCTAAATATTCTCCCTAATTCCCTTTATTTTATTAATCTAGTCACTTAGGTACATCTATGTAGAATTTAATAGACCACAATTGGATAATTTCACACTCTTAACACAGAATTAATTTCATACCTTTGTAAGTATATATTACTTATACTTTAATTTCTCCTAAGTTGTATCCATTACAATTATGGTGGTTGAATGTGTGACCTAAAAACTGCCAGAAGTCACTTTATGGTTTCGAGGGAGGAGGTGGGGTTCTTCATGCCCTGCAAGAAGCTTGGTGAGTGAAATGTAGCAATTTTGGCCATTTAGCTGCTCTTTGGTGATGTGCCTGCCTGGGTTTCCTGCCTTCCTTCCCTTTTGAAAATCATGTAGGTGAGCGTTATCTTTTCTGATGGTTTATTGCCTCCCCAGGTCTTAACCAATGTGGATTCCTAGATGCCTTTTTCCCTGCATACACATATACGTGTGTGTGTGTGTGTGTGTGTGTGTGTGTGTGTGTGTGTGTGTGTGTGTGTGTGAGAAAGAGAGAGAGAGAGAGAGAGAGAGAGAGAGAGAGAGAGAAAGTCTATTATCTATCATATCCACACATATACACTGAAAATTATTAATTAATTTTGGCTGCACTGCTTTGTCAGTTATCATTCACAGATAATTTAGTTGTTCATACTTGAAATCAAATGACTTTAAACATCACTAAATTATTATTTGCATAGATGAGAAAATAGTTCATTGTTTCACTGATCTTTTGATTTTTGTTATCAATTTTAACTGTCTGGTTAAAAACAAAACACAAAACAAAACCACTCATTACCAGTCAGACAGTATATTATTGTCATCATGGGTATTGACAGGGAAAATGTTTTAAAAATGTGTTCATACAGGGGAGACAAATCATCTCTTGTAACTGCCAAATAAAGTAAATAGCAACTTTGAGTAGTGACATTTAGGGATGAAATCCAACAAACAAATGACTTCATTGGAAAGATTAGTTTTGTCACTTCCTTGTCTGTGCACAAGATAACCCTGGTCATTTGTGGGCCACAGTTTGCTATCAAATATGTGAGGAAATAATTTGTATTTTCTGGTCCATATCAATAATAATATTGGTACTAGAGAAAATAGTAATTTGGAAGCCTGATTTAAGAGAATGCCTAGTGTTCTTCAGGAACTGCATTTTACAAAATTTATTCATCTAAAAATGCATACATAATTCTAAGATCACATTTAAATGAATGCATTTTTAAAACCATATTATAACATTTTATTTTATGCCTCTCCTTTGCATCTGAGGAACTCTACATAGGATTTACTAAATGTTTTCTGCTGCTTGCTTGCTGCTTCCTGTCAAGTATGTCTAAGCACTAGCTACATACCCTGTTTATCCAGGTTTTGAGGAAGATTAAAGATTGTCTATTTTAAAACGTCTAGCACATTCCCTGGCTCACAAGGCTTACAAGTTTAAGCATGTATCTAACTGTCCAACATATATGTGACATTTGAAATATAAATCATCCACCATCTTAAATACTAGTTCAATAAAATGATTCCTCAGCTTCCTCCTTGCAGAAGATGGGAACAAATACAGAGGCCCACAGACAGACATTATGCAGAGTACAAAAGTCCTTGGAACACTCAGCCTTAAATAAGATGTCAAAGCTTAGGGAATCCCAAAGAAGAAGAAGAAGAAGAAGAAGAAGAAGAAGAAGAAGAAGAAGAAGAAGAAGAAGAAGAAGAAGAAGAAGAAGAGGAGGAGGAGGAGGAGGAGGAGGAGGAGGAGGAGGAGAGAGGAGGAGGAGGAGGAGGAGGAGGAGGAGGAGGAGGGGGAGGAGGAGTCAAAAAGGACTGAGAACACCAAAGAAGCAAGGCCCTCTAAATTAAATGAACACTATCAAAGCTCATAAGAACTCACAGAGATTGAGGCAGCATGCACAAGGCCTGCATAGATCTGTACCAGGCCCTTGCCATGTATTATGGCTTCCGGTTAAAAGTCTTTATGGGATTCCTGTGTGTGTGTGAATGAGTGGTTCTGTTTCTAGTGCTTTCTCTTGAACTCTTTTCTTTCAGTTTGTTTTGTCTGATTTAATGCATCAGTTTTGTTTTATAATGTTATATTGTATTATTGGCCCTTAGAAGCCCGTTTCTTTTCTAATGAGAGAAAAGAAGAGAATAGGTCTGGGTAGGAAGGGAGGCAGGGGAAGACTGGGAGGAGTCGAGGAATAGGAAACCATACTCAGGATGTATTATGTTAGGGAAAAGAATCTATTTTCAGTTAAAAGGAGAAAAATGATTCTTCAAAACAATATCTTTCTTTCCATTGTTGAGTTACAGTGGCCAGTTTTCTAGTTTCTAGGATGATGAATTTCCCCCAAGCAATTATTTGCTTCCAGCACACTGGAAGAATACAAAACTTTCCCTCCCTTCACTATCATAGCTCCCCATAAAGTACAGCTCTCACACTCAAAGATTAAGGAAGCACACAATGCCAAATGCCTTCTGGAATATCACAACTGAGCTGAAAGGTCATCTTCATGGAAATCAGGTGGTTAGTAGGAACTAGATTCCATAGCCTGGATAATCTATATTTCAGTCCCAAGCATGTAACAGCACTATAACATGAAGACTTGCATGAGTCTGTGGTAAGCACAATTATTTGGAGTATCCATACATTCACTTAAATGTCACCTGAGTTTTCCCTCATTCCTCACCTCCATACTCCAAGCTGCTTCTGGGAGCATTGATGTTTAATGCATCATCCTCTCAGAGAGAAAAGGTCATTGTGAATGGAGTATGCCAAGACTTGAGGACTCCATTAAAATGCCAGTTGATTTGGGATGACTGTTTTGCCTTAGGCAAGCAAGTCAGCTTTATTTTAGGCCCAGCTAATGACAGCACTAGGAATTTAACTTGAGCTGAATTCCAGCTCCTCGATGCTTAGGTAAGAAGCAGGAACTGACAAAAGCCTTGTTTTTCTCGACATCATCAGAAGTGGTCAAGGTACTACTACAAAATTATCTGGAGATTCACCTCATCATAAAATCCTCTTCAACAGCAGTACCTTTCACAGTCAGTCACCACTAACTGCTGTAAGGGGATAAGGGAGCCCCTAGAAAGGGAGTGAAGCTCTTGGCTACTTTAAATTATATATAAATATGGCAATAGACAAATTCATTAGAAAATTGCTGCCTGAAGAAATGGCCCAGAGATGAGGAACACCTGCTGCTCTTACAGAGGACCTGAATTCAGTTCCCACCACCCATGCTAGATTGTCAAAGTCCGCTATAACTCTAGCTTCAGGGTGAAACAATATGTCTGGCTTTCATGGCCACTTACACTCATGTTCACATACCCGCACAGATACACATAAAAGGCACATAGTTAAACTTAAAATGAATAAATGTAATTGCAATATATACATATTTATGTATATGCATATGGCTGTGTGGAATGGAGAGATGGTTCAGCAGATAAGTGATACTGCTTTTTCAGAGGACACACCCACATTTAGGTCCTAACACTCATATCCGGTGCCTCAAAACCATCTGTAATTCCAGCTCTAGGGGATCTAATGCCCAATTCTAACCACCACAGGCACCTGGGCACACAAGCACACACACAAACACACACACACACATGACAAAAAATAATAAAAAACAAATACAGAAATCAATTGTATTCCACAACCAACGAGACTAACACATTGAAAAATGGCAAAAAACAACCTTTAGAAATCATTACAAACTATTTTTGCTTATATCTCTGCAAGTCAATGATAATTATGAAAGATGATGATATCTGTAATTGGTGAGGAACTATGAATTTGGCTTTTATACCAAAAGAATTAGTGGGATCCTGTAGAAAACTAAATACCATACCAAAACACAAGAAAATTTTATTAGAGAAATTACTATAAGCCATTGAGAAACTTAAAAGTCAGTATTGTAAATTCTCTGCCATCTCACCGATTATATGCTCTACCACTGTAATCTTACACACAATATTTGTCAAATGACTATGGAGCCACTTGCATGCTTTTCTAATAAACAGTCACCAAACTATGACTTGGGCTGTATCTGACCAATTATCTGCTTTTCTGTGGCCCATGAGCTAAGAACATTCAAAATCATTTTTATAAGATTGAGAAAAGTCAGAAGAAATTCAATTCTGTGTGACATGTGAAAATTAGATGGTGTTCCAATTTCCATGTATGCAAATCAGTTCCTAATGGAATAGAGCTGCATTTACCATGTATGTGGTATGCCTGAGCATTTGCTTTTTGTTGAAAAGCCACAGTAAACACTATTTGCCCTGCAAACCCTAAAATACATGTAATCCACAAAAAAGTTTCACAATCCTGTTTTACGTGATTAATATCCCTTTTAGCACTGACTAGAGTTAATTCAGAACCACAATCCAACTTATATGGAAAAATCAAGTTACTGTCTATTTTTAGAATATTTAATTTGGGAAGATTAAATTTCATTAAATTGTTGTAACTTCCATGAACACAAAGAGCATGTTGACATCCATATTGGCAGAACTGCTATAGATTATTCTGAATCTGACTTTCTGTAGAATCAGTGCTTGACACCTTGGGGAGATTTGTCCCACTTGAAGAATACAAATGAATAATTGGCATTATGCTGTTTCCTTGGTTATAGAACTGAGCACATGTAGTCAATGATCCTGACTTTACCTGAGGCTCTATTCTAACATTTCACTCTTACAAAAAAGATTTTTCAAGTGCAAAATTCAAATTAAGATTTCATTTGTCATGTATTTCTTTACCAAAAATTTATAACTTCACATTAACACATTTAAGCTGACCTAATAATTATCTTTAAAGGCACTAACAAAGTGAAACATAGAGAGATACTCATGATAGTAGACAGGCATCATGAAATGAGTCAATCTTGAAAGACCTTAATGTACTGTTGATTTATTGACACAGATTATCACACAATTGGATTGCAAGAAATAGTGACTTGAAATTATTTAAAACTATCAATAGTAACAAAAAACCAAACTATTAATTTCAGAATGTCTATGATTTGAATAATTGCCTTTGAGTTTGAGAGTTAGTCTTTTGTCTGGTCATCACCTAGCTGTTGTGTTTGTAAATCAACAATTATTTGCTGACCTTTTCAACATGGTAAGAATTATTTTTTGGCAACCATTCAATATTTATATGTTTATATAAAATTTATGAATAATTAGATAATTATCACAGATATGTGGCTTTGGCTATGATACAGAATCACTATTCTGCTTAAAAGTGTTTTTTCACAAAGCTGGGTATGGTAGTGCATGCCTTTAATCACAGAGCTCTGAAGGCTGAGGGTGTTATTTCTCTATCAGCTCAAGGCCATCCTGGTCTACATAGTTAGTTCCAAGACAGCCAGGGCTACATACTGAGACCCTGTCTCAAAATTAAAGTGATTTTTTCCAGACCATATTTGCTAGTAAACACCTTTCATTTCCACATTCAGGAGGCAGGGTTCAAGTCCAGCTTATCTACATAGTGAGTTCCAGGCTAAGTGAGTTAACTAGTGAGACCCTGTCAAAAAAAAATTCCAAAAAAGAATTTTTGATTTAAATCTATCTAGGGCATTCTTTAGAGAAAAACCGAATTAGCAATTCTTAATTTTCCCCAGTGCTATTGATTCAGAGATCGATGCCTAATTTTTGTGAGTTTTTTTTTTCTCTTTATTTTCTGGTTTTGTTGTTTAACATTGATCTTTACAAGTAATACATACAGATCTTTTTATTTATTCTGATACAGGATACGTACAGATCTTTCTGCTTATTTTGTATCTCCCTATAGAGCCTGGGCTATCCTCAAAATGGTGATTGCTCTGCCTCAGTGTACCACCACCTCTGGGAGAGAACTTTTTGTTTGATTTTTGTGGTCTGATCACTTGGCACATGTTATGTCTTAGTGAGAAGTTGATGTACGTAGAAGCACACAAAGCAGGAGCTGTGATACAAAGTCCTCTGGGTATGAAAATGGAAAAGTGGGATTATTTCTTACTTCATAAAGAATCACTTTCTCTCTCGTTCATTTGAAAATAAATGAAACATCTCTTAAATTATCATATCGATATGAATGATTACCTGAACAAGTGCTCATGAATCTCTGGCTCCCTGAATGAAGAATAAAAGAGAAAATCTCAGTAGGATGCTACATGCAGAATAATATTATTTAAGTGACTTAACAAATGGTGATTCAAGAAGTGGCAACTACTTTAGGGAAAAACAGCTAGTTACTTTCAAGTTGAGTCATTATAATATACTGTTAAGCCTCCTTCAGCCATCCGTGAGGGTTGAAAAATACATAAATAACGAGACACAACAGATACATAGTTATTTCACAGAGGAAGTGAAATTATGTTCAGTTTAAACTCCCAAACATCACTGCCAACATGAAGTACAGCTGCAATCTTGGAGGGAAGAAATAGAAAGGAAAATATATGCTATCAATTCTATTATCTTCCGTGATTTAAAGAAGTACAGTGCAGAAGAGGGATGGATGCATTTAGCATACACACATGCATTTAGCTTTTATAAAATGTCAGGTTATGTAGATACCAAAATAAAGTGGACAAGCAGGGAGTCAAGACGTGTATTTTTCAGGTATACTTTGTAATAAAGCAGCTTTCATTCTGAACAGAGAAAGGTGATCTACTGAATGTATAAAGAAACATGGTTTTATGATCCTCATGGGAAGACCCCAACTGTTAAATTGATGCTAGGATGTTTCTCCCCAGTTTCAAGAGGTTCATTCAGACTCCAGAAGTAGTGTCATGTCTCAAAACATGAGGAGTGTTTGCATCCTCACAGTGACGTTCTGGCCCACTAGGGGATAAAAACACTGGCTTCCACCTAGGTCTTTCCATGAATCTGCTTTTTATTCATTTTTATTTTTACTTAAAACATAACTACATAATTTTTATATTTTCTCTCCCCCTTCAATCATTCCTATACTCTCCTGTTCCCTCTCAAATTCATGTTCTCTTTTTCTTTATTTATAGCTTTTATATACATGAATAAATATATAAATATAATTTATTAAGCACATTTAGGTCTGTTTATCTTATATGTATATGTTTTAAGGCTGACCCTTTGTTGTTGGCAAATCAATTAGGGGGTCTCATCCCCAGAGAAGACTAATGTTCTCTCTTAGCAATCATTAATTACCTGTGGCTCTTCATCTAAGGGGGGAGCCTCATGAAATTGTTAAGTGCCAACTGATGGTGTAATTTTTTCAGGTCCTGTTTAGCCAAAAATATTGTTGAGCCTCCATGGATGTAGCATCTAGGTCACATCTAGAAGATACAATGTCCCAGAAGACTTCCTGGCCTTCTGGTTCTTATTATCTTTTCTCCTCTTATTCTATGATGTTTCCTGAGACTTAGGTGTGGGTGTTGTGTTGTAGATAGGGATGGGCATGTCACAGTCAGTTATCAACAGCCTGTTTACTAATTGTAGCTTTCTGCAATGTCATCTGTCTACTGAGAAGTGAAAACTACGCTTATCTGTAGGTATAAGGATACATATTTAGAATGCAGGTAGGAATTATTCAGGTCAAAAAAATAGACATCTACTTTTTTCTGCTAGACATTTCTGCTAGACAAAATTTAGACATCTAAATTTTCCTCTATTCTCTATGACCTCACTAGCCATTGGTACTTGGCTAATTTTATAGTTTCAGACAAGATTTCACTCCTGTTTAGTGGGCATTAAGTCCAACTAGACTTGGTTACTGCCAAGGTGTAAGTGCCACTATTGCACCTTTAGGTACATAAATAATCAAAACTTAATTTCCACTGAACAAGCATGTGCTACCTCATATTTCCTGTTGTGTTTTTATGGTTTCATCAATTGATGTTGAGTAAAAGGGGCCAATAACCTGGCGGTGGCACTGCTGGTTCCTCTTTTAAAGTCTCACTTGGTAAATCAAGAAGAGGATCAACAATAATAATAACAAGTATATCAGGAAATTCAGTGGTGGAGGGAGGGGCAAGTTTATGGATGGCATTTTTAAGGAACACTGGCCTAGGAATAGGTTTTTCAAAGATACAGAATTTTTTAAAAAAAATAGTCATATCTATACTTTTAAAAATATTTTATATGGATAAGTATTTTACGTGTACCATCTGTGTGCTTGGCTACAGAACCCAAAGAGAATGTTGAACCCCATAGGACTGGGGTTATAGATAGTTGTTAGTAGCCACATAGATGGCTGGAGAAGAAGTCCTCTGTATGAGCAGCAAGTGCCCCTGATAACAGAAAATTGCTTATCTTCAAGACATGCATATGCATTATCTATTGACTAGAACAGCAAAGAGAGAATCGCATTGGCCTATTAGAAAGATAAGAGAATATGGCTCAGAAGGTGATTAAGTGTCTTCAGATCAAAGGAAAATACTTATACTGTCTATTAACTTAAATCAAGCAACAATTACAACTCATATGTAAAAACAAATGCCTATTCAACTGGAAAATATGGGAGACAGTTTCAACCTTTGCCTGTGATATGCAAATGTGAATTAAAAAGCTAATCAATTTAAAGATAATTTAAGGGAGTTTTAGATAGTTAATAAAACACACAATTATTTATCCTTTATAAACCATTGCTTTAAACAAGAGGTTTCCAAAAGAGGCAGGGTTATTTTCCTTCCCACACCATTAAAAAAACTTTCTCAATATGGACATATATTCTATATTCTATATGTGTATATTATACATATAAGTATGTATACTTTAAATATGTATCATAGCCTTTCCACCGAATGACCCAGG
This sequence comes from Cricetulus griseus, assembly GCF_003668045.3. NCBI lineage: Eukaryota > Metazoa > Chordata > Mammalia > Rodentia > Cricetidae > Cricetulus > Cricetulus griseus. Next base: position 37,574,711 of record NW_023276807.1, read on the forward strand.
AACTAGAGCCCTCATCTAGTGGCTGATGGAAGCAGAGACAGACATCCACAGATATACACTGAGCTGAAATCGGGAATTTAGTTGAAGAGAGGGAGGAATGAAGAGCGAAGGGATCTGTACCAGGTTGGAGAAACCCACAGGAACAATTGGCCTGAACAAGGGAGAGCACATCGACCCCAGATGCTGCAGGGGAGGCCAGTACAAAACTGATCCAGACCCCTGAACATGGATGTCAATAAGGAGGCCTCTGCACTCCAGGGAGCCTCTGGTGGTGGATTAGTATTTTTCCCTGGTGCAAGAAGGGACTTTGAGAGCCCATCCCACGTGAAGGGTTACACTCTGGCCCTGGACACATGGGGAAGGGCCCAGGCGCAGTAAAGGAAGATTTGGTGTACTTTGCAGAGCCCCCATTGCAGAGCTACCCTGCCTGGGGAGTGGTGGGTGGATGGGGTGGGGGGGGTAGGCTTGGGATGGGGGAGAAGGGATGGGATGAGGGGAGGGAGAGGAAGAGGGAGAAGGGACTTACATGTGAAACAAGCTTGTTCCCTAACTAGAACTAATAAATAAATTAAAAAACAATAAATATGTATCATATATTGCCAGGTTCTGGAGAAGCTAGGGATATGCCTCTATACAGGTTGTGGAATCCAGAATCAATACTAAACATCTTGCAGTGTATTGGACAACCCTTCAAAATTAGCTTTTCAGTCCACATTTTCAAGTCTGCTTGTACACAGTGTCAACTCTGCTTTACAGATATTTAATGATTGTGTCCTGAAAGCATTCCTATCAAAAACTCTCTGATTATTTCCTTACGGACTTTTGAGAATGACTAATGCTCTAAAGGCAAAGTAATAATTACTCAGCAACAAGGAGGTCTTTCTATACTTGACCAAAACATCATATTCATGTATAAAATGCTTAATAAACAAATTAGCAAAAGCAGAAAAGAAAATATGGACAAATCCAATGCCAATTTGCCATTGAATTTCAGTTTTATTCTTTATTAAAGTGATATTATGTTACAAGTCTACTCAGATTTATGTTATGAAGTATTACATCTTTTTCCTACCAAACCCAAAGTTATTCATAAGTATGCTTTTATTACCATGTTGGCTATATTCCTATCAAAGATACAAATATCACTTGATTTATTATAATGTGATAGCAAGAGACATAAAATATTTATAGGCCTGAATGTTTTCATAATCTTATAGGCAATTAAATATAGCAACTACAAAACATAAAATGTCTAATGAACATGAGACATCTTCCCATATCTTGTTTGCTTGGGTTTTATTTCCTCTCCCTTTTAAAGCAGGACTTAGACATCTTTCTCTCTTTTGAACATTTGAAAGCTTTCTAGATAATGACCTTCACTGAAACTTAGTCTGTGTTTTCAAAGGCTTATACCCTTGTATACCAAATAGTATTTATTTGGATTTTGGAATATAAATTACCTTCTGAAATTGAGACTTTTTAAGTTACCTCCACTTTAAGTTCATTTAAGTTATCCCCATCCATTATCTTTGGAAGATTCCAAATCTTTGGAAGATTTGGAAGTCTAACTGAACTTCGGTGGAGAATTTCCTACAAAAATCACATAAGCGGTAGTCACATGCCTTAGCCTATGCTAATAACTAACAACTGTTCAGCCTTGAACCCTGGCAAGGGAGTTGCCGCATTTAACACAGAAACTCTGGAATTATGAAACCTGGGTCTAAACCTGTCTAATATACTCACTAGTATGAGATTTGGATTCCTTTCTTTCTCAGTATCTCCTGTAATCAACAACACAACAGAGATAAGAGCTCGACCTGCATAGAACTCAGCAATATCCTCACAAGGACTTATACTGTAGATAGGACTTAGTAAAAGTTAGTTATAACTATTCTTTTTTATTATTCAAATTAGAAACAAGGTTCTTTTACATGTCAATCTCAGTTCCCTCTCCTTCTCCCCTGCACCACCCCCCAGTGACCCCATCCTAACCCCTTTCTGCGGCCCAGGCAGGGTGAGGCCTTCCATGGGGGATCTTCAAAGCTGTCATATCATTTGGAGCAGGGCCTAGACCCTCCCCAGTGTGTCTAGGCTGAGAGACTATCCCTCTATGTGGAGAGGGCTTCCAAAGTCCATTTGTGTACTTGGGGTAAATACTGATCCACTACCAGTGGCCCCATAGATTATCCAGACCTCCAAACTAACCGACCTCCTTGTTCAGGCAGTCTGGAACAGTCCTATGCTGGTTTCCCAGCTATCAGTCTGGGGTCCATGAGATCCCCTTTGTTCAGGTCAGCTGTTTCTGTGGGTTTCTCCAGCCTGGTCTTGACCCCTTTGCTCATCATTCATCCCTGTCTGCAACTGGATTCCAGAGTTCATCTCAGTGTTTAGCTGTGGATGTCTGCTTCTGCTTCCATCAGCTACTGAATGAAGTCTCTAAAATGCCATATAAGGTATTCATCAATCTCATTATTTGAGAAGGGCATTTAAGGTAGCCTCTCAACTATTGTTTAGATTGTTAGTTGGGGTCAACTTTGTTGATCTCTGTACATTTCCCTAGTGCAAGAATTCTCTTTAAACCTATAATGTCTCCTTCTATTACAATATCTCTTTTCTTGCTCTCCTCTATTCTTCCCCTGAAAAGATCTTCCTGGTCCCTTGTGGGATAGCTCAGCTGTTAAAAGCTAAGCTCACAACCAAAAATATTTATAATTATTCTTAAAATTTGATTCTAAAGTTGATAGTTCGTAAACTGATTAAAATATTAAATATCTGATAAACATACTAGAATGTTCACATCTAGATATAAATAAATATATTGGTTCAGATCTTTTGTACTTTAAGTCTCTAATCATTGATCCTCCTCTCATTCATTTTATTTTAATATTTTTAGCTTTTAAATTATAATTTAATTATATTTCTACCTACTCTTTCTTTCCTGCAAGCACTTCCATAAACCCCTTCCAGATCTGCTTCAAAGTCATGGCCTCCTATTTCACTAAATGTTATAGCATTCCAATAGGTACATACATACATGCATACATACATACATATACACACATATTCCTAAATATAATTTGTTCAGTCAGTATAATTTGTTCAGTCTGTATAAAGTTTCTTGTATGATTTCAGGACTGACTATTTGCTAAAGAAACCACTGCATTCCATATTTAATGTAGATAAAACAAGATTCCACCTGATTAAAAAACTCAGCCCTAACCACTGCATTAGTGATGCATAGGTACTGGAACTTCCAAACTCTTGTGTAATGAATGGTGTATCGCAGCAACACAATGTGTGTCTTTTTTTAAAAATGAAAATTTTTCCCCCGGCGTAGAGAAGAAAACAGGAATTCCATGTGGGGAAAATGATAGGAACAGTTACATACATGAAAAATGTTAGGTGGTCTTGTGAAAATAGAGGGTATGTGATTGATAAAAAGTTGTGTTAGTCAAGAAATGATCGATATTTTTGGTTGTGAGCCTAGCTTTTAACATCAGAGCTACCTCTGTTTTTTTATTTTATCTTATTTTATAACATCATTATAATAAATATCATTATTTATTATGATCATAATTAATTTAATTGCTCATTTGTATTCTAGCAAGAGAGAAAGAAAGGGTGTGGATTTGGGTGACCGGAGAAGTAGGGAGGATCTGGGAGGAGCTTGGGGAGGGAAAATCATAATCAGAATGTATTATATGAAAAATCTATTTTCACTTTCAAAAAAGAAGCAATTGGTATATGAAAATGTATATCTGTTATATGTTATGTTTTTTATGCTTTGGAACATGTTCAATCCCATGATTCCCAAAGGTAGAGAAAAATCTTCAGTGAAAATGTACCCTCAGTATACTAGTTTTCATGTGATATGGGTTATCATAATGGCCAGTGACAGTGATGAAAATATTCATTGTATAAAAACACAGCTCAATCTTCTCTTCAGATATGCACAACAGGCACACTGTATCTTGACCCTTTTTTGACTAGGCACTGACTCTCAATTCCTATGCAGTTACAAGAGTCACAGAGTGTAATGCCTCTAAAATGGAAGTGTAGGGACAGATCAATGCACTGTCTTTTTCAGAGTGTAGATTCTGGCCCAGTAAATCTGAGAGTCTGCATTTCCAACAAGCTCCCAATGGTGCCAGACTACAGTTTGGAAAGCAAGGCTTAGATGTACAGCTGGAAGAATCATTTACCAAGCTGTTCTTTCCAAGTGTAATGACGCCCCCCACACCTTAGTCAACGCCCAACCATGTCCAAAATATGTAGGCCAGTGTTCTAATACCATTTTTCATGCTCTTTATGCAAGAAAATATAGCCAGACCTCAAAATGTAGTGGGTAGTTTTTACACAGGCCCTTAGATTATTGTTTTTAAGATCATATTAATTCTGGTGCAAATATTGGCACAAAATCATTGGTGTTACAATTATTTTGCAAGGAAAATAATTGATGGTATGATTGTACCAAATAAAAATTTTAAATTAGGGAATGTTTTAAACTACACAATCTACCTGTTAGGAAGGATTGGGTTCTTTTACCGACACTCCTTTGATCAATATGAAATGATACTTCAATTTTTAAAAATTCTTAATCTGTCATAAAACTTAAAATGCAGAAGGAACTATATGTAGTTCAGCTTCACAGAAGAATATAACACTTGTATCAACATACTTCCTGGGTTTGACAATGATTATAAAAATATTCAGCTTTGACTTTGAGAAGGACAAATCATCTTTTAGATGCTGAAATTATGTAATCAGGGCCCCAGAGATTTTATTTTTGAGAAATCAAATGGAATCACACCCTCACCAGCCAGTTCACCACACGCTAGGATTGTTTTCCAAAATGGACCTACTTTGCATTCCATATGCTATCTGAATTCTCACCTGATTATGTTGCAATGCAGTACAAGACAGCATGAGGTCATCTGGCAGAGAACATCTGTGATATTTCTTAAAACCTTCAGATAAGTAGATTAGTCCAACTTCCCTGGTAATGTATTTCATTATCTCAGAGACACTTAGAGACAGAGGGCTTCAAAGAAAGTTTTCCACTTTGGGTCTCTTAAGTCCTTCTCTCCTGTGCTCTCATCCGACACAGACAACAGCAGCCTCCCAATGCTCGCAGGCTTTCCCACCCTGAGCTTTTGCTCCTCCAGGTTAAATCTCACTCCTTAGCCCTCAAAGACTCTTAGATCAAGAAGCATTTCCTTTTTTTTTCTGCCTTCACATCAGACAGACTCAAAATTGCCTACTTCCCTTTACTTTGTGGAGTCCTAAATTGGTCTTGGAACTCTTGAGACATGACCAATAGCAGTGCAGTGAGAGTCTCGGCTTTGTAGAAAATGCTCCTATTTCTACATTCCAGGATCCTATTAGTTTTTGGCTGCCACTGATATCAAAGACTGGCTATCATTTAGGGGGGCTATGTATGAATCTACAAAACTAAGAGTTAAAATCTACCTTCCACTTCCTGATGCTGCAAATGCCACCCACAAGCCTCCCAAGCTGGAATTGGTTGCTGGGTTAGGTGCCAGGTTTCAAGGATGTTGAGATGGAAAGTCCTCAACTTAGAACAAGTAGTACAGGGCTCTCCACTCTACCAGGAAAGAATTAGTCATTTACACTTAGATGTGACCTGAAAACATGTGGCTTTCTGTCAGCTGGGCTTGTTGTAGTTAAGATTTGTATGTTTCTTAGCAGATTTTGTGTTCATCCTAGATGATCTGGCTCATCACTGACTCCCCGCCTTCAAATTTTCAAAGTTCTTCAACTAACCATGATGTTAGGACAAGGTGTTCAATTTTAAGGAGGAGTTTGTGTGTATCCTATTCAAATACTAACTTGAATCTCCTCTGTAATACTCCAAGTAATAAATGCACATTAAGCCTCTCTTTACATTAACCCTACATCTGCCTGCACATACCTATAATCTGTTAACTTTTGGGGCTATATTTGTAGATACCCACTATATGTGAAAAATGAGAGAGGTTGTTTATTGTTGATATTGTTGGTGCTTGTTTTTTTGTTGAGGATGTATCTCACTGTGTAACACTGGCTAGTGTGACAATCACTATGTAGAACAGGCTGTCATCAAACATGCTGCTATCCACCTGTCTCTGCCTTTGAGTGCCAGGAATGAAGGCATGCACCACCACACCCACCTTAACAAATAGGAAAATCTCTTCACAGAGGTCACAATTCCATTGGCCACTCAACAATTTTCAATACTATGTACCATAAACAAGAATGAGAGCTCTTGTTGGAAGCCAGAAATAGGCATCCCTGAAATGGCAATGTCTCAACACATCCTGGACATTGACCTTCTGCCATGCCCATCACCTGATTATTCTCTGGTATCAATTTTAGCCACACAAAAAAACTCATATTAAATCCTTTGGAGTCAAAGTGTATCCTTCCTTTATAGACACCTAGTCATCACTCTTTTTTTTCTTTCATTTTTTTGGTTCCATTATACTGGAGCTTCTAGTTTTCATTTGTGGTGGGTTACTTTTTCCAAGCAGAGAGTTATATATGCATGCCAATTAGATTTGATCTCATTGTCATATCCCAAAATCTCAGCTGATTGGTGTCACTTTGGATTCTGGATTTGTCACCAATATAGATTAATTGCCTCATTTGGCATAATGATATTGGGAGATTTAATAAACCTATCAAGTAATTTATACCAATTTATAAAAATATCAAAAAGGACACTATGAAGACACAGTCCACATGTAGATGGTGAATTTCTCTACTGGATGAATCCCGTTGAGCAGCAGTAAATCCTGCTTTAGAGGATACCCCATAGGGAAATTGTAAATTCACATCTCCCAATTCAGTCTCTAAGCTGCCTGTTCTTCGTGGTGGCACCAATACATTTATGCCCAGTTTTTGTCAGCTAATATGATTCTGCATCCTTAGCATCTCCATGAGTATTTGGGTTGAGATGGGCTGACCCCTGTCACTAATTACCCTGTGCAAACTGTTGATGTCCATATCACATGTCCATAAGAGATGTGCATGCCTTCCTCCTGATTTTGATCACCATGCAAGTTGTATTATTATACTGAACCCCCAGTGTCTATGAGGGCCCCACAGTTCTTTGAGGATCACCCTTGGCCAATACATAATCTTTGAGAAATAAATTCTTACAACCCCAAACACCACCAGTTTGTAAGAAGAGATCTAGCATGAAATTAAACACAGCTAAACTTTATTTTACTTTCTCATCACCTAGGATGGAATTTTCTTCTCATCTTTTATGCATAGATTGACAATAACCCCAATAAGAATGTATCAGTTCCCACTTTTATCTTTTATTTAATATAAATATTTCCTTTTATAGCACTCAGTTATAAAACTCATAGCAGTTTATAAAAATTTCACTTAAACTACCTAATTTAATACTGACACAATTTTTTATTTAAAAATTTATTTTTCATTTCATGTAAGTAAATTGTCAACAGCAGAAAAACATAATGGGATCAAGTCTAGCTTGTTCTTCACACTCAAAGCCAAATATGTCACAAACATTCCCCATTAGAGTAAGTTAAAGCACTTATATTAGTATAAGTAACTTTATTGCAAGAAATGAATACATAGTATTGTAAGTTTAGTGTAAGAATTCTGTATTTAGAGGTGTCCTCTTCATTCCATCTGCTCTTTTAGAGATTACAAATAGGGATGCTCTTGTTGTCTGTTCATCTATAATTGTTTCAAACTTGGTCAGGTCACAATTATGACCCTGTCCTGTTTCTCTGGCCTGACCCATTGTCTTCAGGAGGGGTGGTCTCTTTCCCCTTGTGTTTCACTGCTTCAATGTCAACACTCACGTTTGCTTTATCTGTGAGAAACTGATTGGTCCATAAATGTTTTTCTTCTTCTGCTCAGAAATTCTGAAGAAGGTATAATGCTGGTAATGATCTAGGAATTGAGAGAAAAAGAAAAGGTCAGAAGCCAAAGTTACCCCTGAGTGTCTTCCTCTGTCTTCTGGCCATTTATTCAGGGAATATATATTATCTCTTTGGTGGCACTTTCCAAATCTTAGCATCTTCTCTCCTAGTCATTTCTATGTGAAGGAATTTTGGGAAATGTAGTCCAAGCTTTGCCAACTTGGGATGGTAGAAGGCCACACTGGGGAATATCTTTTGAATGCAATGTTCTGTATCTATATTGGTCTATTTCAGATTACTATAACTAAACTTCAAATAATGAACCTACTAAAAGAAGTATTTTACCCTTCTTTTTTAGTAGTTCTTTCAGAGTGTCGTACAATCAATATAACCATATTCACACTGCCAACTTTTTTCCAATTCACCTCCCCAACTCTTCCCCCAATTGATCCATTCACTCTTCCCTAATTTGAGCCTCCAACACTTCTCAGTTCACACCCCAACATTTATCCAATTCACTGATCTCACAGCTCTTTCCCAATTCACTCTCCCTGCCCTAGTGACCTGTGTTTGTGTCATTTATTTTTGATGCTTCAAAACCAATTTATGCTGCTCAAATATTATTGGATATCTGATCTTCCACTGGAGTGGCATCAACTTAACCAGAGGCTGTACTCTTAAGAAAATCTCTCTCTCTCTCTCTCTCTCTCTCTCTCTCTCTGTGTGTGTGTGTGTGTGTGTGTGTGTATGTGTGTGTGTGTGTGTGTGTGTGTGTGAGAGAGAGAGAGAGAGAGAGAGAGAGAGAGAGAGAGAGAGAGTATGTCTCATTAGCTAACAGTTACCAATAGCTCCATAACTTAGAAGAGCACTCTATGTTCAACCATCCTCTCCATGCTGGTTTAAATTCTGGCTTTAGGCTTTTACAGGTTTTGTAAATGCAACCACTGAGTTCATTTGTGCAGCTGCCCTGCTGTGTCCAGATATAATATCTTTATGACATACCACCTCAGGTGCTTACAGTCTTTCCACCCCCTCTCCTGAAATGCTCCAAAAGTTCCCCTTAGGGCTAAGCATTCTGCAGTATCTTATAATCTGTACCTTGGCCAGTCATGGGGCATTGTGTTAATCACAATTTACTGCAATTTAGAAGCTTCTCCAATGAGAGCTGAGACATTCACTGATCTATGGGTATAAAGGTAAGCATTAGGAGTCACTTTAATACTAATACTATGTCCATTTAGCATCATGATAAAATCATGTTCTCTCTTAGGACTTAGGACTTCTCTAATCATGGATTCTTGGATAGATAATATTGTCAGATATGGGTTTCACCAACCCAATTACAGAACAATTACTTTAATTTTCCGGTAGCTTGCATAAGCACCGTCCAGCACTGTGAAAGCTATCCAGTAGAGGTAAAGTTTCTGAGTTCACACCAGCTTGATTTTCAGTCCATGCTCTGTGACAAAACATGTGGTTTCTTCAATCATAGGGTTTTATCATCAAGTTCTAGAGGATACCCCAGAGCATATCAGGATATAATGTTGTGGAGTCCGTGGGCCCTCCTTGGCCAACAGTCCTAAAGAAATAACTTATACATTGTAGTGGAATTTTTATTTGTTAGCTTCTAGTAAAGGGGATTGTTGCCCTGTTATAAGGTAACTCTCTCTCTCTCTCTCTCTCTCTCTCTCTCTCTCTCTCTCTCTCTCTCTCTCCATCCCTCTCTCTGTCTTTCTCTCTCTCCCTCATTCTTCACTCTCACTCTTGCTGTGTGTGTATGTGTGTACATAAGTGTATTCAAAGATTTTATATCAGTAAATCTCCATAGATCTACATTCATCATTTTCAAAATGTCTTTTATAGTATTTAACCCTCCACCTAATCCCTCCAGGTTACATGCTATTTACTGTAGGGGGAAAACTTCAATAATTTAGTATCTGTGAAAATGGAGAATGAACCCAGTATACACACTTTACAAACAACTAAATAAACCCATGCATGACACCCTTCCAGATGTATCTCCTACCCCAGCATTTGTCTAAATAACTGTTCTCTTAGTAACATTTCGCACAGTGGGAGGCAAGTTAATGCATTGCAATGTGATGTTTTCATGGTTGCATGGACAATACATTAAGCATGCACATCCCTCTTCTGCTCTCTTGTGCACTCTCTCCTCCTTCTTCCCTTCCATCATCCTGAGGAGTTCCTCTTTCACTCATAAGTCTCTTTTCTTGGTAAGCTTCCACATTCCAAAGCACACAATGCAGTTCCTTTTGTGTCTGACTTACTTTACTTAACATGATGATCTGCACTAACATCCCTCTCGTGATAATTTACAAGATGTCCTTCTTCTTTCTGGCTGCATAATATTCCATTATTTACATATAACATTTTCAAAAGTCTAATTTCATATGTTATATGTCAATATTTTATTAGTCTTCTTATTCTGCAGAGGCCACCTAGAGCACGAAAGAATAATGGCCACAGTACCAGCCATTCTTGTCCATTATTTACTCTAAATAGCAATGGTTTTATTTTATTTTTTAATCACTTCATGAATTACTGGTTTTAATACCACATTTTATGAAAGGCTTCTTCAGAATAAATTAAAAAGAGAGAGTGGGCATGGAGAAATGCCTGAGTGGTGGGAGGACATACTACTCCCACAGAAAATCTGAGTTTGGTCCCATGTGTCCAATCAGGCAATTCACAACCACCTGTATCGCTAGTTCCTGTGAATATGATGCTGTGTTTTTGTCTCTGAAGCACCTGTATTCAGATGCATATACCCCACATAGACATTTGCATGCATACACATCTGCACTCACATGCATATACCCCACACAGACACAAGCATGCATACACATCTGCACTCACATGCATATACCCCACACAGACACATGCATGCATACACATCTGTACTCACATGCATATACCCCACACAGACACATGCATGCATACACATCTGTACTCACATGCATATACCCCCACACAGACACATACATGCATACACATCTCTACTCAGATGCATATACCCCCACAGGACTCATGCATGCATACACATCTGTATTCAGATGCATACACCTCCACAGACACATGCACATAATACTTTTAAAAGGTAACCATATGATTTTTGTTTCTGTTCCCTTCAATATGTCACATAAATAAAATATCCAAATAGACATGCTCCTTGAATTCCTACAATAGAACTACTGAATCATGATGATTTAATATTTTATTATCTTACTATTACATATGAGATTGATAACCAGTTTCACTATCATTTTTTTTGTTCTGATTTTGTTTGTGGATGCTTTGGCCTCATCAGGTTAATTGGAAAATGTCCATTATTGAACTGTTGTTCTTTCTCATTTCCTAGGAATTCCTAGGTATAAAATTCATTTACATTTCAGTATCTCAGAAATTTGGTCAAAGGGAGAATTCTCCTGTTTCTAGGCAAATACTTCTGGTTTCTCTTGAGGGATGAATCATTTTAGGCCATGAGACTAGCCATCTATGATGCTAGAAACACAGGAAGACAGCATGACACCATTTCAATTTATTGAACTAACAATTACTGTGGACTCTATGATGAGTCACATCCTGGAATCTCAGGCATGGGCAATATGTTGCTTTGTTATGGCCTTAAGAGATAGCAACTGGAGTTTAGGAACATAAAATGTGACTGGAGGAATAACATGGTCTTCTGAAATAATTTGATGGAAGTTCAAATAAATGTATTCATGCTACTTCATGATAAAGCATAAAATGAGGATGGAAATACAGAGAGGATGTGCCCAAGTGCTGAGCAGCAAAAGTTAAGAGGAATTAGGCAGGAAGGCTTAAGATGACGATGAGCTCTGAGCTGAATATTGAATAAGGGGATCCATGTTAAGTGGAAGCTTTGAGATATTATTTCAATGATCTTGAGAAGATGAGAAAACAGTAATACAAAATACATAGATGGAGGACAATACATAAATCTGTTTCTGAGGTGATATATTGATAAATGAAATCAGGAATGGTGGTATGGTAACCCTCTGAAAAAAATCAGTAGACAAAGTTAGACTCTGTAGGCACCAGATAGCCACATGCACTTTCTGTCTCCTAAAGGTCTTTTGGCCTTGGTTCTAATAGGTTCAGAACCAAAAAACAAAGTAAGACTACTATAACAGACCTACAAAACCCAGTCACAGTTAGGCCTTGAATTTACAGATGTCCTCATAATGAATATGTATACACTAAGCACACAGATACTGCACAATTTTTGAGTAAACTGGAATAGATTAGAATAGATTATATTGCCTTCCTGTGGAAGTGAGAAAATAATTTTCTTTAATAAATGTAACTGAAGTGTTTTCTGGTATAAATAAAATAAAGTCTGCATATACACAGTCATATATGTATTGTGAAAAACTCCAGTATAAGGGAAAGAAAACAAAATATCTGGAATAATTTTATCATTCTTTAATTCCATCCTTCTCTTAAACTTTAAGAAATTTTAACAAAGACAGAAAGGAAAACTGCATGTGATATTATCCTGTCATTTTTAGGATCCCACACTTAGGCCGTACCATGACAATTATGAGGGGTGTCTTAATAGTATATTTTCTGTTGATTTAAAAGATTGCTAAGATTGGGTAATCACAAAGAAAGGTGATTTATTTTGTCTTAATCTGGAGGACAGGAAGAACAAATGCTATCAGGCCTGTCTGATGAGGGCTTCATGTTTCTTCATGACAGGGTGGAAGTTAGAATACATGGATACATAGAGAAGGGGAAAAATGAGGGGAGATATTATATTTAATAACTCTATCTTTTCCTCACCCACACACCTGTGCTGGCTAGTCTTATGTCAACTTAACACAAGCTAGAGTTATGCAAAAGGAGGGACCCTCAGATGAGAAAATTCTCCATGCTATCTGGCTGTAGGCAAGCCTGTAGGACATTTTCTTAACTAGTGGTTGATAGGTGAGGGCCTAGCCCACGTTGGGTGGTGCTATCCTTGGACTAGTGGTCTTGGGTTCCATAAGAAAGCAGCTGAGCAAACTATGAGGAGCAAGTCAGTAAGCAGCAGCCCTCCATGGCCTCTGCATTAGCTCCTGCCTCCAGCCAGGTTCCTGCCCTGTTTAAGTTCCTGTCCTGATTTCCTTCAAAAATGAACACAATATGGAATTATAAGCCAAGTAAACTCTTTCCTTCCCAACTTGCTTTTCAGTCATAGTGTTTCAAAGCAGCAATACAAACACCAACTAAGACAATATGCTTTGAGTATCCCATACACAAACATCAAATGACATTTGTTACCAAGAGAATTACCCAGACTCATGAAATAGCTATGACTTCTAAAAGCCCTACTTCCCAATACCAAGGCATTGTCAACCAAATAACAACAGGACTTTCATGGGGAATAAACAACCACAGTCAAAGAAAAAGTGCTAAACCTCTTCCATTTAAAGAGAAACCTCTGCCCCAAATAAAATAAAAATTGATAAGGATTATAAACTTTGTCCAGTTTCCTACATCAATAAAGTCTGCTTTGAATAGTCATTATATCATGAATCATTATAGTTTGTGACCATGGTATAGGGTATAGAAACTCTTAGAGGGAAATTGGCTTTGGACCCTTCAGAGACCAAATTTTTTTCCTGGTTATTGAGGAATGCTATAATAATTAAGGATTATCTCTTCTGTGTGGTATGCTCTTTTGTCCCTGTTACATTAAAGCAAGCACTAACTAGGGAGCTACATGGATCTAAATCTGGGTCCTTATTATCCCCTTATTTGCTTCTGATCTTTGATGACTATTATTAATAATGTATGTTAACTACTTAGTACTGCCTTGGAAGCTCAGAACTTAACGAATGGTAGTTCTTTTGTATTTTCCTCCTCACCAAGGCAAACACTTAAGGAACACTTCATAGATTCTCCCACACTGATCCCAAGACTTTACATGGGTCCCCTCATTTACTCTTCTTGGATGCAAGAGTATTACTATTTTTAATACTTTATTTTTTATTTCAATTAGAATCAAGATTCTGTTACATGTAAATCCCAGTTCCCACTCCCTCTCCTCCTCCCCCGCCCCCACCCCCAACTAAAACCCTACCTATCACATATCCTTTCTGCTCCCCAGGGAGGGTGAGGCCTTCCATAGGGGGGGTCATAGGGGTCTATCATATTCTTTGGGATAGGGCCTAGGCCCACCCTGTATGTCTTGGCTAAGGGAGTACTCCTCTATGTGGAATGGGCTTCCAAAGTCCACACCTATGCTAGGGATAAGTAATGAATTACTACAGGAGGTCCTGTAGACTTTGGAGGTCTCCTCACTGAAACCCATGTTCCTGGGGTCTGGATCAGTCCCATGCTGGTATCCCAGCTATCAGTCTGGGGACCAAGAGCTCCCCTTTGTTCAGGTCAGCTGTTTCTGTGGGTTTCACCAGCCTGGTCTGGACCCCTTTGCTCATCACTCATACTTCTCTGCAACTGGATTCCAGTTCAGTTCAGTGATTATTTGTGGGTGTCTGGTTCTACTTCCACCAACTGCTGGATGAAGGCTATAGGATGTCATATAAGACCTTCATCAATCTCATTATCACGGGAGGGCATTTAAGGTAGCCTCTCCTCTGTTGCTTAGATTGGTAGCTAGTGTCATCTTTGTAGATCTCCTGATATTTCCCTAGTGCTTGATTTCTCTGTAAACCTAAAATGTCTCTCTCTATTATGGTATCTCCTTTCTTGTTTTCTTCTATTCTTCCCCTGATTCAACTTTCTGCTCCCTCATGTCCTCCTCACCCCACCTCTTCTCCCCTTCTCATTCTCTCATTCTCATTCCCCCCTCCTCTCTTGATCCCAATTTGCTCAGGAGATCTTGTCCCTTTCCCCTTCTCCATGGGACCATGTATGTCTCTCTTAGTGTCCTCCTTGTTTACTAGATTTTCTGGCAGTGTGGATTGTAGGCTGGTAATCCTTTACTCTAAGTCTAAAATCCACATATGAGTGAGTACATACTATGTTAGTCTTTTTGTGATTGGTTTACCTCACTCAGAATGGATTCTTCTAGTTCCATCCATTTTCCTGCAAATTTCAAGATTCCATTGTTTTTTTCTGCTGAGTAGTACTCCCTTGTATAAATGTACCCGGCAGGCTTCAGCACACCCAGAGACTGCCAAGGCCTGATAACAATCCTGCCTCCATCCAGGAGAAGAGGACAGACATCAGAGTATTGGAACTGTTTCCAGCTACCAGAAGGGAACCTTGGTCGCATACCCACCAGGAGAGGAAGAGACCCCTGCTACACCCACCAGAAGAAAGGATGGGAAGAAGACAATATAAAAGCACATTCAACAATAGAAAAACCAATATGACACCACAGGAAACTAGGGTGTTACTATTAATACCACAATGTATGAATAGGAAAATTGTCCAGAGCAATGCAGTTAGTTGGGAGAAACATTAGTATTAATTGCTATGCCATCTAGCTCTAGCACAACATTATTGGTGCAGAGAGAGAGAAAGAGAGAGAGAGACAGAGAGAGAGAGAGAGAGAGAGAGAGAGAGAGAGAGAGAGAGAGAGGAGAAAAAGAAAAAAAGAAGATTTTGATTTAAAAAAGCAATTACCATAGCATGCCTCCATTGCATGTTACCAGAACCCATACTAGTAAATGCTACCTCACTACGGTGGGTATTGAGACACCCAGGCACTCCCTGATCTGTTAGAATGCCACTGAGTGTTGGACTGTGACAGTAAATTCTCCATCTGATCTTGCCCCTGGCTCTGTTCCAAGATCTTTAAATTCTTGGAAACTGCTGAATGGTCAAGTTTTCTTTTCTTACTCATAGTGACTCCATCTAATTAAATCCAAGTTTATGTAAGGCAGGGCTTAAGGTGAGGCTCCTGGAGAACCTTGGGATGAAACCTGTTCCCTACAAGCCTGAGTGGTTAGAGAGCTAGAACTTTTAACCATACCAGCCAACCTTGAGGAAAGGCAGTGGTGGGAGGATGCAAATCAAGATCCATGCAGAATCCTGCTTTCAGGTGGTTGAACAACATGAGTATCACAGAGGGTGTCATATGATCTCCAAGTTTCATCATGCATCCTAAGACCTTGCCCTGTCTGTTTCTTCCAGCTATCTGTGAGCACTGAAATGTCCTTTAAAATAAATACCAAACCATAGTGTTTCCCTGAGTCCCTGAACCATCATTCCAAGAGGGTGATCAAATACAAGAAGGGGTAGGAGAAATCCCCAATTATACCTGGTCCTTCAAAGTCGATGTGATAACCTACTTCTGAAGGTTGGCGTTTGAACAAGGGGATGTCTTTGTAGGGCAGAAGCCTGTGGACTCAACACCATCATCAGTCAATGTCCAATTGAACTACCGGACATGCAGCTAGTGACCACTGGAGTATTGTTTTAAATTTGGGGGAAAACTACACACCCCTAGTCAGACAAATAGTGAGTGTGTGAAAGATTGTGGATTTTGTTTTGTCATTTTCTTTTATTTCTTTTTGAGGTGTAATTACAGAGTGGCTCTTTATTTTCTCCATTAAAGGCAAACAATTAGTTTTTGTATGAAGCTTTAAAAGGGAAGCTGTTTGTAAATATTTTCAAGATTGTGTCTCTGTTACTATTGATACTTCATCAAAGCAAATGATAATAATTAATTGCCTGGGGTATATTATCAGTGCCATTCAACATCTTCTAAGGTTAGAGGGTTAGAGTCAAGACAAGGAAAGCTGCAAAATAGAAGTCTTATTGAGAAGATAGAAAGGGAATGCATATAGAAATTGATTGCTTGTGGATAGAGATGGGAATATAATTTCTTATCACAGAAATGAAGACAAAAGGTAGGAAACCCACCTGCCTCCATATGCATTTTTGATGGATTCACAAGCAGGAGATTTTATTAATAAATTATCCACAAATTTCAAAAAGTATATTAAATATTCAGAGATATCCAGAATCAAAAAAGAGCTCCCATAAGAGTCTGTATTCTACATGGTCCCCTGGAGAAGGGGAAAGGGACAAGATCTCCTGAGCAAATTGGGATCAAGAGAGGAGGGGGGAATGAGAATGAGAGAATGAGAAGGGGAGAAGAGGTGGGGTGAGGAGGACATGAGGGAGCAGAAAGTTGAATCAGGGGAAGAATAGAAGAAAACAAGAAAGGAGATACCATAATAGAGAGAGACATTTTAGGTTTACAGAGAAATCAAGCACTAGGGAAATATCAGGAGATCTACAAAGATGACACTAGCTACCAATCTAAGCAACAGAGGAGAGGCTACCTTAAATGCCCTCCCGTGATAATGAGATTGATGAAGGTCTTATATGACATCCTATAGCCTTCATCCAGCAGTTGGTGGAAGTAGAACCAGACACCCACAAATAATCACTGAACTGAACTGGAATCCAGTTGCAGAGAAGTATGAGTGATGAGCAAAGGGGTCCAGACCAGGCTGGTGAAACCCACAGAAACAGCTGACCTGAACAAAGGGGAGCTCTTGGTCCCCAGACTGATAGCTGGGATACCAGCATGGGACTGATCCAGACCCCAGGAACATGGGTTTCAGTGAGGAGACCTCCAAAGTCTACAGGACCTCCTGTAGTAATTCATTACTTATCCCTAGCATAGGTGTGGACTTTGGAAGCCCATTCCACATAGAGGAATACTCCCTTAGCCAAGACATACAGGGTGGGTCTAGGCCCTATCCCAAAGAATATGATAGACTCTTATGATGCCCTATGGAAGGCCTCACCCTCCCTGGGGAGCAGAAAGGATATGTGATAGGTGGGGTTTTAGTTGGGAGTGGGGGTAGGGGAGGAGGAGAGGGAGTGGGAACTGGGATTGACATGTAAAACAATCTTATTTCTTATTAAAATTTAAAAAGGTTTGTATTCTAAATAAGAGTCTATTAGGTGAGGAATTAAGACACCCTCAGGAAGTATACCCCAATTATTTCTAGGGATAATGCTAAGTTTCTATTCTCTACCCAGAACTTCTATTTGACCCTGGATTCAAACATGAGGAAACTTATCTTCTGCACTCCAGCATCCAGGAGAGTCTATTAGTCTATTAGTATTGCTGAACAGCCAAATGCTTTCATTGGTAATCCTGGGATCCTTAAGAAGGGGTGTTAGCTTCCTTAGGAAGGCAATGCAATTATATTAAGAAGGAGCTACACAATCTGCATAGTGGGTGCCATGGTTTCAGTGTGGTATGCCCCAGGGAGGGTCATATGCCGTACCCAGGTCCTCAGTGGAGCAACTAGAAAGAGGTGGGACCTTGGAGAAGTGGAAATTTGAAGAGGTAGGACCTGGCAGAAGGTAATAATTGGATGATAAAGACTCCAGATTCATGAATGGATTCATGCTGTATCTCAGGATTGGATTAGGTTTCCTGTGAACTGAGGCCACCCCATACATTGGCCTTTGCACACAAGGCCTACTGACAAGTTCCCTTTGTCATTCTCTTCCATGCTGTGACCCAGAAGGGCCATGCTAAGCTACAAGCACCAAGCTGTTTGTGCCTTCTTCTCACCCAAATCATGGGCCAAATAAACTTTATGCAGTATCTCACCTCAGCAATTGATTTCATTATAGCAATACAGGTTATACTAAAACAGTGACCAAAGCATCATGAATAAAACGTCTTCAGCATACATAATTGTATAAACGTGCACTTCTCTTGGCCTCTTCATTCCAAAGTTCTTATTGCATTGGTAGGCATCTAAACTTTTATAAATTATCTAAACACCCCTTATTTTTCACACCTGAAGTTTAATATTTTTGAAGCTCTCCCCTCCTGTAAAATCAAATATTTAATTCTAAACAGCAAACAAAAAAATCATATTTTTAAAAATAAATTATATGAATAAAATTTTGAGGCTTGGGATAAACTACTCACAGATTCCTGGGATTTGGGTGATCAAACACAAACTACAAGCGCAAAGAATGAAGATAAAAGAAATTACTAATTTTGTCCTAGCCTTCAATTCTAATTCATTTCACCTGCCCAGCACATTTTAAGAAATGAAAGCAGAAACAGTATTCAGCAATCCAGAATGGGTTGCCATTTAGAGCTGTGTTGAATGTGAATGCAATTTTACTCAATTAAGCCTTAAACAACTGATGCCGACAAATGTGGTCCATGCACTAGAGACCCTTATTATATCTGATATAAAATAGTTAATTGCTTCCAAATGAAGCTCAAATCAGATGGAGAAATGTCCATTCTGACTTGTGCTGGAATAAAAGTAGACAATGGGCACTGTTGTATTTTTTGCTTGACTCTGTGGATTCTCAAGAATATTCATTTACTTAATAGGCAAAATTAAGCCATGTGGCCTCCAGGGATGGCTACTCTTTGGACACGTGGACATAAATGCAATTTTCTCCGTAATTTCTTTGATGGATTCAGTAAGGATTCCTACTCGTCAACATGAGCATGTTTGGGCAATGCTCTGTATAGCATTTTGGTGAACATATATTCAGATTGCCGTCTCAAATCTTGTGTTTAATAATATTATCCCCAAATTACAACGTCCCTAAGCTATCTAATGCCATTGTTATTATTTAAGTCATAAAACCATCTAGTGTGCTTTATCTCTTTAAATTACTAAGATTAGGAGACTATCCTTAAGGTAACCCTTATTATAACAAGAACACTGTAAATAGAGAAACATTAACAATCTTGCCTCACTCCAGCTTTTATTATTAGGTCCAAGCAGAAACTCAGTTTCCACAAAAGTCATCGGATGTTGTGTGAATTCTCTCAAACAGTTCCCAATTTTCTGTTTAGCTCTTCATAGTGAATTATGTTTGCCAAATCTCAAATGCAATATAATGGAACGTGAAATAAATTCTCAAATAAGTTTACATCACAGCATTCAACTAGGTCTTGTCAGCATAAATTAATATGGAAAAATACATATTTCTTAGTGTACAATTATGTTTGAAAATTTGATTGCTAATGGATTTCTGTATTCATATCAAGGTCAGATGGAGAATTGTTTATGAGTCATCTGAAATCTCTTATAGCCTCTTTGCACTAGTTTTATAGCATCTATTTATGACATTTGCTATTTTTATGTGGCTCCATCATAGTTTTTGTGTTGTTGTTTTGTTTTGTTTTGTCTTTCCACAAGAGCAATGCAGCGCATTTTGTCAGATACGCACTTGTTTTCAAAACTCTCCTTTATCTTACTGGCGAGAGCGTGCAATTAACCCTCTTCTCCCTATGAGAGGCATCTTCGTAATAACAGCTCTTCTGGCAGAGCTTTTGTTAGAGAGATTTTAAAATCAAAAGCCCATAAAGGTTGGGGTTTGGCAAATCCCTTTCAAGGTCATATCCTTTACAAGCATACAAGTTTTCTCCCCGTGGAAACATGGCCACGTTGTTTTTCATATTTAAAATCACAAACAAGACAAGCACAGGTACCTGGTTGTAACCAACGTTGAGGAAAGAGACCGAGGTTTTACTCCTTCTAAAGAATGGACAAGGAAGAGGTTTTCTGGTCTCTTCATCACTTTGAGGCTTGGTGGTAAGAAGGGCGAGGTCTCTGTCACATGCTCCACAACCTCCTTCATGCAGGCAGGGCTGGCCAGTCATCCAGCTGCATGAAAGGGCTTAATCGGCAAAGGGCATGGTAATTCCCTCCATCTGCCTTTTCTTTCTTCTAAGGCAAAATCTTCACCTGGCGTTTTTGATTCATGTGTTCTAATTATGATGGCTGCCATCAGCAGCCCTGTGGGGTGACACCACGAGCTCCCTGAGCCCACAGAGCATACTGAAGCTTGTTAAGCGACCATGTCAGCCTGATTTTAGGGCCCATTTTGCAGCTCTCCACAGGCCGATCTGAAAGCATCAGGAGTCTGGGACTTGCAGGACAAGTGCATTGTCTTTCTAAATGTCTCTTTCTGATAAGCAAATCCAAATATGGTTCATTCACCGTGGCTTTGAAGGCACAGTGGGGAACTCGGCTTGCATGGTGGATACAACAAAATGCTTAATATTATCACTTGGTATAGAGCTAAAGGACTCAATTTCCAATTCCAAGATAAAAAACCTTTGCTCCCCAGCTATGATCAAGAGTTTGAAATTTAAATCAGGAGTCTTGAAAGCTATTCTAAGTCTCAAAAGGGCTGGCTTTCCCATACATACAAAGGAGAAAACGCTGCGCTTGCATTAGTCTCTGAATCAGGAGAAGCTCACATCATTTGAGAAAATGCAATACTTGCCTTCTTGCAATTGGAATGCTGTGCAGTGTCTTCAGTGTTTTTCAGTTCATTTATTTTATTGTATTTCCCATTATTTAGATTATGATTAGGGCTGGTCCCATAGTCTTTTTTTATTACTTTGTATACCTCCTATTGTTTTAGTGTTTCCACACTAATAACACCTGGCAACATCCAAAAACATTTTGATTTATTTTGAGGTAAATACAAAAGAAAAGTGGAAAATGAATTTAGCAGCATGCTTAGTGCCTGGCCCTGCTCAACACTGTGTTTTGTGTGTCTTGCATTACTATATTTATTTTCCTACATCTTATACTGGAGTATAATTGAGACACTGAATTTGTATATATTTAATGTACATAAATGCATCTTGATATCAACATATATTATAAAGTGATTACCACCATAAACCTAATTAGCATGCCCATCACTTCACACAGTTATCTTTGTGTATTCTCAGAACATTAAGAATTTACTGCCTTAGCAAATTTCAGAGAGATGACAATTATTCCTAACTATAGTCCCTATAATGTGCATCACATCTATAGATATTTCATCATTACACATCAATGAAGCTCACAATTTGCCTGATTCTCTCTCCTTTACTTCACATTGAACCCATGAAAGCCACTATCTCCTAAAGTTGGTTGGTTTTTGATTGTACATAGAGGTGAAACCATACAGGATTTATCTTTCTAAGCCTTTCATATTTACCTTAACACAATGCCATTCAGGTTCCTTTACGTTATCTCAAATAACAAGATTTGTTTTTCCCTTATGAGGTAGGATAAATCTTTCTGTCTTTCTTTCTGTGTCTCTGTCTCTGTCTCTGTCTCTGTCTCTCCTCTCTGTCTCTCTCTGTCTCTCTCTCTCTCTCTCTGTGTGTGTGTGTGTGTGTGTAGATAAATCTTAGATACATAGATAGATATGTAGGTAGATACGTAAGTAAATAGTTACATAGACATGGATAGATACATGAGCAGATAGATAGATAGATAGATAGATAGATAGATAGATAGATAGATAGGCATGGGTAGATAGGTAGAGATTTTCTTTCACCACTTATCTGCTTAGGACCTTCAGAAAAACTTCAGGATATTTTGTAGCCCTTCACAGAAACAGTAAATCAGAATTTCTTTCTTATTATATAGTACTTTGAAGAACATTCTAGTTCCTCCAGTTTTAGGTAAAATTGTATAAAGGAGATTTTGGTGGTTTGAGAATAATTTTCAAGAACTTTAGTAAAAGTTTACACACAATGTGCTCCTCACCTACAACCCAGATCCACAATAAACATATCAGAGATTATACAGAAACTCACTGGCTGCTTTACAAGGTAATTTAGACTGGCAAATGTTTTAATGATTAACACCTAAATTGACAATAATAGTAACTAGAAAATATTTATATATTTGAATGTTCTTATGGTTTAGGGAGTTGTTGCTACCCTTGTCTGTTTGTTGCTGTTTATCTCTTTGTCTTCCAGTATTCTTTTGTTTTGTTTTGTTTTAATTCAGGCTGTTATAAAAAAAAATACCATAGACTGGGTAGTTTAAATAGCAGAAATGTATTTCCCAGAGTTCTGTGGTATGAGCAGATCAAGAACAAGTTGTTAACTCTTTAGGTTCCTCTTGGGTACCCTTTTCACCATTTAAAGACATATGATTTTTGGCATATGTTTCAAAGGAAGGAGTAGGAGACAGAGTATCTTACTAATGTCCCTTCTTATAAGGTTACAAATCTCACCCATTAGCTTCTCAGTACCTGCTCAACTCTTGAAGGCCTTACCTTCAAATGAAAACTCATATTGGGCATCAGGGCTTGGACGCATGACTATGGAGATGCAATCATTCAGTCCATAACAACCTTGGGCTACATGAAGAGTAGTTTGGTGTACAGCATCTGGTCATCCCTCTTGTGGGATGACTAACATCAATGGCTGAGCTATGGACTCATATCAAAGTGGTTGAAAGAAGTTGGTCAAGTGAATGTCAAAACTCATGGCTACCTGAGGAACTTGGGTATGCCTCAGTGGTAAATCATGTGCTTAGTATATACAAAATTCTTTAGTCAATAAAAAATTATGTCAACTAATTATCCAAAAAGGAAATAATAGACAACCACTCTTCATTTTCCAAATTAACAATCCATGTCCATTTTTTCCTTAAAAGTATTTTCTTTGTCCATTCTCTTTTTCTTACTGACTTTTTTACTCTAAGAAAGTCTAGCATCTATTTTGCCACATTGTTGCTGACCTCAGTCAGTGCACCATCCTGCTATCTATCACATTCATAGCCAAATACTTACCAAAGTGATCTGAATTAAAAAGTACCTTGGATAACCTTTCCCATTTAAGTCCTTCAGCAGTTGGTCTCTGCCTGTGTTTTCCTATTCAGTCTCAGTTCGCCCAGCCCAGTCACTACTGAATACTCACACTGAATACTCTAGCAACCTGAGTGATGCTGCCTTGATCACAATTAGCTTCATTGGCCCTTTAATTTCATCCTTTTAGTGTGTGTGTGTGTGTGTGTGTGTGTGTGTGTGTGTGTGTGTGTGAGAGAGAGAGAGAGAGAGAGAGAGAGAGAGAGAGAGAGAGAGAGAGAGAGAGAGCACAAGTGCTACAGCAAACATATGATGGTCAAAAGGCAACCTGAGTATTGATGCTAATGACCACCTTTCTTGAGAGTCTCTTTGTTGTTTTCCACTGCATATCCCAAGCTAGGTGACCAGTGAGTTTTTCAGGATCCTCCTGTCTCTGCAGTCAGTCATTCTCCCCACAGGGTTGCTAGAATGACACATGCTCTCCCTAGGCATCCATATTTTACATGGGTTCTGGGGATTAGAACTCAGGTGTTGCTACATGTGTGGTAGTAGCTTTTAACCACTGAGCCATCTCCCCTGTGCCTCTTCTTTAGTTCACTTGGGTCAGTTTTTTTTTTTTTTCTGGTTCCCAACAGTAAGTGTCATAGTTTATTGACCCCTTTTGCTTTTCCTGAGTGAGTTGGGCACTACAATATGTCTTAAGTATTCAAGAACACAAATATACCCTCAGAGAGTTCAAACACACAACTCTAGGCATGTGATTATAATGCACAACATTGATACAGTGACAGAGACAGGCACAGATAATTTGTTGTGAAAGGACACATGGGAATCTTACATCTTGAAGAACAGAAGCCTGAAGAAGGAAGGCAGAAATTGTTTTATATAATGCATGGATCCTAAATAATAAATACATTTTAAATGTGAAAAGATATAATAAAAATTAGGATATAGAATGAATAAAAGCCACAAGAAGATTATGCATTGTCAGACAGTCATAACATAGAGTAAGTGTGAGGACAATCTACATGACAAATGGGAAAAGAAGGAAGTAAACCTGTAGAAGAAACAAGGTACTGAATAGGTTACTAGGTATTACGTACAAATAACTTTAGATTATAGGAAACAATAGGAACATTGATGTGGCATGATTGGATTTGTGTTTTGGATCTCTTTTGTACCAATGCAGAGGATAGATAAATTCAATGGACATAGTATGGAAGTAGAGAGATTTAGGATGGAAGATGGATAGGAGAGGAGAAGCCCTAGGGAAAGATAGAAAGAGAGATTGGTGGTTCGTGAATAGAGAAATGGCTATAGGCAAAGAAATAAACGGAGTCTGATATAGATTATAATTGGCATAGCAGATTAGGTTAGAGTATGTCAATACTGAATGCAGCAGTGAGGCCTTGCTTTGGTTTAGATTTATTGTATTTTGTGTGGGGGGGTAGTTTGCTTGCATGTATGTCTGTGCATCTTTTGTAGATATGGTGCCTGTGGAGTCCAGAAATCAGTGTCTGATACCTAGGAATTGGAGTTACAAACAAATGTAAGCTACTATGTGATTGCTGGGGACTGAACTTGGTCCCTCTGCAAGAGCAGCAAATGTTCTTAACCCCTGAGGCATCTCTCTAGCCCCAACACCTCATTTTTAATGGCCACATGTTCCATTTAGTCTCTCTTCCATCATTAATCAAAGATATATTAAAAATCACTAGTTCTGGGACCTAAATGAAGTAGATCCTACAAAATAATCAGAGAAATGGCATCCAAGAAGACTATACGCCAGGTGGAAAGGGCTGCATATTGTAGGAAAAGCACAGATGAAAATGTGTGCCATCAGAGCTGGAGCAAGACCTCAGGAGTGAAGAGAAATTGATGCTTTTCCAGAGGGACCTACATTTGGTTCCCAGAGCCCACTTTAGGTTCAGGCTGCTCACAGCTACCTGGAACTCCAGTCCCAAGAGAATCTTACCCCCTTTATTGGCTTCCACAAGTGTGTGCAAGCTCTCTCTCTTTCTTTCTCTGTCTCTCTGTCTCTCTGTCTCTGTCTCTATCTCTCTCTCTCACACACACACACAAACACACACACACACACAGAGAGAGAGAGAGAGAGAGAGAGAGAGAGAGAGAGAGAGAGAAAGAGAGAAATGAAAACAGACTTTTAAGTAAATATGTGTTGTCCAGTGGAGGAGATCCTTTCAGCTGCCATTTAAGGAGGAATGAAGGGTAAGATGACATTGGAGGAAGCCCTTGAAACTTACACTAGATCCAGACATGGGGAGATTGGCCTGAAGAACTTCTGGGCAGAGAGAAAAGCACAGATGGCTGTTGTCATGGGCTCTAGGAAAGGAAATGATCTCTTACATTGCAGTTTGGCCGAAGGAAGAGAGAGGATGGGACACAATAAGGGACTGAGCCAAATGACATCACTAGGATAGCTTGATGGCCTGGTCATGAGGTACAAGATAGAATCTCCAAAATGAATTCTGGACACACGATAAAGTTTATAAAATAAGAAGGAAAAGGTATTTTTAGAATCTCTGGAGACAATTGATCTTGAGTATTCAGTGGTGGCTGTAGCCAAGATATGTCTCCTTCATTCAGAAGAGTGCCTGTTGCACAGAGACTTACATTTAACCTTACCTGGAGATATGAATCCACCTTTAAATCTCAGAAGAGTTTAATGTCACATAAAAGCCAGTCCGGAAAATGCCCTTTGTCTTTTCACTGAATGATTTTGGGGAGCTATGTTCCTTTAGTTTAGTTTAGTTTTGTTTTTCTGGGCATGGAGTGTAGTTTGCTTTTATATGATATCAAAGGGAGGAAAAGTAGCTTATCCCCAACCTAGGGCCTCTTTATGTCCAATTGAATGAGCCTTTCCCATTTCAGAATATGCTCCCTTCCATGGCACAGAGGATTTTCCTCTGTAAAAGTAGGAATCATCTTTTTTTGTTCCTTTACGTTGCCTTTTCTCCCAATTCTAGAAAAAAAATATAAGGCTTACCTTGGTACTAATAATGAGACCTTATTGTTCAGCTGGCCAATATGTTTTCAACATTTTTGGAACAGATAAATGGTCTCAGGTTCTAGCTAAAGCTCCTGATGCATGACACAGGCATACCCACCTTCACCTTTCCCTTAGCCTTGCTATAGTTTTTGGTTGTTGATTCAATATTTTAGACTATGCTGACATAACTGATTCAGTTTCAGCAAAATACAGCCTGATATGAATGTATGCTCAAACATTCAGTGACTTATCTTTCCCCATCATGCTTGTGTCCCCATGGCACTTGTATTTAGTCAGGAACAAGAAAACTAAGCAGGATAATCTGGTACCAAGTAAAACACAGCACACCTGAAAGATCTGAGTATATATATTCAGCTAAACATGTTAGACTTCTCACTCTTCTTTCACTGTAGCATTGTTAATGAATGAACAATGCTACAGATAACTTGTAAATGTGTTCTCTTACTGCCATTAATAACTTTACAATATGAGCCCTCTATCTAGCATAATCATGAGGTAACCTGACTAATAATCTGAGGAAAATGGGTGGTTGGAACACAGTGATCTCACCTGTGCTTTGTAAATATAGGGATAATTTTGTTTTGTTTTGTTTTGTTTTGTTTTGTTTGTTTGTTTTTGAGACAGGGTTTCTCTGTGAAACAGTCCTGCCTGCCTCTACCTCCCAAGTGCTGGGGTAAAAAGTATGTGCCACCACCACCACCCTTTTTCTGAATTTCTTTTTTAAAAAATGCTAAAGCATACACTGAAACAGGAAAATCTGTTTGGTAACATCAGTTAGGACTCAGAACCTAGCACTTCTGAGCTGTCAGAACAAATTCTAAGTATCAATCAAACCCCCTATTTAGTAAGTGAGGAAACTTGGGTGAAGTACAGCACAGCCAGCAGACTTGAATCACACAAAGGTTGGACCTGAGATGGAGATCCACTTTTGAGTTTGACAGAAGGCTTCCATCAGCACAGCTGGGATGCTACCACGGTGCTTATGAAACAACACTTGTGTGTTCCATTGAAAACAAAGGCATCCATCTGTCTTTTATCCATTTACTCCCAGTGTTTAAAGGTATCCTCTACAAAATTCAAAAACCAATTCAATCTGCTATAACTCTGGTGTTTCAGATTGCATTACGCAGTTCTGTCTCCCAAGTAATGATCTTATTTTGACTTTCCCTCTCCCTCTTTATACATTTGGGTTAGTATATATTATGTTGCCTTGTTGGGCCTTTATTATCCATCAACACTGGCAGAGATCCAAAGGTATCAAATTAGAAATATTGACTTTTCTAATGGGCTAACAAAATGATAGCATGTGAGATAACAAATGTTTTAATTTTATAACACATACAACAGTGCCTGTGAGGGAGATCCCTGCAAATACAAGGTAATAAAAGCATTTTAAAATGTGAAGATGAGAAGAACATTACTGCATAAAGAAAGGTCAGCCAGACTCTCTCCATGATAATAGAAAGCCACTTATGCATGGTTATCAATAGAAAAATGTGTAAGTTGAAAGGCTCTTTTTCCCCAATAGCAAATATAATGTCCTTAGGAGCAACAATTCCTCAAGGGATATGGGATAACTGCATTACTGATTTTCAGTTTCTGAGCAGCAGCAATTAGATAACTTGAATCTGATGGCTATAATCCTCAAGGTTGGATCTGATTAATAAAGTGAATGATAACCTGCTGATTCTAAAATAAAATGCTAAATAAGTACGTGTTGCCATTTTCAGCAATAAAGTCATAAGCAGTTTGCAGCAAATGTGATTGGCATAAACAATTTTGAAAATAATGTCAAATACATTCAAGAAAAAAGCTATTGCTGTCAAATTTACAGAATCAAGATGGCACTTCCACAGATGCATCTACAATTTTAAGCCCCCACAATAGGTTGACAGATACTCTAACAAATCATTTATGCCACACTTAAATTGTGTACCTAATTCCTCAATAGCAGATTTATTTAATCAGAGCATGATAGTTTCTGACAATTACTTTTATAAACTTTTATGAGATATATCAGGAAATATTTGCAGACCTATATTGCCTAAGTTGTGTGCACAGTAAGAGGCTGACACAGCTATGCAAAGTACTAAAGTAACAGAGTAAGTGGAGCGTCTTGAGATACTGCCAAATGTTTCCTTACCTGGCAAATGCCTGGGATAATAATAGATGAGTACAAAGGAAAGTCCAAGGAGGTTATTAAATTATACTTCCAGGGTATAAATCTCTTGTATGGCATACTTTGACTAGGTCTATACATCCTCCAGAAGAAGCAACACAATGTGATTTCTCTATGTGGATGAGCATGTCAGAACAGACTGTCTATTAGGTGTTGCAAACTCATAAGTCCTCAGGAGATAAGTAGATAATTCAGGTGAGTGGAGTGGTCTGTGGAAACAGGCAAATAGGAGAGCATTTGCCAGGATCAGCTGCTGAGGGAGGAAGTTACCACAATGCCAGGACTTCCGGGGATTCTCTCACCTCAAGAGGTAGCAGAGATCAGAATCTTCAGTGATTGCAACTAAATGATCAAAACAATAATAATCATGGTTCTGTAGACCTGATTCAGAGAGGAGCCACCAGTCAGATAACTTCGCATTCAATGATGACATAACCAGGCCCTCTATACATTCTATGTAGACTTTACCACAATTGACAGTTGAACAAATTATAGGCAGAACTATTAGGTGAATAATTGAATGCTAGGAACCTCAATCTTGCCAGAGCACACTTGGGACATGCAGAAGAGAAAAATTCATTTGGAATAGAGAGAATAGCTCAGGTATCTCTATTACTGCTTGGTTCTCACTTCTTTTATCTGTAAAATTAAAATAATATCTACTGGAGCTTGGAGATGGCTCAGTTAGTAAAGTGATTGCTGTATAAACAGGAGGACCTTAATTAAGATCCTGGACACTTACCTAAAAATCCAGGCACAGCAGAGCACAACTATAAGCCCAGTCACAGTGATAGGCAGATATCTGGAGCTCCCTGACAAGCCCATCTAGCTAATTGATGACCTCCAAGTTCAGTGAGAGATCCTATCTCACAAAACTAAGACTGAGATAGATAGAACAAGCCATCTAATATTAACCTCTAGACTTATACACACACACACACACACACACACACACACACACACACACACACACACACACAATTACACTATCTACCTCATGGGTTGTTATGAGAATTAGATGAGTATGTATTCTACAGTAGGTATTTAGTAGCTCTTACCTGCTATTGCTCTTATTATGAATACAGTGTATATTCCTTCAATGTTAATAGGAGGTAGCATTTCCAGAACCTGGCCACTCAGTGTAGTAATACTGAGAAAGCAGGTGTTGGAATGATGCTACAGACAAGAAAAATAACAGCACTATAAAGACAAGTATCTGTTTCAGAGTTGGAATGAAGCGAAGAGGGTTTCAGATCAGCACTGCTTTGAACAACAAGGTAATTATCAATGTAGGCAGGCTGGCTTGGCATGCAGTCATTAGATGTGATCCGGTAATGAGTGTGTATGGGTATGGAAAAGAGGTTTCTTGGCTTTCTTTGAACTGTTAGAAAGAGATCTTTTAGCTGTGTTGTTTTCCCTGACAGCCTTCAAAATCTGAGAGTGACAAATAGTGGCAGGTCCCCCAAACCCAAATGTCCACATAGATGCAGGATAGGAAGAATACAACTGACTGCATTTATTCCCCAGCCATGCTTCACAGAGATATGCCCTTGCTACCATGTTCAAAGCATTGCTCTTAATCATAGACCTTTCAGGTCACTTCTCCAGGCAGATGAGGGTACGAGGTGCAAAGGAGATCAAAACAGTTGTGTGCAGTACTTTCACTGAATCTCACAACTTGCACCAACATATAAATCAGAAATAGTTAAACTGATCCTCAGAGGCTGACCTACAGGCTGTTTTAATAAATATTGGTTTTGCATTCTAAACATCTGCCCAAAAGGAAGAAGGAGGAGCAATGACCACACATGGCCCCCAAAGCCAACAATATGCACACTTTAACCCAATCCATGGGATGTCACTGATCCCAAGAGTAGTTCTTGTTCATTTTCTTCCAAAATTAAGTTAAAGGGGAAGAGGAACATTGGTTCCCTCTGACAACTCACTATAAGTAAGGTGTGATTTAGAGATGAATAGCCATTCTCTTTTAGACCTTGTGCTTCATAATGCAGTAAATCTTTTTAACCCAGTGGCCAAAAATGCCTACAGTGTTTTGCTCCTTTCTGTTTCTTAAGTGTAATATATGTTATGACCTGTTGACTTAAAAAAATTCACTCAGTTATCCAAGTAAGACACTTTAGTTTTGATGTTACATGCTGACTTGTCACCAGGATGCCTGGTTCCTGCTTGGGTATAAAATCATGGCCCACATACTTTTCATTGATCACAATTTAACAGCCAATCAAGGCACAGCTTCATCTTCACAATTTCACTGTGTCTTTACAATTGAGAAGAATAGTGGTTATAATGGGTACCATTATAGCTATTGTGTCCCTGTGAGATGAATGTGGAAAGAGTACTGAAGCCGGCCAGGTTATATAAATGTCTGTGGCTAAGGACATTATGGAAAGAATAATGTAACCTCACAGGATATAACGATTTTCTATAACTACACTCACTGGGATTTCCCTTCACCTGTAAAACCTGTTGTATCCATTGAAGACTTGCAACAGAGTATTTCTTAAGCTCATCATTTACACAGCCAAGAAACTGAGTCTGCAAAGAAAATACACAGGTTAAGGTCGTCTGTGGAAAAATTGGAATGGCTTATATTGTTGTTTTTAGTTTGAGCTTGGAGCATAAATTTCAAAGTATTTTAACATTGCCAGACATAGTGGTACACACCTGGAATCCCAGCATGGGAAAGCTGAGGTAAGAGGATGGAAGCTAGCCTAGGCTACAAAGCGAGGCCAGTCAATCACCACAATAACCACAACTTGAGATTTTTCTCAGCCTACATGTTGATGTGTTGTGCTTTCCATTTTCATTGAGACCCCTGCATTTTGAAGTTACTTTTGGCTTCCTAATATAATTGCCTATTTATGTATACCTTTGTAAGTAGTTAAGTGCTTTAGCCACCTACCACTTGAACACCTCAGAATGCATTTTCAAAACATGTTTCCAAAGATGAAACTCCATGGTTCAGAGAGCCCTTAAATCTATCCTATGCAAGAATGAAAAAAGATTTAGAAAACAGCAACATCAAATAAGTTCCTTTTATTCTTTCTAGCATTTTATTCCATATCATGGAGGTGTTGATTTTTTTTCTCCCACCCACCAATGGGCAGTATGGAATGTCAATCATGAAAATGGGTATACCACTAGAAGAGAACTTTCTGTGAATTTGGAAGATGAAAAATAATTTTAGCTTTATAGATACATGTTAGGAATAATTACAACTCTGAACTGTCAAGTTTCCCTTCCCAACACTACCTGCCCTTCCCATGGGTAGCAGATTCTGGCAGTGTACACTTTCAGATGTGTAGGACTTCACATTAACAACCACTTGTCTACAATCCAATATCCTTCAGGACAAGTCCAACTTCCCTCCCCAAGTAAACTACTATATCCCTTCAAAACTTACTAACAGGCTATGGAAGTTAATACAAGAGCTTATTCACGTGTTTGTTCCTTCCTCCTTTGCTGTTTTTTTTTTCTGTTAGTTGAAGCTTAGGCTAAAGACAAAGATACAGATTTATTGGGCATTCTTTCTTCCTTCTACAAAACTTCACTCTTTCTCCCTCCCTTGTTTACTTTTTCCTCCCTCCTTTTCTCCACTGCCTGAGACTATGACATTGGAATGATGCATTTCAGAATACCTAACCAACCAATCATTCATGAGTTAAATAATTCAACACACCACCATTGATTAAATTTCAGTTAATTCAGTAGAAATTTATTATTCTTGTACTTTAAACTCAACATCTTTAGGAACTAGGCTAACAATTTAAATTAGTGGAAAATAAGGAGGGGTATAGAGAGAGGGCAAAGAGTAGACCCTGTTTCCTTTTTATGCTTAAGCCCTTCTTTTCTCCACAGAGACTGGATTTCTGGATTCTTATGTGAAATTAATTGACAAATAATACAGAATTTTGAACACAACCAAGATATAATAAACATTCCAACATCAACTGGTTTGCAAGCTTTGGCTAGATGAAGAAGAAAAAACTGCTTTCTCTGGATATATAACAGGGGTAGAAAGACACAAATAAGGGAACAGATGTCAGGGAACATGTGATAAGTGGACAAAAATGAGGTGTGTGGACATTCAAATTGAGGTACACACAACTCGGGTTCAAATTACATGTACTACAAATACATGATTTTTTTTCCATTCATTTATTTAGCTCATAAATGAAGTCTTGCACAATTATGATACATAATACAGTATGTTCACAATGGCATGGCTAAATTAAACCAATTAACATGTTATATCACACATATTCATCATTTTTGTTTTGAGAACACTTAAAGTATACTATCTCACAACTTTTAAAATATAGCATATTCAAATACATGATTTCAAAGTAGAATTTGTGACCGATTGCCATTTATTCTAGACTGAAATGCAAACACAAAAGGAAAGGCAAACCCACACAGGTAAAAATAAATGAAGGGAAGGAAGAAATATGGTGAGTGCCAGGTTTAGTCCTGACAACCTGAGAAGTTTATGTGAGCTTGACTTTGGAGCAAGAGAAGTTAGAAATGGGGAAGCTTGTGACAAAACCTCTGGAAAGTTTCTCTCTGCACTCCTCCCATCCAGTGTTCTCCTTCTGTGATGTCACACCCAGCCTTCTAATTTGTACATCTTCAAAACATGGTATGATTTGTAGCAGGCTTTCTTTTGGGCCAACAAGTAGCTCCCAAATCATGTTACCAAGACTTATTATTAGTTATTAATGCTAGGCCTTACCTTATGATAGTCCCACTAGCAAATTTATAACTTAATATTCCTATTTCACTTCATCTACATTTTACCTTGTGGCTTTTTACCTTTCTTTCATTGTGGATGTCTTATTCCATGTCTGGCTTGCTGGTGGCTGACTGGCCCTCTCTTTCTCCCTCTATCACTTGTCTCTTCTTTCTTTTCCTTTTGAGCCTAGATTCCTCCTCCTTCCTATTATGTCTTCCCACCAACCCTGTCCATCCACCTTTTTATTAGATGAATAAGGTGCCTTAGACAGACAAGATAAAACAACAAATCTTTATATAATTAGACAAATGCAACATAAACAAATGTAAGATAGCTCTGCATCATTGAACAAATGGTTTTTGCCATACACTATGCTTGTGGAGCTAGTCTGGAAGGTTCTATTATAGTTCTCCCTCAAGACTTCCATCCTTCTGCCTTCATTCAATAGTTAAAAGCTAAAAGTCATGATCTCAAGAGAGACTTTCCTGATGCATGCTTAATGTTTAATTAAACTTTAGTAACAAATTTGTGTATGAGCATGTGTGTGTGTACATGTGTGTGTAGGTGCATGTGTGTATATGCTTCCTAATAGCCCTGCTTCCTACCTTCTGAAGCTGAGAGATTAGTTTTTCACTGTGCACATGTGAGCCATTTTCAGCAGACCCTTGAGGAGGAAGCTTGGCTATGCAGTTCGATACAGTTGGGACTTAATTCTGAAGCAATATGGAGACAGAAGTTTCCATTTTTAAACTCACATCTGGTTTCCTTTCTCCGGTTTTCATTGATGACATTTATGTTGACATGAAATTATCCCAATAAAGTTTCTAATCCTGACACTCTGCCTATCTCACTGTCATCTTTGCAAAAACAGCTCAATTTCCTCACATTTCTCTTCCAGTAAAATAAAACTGATTCTGGCCACATTCATATCTACATTCACAATGTGCCTTAAGTGTGGTGATCTTGCTTAAATTTAAGATGTGTGCTATGGAACATGAACCAGGAGATACATTAATCATGAAGTTTATTATAGTGGGGGGAAGTGAGAGAGCAAGCAAAGAGAGTAAGAGAAGAGAGAGAGGGCAAGAGAGCGAGAGAGAGCAAAGAGAAGACAGCATAAGAGAAGAAACCCTGAGAGTAGGAGAAGAAAGAAGAGAGAAGAGAGAAGAGAGTATAAGTGAGCAGGGGTCTGTCTTTTAAAGAGGTCCTTTACACCTGCATGCAGACTTAGTTTCCATGGAACCCTGAGCTGACCAGGATACTACTGCCTGAATGGATTCTACCAGATAACAGGGCCAGGCCAGAGTAATGCCTGAACCTTTCACTAAGTACCAAATATGCTCAGATTTTTTCTGATGGAAGCAATAAATACCTGCACAGTTATTTTAGGGAAATGGTTGGCCTTTATAAATGCCCTTCATTTGTAAAATGGAGTGGAGTAATGCATATAAGCAACTCAACACCATGCCTTCTCTGTAGTTGGGAAATCCTCTGTCTCCCTTTTCAGCCAAACCTTTCTTTTCTTTCCTTGTTGTTCTTTTATTTTATTAAGGATCAAATTCAGTGTCTACTACATGCTAGACACATACCCTACCACTGAGCTACATCTCTAATCCTAGCTTCATAGCTTCCCATGTCTGGTCCTGAATCCCACCTTTCAAGGAGACTCCAGAAAGTTGTTTCAGCAGTTGTCACACTGTTCATTCCCCCAAACAGGTGTCATGTGAAAACTGTGCTCTTTCTCCCCAGTTCCATCATGTATCACTTCTACTTCTGGCCTTGGCCACAGCCACCATAAATGTCACATCATCAGAGAATCTTCAAATTAGGAGATCTGCTTCTCCACATTCGTCAAACCACATACCACAGTTGAAATCCATTCATTTTTGTAGAGTGTTTTTAAAGTCTTTCTCTCTTGCTTGGAAATGCCTGTTGCACAGCACTGCCAGCCCTCAGTATATGTGCCTTTCTGATCACTTGCATTCTCAGAGGCTCCCATGTCTTGGCTGATATTTCTTCATTCCAATTCTTCATTCTTATCTCTGTATTCTATCCTGCATTATATTTATTTGAAAGAATATCTCTTCTTATTGGTAAATTATCATCCCATTTATAGGAGAGACTGACTTCTTCATCTTCCTACCACTTGGACTGTGTTTAAGTAATAGTTTATTTTTCCTAGACATGGGCAGTTAGATTTTTAAAAAATAGCTTTAAAGTATCTTAATGCAATATTAGGTAAGACATATTATCAACCATCAGAGCACTCCTACATTTTCCTATTGAGAATTTCTTTTCAGTGAGCAAAAACAAACATGATTAGAAATAGTGCTAGACGTCAAAATGGTGTATTCCCACCTGAATGGGAATTAATGTTACATGATGCAAAGCTGTGTGTTATATTTGACTAGGACTTGAAGTCATACACCCCCGTGTCTCTAGTCTGTCAGTAGAAGGGTGCTCAGACACCAGAGGAGAATTATACCCCACCATGAATCCCTCTAGGGGAAGTGATTATAGGAGACAAGGATGTGTTTGTGGCTGCAGGATACAAAGAGCAAATTTTTCTCTCCCTAATGTAAACAGGTTCAATCCCAGTATAGTATTTCCCGCGGGAGCTCCTTAAATATTTTAACAAGAAGACAAGAGCACTAAGGACAGAAAATCCACCACTGGCTTCCTGTGCCTAACCACAGATAAAATATTGATTACATTTCTGTAGGTTTGAGAAGTTTCCAGGTAACAATTGTTTTCTTATTTATTTATTTATTTATTTATTTATTTATTTTTATTTCTGAGCTGCAGCAAGTCATTGAAACTGTAAACTGATGGAATGCCACCTATATTTCAGTGAAGCACCTTAGTTCGATCAATATGCTTTATCTCTTCATTCACAGATGTTCATAGGTTTAAGCATATAGATAATCAAGTGTATATATACAAGCATATATTGTTATCACCAAAAAATGGATTTTAATGAGTTTTACTGCCAAATAGTTAGATAACATGGCACATATTTTATGTTTAGTTGAAAATTGTATTTTATACACTAAAATTTGACCATGATCTCCCCTGCAGTTCCCCCAATCCTCCCTACTTCCCAGCCCACCCAACTTCATGTTCTTTTTCTCTCTTTCAAAAAGCAAAAAAGAAAATCAGAAACAAAAACCAGAAACACACACACACACACACACACACACACACACACACACACACACACACATCCCAACAAAAAATACAAATAAACAGAAGCAAAGGAAAGACCAATATAGCATGGTATTTAAAAATAGGTCATTATATCAGTAATTATGGAACAGAACCATATTTAAATGGAAAATAATATTATCATAAAAGAAAATTGGAAGGCACAAGAAAGATATTGATCTCTCAAAAAATAAAGTTTCTCAGTGATTTGAGATGTCTACCTATATTTTTTTTCCTCATGCACAGTAAAGCATGGTCTCCAAATATATAAATTCATTTTCCTGACTCTCTAGATCCTGCCTACATAATCCCTTCAATTTTGTGTGAAAACAGGCTACATGCCAACAAACAAGTGAGCAAGTCAGAGGCCGAATGTGTACTGGTATGAAATCTGAAAACACTTGGGATGGATATAAAACACTCCTTTTTCCACAAACCACAAAATGGAATTCTATTATAATGGCACTCTGGATGCTCACAGGGGGTATATTTGCTTCTCAGGGCTAATGGGTGTTCATCAGCCACAGGATATGTGCCATCATCTTCACTAGCAGGTGAAGGATATTTGAGATGAGATGTGTGAATGATTGGACAATGAAGTTTGCATTAGCATGTGAACAATTTCTTAGTTTATGAAGGGAAAGAAATCCATGCTGAAGATTTGACATAAACAGAAAACTGCTCAGTCTGAAAGTTACTGATGATGGAACTGATAAAAACATCTTGACATTTGAGTCTTTTAACTGCCAGTCTATCACATGAGTGGCTCCAATGATGAGTTCACTTGAAGAAGCTAACAAAGGAAGAAGTTACAGGGAGCCATTTCGCCTTCACTCAGGTAAGAGACAGAAGTATAATAGACACATTTTTTGAAGAAAGGTGACCATGTTGAACACAGGACCTTTATTTGAATCTGGAGAGGACGACAAAGCAGAAAGTGAGTTAAGTGACACAAATTACATTTCTATAAAATTGTAATGGCTATGATGATTTGTGACTTTATGTTTTAAGGAAGGTTAAGAAAAATTTTAAATCAGTAAATACAAATGGATACTTTCCACAGTTACACTGGCTTAAAAATATCACTTTAAAGAAGTGCCTAGATTGCTCAATTGTGTACATGATTGTGACACTCTAATTTAACCCCAGTCTTTATCAGGGGACTATTTGTATGATCACACTGCAGAGACATTTGCTTTTACCAGTAGATACCAGGTCATAAGAGTGTCTGCATCCCTAATGCCAAGAATCTCTGGCCCCATGCGGCAAAGACTGTATAGGTAGCATTAAGAATCTTGAAATTGTAAGACTAATATTGATTATCCCAATAAGCCCAATATAGTCACCAGGGTCCTTCCAAAAGAGAAAAAGGAAAATCAACAATACACAAAAGCCACATGGCTATAATTGGAGGTTCTGCTACGGCCCTGATCCATGGGAAACAAAATGTTTCCAAATGGAATAAGACAAAAAAATAAACTTTAAGGCTGGAGCCTCCAGAAGAAAGCTAGGCTTGCTAACATTCAAATTTTAGTTCCTTAATATTCATTTTGGACCTCTGACCACCAAGCCTTTTGAGTATAAATATTTTGTTTTTTTTAAGTTACTATATAAGTAGCAGTTTGTCATAGCATCAGTAGCAGATTAGTACAAAAGGTCAAGAAAAGACTAACTACAGGGCTACCATTCCTCTCTCAGAAGTGAAGAAAGAAAGGGAAACTGATTCATGTAAGGGGTACACTCTGTAATCTCAGTGGCCATTGGTATGTTAGAGAGTCCTATGTTCTAAAGTCAAAGTGATTATTTCACTAACTAGCTATTTAGTTTACCAAGTATTTCTCACATGTTTTATTTTCAGTCAACATATACTAATTATACATATTTGTGAGGCATGGTGTGAGACTTCCATACATGTAAACAATATGATGGTGTCATTGCAACTGCTATAACTTCATACTGGCACAATTCCTGTGTGGTAGAAATATTTAAATCCCCTATGGCAGCTATTGTGAAATATTCTATTAATTGTTGCCTAGCATGGTTTTCCTATCAAGCTTTAGGATGTTAAAAGCTATTCCCCCCTATCCAGCAGTCGTGTCTATGCCCATTATTGATCTTCTCTCCATCAGCACCTCTCTTGTACCTCCTGGTAGCCATCAGTCATTATGTCTTTAAGTTAAACTTTGTGTTTGCCTTTGTGTGTGTGTGTGTGTGTGTGTGTGTGTGTGTGTGTGTGTGTGTGTGTGTGTGTGTACACTTACCTATAAGGGGAATGCGGACAATGACATTGGGTGTCTCCCTCAATCATTTGTCCACTTTATTCAGGAGAAAAGAGCTCTCACTGAATCTGGAGCATGGAAATTCAGACAGAGCAAACAAGTTCCAGGAAATCTGTTTTCTCCACCTCCAAAGTAATGGTAGTACCACCATATCTGGCTAAAATAACTCTAGTCTTTATGCTTGTGCCATATCTCTAACCATAAGATCAAATTGTTGGCTTTTACATGTAAGCTAGAAATTCAGTTGATGTTTAATATGCCTGATTTATTTTATATTATAGTATCCCCTAGTTCTTTTCACATTGCTGCAGCAGCATTGGATGGGCAATGTTCTGTTTTTATGTATAAACCACATTTTCTTTGCCCAGCCATTAACTGGTGGACACTTAGATTGATTTCATGTCTTTGGTACTTACAATAGTGTTGAAATAGTTATGGGACTGTAGATGTTTCTTTAATGTGTTGATTTTAATTTCTTCATGTGCATTCCAGATAGTGGGACTGCTGAAGCATATTTTAATCTCCACATAGTTCCTGTTGTTCTCTAAACTGACTTTACTAATTTGTTCTCACCAAAAGTGTACAAAAGCTCCATTTCTCCACAACTTCATCAGCATTTATATTTCTTTCCTTTTGTTTTTCTTGAGACAGAGTTGCACTATGTAGCCCTGACTGGCTTAGAACTCACAAAGATCAGACTACCTCTCCCCACATGCTGTGATCAAAGACAAGCACCACCACACCTGACCATTTTCTTATGTTATTGATAATAACCATTCTGATTCTGATGAGGTGCCATCTCTCTGTGCTTTTTATTTGCATTTCCTTGATAATTAATCATGAAGAATGTTGCCTTATTGCTGTTGACCTTTAGTCTATCTTCTTGGGTGAAAAGTCTCAGGTCATTTAATTATTTTTAGTCCTATTGCTGTTGAGACTACAAATACAACAGACACTTGAAGCATTCAGTTCTAGAGAATCATAGTCATCTCTGTAGGGTGAGTTTGATAATCTGCAAAGGAAATAAGTAAAATAGTCCCATTCATAAGAGATACATAAAATTAAAATACATATGAATAAACAGGGAATCTGTGATTTCTGTAATAGGAATTACAAAATATTGATGAATATAAATAAAGAACAAAGAAAACATTTACTGTAGAATCCATGTTATGTATTAGGATAATTAACATTTCTAAATTGTTAAATTTTTTTACTCAATGTGATCTACAGTTTTAAAGCAATTCCTAGCAAAATACTACTGACATTCTTCACAGAAAAAACTAATAAAAATTCTGCAGATTTACTAAAGAACTCAAATAGCCAAAGTAATTTTGATGAAAAAGAACAAATTTGCAGCATTACAATACATAATTATAAAATATTATACAAAGCAATATTCATCAAAACAGCATGGTTCTGGCATTAAAATGGACATATAGACCAGTGAAATGGGATACAGAACCTATAAATAAATAAATAAATAAATAAATAAATAAATAAATAAATGTATTTAATTTCAAAATATCAGTAGGTTGTCTGGGGAAAGGCAATTGGAAAAGGACTCTTCAATACATGGTGATTAGAAAGACAACTGAATATCCATATGTAGAAGGGAAAAAAAAACAGTTTCGCATCTCTCAACCACAAACACAATTAAATTCAAGATGGAGCAAAGACTTTAATGTAAGGCTTTCATGAAAACCATAAAGTCATTAAAAGACAATTGAAGAGATATACCTTAGGATGTTATTGTGGGAAGCATTTTCTTTTTTAATATAAGACCTCAGAAATCACGATGAGCAATAGCAAAAGTTGACCAAGTTGGATCTCCTCAACCCCAAAACACTTCTGTGCATCAAAGGAAGCAATCAGCAAGGTAATGAAGAAAGACAGAGAATGTCAATTAATTATGTGTGTAGTGTGACAGGGTTTTCATTTCTAGACTGCTTGTCTGCTCTGAGTAACTTCCCCATTGGCTCATGATCTATCTCAAGTGACAAAACAGTGACTACTGTGTGCTCAGCACCCTTTTTTTACAAGTCCATACTGTATTTCCAACCTCTGTGCCATATCTGTAACATTCCCACTGTACCCTGATACTCTGCCTCAAACAATTCCATGGGATAGATGTTGTTTCTTCCTTCTTGTTGACCTTTGTTGCAGAGGGTAGGGCAGAAAGCACCTGTAATAATCCAAAATGCTCAACAACCCTACTCATTACCTTTTTTTACATTTCTGTCTTTCCTTCTTTCTCTTTTTTAGTGTTCTACTTACTTATTCATCTCTCATACTATACATCTTGATCACAGAGTCCCCTAAGATCTGGTTCTCAGTATCTGCAACTGTGAAAGGGGAATAACAGCGCTGTCTATGTAAGACTGTTGTGCAAGCAGTTTCCTAACACCAGCCCAGTGCCTGAAACATATGGCACCCAGTGCACAATGAATGAATCTGACACCATTTCCTCTTTACTTTAAATATTCAAGACTATTAGACTTCTCCTTCAAAGGTTCTGTATTTCAAGGAAGGAAGACTATATTTGTATAATAATAGGTAACCAATAACAAATGCTTTCATAGATTACTGTTTACATACATCACTGCACTTAGATAGTGAAGAATGAAAAAGTTTTGATACCCAACCTCTAATCATTGCAGAGGATAGTATGGCAAAAGAAACACACATATACAACTAATAAAATATGATTGGGAAGAAACTGATCAAATATAAAATTAAAGTCTTCTGAGGCCACAGATAATAGAATCATAATTTTAATTAAAATACTCATGGGCATTCACTCAGAGGCAGTGACAATTTAAGTGGGCCTTGGAAAAACCAACATGCATCTTCCCATGCTTTTTGCTTGAGGAAGTTTGGAGTATAGTATCTAAAAAAATAGTATATGTTGACCATTTCTAATCTGAAAAGCCAAGATGCTGTGAAATCCAAATGTTCAGAAAGATTCAGATACTGGAGTATTTTGGAGATCAGATTGGGTGTGCTACCTGCCAGTAAAATCTACCCAAATATTATACAGGATCAAGAGTCTTGGCTGTCCAATGATGAGCCAATGGTCCCAAATAGTTGTAGGGAGACAGCCAGATTTTCCAGCTTGGTTGACCAAGTAGAAATATCAATATGGAGAGAAACTACTAGAGGCAAGATGAGTGTGGGGAAAGAGGAGATGAAAGAAAATGTGTCCAAATTTGGATGAGTTGGTTTTGGTAGGCTGGCAGAAGTGCCATATGGGAGTTGCAGCAAGCCGTTAGGAATTTGGAGTAGATTGAATTATTTCAACTCAAGAGATGTGTCTGCCAAACCAAATGTCCTTCCTATAACGACATGAATATGCACCACAGAATATTTTAGAGATAACAACCTTGAAATCAAAATAATCCCTTGACAGGCTATTTTTCTATCCTAAGTGTGGAATACCTTTCTTTCTAATTATTCTTACTTATACATCCTGTGACTGCATTGCACAGTCTCTCAGCTACTCTTGTTATATATACCTGTTTGGATAGCCTTAAAAATGCACCATGTAGCTCTTCTCAATTATGCCCCACAGAAGTGATAATTAAAGCTTTATCTTTTAGATATATTGTTTCCAAAATTGTGGAAGTTCTTTCTGGATAAAGTTTAAAGAGTTCTGAAAGCACTTATATCAAGACAATGTGCTTTGTTTTAACAGGATTGTGCAAATCCCTGGGGTTTATGATTCAGGATATCCACACTATGGTTTTTCAGAACTCAAGTAAACCAGATAGAGCACTCAAACATGAAGATGTAATGTATAAGGCAAACACTGACTTTTTTACTTCTTTTTTTAATATATTAAGCTGTAATTTTTGTTTTTACTTCAGCTTTATGAGTCTAATTAATGTTAACTAGGAACCTTTAACCAAAATGACACAGATGAGACCTGAGATTTGGGCTTAATTTAAATGTGTCTTTGAAAACTTAATGTAAATGTTATATAACCCCAGGTTCTAAAGATAAGAAAACTATTCTGAACAAAAATACCTAACTTGGTTTTCCACCCATGCTTTTAGTTTTAGCAAAACTTTAACTCAAACCTTGGGACTTTGTAAAATACTTGAAGGCTTACATAGTCAAAGATGAATATCTATAAGGCTAGTTATACAACAGAGGTTAACCCAAACAAAGGGTCTTCTTGAAGTCCTCTTTTGTGTATGTCTTCAAGAACTCAGCACAGGCAGTCCTGGAGGATAGCAACTAGCCATTAACATTTGCTGTCCTCTCTAAATGGCAAGGCCTCCAGGCACATGAGTGTCACTGATATTTGGGGCTCTAGCAGAGAACAGACCCTGGAATTGTCCCC
Source organism: Cricetulus griseus (assembly GCF_003668045.3). NCBI lineage: Eukaryota > Metazoa > Chordata > Mammalia > Rodentia > Cricetidae > Cricetulus > Cricetulus griseus. The sequence continues at coordinate 37,617,961 of NW_023276807.1, forward strand.
CACAGTGGTTTCATGATAGGCCAGAAACCATTTTAGGCCTTTCTCACTTGTAGTAATTCCTTGAGTATGGACAAGAACCATCTCTTTTTTATTTCAATATTTATTTATTCTCTGAGACTTTCATACATGTCCACAATGTGTCTTGATCACCCCTAACTCTCTATTGCCAACTCTTGCAAATACCTTTCACTCCAAACTTTTTAATACTCCTTTTACAGTTTTTAATTGTTGAAACTACTGTGTCCAAATAATGTTGCCCATGTGTTCATGTGTATCTTGTCATTCACTGGGGTATAGGTAACCTTCCAGTGGTCACACTCATAAAGAAAAGAAACTTGCCCACCATTCTGAAGGCAGAGGCAGGTGGATATCTGAGTTTGAGGTCAGCCTGATCTACTAAGAGAGTGCCAGGACAACTAGGGCTACACAGAGAAACGCTGTATCGAAGGTAAAAAAATAAAACAACAACAAACAAAAGAGCAATTCTTCCACATCTAGTGGCCATAAACTGCCAGTAGCTCCTCATCTAGGAGGAGGACCTCAGAAGCAACTCTTCTTTCCATTGGAAGTTTTAATTGGCTTGCTTTTATGTAGGTCTTGTGCAGGCAACCAGCACTACATTGACTGCATATGTACAACAGCTATATTAGTCAAAGTTCTGAGAGTCACAGAACTTATAGAATATATGTGTAAATGTGCCTATATATATATATATATATAGCATTTATTAGAATCACTTGTAGACTCTGGTCCAGCTAATCCAACAATGGCTGCCTATGAATGTTAAGTTTTCATTCAGTAGTTCAGTCCATGAGGCTGGATGTCACAGCTATTCCTCAATATATATTGGAATCCTGAAGAAGGAGGCTTTACTGCTAGTGAAGGATGAACTTCCTAGTGATTTGAGAACAAATTGAGGCAAAGAGCATATTTGCCTCTCCCATTTCTTTATATAAGCTACCAGAAGATGGTGTGGCACAGATTACTGATTTTTCACAGTTTAAAAGATCTAGACTAAAGGTATGTCTTCCTACCTCAAAGATCTGGATTAGAAATTGATCGCCCCACTTCAAATCAAGCAAAAGTTACTCACAGATATGCCCTTCCATTTGGGAGTTTTAGTAAATTCTAGATGTAGTCAAGTTGACAACAAAGAATAGCCATCTCAACAGCCATGTCACATCCAGTGGCCAGCATTCCTCAGCACTCCACTCCATCCTCTGTTGCTTCCAATTTTTCTATTCCCATTTCTAACAGTCTTGGGTGTGGGAGGCTAATATAAATTCTAGTCTGTGGCTGAGCACATGTAGTGACTTACTCCCAGCACTTTTAACTACAATGCATATCTGAAATTAACCACTACCCTCTGTAATAAGGAACTTCTCTGACTAAGGTTGGGGGTAGCACAAATTTATGGATATAATTATAAATAGAATGTAATTTGACATCATGTTATTTAGAAAAATAACATCAACAGGTGTTACCTTAGGACTTGCTACTTGACTAGTCATGGGCTTGATCATGTTTACAGTACCAGGAGTGATTTGACTTCAATGAAGTGAGCCTCAAATCCAATCAAAGGGGTGGTGATTATAACTATAAACAGACTTGCCACTATTGCACTGATGAGCACATCTTGGCTGTGAGATTAGTACTGTAGCATCCTGGATAAGACCACTGATACATTTTCTCACCCTGATGCCTGCAATGTTCCTTCTAGTACTATGAAAGCTAACCATCATGGAAGGTCTCCTGGTAAGTTCAAGATTGATTCCTCTGTATCCTGAAACCAAAGTGTGCAGTACCTTCAACAATAGGCTCTTACCATCTAGTTAACAGCAGATAACAAAAGGCAGTGACAATAGTCTCTATTGTGTTAAGTGTCTCTGGGGCATCTCTAATAATTTGTAGAGGGGTAGCCCGTGACTGGAAGTGAGATTTTTCAACTAATAACCCATGTCTTCTGGGAGCAGCATTGTTCACTAATGTGCACTTCTGGTCAATTTCTGTATAAAAACCTAAATTTTAACCAGCTTGAAACTACTGGTGTTCTAATAATGTCTTAATGTTCAACCACTTTCATTTCTCCTTCCCTTGCCTTCTGTCCCCGCCCATGTTTTACCTCCCAAGGTTTCTCCCCCGTTCTTTCATATCACATATGTTTTGCTATCTAATATATATATATATATATAGATTCCCAAGTACCCTCTTTGTGTAGACTTATTTTGGTTAAGCCTTCCCTTGCCTATCATCTCCCCATTCTTATCTCTCTACCACCCATTCCTGTCCCCAATATTCCCCCCTCTCTCCTTCTGTTTTACCTATTTTCTATTAAAACCCCACCAATGGCCAATTATTAGTTTCCTGGATTCTGTATTGACTCCACATTAAACTCAAATGGCAGTGAAAGACAATATGTGAGCTTTGTCTTTGGGGCCCGATTCAGTATCCTTTTAAAGTTCCATCAATTTACCTGCAAATTTACAGATTAATAATATTCCATTTTGTATATATCCCTCTACCACATCTTATTATCCATTCATCAGTTGGAGAATATCTAGGTCAATTCCTTTTCCTAGCTATTGTGTATAGAGTGGCACTCAACATGAATATAATACGCTAAAATATCCTTTAGGGACATGCCCCAGGAGTGGTACAGCTGGGTCATGAGAGATCTATTTCTTGTTTGGGAGGAGTAATCTTCCAGAACAGTTTCTAGAGTGACTGCCATACAATGCATAAGGGTGTCCATTTCCACATGCCAGAATCTGTTGTCATGTGTACCCCTGATGATGACCTGTCTGACTAGAGTGAGATGGAATCTTAATACTTCTTTAGTTTAAATTAAACATAATCTTGTTTTACATGACAATCCCATTTCCCTCCCCCTCCCTCCTCCCTTACCCTCTCTGACCCCCTATCCCATTCCCCTTTTTGCTCCCCAGAGAGCGTGAGGACGTCTATGGAGGATCTTCAAAGCCTGTCACATCATTTGGAGCAGGACCTGGCCCTCCCTGATGTGTCTATGTGGAGAAAGTATCTCTATGTGGAATGGGCTCCCAAAGTCCATTTGTGTACTAGGGATAAATACTGATCCACTACTAGAGGCCCCATAGACCTCCCAGGCCTCCTAAGTGACATTCAGGTTCAGGGGGTCTGGGTCAGTCCTATGCTGGTTTTTCCAACTATCAGTCTGGGGCCCATGGGCTCCCCTTGTTCAGGTCAGTTATTTCTTTTGGTTTCTCTAGCCTGGTCTTGACCCCTTTGCTCATCATTCCTCCCCTCTGCAACTGAATTCCAGGAGTTCAACTCAGTGTTTAGCTGTGGGTGTCTGCTTCTGCTTCCATCAGCTACTGGATGAAGGCTCTAGGATGGCATATAAGGTAGACATCAATCTCATTATAGGGGAAGGGCATTTAAAGCAGCCTTTCTACTATTGCTTATGTTAGTTGGGATCATCCTTGTAGATCTATGACCATTTCCCTAGTGCCAGAATTCTCTTTAAATCTATAATGGCTCAAGATTTCCTGAGCATGAGGGGAAAGGGAGTTAGGAGAAAGAGAAGGGGACAAGAGGAGGGGAGAGAATGACACAAAGGAGCAAGAAGATTGAGTCAGGGGAAGAATAGAGGAGAGCAAGAAAAAAGATACCAAAATAGATGGAGCCATTATAAGAAACTTAATTTTTTATCAGTATTTCTCTGAACCAATAATGTAGACCATTTTGGGTTTCTTAGTGTTTACTGAACACTTAGATTTCTTTAGGGAGCTTTGTGTTCAGGTCCAAATCCCATTTTAAAATTTTGCTGTTTGTTTTCTTAGTGTTCAATTTTTTGAGCTCTTTATATATTCTATACACTAATCCTCCAGGTAGTGTCCAATGTCTAGCTGGGGAAGACTTTCTCCCACTCTGGGCTAACTCTTCACTCAACTGGCCATTTCCTGTACTGTACAGAATCTTTAAGTTTCATTTCATTTGTCAGCTATTGGTCGAAGTACCTTTATCCTATTTAGAAAGTAGTTACCTGTGCCTGTAATTTGAGCTGTATTCCATTCCTTTTTCAGTGAGCAGTGCTTTATTAAGTCTTATGTTGAGGTCCATAGTTCATTTGTAGTTGAGTTCTGTGCAAGGTAAGATTAAGGATTCAGTTTCATTTTCTACATATTAAAATCCATGTTTCCCAGAACTATTTGTTGAAGATGCTTCTTTTTCTTCCAAGTAGAGTTTTGGTGTCTGTCAATTGTCAGTTATCTACATTTATGTGAAGTCCTTCTCTACCATTGATCAATGTGTCTGTTTTTTGATAGTTTCATGATGTTTTTGAAACTTTGGCTCTGTAGTATAATTTGAAATCACATACGGTGATAACTCCTGAACTATTTGTTTATTTCAGAATTGCTTTTGCTATCTTATGAGTTCTTTGTTTGTTTTTTCTTCATTATAAATTTTGGAATTGCATTTTATTTGTGTGTAGAGAACAGTCTTGGTATATTAGTTTGGTTTCTACCAAATCTGTAGAAAGTTTTTGATATTTATCACAGTATTTATCCTGCCAGTCCATGATCACAGGAGGTCTTTCCATGTGCTGGTAGTTTCCTCAATTTATTCATTGTCTTAAAGTCTTCAATGTAGAGGTCTAAACTTTTCACAAAATTCAACATCCATTCATTATAAAAGACATGAAAAGGTTTTGACAAAGGAACATACCTCAACTCAATAAAGGCTATATACAACAGACATATAACCAACATTATGCTCAACAGTAGGAAAAAACTCAACTGTTCTCACTTACATTAGGAACACATCAGGGGTGTCCATTCTCTTCATTTTTATTTAATCTGGTGTTTGAAGTCTTTACCAGAACAATTCGACAAGAGAAGGAAATAAAACGGGAAGAAATAGGCATCAAAATATTCCTATTTGAAGATAATGTGGTTCTATAAAAAAGAGACTCTAGAGAACCAAAAAACACTTAGTGCTAATAAATACTTCTTGAAATGGAAAGATATAAAACTAACACACAAAATTCAGTACCTTTCATATGTGTCAATGACAAATGTACTGAAAACAAATCCCAGGAACAAGTCCATTCCCAATAGCCATGAATAATAAAATAAAATACCTGGGAATAAAGCTAACTAAAGTTATAAAAGAACGTTTCTTAAGCATGGAGCAGAAGTTGCTTCACCATGATTGGTGTTAGGATATGTATCTTGGCACCCCAAATCATGTAGAAGCCTGCCAAGAAGAGAACTAAGGTTTCTTTGGAAACAAACAAACAAAAACCATTTTAAGTAGAGATTTCATAGGTAATTTTCCCTACAATTATGGACTTTTTCATAAAATGAGACTCTCAAAAAAACAAACAAACAAACAAAAGAAGACATCTATTTTCAAACTAAGCTAGTAAGACCCTGGTAATTCCAGAATGAGGGAGAAATAGAAAGCAAAGAGAAGGAAAGATGAAGAATGAATGAAACTAAAATGTTAAAATATTAGAAAGGTTGAGTATAAATGAAGATTTGGTTAAAAATTAATATCTGGTGCAAATTAAGTGAGAAGTAGAAAAGTAGAAAGTGTAATTGAATGTTGAGAACATACACTAAATAAGATAAAGACTTCCCTGATTAAGAGACTAGGGAATAGAAGAAAGAAATGTCTGGTCAAGGTTAGAAATACAAGGGAAATGGAGGAGAGCAGGTGCTGGATTAAAAGCATGCTAAAGTCCACCATGTCCCATCACTGGCACTCACCTGAAGGTATGGAGGAAGGGGAGGAAAGAAACACAAGTGAAATGACATCCCTAGTCCCTGCCCACCCCACAACTCAGCAACTTGATTACTGAGGACATTAGCAAAGGCAGAGGGTGATTCAAGCACAGCCTTTTGATTTTTGAATTTTGTGAACCATTTTACATGTGCTATGCTAACCATGGGCATCCTGTCTACCACCACCTGGGATAGCGAAAACCTCCATTCTCCAAGGACTCCTTGGAGAACTCCATGGAAGATAGAGGTTGCTGAGTCGAAATATTCAGAAACTCAAATTCAGAAAATCTAAATTAAGAATCAAATTGGTCTCATTTGTAAGCTTTTGAATATGTGTCTCTCAGCCAAAAGTAAGTCTTCAGAAACATTACAACTGTGAAAAGCAAACCTGTGAAAACCAGTCTTTTGCAAGCTCTTCCCCAGAGCAGCACGCTTGACACAGCTATTGGAGTGAAAGAGCATCAGTGTTCAGAGATTAAAATGTGTCTCCGTAAATGTGTTCCTAAAACTTATAGCTCAATCAAAATCTGTTCATTCATATCCTTGCCTTGATTTGCACAATCATCATTTCTCAGATGACTTATTTTCAGTACAGTTTTGTTTTTCTGAGATTGATGATGCCTGCTAGTATTTTGATTCAAATTTCTCTAACTCCTTTGTTCATGTTGTGAACTATAAAAATACCTCTACTATGGAGACCTCACACACCTATATAATATTTAATGACATCACACAGCTGACTTGACCCACCTCAAGGTTCCATGTCTTCCCTTCCACTTACCGCTCTACAGTATCTAGGTAGCAAGTCACATACAAACCAAGAGAAACCAACCCACACCACCCACTCAGTCACTATTCGTCACACCTGGCAATTGGTTAAATTATATGTTTGTTTTTTGAAAGAGTCTCACTCTGTGGCACAGGCTGACACCAAATTCATAGCAATCCTCTTGTCTGGGCCTACCAAAGGCTGGGATTATGGAAAGAGAGCTTACCACACATGGCTTGTTTTTCTTCTAAAGCATTGTTGAGTTGGTATCGAGTCAAACTGAAGGTGATTCTGCTTGTGGTAATACATAGTTCACTTAGCTCCTTGAATCCTTACCTTCCTCACCTCTGGAGTATAGATAATAAAGCCTGTCCTTCCTTGTCGTAATCAAATAACCAAAGCTTAAATGAAACAATATATGGCTAAGTAGCATGCAAACCACACCATCCCCACTGTATGTCTAGCTGGATGTCTTGGTTATTTGTCTGTGAAGAAGCAGCATTACCAAGGAAGCTTGTAGAAGAGATGGTTTATTGGGGGCTAAGAGTTTCAGAGAGTAAGTCATGAAATCATGGTCTTAACAAGCATGGTCTTGGAGCAGTAATTGAGACCTTAGATCTTGAGACAATAGCCATGAGGCAGAGAGGCGGGGAGAGAGGCATAGAGAGAGAGCCTCAAAGCTACCCCCAGTAATATATCTCCTCCAACAGAGCCACATCTCCTAATACTTTCTAAATAGTTCCACCAAAGGGACTTAGCCTTCAAATACATGAGCTTAAGGGGTCCATCATTTTCATTTAAACCACCAAAATGGATGTCCTGATATCAAGGTATTGTATGCCTTCAATGGTATTCATTCTCTCCCATATAAACTGGAACACTTTTGCAGATTCCTGGTTACACTCTGAAGCTCTTGTCAAGCTCACGTCTTGCCAGCATCTCAAGAGAGTATCTCACTACTTCCTGCCAGCCGAGGGAAAGGTCAAAAGCTCAGCACAGTTTCTACCAAATGTCTACTATTTTTGTACAATTATAAAGGTGAAAATCCATAAGTCAAAACTTCATGCTGCTGTGTTGTGATGCTGGGATTCTGCCTGACTTGGGTGTCCCTTATCACAGAAAGACAACTCCAAGTATGTTTTAACTCTGAGATGGCTCTATCAGTTATTTCCCTAACCAACAGGTACAGAGTGTCCACCACCATCCTAGTGGCTTACTTAAAGAAAGATTTGGCCTTGTT